>NC_090232.1:53337854-54550354 GCF_024489055.1 Chanodichthys erythropterus
GAAAGAAAGAAAGAAAGAAAGAAAAAGAAAGAAATACAGAGAAAGAAAGAAAGAAAGAAAGAAAGAAAAAGAAAGAAATACAGAGAAAGAAAGAAATACAGAGAAAGAAAGAAAGAAAGAAAGAAAGAAAGAAAGAAAGAAATACAGAGAAAGAAAGAAAGAAAGAAAGAAAGAAAGAAATACAGAGAGAGAAAGAAAGAAATAAATACAGAGAAAGAAAGAAAGAAAGAAAAAGAAATACAGAGAGAGAAAGAAAGAAAGAAATACAGAGAAAGAAAGAAAGAAAGAAATACAGAGAAAGAAAGAAAGAAAGAAATACAGAGAAAGAAAGAAAGAAAGAAAGAAAGAAAGAAAAAGAAAGAAAAAGAAAGAAATACAGAGAAAGAAAGAAAGAAATACAGAGAAAGAAACAAAGAAAGAAAGAAATAAATAAATATAAAGAAAGAAATACAGAGAAAGAAAGAAAGAAATACAGAGAAAGAAAGAAATACAGAGAAAGAAAGAAAGAAAGAAAGAAAGAAATACAGAGAAAGAAAGAAAGAAAGAAAGAAAGAGAAAGAACGAAATACAGAGAAAGAAAGAAAGAAAGAAAGAAAGAAAGAAAGAAATACAGAGAAAGAAAGAAATACAGAGAAAGAAAGAAAGAAAGAAAGAAAAAGAAAGAAAGAAAGAAAGAAAGAAAGAAAGAAAGAAAGAAAAAGAAAGAAATACAGAGAAAGAAAGAAAGAAAGAAAGAAAAAGAAAGAAATACAGAGAAAGAAAGAAATACAGAGAAAGAAAGAAAGAAAGAAAGAAAGAAAGAAAGAAAGAAAGAGAAAGAAAGAAATACAGAGAAAGAAATACAGAGAAAGAAAGAAATACAGAGAAAGAAAGAAAGAAAGAAAGAAAGAAAGAAAGAAAAAGAAAGAAATACAGAGAAAGAAAGAAAGAAATACAGAGAAAGAAAGAAAGAAAGAAAGAAAGAGAAAGAACGAAATACAGAGAAAGAAAGAAAGAAATACAGAGAAAGAAAGAAATACAGAGAAAGAAAGAAAGAAAGAAAGAAAAAGAAAGAAAGAAAGAAAGAAAGAAAGAAAGAAAGAAAGAAAGAAAGAAAGAAAAAGAAAGAAATACAGAGAAAGAAAGAAAGAAAGAAAGAAATACACAGAAAGAAAGAAATACAGAGAAAGAAAGAAAGAAAGAAAGAAAGAAAGAAAGAAAGAAAAAGAAAGAAATACAGAGAAAGAAAGAAAGAAAGAAAGAAAGAAAGAAAGAAAGAAAGAAAGAAAGAAAAAGAAAGAAATACAGAGAAAGAAAGAAAGAAAGAAAGAAAGAAAGAAAGAAAGAAAGAAATACAGAGAAAGAAAGAAAGAAAGAAAGAAAGAAAGAAAGAAATACAGAGAAAGAAAGAAAGAAAGAAAGAAAGAAAGAAAGAAAGAAATACAGAGAAAGAAAGAAAGAAAGAAAGAAAGAAAGAAAGAAAGAAAGAAATACAGAGAAAGAAAGAAAGAAAGAAAGAAATACAGAGAAAGAAAGAAAGAAAGAAAGAAAGAAAGAAAGAAAGAAAGAAAAAGAAAGAAAGAAATACAGAGGAAGAAAGAAATACAGAGAAAGAAAGAAAGAAAGAAAGAAAGAAATACAGAGAAAGAAAGAAAGAAAGAAAGAAAGAAAAAGAAAGAAAGAAATACAGAGGAAGAAAGAAAGAAAGAAAGAAATACAGAGAAACAAAGAAAGAAAAAGAATGAAAGAAATACAGAGAAAGAAAGAAAGAAAGAAAGAAAGAAAAAGAAATACAGAGAAAGAAAGAAATACAGAGAAAGAAAGAAAGAAAGAAAAAGAAAGAAATACAGAGAGAGAAAGAAAGAAAGAAAGAAAGAAAGAAAGAAAGAAAGAAAGAAAAAGAAAGAAAGAAAGAAAGAAAGAAAGAAAGAAAGAAAGAAAAAGAAATACAGAGAAAGAAAGAAATACAGAAAAAGAAAGAAATACAGAGAAAGAAAGAAAGAAAGAAAGAAATACAGAGGAAGAAAGAAAGAAAGAAAGAAAGAAAGAAAGAAATACAGAGAAAGAAAGAAAGAAATACAGAGAAAGAAAGAAAGAAAGAAAGAAAGAAAGAAAAAGAAAGAAAGAAATACAGAGGAAGAAAGAAAAAAAGAAAGAAATACAGAGAAAGAAAGAAAGAAAGAAAGAAAGAAAGAAAGAAATACAGAGAAAGAAAGAAAGAAAAAGAAAGAAATAAAGAAATACAGAGGAAGAAAGAAAGAAAGAAAGAAATACAGAGAAACAAAGAAAGAAAAAGAATGAAAGAAATACAGAGAAAGAAAGAAAGAAAGAAAGAAAGAAAGAAAGAAAGAAAGAAAGAAAAAGAAATACAGAGAAAGAAAGAAATACAGAGAAAGAAAGAAAGAAAGAAAAAGAAAGAAATACAGAGAGAGAAAGAAAGAAAGAAAGAAAGAAAGAAAGAAAGAAAGAAAAAGAAAGAAAAAGAAAGAAAGAAAGAAAGAAAGAAAGAAAGAAAGAAAGAAAGAAAAAGAAATACAGAGAAAGAAAGAAATACAGAAAAAGAAAGAAATACAGAGAAAGAAAGAAAGAAAGAAAGAAATACAGAGAAAGAAAGAAAAAGAAAGAAATACAGAGAAAGAAAGAAAGAAAGAAAGAAAGAAAGAAAGAAATACAGAGAAAGAAAGAAAGAAAGAAAGAAAAAGAAATACAGAGAAAGAAAGAAATACAGAGAGAGAAAGAAAGAAAGAAATACAGAGAAAGAAAGAAAGAAAGAAAGAAAGAAAGAAAGAAAGAAAGAAATACAGAGAAAGAAAGAAAGAAAGAAAGAAAGAAAGAAAGAAATACAGAGAAAGAAAGAAAGAAATACAGAGAAAGAAAGAAAGAAAGAAAGAAAGAAATACAGAGAAAGAAAGAAAGAAAGAAAGAAAGAAAGAAAGAAATACAGAGAGAGAAAGAAAGAAAGAAATACAGAGAAAGAAAGAAAGAAAGAAAGAAAAAGAAATACAGAGAAAGAAAGAAAGAAAGAAATACAGAGAAAGAAAGAAAGAAAGAAAAAGAAAGAAATACAGAGAAAGAAAGAAAGAAATACAGAGAAAGAAAGAAAGAAAGAAAGAAAGAAAAAGAAAGAAATACAGAGAAAGAAAGAAAGAAAGAAAGAAAGAAATACAGAGAAAGAAAGAAAGAAAGAAAGAAAGAAAGAAAGAGAAAGAACGAAATACAGAGAAAGAAAGAAAGAAAGAAAGAAAGAAAGAAATACAGAGAAAGAAAGAAAGAAACAAATACAGAGAAAGAAAGAAAGAAAGAAAGAAAGAAAGAAAGAAAGAAAGAAAGAAAGAAAAAGAAAGAAATACAGAGAAAGAAAGAAATACAGAGAAAGAAAGAAAGAAAGAAAGAAAGAAAGAAAGAAAGAAAGAAAGAAAGAAAGAAAGAAAGAAAGAAAAAGAAAGAAATACAGAGAAAGAAAGAAAGAAAGAAAGAAAAAGAAAGAAATACAGAGAAAGAAAGAAATACAGAGAGAGAAAGAAAGAAAGAAATACAGAGAAAGAAAGAAAGAAAGAAATACAGAGAAAGAAAGAAAGAAAGAAAGAAAGAAAGAGAAAGAAAGAAATACAGAGAAAGAAAGAAAGAAATACAGAGAAAGAAAGAAATACAGAGAAAGAAATACAGAGAAAGAAAGAAAGAAAGAAAGAAAAAGAAAGAAATACAGAGAAAGAAAGAAAGAAAGAAAGAAAGAAAGAAATACAGAGAAAGAAAGAAAGAAAGAAAGAAAGAAAGAGAACGAAATACAGAGAAAGAAAGAAAGAAAGAAAGAAAGAAAGAAAGAAAGAAAGAAAGAAAGAAAAAGAAAGAAATACAGAGAAAGAAAGAAAGAAAGAAAGAAAGAGAAAGAAAGAAATACAGAGAAAGAAAGAAAGAAATACAGAGAAAGAAAGAAATACAGAGAAAGAAATACAGAGAAAGAAAGAAAGAAAGAAAGAAAAAGAAAGAAATACAGAGAAAGAAAGAAAGAAAGAAAGAAATACAGAGAAAGAAAGAAAGAAAGAAAGAAAGAAAGAGAACGAAATACAGAGAAAGAAAGAAAGAAAGAAATACAGAGAAAGAAAGAAATACAGAGAAAGAAAGAAAGAAAGAAAGAAAGAAAGAAAGAAAGAAAGAAAAAGAAAGAAATACAGAGAAAGAAAGAAAGAAAGAAAGAAAGAAAAAGAAAGAAATACAGAGAAAGAAAGAAATACAGAGAAAGAAAGAAATACAGAGAAAGAAAGAAAGAAAGAAAGAAAGAAATACAGAGAAAGAAAGAAAGAAAGAAAGAAATACAGAGAGAGAAAGAAAGAAATAAATACAGAGAAAGAAAGAAAGAAAGAAAAAGAAATACAGAGAGAGAAAGAAAGAAAGAAATACAGAGAAAGAAAGAAAGAAAGAAATACAGAGAAAGAAAGAAAGAAAGAAAGAAAGAAAAAGAAAGAAAAAGAAAGAAATACAGAGAAAGAAAGAAAGAAATACAGAGAAAGAAAGAAAGAAAGAAAGAAAGAAAGAAAGAAAGAGAAAGAAAGAAATACAGAGAAAGAAAGAAAGAAATACAGAGAAAGAAAGAAATACAGAGAAAGAAAGAAAGAAAGAAAGAAAGAAAGAAAGAAAGAAAGAAATACAGAGAAAGAAAGAAAGAAAGAAAGAAAGAGAAAGAACGAAATACAGAGAAAGAAAGAAAGAAAGAAAGAAATACAGAGAAAGAAAGAAAGAAAGAAAGAAAAAGAAAGAAAGAAAAAGAAAGAAAGAAAGAAAGAAAGAAAGAAAGAAAAAGAAAGAAATACAGAGAAAGAAAGAAAGAAAGAAAGAAAAAGAAAGAAATACAGAGAAAGAAAGAAATACAGAGAAATAAAGAAAGAAAGAAAGAAAGAAAGAAAGAAAGAAAGAAAGAAAGAAAGAAAGAAAAAGAAAGAAATACAGAGAAAGAAAGAAAGAAAGAAATACAGAGAAAGAAAGAAAGAAAGAAAGAAAGAAAGAAAGAAAGAAAGAAAGAAAGAAAGAAAAAGAAAGAAATACAGAGAAAGAAAGAAAGAAAGAAAGAAATACAGAGAAAGAAAGAAAGAAAGAAAGAAAGAGAAAGAACGAAATACAGAGAAAGAAAGAAAGAAATACAGAGAAAGAAAGAAATACAGAGAAAGAAAGAAAGAAAGAAAGAAAAAGAAAGAAAGAAAGAAAGAAAGAAAGAAAGAAAGAAAGAAAAAGAAAGAAATACAGAGAAAGAAAGAAAGAAAGAAATACAGAGAAAGAAAGAAATACAGAGAAAGAAAGAAAGAAAGAAAGAAAGAAAGAAAGAAAGAAAGAAAGAAAGAAAAAGAAAGAAATACAGAGAAAGAAAGAAAGAAAGAAAGAAATACAGAGAAAGAAAGAAAGAAAGAAAGAAAGAAAGAAAGAAAGAAAGAAAGAAAGAAAGAGAAAGAAAGAAAGAAATACAGAGAAAGAAAGAAAGAAATACAGAGAAAGAAATACAGAGAAAGAAAGAAAGAAAGAAAGAGAAAGAACGAAAGAAATACAGAGAAAGAAAGAAAGAAATACAGAGAAAGAAAGAAATACAGAGAAAGAAAGAAAGAAAGAAATACAGAGAAAGAAAGAAAGAAAGAAATACAGAGAAAGAAAGAAAGAAAGAAAGAAAGAAAGAAAAAGAAAGAAATACAGAGAAAGAAAGAAAGAAAGAAAGAAAGAAAGAAAGAGAAAGAAAGAAATACAGAGAAAGAAAGAAAGAAAGAAATACAGAGAAAGAAAGAAATACAGAGAAAGAAAGAAAGAAAGAAAGAAAGAAAAAGAAAGAAATACAGAGAAAGAAAGAAAGAAAGAAAGAAAGAAAGAAAGAAATACAGAGAAAGAAAGAAAGAAAGAAAGAAAAAGAAAGAAATACAGAGAAAGAAAGAAAGAAAGAAAGAAAGAAAGAAAGAAAGAAATACAGAGAAAGAAAGAAAGAAAGAAAGAAAGAAAGAAAGAAAGAAAGAAAAAGAAAGAAAGAAAGAAAGAAAGAAAGAAAGAAAGAAAAAGAAAGAAATACAGAGAAAGAAAGAAAGAAAGAAAGAAAGAAAGAAAGAAATACAGAGAAAGAAAGAAAGAAAGAAAGAAAGAAAGAAAGAAAGAAAGAAAGAAAGAAAGAAAGAAAGAAAGAAAGAAAGAAAGAAAAAGAAAGAAATACAGAGAAAGAAAGAAAGAAAGAAAGAAAGAAAGAAAGAAAGAAAGAAAGAAAGAAAGAAAGAAAAAGAAAGAAATACAGAGAAAGAAAGAAAGAAAGAAAGAAAGAAAGAAAGAAAGAAAAAGAAAGAAATACAGAGAAAGAAAGAAAGAAAGAAAGAAAGAAAGAAAGAAAGAAAGAAAGAAAGAAAAAGAAAGAAATACAGAGAAAGAAAGAAAGAAAGAAAGAAAGAAATACAGAGAAAGAAAGAAAGAAAGAAAGAAAGAAAGAAAGAAAGAAAGAAAGAAAGAAAAAGAAAGAAATACAGAGAAAGAAAGAAAGAAAGAAAGAAAGAAAGAAAGAAAGAAATACAGAGAAAGAAAGAAAGAAAGAAAGAAAGAGAAAGAACGAAATACAGAGAAAGAAAGAAAGAAAGAAAGAAATACAGAGAAAGAAAGAAATACAGAGAAAGAAAGAAAGAAAGAAAGAAAGAAAGAAAGAAAGAAAGAAAGAAAGAAAGAAAGAAAAAGAAAGAAATACAGAGAAAGAAAGAAAGAAAGAAAGAAAGAAAGAAAGAAAGAAAGAAAAAGAAAGAAATACAGAGAAAGCAAGAAATACAGAGAAAGAAAGAAATACAGAGAAAGAAAGAAAGAAAGAAAGAAAGAAAGAAAAAGAAAGAAATACAGAGAAAGAAAGAAAGAAAGAAAGAAATACAGAGAAAGAAAGAAAGAAAGAAAGAAAGAAAGAAAGAAAGAAAGAAAGAAAGAAAGAAAGAGAAAGAAAGAAAGAAATACAGAGAAAGAAAGAAAGAAAGAAAGAAAGAAAGAAAGAAATACAGAGAAAGAAATACAGAGAAAGAAAGAAAGAAAGAAAGAAAGAGAAAGAACGAAAGAAATACAGAGAAAGAAATACAGAGAAAGAAAGAAATACAGAGAAAGAAAGAAAGAAAGAAAGAAAGAAAGAAAGAAAGAAAGAAATAGAGAAAGAAAGAAAAATACATTCTAAAAGTGTATTTGAATTTTCAAAGTCAGGGCAAGTCTTCATTTCCTGTTCACCCTAAAATTAGAATTTTTGTTGTAGTTAACAAAAGAAAATAATTACCTTTGTTAATCCTTAAATGCATGACTGTTTCGCCAATCATTATTACATATTCAGGTCTTTATCGACCCGGATCAATATCTAACACGAAGGATCTCTACCTGTCGCGATAATATAAAACTCCTCTGATATTACAATAACAATTAAAGAAGAATAAAATAAAGCATATTTTGTTCCCTTTTGGAGCTTGAAAGGGCTCATTCTGAGCAGATGTTTTATGCCATCATCACTGTCCTCGTCAGCGCTCATTTCCCAGTAAACTCAGCAAATAATAGGCTATTTTTATGTTTGAGGTCAAGAATATGAGCCCATTCGCGATCTCAAACGTATTCTCAAAACTATATAATTTTCATCATCTTCAAAATCAATATTTCGATCGCTAACAGCTTCACCAGATCCATCCAGTAACAGTTACAGTCATATTTGATTGCGTTCAGCACTTGCTCTGCAGTAAATCGCTGAGCCATTTCATCTTTTTCTTATTATTTCGCTTTCTGCCTGAATGAGTCGTCACTTCAGCATTGTGTATCAGACATTGCCACCTTGTGGAATAAAGGTGAATTGCACTTATTCCGTCATCTAAGATTTGATTATTGTTGTGCAGAAAAAATATACATACACTCATACACACCTCGGGTTGTTAGCGACCCTATACAATTTTTACACAAAATGAACACAAAAATAGGCATTCTTTTATAATTTTATGATTTTTTTCTTGTTATATTCTTTATAATAAATTGATTGAGGAATACCAAGGGCCCTATTTTAACGATCTAAACGCAAAGTGTAAAGCGCACGGCGCAGGTGCACTCAGGGCGTGTCCAAATCCACTTTTGCTATTTTAAGGACGGAAAAACGGTCCGTGCGCCGGGGCGCATTTTTGAAATGGGTTGTCCCTATTCTCTTAATGAGTAATGGGCGTAACGTTCAATAAACCAATCAGAGTGTCATCTCCCATTCCCTTTAAGAGCGAGATGTGCCATGGCGGATTGCTATTTACATGGCGTACACGCGATGAGTCAGTTAATATATATGTGTGTGTATTGGCACGACTGTTCAATTAATTAGCCAATTTCGTTCATCATTATAAGTAGTAATAGGCTGAACTGAAAATAGGTAGCCTAATTCTAATACACGCAATGACTATTCATCATTACATTTTTATATTTATGTAGCCTACACAATAATATTCTTTTACACTGTAATCCTTTTGTTTTTAATATTTGGCATGTTTGTGTGATGCGCATCCCTGTGTGTAATAAGCAAAGTCAACGCGCACTGTGGATGCGCCCAGAGGCGCAGTTTCTACCAACGCGCTCTAACAAAAAAATATTGTGCCATTGACTTTAGACTTTAGACCAGGTTTGAGTTGGTCTATGGCGCAATCTATTTTCAGCTCCTTAAAATAGCAATGCGCCGGCAATGCGCCTGAACACACCTCTTTTTTAGACCAGCACGCCCATGGGCGCACAGAGAAACACACAGACATCAAGATTCAGCTATGAATCTCAACAAAGTTGACATGATTCATTCCCTAATGCATGCTGGGAGCCACCATAGTACACAACTCATGACTCCCAGCATGCACTGCGGCATCAAGTATGTTTCATTTTTTTTGGTAAGTTTATGTAGATAAATGACAGAAATGAAGTCAGTCTAGTGTGTAGTAACAGAGATGCATTCGTTGATGCATTAACATTGTTTCAATGGTTGTTTGCTATCTGTGGTAGGCCTACACCCAAGCTTTACTCCCAGTAACTAAATCACTACTGTCTACTCTGTTGGAAAGAAATATCAGTTATCCACATTCATCAGTCCTACACTTCCAGTCCTTTAAATCAATACAACACCATCCCTGATTGTGAATGAATTTACAGTTGCTGTCCCAGGTTAGACTGTTAAAAAAAGAAAAAAAAAAGAAAGTGTCTGGCAACCAGATGTCACAAATATTATTTTGTTTAATTGACCTTCGCAAAAGCCCCCTTTAGTTACTGTTGCTTTGTCCGACAAGCCGTGGCGCGTCACGCCATACAGAGTGAAAAATACATTGCGGTGCAAACAGAACACTGACAACATGTCGACAGACAAGACAGAGCAGGTTACTTATGATATTAAACAAAGTCCCAGCTTTCAAACTGTGTAATTTTTTAAGAAATTCAAACAATAAAAAGCGTTCTGTGGCTCTTTAATGTGTCGTGACAGATCGCTGTAGCGCCTCTGCTCAAGCGACTTGTGAACGATCATCTCTTCCTACTAGTTCATTTATAGCATCAAATAAACATGAATGAACATCAGAAGGAATGTTGTTTCAAACGCGGAAAGATGTCAATACACACCATTTTTCAAGTTTAACTCCACCAAGGTTAATCTTCTAATCTTCTTTGTCGGACAAAATACAGATTCGGTGTTATGATTGGTTAGATCGCTTGTCAATCAAACTCCCGGTGAAGGGTCAATTGTCTTTAATTCAGTTAGTAAATTATTCCATAACCATATACCTTAACTGAATTATTATTAATTATTTTTTTTTATATTTTGCTGCTTGGCTTTTGTGACATATGTGGACCTATGCCCTGTTGTTTTTGTTGTTGTTGTTGAGTAGAATTTTTTGGTATAAGTCACAGAGAGGAAATATATGTCAATAGTTCAGCTGTCTAGGGAAGTCCAAAATTGTTTGAACACCAGATCTGAAAGCACTTCTCTGCCTCTTCCACCTTCTTCTTCTCCTCCTCCTTATTCTCAGCTGTCTGATCTTCAGTTCTTCTGTAATAAACTCTGACAAGCTCTTCATTGAACCTCTTCGGCAGGAAACTGGACAGCTGTCAATTCAAGACAACAATCACACCATGAGTTTTCTAAAGATACTTGATCATGAAGTAAATGAACTACAATAAAAAAAAAAAAAAAATACAATGGTCTAAAATAAAACATGATTACCTGATAATCTTTAATGGTAGAAGCCTCATTGGGGTTCCTCTTGCTGTAGAAATAGACAGATTCAATGGGGTTTTTGTCCTTCATGCCGTGATCCAGATCAACCACCTGAGTAAGAGATGAAATTATCAGCTTACGGAATGAATTCACTAAACAGTTGTATGTTTTATTTCTGAGCAAAACCTGCTTCTTAATCACTTTCAATCTAGTTTAAGCACCGAATAACTACATAACTTACATAAACTGGTAAATCTTCAGCATTCAGAGAAACAGTTGGGTTATCAAGCTTGTACTTCTGTACTGCGGCTTTCCATGTTGTCGACAGCTCTTCCTGAATTTTCAGATTTGAAAGGGTTTGTCAAGTACTGTACAGTAAATACTGTCTTAATAAAGTCACTAAACCAACCTATTGTTCTATACTGACCTTTGACATATTTTTCTCAGTCAGACGAGCTTCTCCCACAAACTTTGGCAGTTTTCTTCTGACGATCTTGTCCAGGATATCTCTGGATTTCTTCAGGTTTTCAGCAGTGGAGGACGAGATCTGCTCAAAGATCTCATCTGACAGAATAAAAAAGTATTAAGAAATGAATTTCTTCAGACCATTATATTATTTTACTTACAGATAAAAATGGAAAATGATGCTTTCAGCTGACCTGTGAGTTTGCTGTATTCCTCTGCCGTCTTTATGGCTTCAGAAATCTTCAGCATATCTTCAGGTTTTCCTTCATGAAGGTCACGATCAGCTAGAACGAGCGCTTCAGCAAACCTGACACATAGAAAAACAAATGAGTTAGTGTGTTGTACCATGTATGCTGTGGAAACGTAAGTGAAGTGGCCTATGGTCAGACACAGATTCAGATGTCCTGCAGGCGTCTCGACTTTGTTGTTTTGTTCAATAAAGTCTAATTTTGACTTCTGGAACTCTGGAACTTCATTTGCAAGAAAGAGATTATTTTTTTCCTCAACACTGTCTCACTATATAATGACATGAACACATGAACTTCATCTCCATGTAATAATAAATATTTTCTTCCATGTTTTAATTTTATCAGTAAATCTATGTTGTGCAGCACTATGTTTGCCAAAAAATGGGTTTGTTTAATTTGAATTTGATTAAAAGATAAATTCATGTTTTATGCCTTCACTTGATTACCAGAATAAAATACACAACAGAAAATTTATTTTTTTTAAAATTATGATTTCAATTGATTAGATATGATTTTTGATTAATCAAATTTAAGTTAACTGTAACCCGTTTATAAAAAATCTAGATCAAAGAAAAGGAAGAAAAATATCTACTTGGGTCTGAGCTCACCAAATACAATTAATTCCTGTTTATGCTAGTATTTGGAGTCCCGGGTTCGGGGTCTCACACCATGCACTGAATCAAAATGATGATTACAACTTTGTTTTAAATATGTGTGTCTGCACTTGTATAACTTAATACTAACTGAATGAATAAAAAAATAATAGTAAAATGAATTATAAATGAATGAAACACATTAATTAGCTTCAATGAACTGTAACTGTATTCTCTGAATTAATTCTTTTTTTTTTTTCGATTTGTTTTCAGTATGCACTTAAGCACTGCACACATCACATGAAAACATTATTTGCCCTTCACAAATCCCAATTGAATACAAAGTATATTGTTCATCAACAATAAAGAAAAGAAAAGAAAAGGAAAGGAAAAAAAAAAATCAGTATGTGTACTTGAGTGTATACTTAAGTCCAAGAGGAATATAAATGACTCAGTTCCATTTGTGTGGATATGTCTCAGTTCAGTTTGTGTGAATGCGTCTCAGTTCAATTTGTGTGTGTGTGTGTAAATGCCTACAGTCTTTGCAGGAAGAAACGATGAAGAAACGATGAAGATACGATGAAGAAACGATGAAGAAAACAAACAGAGTAATGACGCAATTACTCTGTAGTGCAAATCCAGCGCGGCTCTCCCTCACTGCGCGACTCCAACACGACCGCCGAACCTTGAGACAGTCCAATCTCCTCAAACTTTGTGGTGCAACATCCAATCGCTAATGCAATAAAACAGTTCAGACATCAATTTAGAAAAATAGTGATGAAGATGGGCAAGATTAATAATAGCCGCACATGTCGCTCACATCTCTCTCTTCAACGAGCTGGCGTGCATGTGACGTCAGCATCCATCACCGAAATGCATACAACGTTTACAACTTTTAAACTTTAACAACATTATTTCATAACATAAACGTGCAAATAGCTTTAACAAGTATATAAATTCAGCATAAACACTTTACAAGTATGGTATTGCACACTTTATACCCATTTAACATACAACATTAACCATCCGCATTTCATTATATGAACAAACACATATTTAAACAATATTTATGAAAATAAAGAATGATTGTGACTTACCTAATGCAATAAAACAGTTCAGACATCAATTTAGAAAAATAGTGATGAAGATGGGCAAGATTAATAATAGCCGCACATGTGGCTCACATCTCTCTCTTCAACGAGCTGGCGCGCATGTGACGTCAGCACCCATCGACGCGTTTCTTTTAATTATTTTCGTCCGTCACAAAAACAAATTAATAATTATAAAAATAATTTTAAAAAGTAAAATAAAAAAAAATGTCTGAACATTTTATGCATTAGGAAAGAGAAAAAAAAATACATAAAAAAAAAATACATAGGAACAACCTCAATTAATTGGGTGGGTTACATAACCATTAAAATTGAGTCTAGAAAAATTAAAACAGGGGAAAAAAATGGAATTTGGGAGAAAAATAAATCAATTTCATAGAGCCTCAAGTGCAGTCAATGGTCTAATGCAGAATTTGTGTAAGGTCATGTAAAGAATAATAAATGAACAAAGGATGTTAAAGTGTGTACAGCGGGACGTTCACTGCAAACAGAGACTCACATTTCTTCAATGATGTTGCAGATCTTGTGCTGGTAGGCCTGGCGATGGAGAGTGTATCGGGTGCGAAACATGTCATAAACATTATCTGCCTCCTGTTAGACACACAAACACCAGTGTCACAGATCCCATGATACAATTACTAATTCAACACCTTTTATCTTTTTTTTTTTTTCTTTAGATTTTTCCAAAGAAACAAATCACCACATTTTTAAACACACAGCTGATCAAAAAAGATATTATGAAAATTATATAAATAATGAAATGTCAATTTTTGGGTTGTATCATGTACCTTGTCTCTGAAGCAAATGTGATTTATCCCATTGATTTTACACACTCGAGCAAACTTCAACAAACGCTGATGGTCAAAACTGTTACGAATGCCGAGGTGATGACAGTCTCTGAGAAATGAGTATCAAATACAATAAAATACAATGGATAGATAATATATAAATATCAGCTTGGCTCTGTTTGCATTAGTTCATAGGTGCCTTTATTTTAAATGGACCTATTGTGACCTACAAGAGATTAAAACAAGGCTGAATTCAAGCTGTGAATGTGGTCTGATATTTGCTACTATGTGTTCTTGTGTTGCCTTCAGCCAATCAAAATGTCTAATAATAATTACCGTGCAAAATAGTCCCATTTGTCCACATCAATGCCGTTCTGTTTGTTTGCCACAATCTCATATAGGAAGGATTTGTCTTTATCTCTGCCATCATATGTCCACTGAAATGAAAAGCATGTCTGTTTCACTTCAACATTTTCCACTAAAGGTATCATTCAGATTTATTAACACATCTGGAGTATCAGTATGAACCTCAGCAGCTGAAGCTTTTGCCCCTTCGATTAACTCTTTAATGAAGATGACGTCTCTATCATTCAGTTCGTGCTCTTTCAACACATCTTCATCCTCAGACTCTTCACAATGTCATCAAACATCTGCACTGACATCTGCTCATGCTGCAGTAAAGACACAAAGACACATGAGATCTTAAATATATATACATGAGATCTTAAATACATCAAATACAGGGTCACACATCAAA
The DNA here is from genome assembly GCF_024489055.1 of Chanodichthys erythropterus. NCBI lineage: Eukaryota > Metazoa > Chordata > Actinopteri > Cypriniformes > Xenocyprididae > Chanodichthys > Chanodichthys erythropterus. The sequence goes on from NC_090232.1 coordinate 53,351,977, forward strand.
AACCACAGTGTTAAATGAACTCCCTGGGAGTATATCTGAAACCATACTCAAGAGTGTTAAATGAACACTGAAGTAGTGTTAAAATTAATGAGATAATTAAGTGATTAATTGAGTGATGATTGACCATTAATGGAGACACCTGATGATAACAACTTAAAAACTTAAGGGTCAAGAGCTCAACTAAAACAAACACTGATCTCCATTATGGTGACTCAACTGTGACTTTCTCCTTTGATTTTGCTTGTTAACAACAGTATCTTCAATAATGGTCAATCATCACTCAGTTAATCACTTAATTATCTCATTAACTCTGACACTGCTTTAGTGTTGGTTCTGGGAACATTAAAAATGTTCAGTTTTCTTGACGTTATAGAAATGTTTTTTAAGGTATAATGTTCCTCAGACGTTCTTTCAACTTAATTTTGATCTAAAGTTCAACATTGTAGGAACGTTGATTTGTAACATTCCAAGAACATGAAAATGTCCAGTTTCCTTAATGTTAGTAGAATGTTATTTAAAGGTTAGTGTGATGTTCCTGAAACATTCTTTCAATCATTCAAACACCTGCTGTGAACAAACACTGAAAGAAAGAGAAATAAGAACACAAACTACAACTTTCTTCAGCCACAGCCTTAGATGAACTGAAGATAAAAGACATTAAATCTCTGAAGATCTGATTCAACAACTCCACAAACAGCATTACCAGCTTCACTTATTACTAACCAGACTGACTTTATTTCTAACAGAAGTTTAACACGCACAGTTGTTAATCTTGAGTACATATAGAGTAACAATGCATCCTTCATATCTCCGAAAAGTCTTTAGTTTTATCATATTTACAAAATATAGATACGCTAAACCGAGTCTTTCCAGAAAAAAGACGAGCTCCTGGAGGTGTGCCGTGGGCAGAGTCACGAGCTTTTAATCTTTCCCTCACAACCAAAAACACACTCCTTCAGTGACTGGAGCTGCGTCTCATTTCAGAGGCTGTGTCCTCCGGAGGTCACATTTGAAGGCTGAATGCTTCATCAAGGATGACATATTTAAGAAAAGTAACTGTAATAAAACTGACTGATATTCATTTTGAGGTGTGAAATACTGTAATTCCTTTCTTACTTTGCAATCTAATGGTTATTTTAAACGAGACCAATGATGTATGCAGCCTTCGAAGGGTGCAGCCCCTGAATTGGGACACAGCCATTGTTGAAAAATCTCTCTTCTTCCATATCCCAAACGAAGCGTGTTGATAGGCGGCTCTTGCTCTGGGTGATGTGTGTATGTATGTTTACCAGAGAAAAGTGCCTATACAAGGAATCTTACTCTTTATTACGGGATAAAGGCCATACCTGAAAAGTGACTTGCATAAGTTTGCAGAAGTTGTATATTTGGCACAGAAATACTCTGTCATACGTCTAACTCGTGTTTTGAAACTTTGGCCATGTTTAGCAGCATGATGATCTGATGTCTAAGTGTGTCTTATTCAACTTTCAAATAGTTTTGGATGATCTAACACAAATGATTAGAACATCGTTTGAGTTTATTACTTACTTTTTATAAAACCTCTAATGTCAAGAAAACTGGGCAATGTGTTCATTCTCACCTTCCACTTCTCAGGGATTTCATCAGGCAAGCCTAAGAATAAGAAGCAGGACTCAGATGATTTGTAAGTCATATTTTGCACATTACTGAACACTTTCAAGTTCACTTATCAGACATGCACACACAAAACAGAGTTTTATTTATTTATTTATTTCAAACATAATGACATGACTAAGAATTTTTCCACAGATCCTTCTGATTAGAATTAATCTCACACTGACACACTTACCTTTTATTTGTTTAATCTTTTTGGCTTTAGGAATAACCAGACCATCAAATATATGGGAAAATGGACCATGACCTAAGGATAGATAGATAGATAGATGATAGATAGATAGATAGATAGATAGATAGATAGATAGATAGATAGATAGATAGACAAAAAGTTAAATATATTAAATGCTTAAATATGCGTTTCTGTTACTGATGGTTTTTATCTACTTAGACATTTATTTTAAAATAACTTTTTACTAACAAATAATTACACAAAGTAATGAGCAGTACTTAAAAAACATAAAACAAAATTAACACAAACGTGATGACGATTTCAATAATAAATTAATAAAGCATCAGTGTTACTCACCCAAGTCATGACACAATCCAGCGATCTGAACACACAGGAAATCCTGTTTGGTGATTTTGAGCTCTGGCTGATTATCATGAAGAATCTTGACCAGACAACCTGCTAAATATGCCACACTAACACACAAACAACACCACTTCATGACCAAAAACACTGAATCGAGCAAAAAGATGGTAACGCTTTAGATTACAGCCCGGAAAGTACTGCGTAATTACACCAAATTTACAGCGTAACTTTCAATAATTATAGTGTAAATATACAGTAAGTATGTGTAAGTATAGGGGAACAATATGTGAAGTGTTGGGAATAAAGGGGTAACAACCAGGAAAATAACAAATTATTTATACTGTAAATATTTTATAACTAAAGGGTACGTATGACATATAACTAAGGGGTAAATATGACATTACGGGCCGTAAATTAAAGTGGTGCTTGTTACCCTCTTGTTTCATGTAGTTATAGGGTAAGTATGACATTACGGGCCGTAAATTAAAGTGGAGCTTGTTACCCTCTTGTTTCATGTAGTTACAGGGTAAGTAATTAATACAAAATAAATAAATAAATAAATGCAAACAGTCATATCACTTGGAAAACTTTATTTGAAAAACAACTTATTTCAAAACAAATTTAAAGTTACAACACTTCTTATTTGTTTCTCTTGCTTGGCTTCCTCCTCCTCTTGTTCCTCTTTTTCTTTCTTTCCGCTGATGAATCTTAAGAGGGAATCCCATTTGCTATTCTGTATTTAAAAATTACAGAACACCCGGAAATGTGCTCACCGTTTACTCATCTTTTACCCTCATGCCATCTGAGATGTATACGACTTTCCTTCTTAAGATGAACACAAAAAGGATTTTAGGAAAAAAATAAATCATCTGGGAATGCTTTATAATGCAAGCTCACGTGTTCCTAAAAGTCGAAGCATCAAACAGCACAAACAGCAATAACTACAGTAATCCATACGGCCCTAATGGATGAATCGATGTCTTCTGAAGTGAAACGATAAGTATTTGTAAGAAAAATACCAAATATTTGAATATTTTTAAAACTTTCGACCAACTGTCTCCTGCGCGTGCATGCGAGGGTTGAGAGTTCATGCTTGACGTAACTTGAAGCGTGACGTAAGCGTGCCGAAAGACTCACGCAGATGTTGGATGCCGTCAGTTTTTTATTATTATTATTATTATTTTTTTAGTAATGCTCACAACAAAATACACAGAATAACAGATAATGAGAATGAGAAACAAACAAGACAGAATAACAGAGACGGCAGTTCTCGCGCGAGTTTCACACGAATCTGCTTCATGTTTCTCATTACAATATGCTTCGTCAAACGCAAAGTCGACTCTCATGCAGGCGCTGGTGACAGTTGGTCGGAAGCAAAAAATGAATAGCCTAAACCATGAGAAAATTTCAGGGTGTAACTTACTGTATTTTCTTATAATACAGAACAGCAATGAGATTCCTTCTTAAGATTCATCAGCTGAGAAACAAGAGCAGGAGGAAGCCAAGCGAGAAACAACAACAACCAAAAAACGGACAAAACTTGTTACTTTCTGTCAGGAAAGTAACTCTTTAGAGTTTGAAATGAAAAGTTGATTTAAAAAAAAGTGTTGTAGACCTGTTTTTAATAAAGTTGTTTTTCAAATAAAGGTTTCGGAGTCAGTGATATCAGATTGTTTGCATTTTATTAATTACTTACCCTGTAACTAAATGAAATAAGAGGGTAACAAGCAGCACTTTAATTTACGGCCCGTAATGTCACACTTACCCCTTAGTTATAAAATATTTACAGTATAAATAATTTGTTATTTTCCTGGTTGTTACCCCTTTATTCCCGATACTTTACATATTGTTCCCCTATACTTACACATACTTACTGTATAGTTACACTATAATTATTGAAAATTACGCTGTAAATTCGTTATAATTGCGCAGTACTTTCCGGGCTGTAATCTAAAGCGTTACCAAAGATTTTTGTTTACTTGCATGTCATGTGACCGTTATGCCCTAACAATCAAGTTTTAGCAGGAACAGAGGTGGAAAGTCCAGGGGTCAGAAAGTATGACAGAAAGTATGATGTTGTGTCTCTCTTTTATTCTGTTCTTCTTGTTTCTCTTTCCTTCAATGATTTTGCATATTAATATCAAATGTGGATTTTAATTCTTTACCATCAAACTGAAATGTAACACCTCACATGATGTATGTGTTTAAAAGTTTCTTTCATTTCATGGACATAAGCATGAATGTACTTACTACTTCAAAAATTTCAAGAGTGTATATAATAATCTCACCCAAGAGAGTGTTCGAAGCGATTGTGAGAAGCTCCCGGATACACCAGATATGTTCCTCCGAGCTGTTTGATGTGACGGAGTCTCTGAAACTGAGGTGTGTCTGTGATCTTCACCAGCAGGGGGTGCAGCTCAATGTGACCATGAATGGGGTCGTTGAAAATCTACAGTATGCAAAACACACCGGATTATCACTCTAACATGTAAGAGATTTAGTTCAGCATTTTTTTCCATGAAAGGTGCTTTCTGTTATCCACGAAATATAAAGTACATTCATGCTTATGTCCATGAAATGGAAGAAACTTTTAAACATATACATCATGTGAGGTGTTACATTTAAGTTTGATGGTAAAGAATTACAATCCACATTTAAAACATATCGGCTGTGAAAAATGAAAAGGTAAGTGAAAAGTTAAATAGCATTCATGATGTAATGTTCACGAGTAGTTCACATACCTTCATTTGTTTTTTTGAGAAGAATAAGGAGTATTTCTTTAAGATGTCTTGCAATTCATCATTAATGATCTCCCATAACTGTTGTTTCTCAGGCTCTGGAATAAAACATTTTATATCCTCAGTACAAAATGTTATATATATATATATATATATATATATATATATAGTTATGACAGCCTAAAAAAAAAAAATCAAAAGTCAAGAGCCCAACTAATGTAGATGCTGATCACCATAATGGCGACTTTAAACCAAACTATTATTTTCAATAAAACATCAACATTAGAACTGCTATCAGAAGTGTCAATTCTCAATAAGAACTGTATGACAGAAATTAAATCAATCTGGTTAGTAATAAGTGAATCTGGTAATGGTGTTTAATCATAATAATCATAATGATTTTGATGTTTAATCAGATCTTGAGAGATTTAATGTCTTTTATCTTCACTTGATTTCATCAAAGGCTGTTGCTGGAAGTCTGTTGAAGTTCTTGTTTTTTTTTTTTTTTTTCTTTCTTTTTTGTTGTTCATCTTTCCTTCAGTGATTCTGCTTTTTAACAACAGGTGTTTTCTTCAGTAATGCTCAATCATAACTTCATTATTCATTAATGAGTAATCAAATCTCATTAACTTCCCTCTTGAATGGTCTTTGTCTCAGTCATGGAGGGTTTGGTCTTGACAACACCTCTGGTTAACCTTCCTGACAAAATCGACACAAAAAGTGTTGTCCCAAAACTCACACAATGATGTGTAAGAATTTAACCCAATTTGAGTCAGTTTTAACACATTCTTTCTCAGAGTGTATAGTGGATGTGAATGGGGCAAGACTTTACAGAAATGTGCAGCTTAATTCATTTATTTATGATCATTTTAGCATTAGTATACTGTAAATGTTTCCATACAAAATATGCACTGTAAAGTTTTCTAATTTAATATTTTAGCAGTGGGACTAGTTTTAGGAAGTAGTTCATGTGGATGTTCTGATGGTGCCCTTCTGACGTAATTCCTGTGGGCGTTTCTTTTTTAAACAGCTTCCTTTCTATCTTTGTCAAATCTATTGCATTCGCTGGATTTTGTGTCATCTCAAGTCAAGCTGTGGTCCAAAGAAACAAATAACTTTATTTGTATGTATTAACTAACTGCCTTAGACATGAACAATAATCTTGTGACTGACTTTTGTTCTTGGTATGTAAATCATAAGTAACAGATGGATATTACTCTAAACACAAATACGGAAGTAGGAGATAGATGTATCACATGACCTTCAGTTTATTTTATATATATATATATATATACACACATTACCATATGAAAATGAGTTGTGTCATGAACTGCAAAATTAAATCAAATCACATATGTCTTCCCTTACCTTCACTTTCTTCATAGGACTTTTTTAAATCCTGAAGACTTTTCCTGTGATCAGAGAGCGTTTTTTTGGTTTGTTCAGAATGAAGCATCTTCTCTTTTGTCTTCTTTTGGTGGATTGTTAAAAACTCAAATGAGGAGGCAATAAAGATCTGTACAACTGTGTACAGATTTCATAGATTCAGCAACTCAACTCTTTCTGGATTACATGATGAGGAAAGTCTTGTCATGAAACTATGAGGGTGTGTCTCAGACAAACGGTGAGCTTTAGTGACGGGGAATGAGTCGAGTCAGAGTGACTGCTGCTGGAAACACATTCAGCAGGTGCCGATCACACAATATTTACTGTATAGTTCTTGTGTTTGTCTTATATCTGTCTTTGGTAGGGCAGCCTGTTTAGCAAATATATGCAAATGTAATGCAAATATTGCATAATAAAATATGAAAGTTAAAGGGATAGTTCATGCAAAAAATAATAGTCATCCTTTATAAGTCCCCTCATGTCTTTCGCATCTGTATCAGCTTCTGTGGAAAATATATTATTTACTTTTTTTAATGGGGTCCAGTGTTACACTTACACCAACATTCCTCAAAATATCTTCTTCTGAGCCAAAAGAAACGACATGACAGCAGTGATATAACTGAGGGAAGGGTCTTCTACATCTCAATACTGACTTTTCCATCAGACATCAAAATCAGCATTTATAGATCCAAGTGCTTCTGATAAAAACTGCACATGTATGTAACAAGTTTGCTGGATTGATAGATTTTTTTCACATTTAAAATATTTTGCCATCTTGTTCCCCGTTCATGTTATGCCTTTGCATGGTTTGAACCAAAGCATGTTCAAACTGTAAGGTGTGGAAAGTTTTGTGTCAATGATCACAAAAATAAAAACATTCTGTGGTTGACTTTAATGAAGTATCTGTAGTGGAACAGGTTCTGTTTGATGAACAGGTGGAGCAGCTCTAGTAGATGAACAGCTGGTCTTTGTGTTGCATTGTGTACACATTTATTAATAGATACAAAATAATTTCAAAATGAAGAAAGCTTCTGTGTCATGACATTCTAAAAGCAATCACGTCTCCGGCCTCGCTCCATTCCCACGGCTCTCGGCTTCACCCTGCTTACCACAATTACTTTTCTTTCTCTTGAAAACTCTTAAATTCCTGAATCGTTTTGTCATTCAAGCATTCATTTATATTTATACAAATATAATGTTATTTAACTTTGTAGAGAATCCACATAAAACAACAACCATTTCTTTCATTCAAATGCCTGAACTTTGGCATTAATGTGGTGAACAGTTGAGGTGGAGTTTAATTGTGAATCTACTCACTCTTATGTCACTCCCAACCGAGTCTGTCTTTCTTCAGTTGAGGAATATTCTGACATATCCTTTTTTATTATTATTTACTGGTGATTATAGTTCTTTACTGTAATCTACAGTATGTTACTGTAAAGATACTATAAACTAAACTAAAACTCATTAATAATTTCATTTGCATAAACCGACTTCCTGAAATTTTCCCACTTCCATTTAAATTTATACACTAATATTTAAATATTTTAATCATGTGAGCATTTTTTTTTTTTACTGTGAACATTTCATTAGAGTCCAAAGAAAATATTTTAAACAAGGAGATCTTCACTTCATTAAAAACATCATCTCTTAAATGAAGCAACATGCAGCATATCATCAACATTACTTGATCTTCTCCTGAACTTAAGCACAGGCTCTCTTCAGCACAATAGTGACCCACAAAACGTAATTTTACAGAAAACTACTGGCAACAGTATTTTTTCTTTAAACTTTTCAACTCCACAGGAACATCCTCTAGTGTCCACACTACAAAGAGTAAAAGTAACACTGTTGCTGTGTTGCAGTAATTAAGTGAATGTGACTTTGACTATATTTCAGTATTCGCCAGATGTGTTAAACTCTCTGAGACGGTTGGCTACCAAATGCATAATAGAATAGTTTGTTCTGTCATCATGTACTCACTGTCCTGGCAAACATGTATGACTATATTTCTTTCTTCTGTGAAACACAAAAAAAGACATTCTGAGAAAAAAAAATAAATAAATCAAATGTTTATACTGTGAAAGTCAATGGAACCTTGATCTTTCACGCTCCAGAAAGGATTTTTTCAATACAACTCCACTTGTATATTCTTCTGAAGTACAAAAACAGAGCAATATTTATTTAGTTGTTCTAAAATCATATGCTACATCCAATACAGTGACACAAACCTGAAATGTGAAGGCAGGCAGCCCGAAGCATGGCAAGGAAATGCAGAGTCTCGTTCCCTGTTCTCAGGGAACCATGGTTACATACGTAACCTGAGACGTTCCCTTTCAAAAGGGAACTCCACTCTGCATTTGCAGCAAACGCTTTGGGGAACTATATACCCACGCCACCATGCTTGAGGAGAGTGCCTGCCAAGAAATATGGCTGAGAAAAAGAACAGTTCCAGAGCAGTTAGAGAACTGCTTGGCAACCCCCCCTCGTGTCACACCAGGCTGTCAGTGACAGCATTCCCTTTGGCCAACAGCCCAAGCTGAACTTCAAGAAGGCCTCCCTCAGAGGGTCTACAGAAGCTGCTAAGGCATCTGGAACCAGCTTTTCCAAAGAGAAAGTGGTCCCTTTAAAGGAATGTGGCCAAGGAACCAAAGGGAACCTTGGCTAGTCACTTAAAGGGGAACGAAGTCACCCCCAATGTCACCAGGGAGGCCAACCTGTTCTTGTCAAGGAACAGACTTAGTTCTGGCCAACCCTGTCTGAATAAAGAGCCTCTAAAATGCTTTTTTTTAAAGAAGATAGTAAGTAAGAGTGACTGCAAAGAGGCAGAAACCAACTCAAACCCACGCGTAGAGACGGGCATCCTGGAGAGCAGAACTCAGCTCAGAGTGCTATGAACCCTCATATCGAGGGAAGATAATCCGCTCATTCTAGGATCTACCCAGTGCTTAATTAACACACTGAGGAGGCTGTGTGCTAGAGAACCCTGATATAGGGGAGCACAAACCAGCCTGGGGCTGAATCTTAGGAGGAGGCCTGATTAAGGCCTACTACCATGATCAGCTTAGGGAGCTAAGCACTATTACAAACACAACCCTGAAAGGGAAGTACAAAACTCACCTAACAGGTCGGCCATGCAATGGGCACATACTCATGGAGGCCAAAGAGGGGCCTACAGCATGATAGTAGCTATATGTGAAACAGAAGTATATTCAGAAAGTGGCCTGATAGAGCCACCCTGAACATCTGTCTTTGCTGGGGTAGACAGACAACTTCAATGGCAGCATAGGAGGCTGCAAAGTGCCCGCATGACAATCCTTCTAACACAATCCAACGAGCAGGGTACTCAGTAAAAGCACCTTTTACTCTTTAAAGCAAGAGGAGTACAGTGTATGCCAACACGTATTAAGGAAGGCCTGGAGGGGCCTATAACCTCAACAGACACGTGGCATCAGCTCGTGACAGTGTTTAGGTCCCAAGCACTGTAAACAACCCGCCAAAGAGGAGGTTGGATCTACCACTTGGGCCCCTGGCCAGCGAAAGTGTATAGAAATAATTCTCAAAGATGAATACACCCAAACAAACTCCAGTGTGTTCAAAAAGGTGGCCCGCAGGCCTAGCAACCTCTAGGACACACGGCCGTTGCTAGGAGCACAAAAGATCTACCCTAGGCTCTAGGTGGCTCTTAGCTCAACTAGAGTAGAAATAAGACTCATGGAGGCAAATGTAGGTTAAACCGAACCTCAGTAAGGTTTCACTACCATACTCCACCTGAGAGGCTAGCCACTCGAAATACTCAGTAAAAGCACCTTGTTACTCTCATAGCGAGAGGAGTACATGACTGAACTCCATATGTTGCACCGGAGGCTGAAGTAGGCCTACCTAGTAAACATATGGCATCAGCAAGTGGCTGCCATAACCAGACCACCAAAAAGCTATTTCTTCCTCAGAAGAAATACATAGAATGCTGCCACTCAACGTGAACAGGCCTGATTAGGGCCTATCCGTTGGGGTGGGGTGTGGCCTTTTGAGGTGGTTTACCTTACCTGACACAATCCAACAAGCAGTGTACTCAGTAAAAGCACCTTTTTACTCTTGAAAGCAAGAGGAGTACAACGCATGCCAACACGTATTAAGGAAGGCCTGAAAGGGCCTATAACCTCAGACACGTGGCATCAGATCGTGGCTGTGTTTAGGCACCAAAAACAATAAACAACCGGAGCAAAGGAGGTTGGATTTATCACTTGGGCCTCTGGCCAACCAGAAGTGTATACAGAATTCTCAAAGAAAAATATACACAAACATACACCAGTGTGTTCAAAAAGGCGGCCCATAGGGCCTAGCAACCTCTAAGACACACGGCGTAAGATTAGTGGCTGTTTCTAGGAGCACAATAGATCCACCCTAGGCGCTAGGTGGCTCTTAGCTCAACTAGAGTAGAAATCAGACTCAGGGAGGCATATGTAGATAAAACCAAACCTCAGTAAGGTTTCACTACCATAACCAACCTGAGGGGCCAGCCACTCAAAATACTGAAGCTTGTGAATTTAAAAGGGAACCAAGCTACAGGGAACCAGCTCTAGAACCTGCGGTAGGCTACACATTCCAACAGGCAATGTACCCTAAACATGTGACTAAAGGGAACCAAACAAAGCCAACATGGTCTAAGGGAGGCTATAAGGCCTACTACCTCAAACAGATATGTGGCAGGGCCTGTGGCAGTGTAAATATGTGAGCAAACTATGATCAGTTAAACAGCATTGTAGAAAACAACTGCTAACTAGAAGGGGGCTAAATATCATAAAACCTACAATCCGAGTTATATGCAACATAGCTGCTAACAAGATCACCAGGGAGCTAAAATAGATACCAACCTTCCTCAAAAAGTGATTCTAACTCCCCTGAGTATGCAATCCAACAGGTGATGCACTCAGTGACACAAATAAACCTCTTAACTGGGGAATATATAGTCACCATCCTCTCAAATAGAGGCCGCTTTACAGCAAAAAGGGCCTACTATTAAGAGAACAGGTGCTAACCTGTGGCAGCATACGTAAGCTCAAATATAAATAAAGGGCAAAAGTCTAGAACTCAAAGTAACACAAAACATGCTGTTAAAAGGAAGAAAAAAAACTCTCATACAGATTCTCAAATCTGTTCTAAGCCTTAGAGGATGAAAAACTAAAAAACTAGCATCGTCAACTCAAACTTGATAAATACAGATATCAAGTGGCTCAGAGGAAATTAATTTCCTTTAGCATAAAAGTTCTAGGAAGTGGGGCCTAGCAATACCTGCATAACTTATCTATGCAAAGATAAGGGCCTATCACCTGAGAGACAGCATCAGGGAGTCAAAAAAAGTCTACAGCCTACCTGTTAATCTCACAATTGCACCTACATAAGCAAGGGGATAATGGGCATATGGCCTAAACAACTCCCTCGGGAGGAGGCCAGAACTAGGAACTATACAACCTGACAAGGGATAGACACGTAAGGTTATGTAAATAACACACCTAACCTAGCTCTAGTCTAGCCGCTAGCTGCTGTTGTAAATTAGTTATAACACTCAGATAAGCCAAGAGAAAAGATGATCAGGTGGTGTTTATGTTTTCACATAATCATTATTTGATCTGAATCACTGAATTCATTTAGAGCCCAATCTCTGAGTTAGATTTACATTATTGATTACAGCAGCACTGTGATTCTACAGCAGAAGATCAGCTTTATCAATATAATCCAAATGATTTCTTAAAAGTTGTTCTCAAAAATAATATATATAGAGAATAAAGGAAATTACTAAGACAATTCAGCTCATAATTTATTCATGCAGCAAACACCGATCCACATGATGGTGACTTAAAATGTGATTGTGATTTTCTCCTTTGATTCTGCTTGTTATCATCAGATCACCTTCCTGACACATTTACAGTTTTAAAATCATCACACAATGAATGTCAAAATTAACACAATGAGTGTTGTCCCTAAACTCACACACTGATGTGTAAGAATTTAGCCAATCTGAGTTGTTTTTTTAACAAATGCTTTTTGACACATTCTTAATGTCTGTGTTTGACACAGTGAATGTGTCAAAATGAACACAAGTGTTGTCCCAAAACACAAGCTCTGATGTTTAAGCCTTTTTTTCTTTTCTTTTTTTTTTTTTTTTTTTTGACTGGACTTGACAAAGAGACCATTGATCATTTGATCTTCATGTTCAGAAGTAGCACAGGTGTTTTATTTTGTTGTTGTTTTCCTCTTTCCTTCAATGATTCTGCTTGTTAACAGCAGGTGTTCATCACTACTGCTTGATTAATGACTTCATTATCTCATTAACTTCCCTCCTGAATGGTCTTGGTCTTGGAGGGTCTGGTCTTGACTACACCTCTGGTTAATCTTCCTGACACATTCACTGTGTTAAAATCATTGACTCAATGAATGTGTCAGAATTAACAAAACAAGCGTCGTCCCTAAACTCACCCATTGATGTGTAAGAATTTAACACAGTTTGAGTCAATCCTTTCTAAGAGTGTATGTAATTGTCACAGGTGTTTTGGTTTTGTGTTCATGTTTTTGATTTCATGTCTTTTATTTTGTAGTTTGTTTCATGTTGCTTGTTTGTGTCATGTATTGTAAATGTAACCTGCTGTCGGTGAGTGTTTTCGTCAAGTCTGTTCATGTTCATGTCTGCACTAGTTAAGTCAAGTCAAGTCACGTCTGTGTTTCTGTTCCTGTTCATATTTTGGATTATTTTCAATAAACTGCACTTGGGTTCATCATTTCACTACGCTCACCTCCAGTAGACTCCATCCTTCATTACAGTAATCCTGAAAAAAACAAAACTAAAAAACAAAACAAAAAAAAACATTCCTGTTAAATGTTTTGACATGGACATCATGTTTTATAAACACAATTCTGATTATATTATCAGAGAACAATGTAAATGTATGGCTTTTGTATGAATGTTTGTATGAACACAGCAAAATCTGTAAAATTAACAGCAAATCTATGATTTTACCGCTTGAGATTCAGCAGTGCTTTTGTAAAAATAAAAAAATAAAGAAAACACACACAGACATCAAGAATCAGCATATAAACCTCAACAATAGACAATTCAACTGCATAATTTATTCATGCAGCAATGCATGATGGGAGCCATGGATGAGTTTTGATTTGGTGGCTCCCATCATGCACTGCAACATGAAGCATTGTCCATTGTTGAAGTTCATACACTGATTTTTGATGTCTGTGTTTGTGTTTTTCTTCTTTTTTTTTTTAATAAAAAGAATATAAAAGCACTGCTGGATCTCAAGCTGTAAATCTCATCATTAAAATATAACCATTATGATCATATTTTCTCTTGCCATAACAAATGCTTTACAAAAAAAATAAAAAAAAAAATAAAAAAAAAATAAATAAATATATAAATATATATATATATATATATATATATATATATATATATATATATATATATATATATACAATCTGTAGTGCTTTTCACAATACAGATTGTTTCAAAGCAGCTTCACAGTGATAAAAGGTAGATATTGTTTTGGCTTCACAGCAGCTCTAAGAAAATATTATTATCAAGCTAAAGTAGGTTTTGATTGAATCACTTCTGTTGTAAAAAATATTTATTAACTTAGCTTAAATGACACCTTTCCTACTGAAAACCAAAGACCTTTAATGGCGTTCATTTACGAGTTTAGCCTATAGCTTTGTGCATTTAAAAGTGTTTGTGTGCAGAAGCTTAACCCTCATGTTGTGTTCGGGTCAATTTGACCCGAACACCAATTTTCTTTTTCCCGAAAATACTAGTTAATGTTATCGCTTTGGACTGAAACTTAGTGACTTTGTTCCCAAAGGGTATAACTAAATCTCAATATTTTTTTGGACATTTTCTTAATTTTTTGTGGGGGTTTTGTTACCTTGTTACACTCGTGGTGTTCCCGGTCAAAAATGACCGGCCCATAAAAAATAGCTTATAAATCACTCATTATACCATATTTTCACCCAATCTTGGATTCAATCTTTTTGTCAACTTGTTCTCTTTCAATTAGGACTGGTTTTATATTTCTGTTTGCATCTGATTAATCGTGGGCCTCATTTATCTGAGAGTAGGCATCTCATTTTTTGAGTAAATTTTTTAAAATTCTTGAATAATTTTGGAAATATTAAATAAAATCTGAAGAAAATTGGTATTGTTGATCACACTAGTCTACTCTAATGTTTCACCAGGAATTTTGTTTTGAAACTTTTGTTTTGTAAAAAAATATGGCACATAGTCACACTTGTGGTGTTCCCGGTCAAAAATGACCGGCCTATAAAAAATAGCTTATAAATCACTCATTATACCATATTTTCACCCAATCTTGGATTCAATCTTTTTGTCAACTTGTTCTCTTTCAATTAGGACTGGTTTTATATTTCTGTTTGCATCTGATTAATCATGGGCCTCATTTATCTGAGAGTAGGCATCTCATTTTTTGAGTAAAAAACAAATAATTTGTGGGTAAATTTGGAAATATTAAAAAAAAATATGAAAAAAATGGCTACTGTTGATCACACTAGTCTACTCTAATGTTTCACCAGGAATTTTGTTTTGAAACTTTTGTTTTGTAAAAAATATGGCACATAGTCACACTTGTGGTGTTCCCGGTCAAAAATGACCGGCCTATAAAAAATAGCTTATAAATCACTCATTATACCATATTTTCACCCAATCTTGGATTCAATCTTTTTATCAGCTTGTTCTCTTTCAATTAGGACTGGTTTTATATTTCTGTTTGCATCTGATTAATCATGGGCCTCATTTATCTGAGAGTAGGCATGGTCAAAAATGGTCACAATGGCCGACCATTGAAAGTGAATGGGAGAGACTGAAAATAACAGAACAATTTAGTTTTCAGGAGCATGTTCATTATTTTCATGTACACATATGAGCATATGTGCTTGCAAACATCGAGCCCTTGGACCTGTGCATGTATCGATACATTTATACACACGCTACCCAGACACACACACGTTAAAACATACAAACTTTTTTGAGTATTACACACATTCTTTTCCACAGAGAGAAATTTGATCCTACCCTAACCTGCATCTAATATACATTTATCCATCTGACATTACCACACACACACACACACACACACACACACACACACACACACACACACACACAAACTGGCCGTGACTGCAGTGACCCGGCTTCAAAAGAAGAAGGATTTGCTTTATAATTAAAATTTCCTGATAATTCACTCACCCCATGTCTTTCTTTCTTCAGTTGAAAGGAAAATAAGGTTGAGGAAAACTTTGCAGGATTTTTCTCCATATTGTGGACTTCACTGGAGTACAACGGGTAACTTCTTCATGAGTTTGACAACACATGTGCTGCAAAAGTTCACAACGCAACCAAACACAGAAATGCGCTGCAAAAATTCACAACGCAACCAAATACAAAAACATGCTGCATAAGTTCACAACGCAACCAAACACAGAAACGCGCTGCAAAAGTTCACAACGCAACCAAATACAAAAACATGCTGCATAAGTTCACAACGCAACCAAATACAGAAACGCGCTGCAAAAGTTCACAACGCAACCAAATACAGAAACGCGCTGCATAAGTTCACAACGCAACCAAACACAGAAACGCGCTGCAAAAGTTCACAACGCAACCAAATACAAAAACATGCTGCAAAAGTTCACAACGCAACCAAACACAGAAATGCGCTGCAAAAATTCACAACGCAACCAAATACAAAAACATGCTGCATAAGTTCACAACGCAACCAAATACAGAAACGCGCTGCAAAAGTTCACAACGCAACCAAATACAGAAACGCGCTGCAAAAGTTCACAACGCAACCAAACACAGAAATGCGCTGCAAAAATTCACAACGCAACCAAATACAGAAACATGCTGCATAAGTTCACAACGCAACCAAACACAGAAACGCGCTGCAAAAGTTCACAACGCAACCAAATACAAAAACATGCTGCATAAGTTCACAACGCAACCAAACACAGAAACGCGCTGCAAAAGTTCACAACGCAACCAAATACAAAAACATGCTGCAAAAGTTCACAACGCAACCAAACACAGAAATGCGCTGCAAAAATTCACAACGCAACCAAATACAAAAACATGCTGCATAAGTTCACAACGCAACCAAATACAGAAACGCGCTGCAAAAGTTCACAACGCAACCAAATACAAAAACGCGCTGCAAAAGTTCACAACGCAACCAAATACAGAAACGCGCTGCAAAAGTTCACAACGCAACCAAATACAGAAACGCGCTGCAAAAGTTCACAACGCAACCAAACACAGAAACGCGCTGCAAAAGTTCACAACGCAACCAAATACAGAAACGCGCTGCAAAAGTTCACAACGCAACCAAATACAAAAACGCGCTGCAAAAGTTCACAACGCAACCAAACACAGAAACGCGCTGCAAAAGTTCACAACGCAACCAAATACAGAAACGCGCTGAAAAAGTTCACAACGCAACCAAACACAGAAACGCGCTGCAAAAGTTCACAACGCAACCAAATACAAAAACGCGCTGCAAAAGTTCACAACGCAACCAAATACAGAAACGCGCTGCAAAAGTTCACAACGCAACCAAACACAGAAACGCGCTGCAAAAATTCACAACGCAACCAAATACAAAAACGCGCTGCAAAAGTTCACAACGCAACCAAATACAAAAACGAGCTGCAAAAGTTTACATGCACAGGTCCAAGGGCTCGATGTTTGCAAGCACATATGCTCATATGTGTACATGAAAATAATGAACATGCTCCTGAAAACTAAATTGTTCTGTTATTTTCAATCTCTCCCATTCACTTTCAATGGTCGGCCATTGTGACCATTTTGACCATGCCTACTCTCAGATAAATGAGGCCCACGATTAATCAGATGCAAACAGGATATAAAACCAGTCCTAATTGAAAGAGAACAAGTTGACAAAAAGATTGAATCCAAGATTGGGTAAAAATATGTTATAATGAGTGATTTATAAGCTATTTTTTATAGGCCGGTCATTTTTGACCGGGAACACCACAAGTGTGACTATGTGCCATATTTTTTACAAAACAAAAGTTTCAAAACAAAATTCCTGGTGAAACATTAGAGTAGACTAGTGTGATCAACAGTAGCCATTTTTTTCATATATTTTTTTTAATATTTCCAAATTTACTCATAAATTATTTGTTTTTTACTCAAAAAATGAGATGCCTACTCTCAGATAAATGAGGCCCATGATTAATCAGATGCAAACAGAAATATAAAACCAGTCCTAATTGAAAGAGAACAAGTTGACAAAAAGATTGAATCCAAGATTGGGTGAAAATATGGTATAATGAGTGATTTATAAGCTATTTTTTATAGGCCGGTCATTTTTGACCGGGAACACCACAAGTGTGACTATGTGCCATATTTTTTTACAAAACAAAAGTTTCAAAACAAAATTCCTGGTGAAACATTAGAGTAGACTAGTGTGATCAACAATACCAATTTTCTTCAGATTTTATTTAATATTTCCAAAATTATTCAAAAATTTAAAAAAAATTACTAAAAAAATGAAATGCCTACTCTCAAATAAATGAGGCCTATGATTATTCAGATCCAAATCAAAATATAAAACCAGTCCTAATTGAAAGAGAACTTGTTGACAAAAAGATTGAATCCAAGATTGGGTGAAAATATGGTATAATGAGTGATTTATATGCTTTTTTTTATGGGCCGGTCATTTTTGACCGGGAACATCACATGTGTTATAGGGTTTTGAACACAACCTGAGGGTTAATCTTTTTTAAAACTTTATATTGCCAAATTACTTATCTGGTCATCACTTAATTATCTCATTAATTTCAGCTCCGGGTGTGTGTTCACGGTGTGTGTGTGTTCACTGCTGTGTGTGTGCACTTGGATGGGTTAAATGCAGAGCACAAATTCCGAGTATGGGTCACCATACTTGGCCACATGTCACTTCACTTTCACTTTCACTTTCACTTGTTTGTTCATTTGTCTTTTTCTCTAATATTCTAATGTGAGGTACTGAGCTTCAGTTGGATGTGTATTGATATTGATCACACACTTCAGAACAAGAAACACAAACACCTCAGAATCGAGTAGATCTTGTTCTTCTGTTTAATGAAGGACCATATAATCAGCTGTGCTTATATATTTACATTCACTTTCACAGCTACTTTACACTTTCTGTTTTGTCATTTGTCAGAGTAAAATGGACCTAAACTATTAATTAGTTAAATAAACTGAGATAAAAAAAATACAGTGCATAAAAAGTGAAGCATCTAATGAGTCTTTTGAACAGAACGGTAGCTTCTGTAACCTCATACCGTGTTGCACACAGAGGCAGTGTTTTCTGCTGGCACATATGATATTTTTTTTTCCATCACACACTCACACTCCCTACTTTTGTTTCCACATTACACAATTTCCTAATATACACAGTGTCAACAAATGAGAACAGTGTATTCCATCAAATAAAGACTTTAACTCACTTTAATCAGACTATAATGCTCTATGAACATATTGTACAAGAAATTAAAGTATCTGCCATACCTCTTCTATAAACTCTGTCAACAGCATCGTAACAGTCATCAAACAATGACATAATGTTACTGGACACAAACACCCTAAGCAGATATTATTCAGCTCTCTCTACAAACAACATTGAGCACTCTATGTACAATACTTTATAAAGAGATGAAGACATTTCTTTTATAAACAAGTAAATGTTTTTGTATCTGTTATTTTTTTGAATAGTAGATTGCTCTTTGGGTTTTATTAGACAAGCTATTGCTTACATTGACTTGGACATATCTGCATTACATCTAAACACTGGAATATCACAGGCCTTTATATAATATATTTCAAAGAAAGCATTTAATTTCTAATCCAGATGTACACTGTAAAACAAATGCCAGGGATTTACAGGATTAAAGAGAACTATTTTACAACAAATTATAGAAAATGTACAGTGAAATAAAGGCATGCTGGGTCATTTTCTCATGAATTTCTGCTAATGTACATCAGAATGATGCTGACATCACAGTACTTTACTGCTCTTGTTTCACTGTGAATGCAAGAAATTATATTTTTTATTACTGTAATTGTTTTGAAGTTGTTTTTGAAGATTGTTTATTATCAGTGTTATTTCCGCATAAAGATTAACCAATATCTTATTTCAAATTCATAATTGTTTGTAGATGGATATTTCATGATATTAAGCAGATGCTGAGATTTAATGTTAAAAAAGGTTTGACATCATCCTACAACACAAGATTTATTTCTACCATCAAATAACACCTCGACATACAAAACACAACAATGATGACACTTAATAAATGATAATAATAAAACAGATCAGTTCTGAACATTACAAAATAAACTACACAAACGGCTAAAAGTGAACCAAAAGTAAGTTGAGCAGCACAGATAAAACCAAGAAGAATCAAGAAACTCCACAGCATCATCTATTCATGCCGCACTGCATGCTGGGTACCTTCATAGTACATATGCACTGTAGAAAACAATATTTTTTTCAATACTGTAAGCTCACTTTTACAGTACAATATTATAAACTTAACTGAAATTGGCAGTAAAGTACTGTAATGTTTTTACAAGAAATGTCCAAGAGTGCAGATATAGATACAATATAAGTCCTACTGTGAAATTACTGTGAATGTAATGCAATTATTAACCTGGAGTATACTGTAATTCCACACTAAAATGTTTCACAGTGTAAGAATGGTTCATTGATTGCTTTTCAAAGCCTTTGTGTTCAGAACTGAAAGTGAGAGAAAGATCAAGAGGAGAGATAATCTTCCACACATCAGGACAAATGGGCATGAATTCAAATATATCTTGTCCTTGGGGCAGTTTCCTCACAGGATCTTTGTATCTGATCTAAACCTAATGTCCAGTGTTTGCATGTGATTTCCTCACACAGTAATACAGTCCCATACATTGACCTGCTGAGCAGCCACAACTTTGACAGTCAAACTTCTGAGAGCATGCAATGCAAATATTTAATTTATTAATCAAATGTTTATTCTCCTGAGGATGAATGACTGCTGTTTGTAATTGTGTGTTAAAGGAAATGCATGTTTATACATGTAAATATAAAAATGAGCTGCTGGACACATCTGACCTCCAGAATTCTCTCATGTCACGCATCTGCTCCAGTCTCTGCTCTGAAACAATCCAGTGATGGCCTTAGAAACATGTCTGAAATGCTGTTTCACATTATTATTATTATTAATAATAATAATAATAATAATTATTATTATTATTATTAGATATGCTTTAAAGCTCAATTTGTGATACAATACACATACAAATTGTGCACTTTCTTCTTTAAACAAACACATTTTATGTGTGTTTCCTGCTGTCTGGAGCCAAAGATTCCACAAGACATCTAAATGTGTCAAGTCAAGTCACCTTTATTTCTATAGCGCTTTTTACAATGCAGATTGTGTCAAAGCAGCTTTACATTGATAACTGGTACATAATTTTTGCTGCACAGCAGCTCTTAAAGAATAGTGTCAATGCAGGCAGATCAAAGCACTGTTGAATATCAAATGTCAAGTGTGTGTGCCTGTGGTTTAGAGGAGCATGTGTGAATATTGTATATGCTGTTTGTGTCTGCTGAGAAACATTTGTAATGTGGAAGATAAAATGACTATCTTTGTGGAAAGTGAGTATCTTTGAAGAAGCTGAATGATGCAGGTTTTTCCTCTTGAACTTGTGCTACAGAGACCTCAGGTTCACACAGCTCAACTCTTTATGGATAACTAGCGCTTTATGTTGCTGAGATAAATCGTTACATCAATCATAATTTCAGTAGAGGCTAATTTTGCACAGAAGAACCAGATTTGAATGTATTTGTCATGCATGTGTGTGGACTGTGTCACTTTCTTCATTTTCAAGAAACATCACACATTATTTTATTTACTCTTTTGTGCCATATTTACAGGATATACAGCTCAACCTGTATTTGAATATGTCATTTACATACATGAAAATTTAATTTTAAAATGTTCAATCATAATATTTAAAATAATCATTAAAAAACACACTTTAAAACAGCAATATGTGCGGGCATCAGTGAAATTTGAGTTGTCTTTAACAAGGACAAATAGGTTGTATTTTTACTCTTTTTAACTTTGGCTGCATTTTTTTACTCTATTAAATCATAAGTAAGCACTGGAATAAAATCATGGGTTTTCAGTAATGCAGAGAAGATCACACATATGCGCACAAGTTAAAATCAATTTATAAAAGACAAATTACTCGTTCACTTGGTTTGTAATAAAACTACAGAAGTGGAAAGTAAGCATGTTCACACTAATATTGCAACATAAGTTATACTGTACATGACAAGTGTTAATTTAACACTGTACAGTAGAACAGTTGTGTGGCCTAATGGATAGAGAGTCGGATTTGTAACCCAAAGGTCATGGGTTCGAGTCTCAGGTCTGGCAGGGATTGTCGGTGAGGGGAGTGAATGTCCAATGCTCTTTCCACCCTCAATACCACGACTGAGGTGAGACCCTTGAGCAAGGAACCGTACCCCCAACTGCTCTCCGGCTGCCGCTGCATTGGGTGTTAGACATCCTCCTGTTAGACATACAAACATCATTGTGTAAAAGTTCACATAATGCAATGCTCACATTAAATCCCACGTTTATTAAGATTTTATGATTTAACGTCAAGCATGCAAAACTTGGGCAAACACAGACAACTCTAGCATTGATAACTCAACCCTGCATCCTATTCATCATAAAACTGAAACACAGTCAACTAAACACAGGTCACTTTTAAATTGTAGGGCTGTCGATCAGCATGACCGCGGTGTTTTTTCAAATGTGAAGATACTGTTTTACATGGATTTTCACACATGAGTGAAGTACAGAACAATGCTTATAAACATTTCATTTGCAGATATTTTACACTATTTCTGAATGTAATAATAATATGCATCATGTTCAACAATGCAGTTTTGACCAATGTGACTTATTTTCTGGAAACCCTAGTGTGTGAGATTATCATTTTTTCTTTACAATAATCTTTGCTACAAATGATGTGTTCTTGCAAACACTGTTACAAAATAACTCAAACTGACCAGCTAAATAAAACACTGATCACCATAATGGTGACTAAACATTTCCAATAAAACATCAACACCTATCCAATTCATCAGGTCTTTCTGTCTGATTCAGAATTGTTATTCCTAGCCCTAACTAAATCAATATAATTTAAAAAATAAAAGCAGTCATTCTACACTCACATAGTTTTTTTTCTCCTTTTTGACACAATTTGTATTGTGTTGTTCAAACTGAAATGCAAGTCAAGTCAGCAGCTCTTCAAGAATAGTGTCAATGCAGGCAGATCAAAACACTGTTGAATATCAAATGTCAAGTCCCCAACTAAGCAAGCCAAAGGCAACAGCGGCAAGGAACCCAAACTCCATCAGGTGACATCAGATGGCAAACAGGTGTTAAAATGGAGAAAAAAACCTTGGGAGAAACCAGGCTTAGTCGGGGGGCCAGTTCTCCTCTGGCGAACAGTGCTTTGTTACGAATCAGGTTGCTATCATAAGTCTGATAGGATCGCAACAATCAAAGTATTTATTTAAGTTCCATCCAGTTGAGGATCGTATTCATCACGCCGGTATGGACGGTCTGTTGAGGAACTGTGGCACTGGCTGTCGTGTTGATGATGTCTTCACAGTGGATGATCCAGTCGACTCGATCTCTGCTGATACTTCAGGGCTGCGTTGTGGTCGTGTCAAGGTGCCGGTCCTCGGTCTCAGCTGGATACGGCCCAGATCCGGTTGACTACGGTAAACCTTGGGATAAACAGAAAGACTAATATTAGCATAGATGCCATTCTTTTTATGATGTAACGAGTACATCAGGTGTTATAGGAAGTGTTCCCGGTTCCGGCTGACCTAATTTATGCAGCCTAATAATCCTTTAACGGATTTGAAAATATAAATTGATAATGTGTTATGTGTATGCCAGGTTAAAGAGATCTGTTTTTGGTCTAGATTTAAACTGACAGAGTGTGTCTGCATCCCGAACAATGCTAGGAAGATTGTTCCAGAGTTTGGGTGCCAAATAGGAGAAGGATCTACCGCCTGCAGTTGATTTCGATATTCTAGGTATTATCAGCTGGCATGAATTCTGAGATCGCAATAAACGTGAAGGACTATAATGCATTAAGAGCTCGCTCAGGTACTGGGGGGCTAAACCATTTAGTGCTTTGTAAGTAATTAGCAAGATTTTAAAATCTATATGATGTTTAACAGGAAGCCAATGCAGTGTTGACAGAACTGGGCTAATATGGTCATACTTCCTAGTTCTAGTAAGAACTCTAGCTGCTGCATTTTGTACGAGCTGTAGTTTATTTATCAAGCGGGAGGAACAACCACCCAGTAGAGCGTTACAGTAATCTAGCCTCGAGTTCATGAACGCATGAACTAACTGTTCTGCATTTTTCATTGAGAACATATGTCGTAGTTTAGATATATT
This sequence comes from Chanodichthys erythropterus, assembly GCF_024489055.1. NCBI lineage: Eukaryota > Metazoa > Chordata > Actinopteri > Cypriniformes > Xenocyprididae > Chanodichthys > Chanodichthys erythropterus. The sequence goes on from NC_090232.1 coordinate 53,375,860, forward strand.
TTTAAGATGGAAGAATGCAGTTTTACAGATGCTAGTAACATGGCCTTCAAATGAAAGATTGGTATCAAAGAGCACACCCAGGTTTCTAGCTGACGACGAAGACTTAACAGAGCAGCCATCAAGTGTTAGACAGTATTCTAGGTTATTACATGAAGTAGTTTTCGGTCCAAAAAGTAGAATCTCTGTTTTTTCTGAATTTAGTAGTAGGAAATTACTAGCCTGATGTAGTCATACTCAATTCTAGTTCGAATATGAGTCTGATACTGCTCCATTGGGCTTTTATTATGGGGGCGTATTTCAACCGATCCAGGAAAGACCTCAATTGGATAGACCTACAACCAATCAGAGCTACAGAGTAAGTGACGTATGTTGAGCGACGCATAGTTGTCAACAGAACTCTTCTTAGCGACCATCGGGGCCAGCTGATAAATCAAACTTTTGCCGAATCCCGTAGGAAGGACGGCAAAGACATCTTTCCCATCGACAAATGCCTTGATCGCGGTCCTCTGTTCCTCTTTTAAAATTAATGCGCTGTCGATATCTTCTATAATGGACGCGATGGCGGAATCTACACATCTCAGTTCTTCAACAACAGCCATCATTGTTGTAAACTAATTGACCTTTTCGCAAAGGGCATAATTACTCCTCTACGGATCGAGTCCAGACCGAACTCCCCGACCTCAAAATGTTGTGGGCGGGGCTAAGTTCGGCTGGCATCCAGGCTAGGAAATTACTGGTCATCCAATTTTTTATATCAGCTATACATTCTGTTAATTTAGCGAATTGGAAAGTTTCATCAGGGCGTGAAGAAATATAGAGCTGAGTATCATCAGCGTAACAATGAAAACTAACGCCATGCTTCCTAATGATATCTCCCAAGGGTAGCATGTACAGAGTGAAAAGCAACGGACCTAGTACTGAGCCTTGCGGTACTCCATATTTAACTTGTGATTGATATGACCTCTCATCATTTACTACTACAAACTGATAACGGTCAGATAAGTATGATTTGAACCATGCCAATGCAATTCCACTAATGCCAACATAGTTTTCGAGTCTATTTAATAGAATATTGTGATCAATAGTGTCAAACCTACCCACTGAGCAAATTACGTCCAGAAGACGTCTTTTTGAGGTCTTGTCTCAGGTTGAAAAGACGTCCACTGAGGGGCCAGAATGAAAGTTTTTATGACGTCTTTTTTTGACGTCTTCTGGACATCCGATATAGACGAACACGCAGAATCACCAAAGGAGAAAAATCACAATTTTTAAGCCACCATCGTGGAGATGAGTGTTTGCTTTAGTTGGGCTCTTGTCCCTTGACTTATAATATTAGAATTTGTTTGGGCTGTTGACTCAGTCATAACAGCCAGACAAGTAAAGACAAATGATCAGGTGTTGGTTATGTTTTCTCATAATCATTATTTGATCTGAATCACTGAACTCATGAAGAGCTCAATATCTGAGTTAGATTTACATTATTGATTACAGCAGAACTGTGATTCTACAGCAGAAGATCAACTTTTACAATATGATTCAAATGATTTCAGAAAAGGTGTGTTGAACAAAAAAGAAGTATTCATTTTAGGCACACACAGACATCAAGAATCAGCCCGTGAATCTCAACAGTGGTGACCATCAAAAAGCATGTTGCAGTGCATTCTGGGAGCCACCAATCAAAATTCATCCATGGCTCCCATAATGCATTGCTGTATGAATAAATTATGAGCTTAATTGTCTTAGTAATTTCCTTTATTCTCATATTTTATTTTGTTCTGTTTATGCGACTTTTTAGTAGCTTGTTTTCTAATGTTCAGAGTTGATCTGTTGATCAGAATATGTTGCTTGTCACCGTCATTGAGATTCACAGGCTGATTCTTGATGTCTGTGTGTGCCTAAGAGAAAGATTTTTTTATCATGTGAAATCCTTTATATTATATTGATAAAGCAGATCTTGTGCTGTAGAATCACAGTGCTGCTGTAATCAATAATGTAAATCTAACTCAGAGATTGGGCTCTAAAGGAGTTCAGTGATTCAGATCAAATAATGATTATGTGAGACCATAATCAACACCTGATCATGTCTCTTTACTTGTCTGGCTGTTATGACTCAGTTAACTGCCCAAACAAACTCTATTATTAATAAGGCAAGGGTCAAGAGCCCAGCTAAAGCAAACACTCATCTCCACGATGGTGGCTTAAAAATTGTGATTTTTCTCCTTTGGTGATTCTGCGTGTTCGTCTATACAGGTGTCCAGAAGACGTCAAAAAAAGACGTCATAAAAACTTTCATTCTGGTCCCTCAGTGGACGTCTTTTCAACCTGAGACAAGACCTCAAAAAGACGTCTTCTGGATGTAATTTGCTCAGTGGGTATATATATATATATATATACAACCACGATCTGATGATAAGAGCAAATCATTAGTAACTCTAATGAGAGCAGTCTCAGTACTATGGTACGGTCCAAATCCTGACTGGAAATCCTCACAGATACTATTTCTTTCTAAAAAGGAACATAGTTGTGATGAAACTGCCTTTTCTAGTATTTTTGACAGAAAAGTGAAATTTGAAATCGGCCTGTAATTGACTAATTCTCTAGGATCAAGTTGTGGTTTTTTAATAAGAGGTTTAATAACAGCCAGCTTAAAGGTTTTTGGCATGTATCCTAGTGAAAAGATGAATTAACAATATTAAGAAGAGGATCTATGACCTCTGGAAGCATCTCTTTCAATAGCTTAGTCGGTATAGGGTCTAACAGACATGTTGTTGATTTTGATGATTTAACAAGTTTAGACAATTCTTCCTCTCCTAAAGCAGTAAATGAATTGATTTTTTCTTCAGGGACACTACAATGCACTGTCTGACACAATACTGTAGTAGACGGTTGCATGGTTATAATTCTTTCTCTAATATTATCAATCTTGCAAGTAAAGAAGTTCATAAAGTCATTACTGCTGTGCTGTTTGGAAACACCAGAAGTTGAATTTGACTGTTATCTTGTTGAGTGATCTGTAATCAATACAAGACTGCAAGCCTCTGTCCTTCTTAGCAACAAAGAAGAAGCTGGACGCAGCAGGGGAAGTAGACAGGCGTTGTAACCTTGTGATAGAGCCTCAGTGATGTATTCTTCCATGGCCCTCTCCTCCGGGATGGACAGGGAATAGATTGTCCCTCTGGGAACTGGCTCACCGGGGATGAGATCTATGGCACAGTCCCATGGCCGATGGGGAGGCAGCTTGGAGGCCTTCTTCGGACAGAAGACGTCACTGAAGTGGAAGTAACAGTCAGAAATATCAATAGATCGTTTTTCCAATGGACTCTCAATAGATGTAACACATGACAAAATGTACAATTGTCAATACAACTGAAAAATGTGAGAGAAGATCTCATAAGCTCACTTAAAGGTGCCCTAGAACCCTTTTTCACAAGATGTAATATAAGTCTAAGGTGTCCCCTGAACGTGTCTGTGAAGTTTCAGCTCAAAATACCCCATAGATTTTGTAGGAACTGTGGACGAACCAGACAAATGAATCATTCAGATGATTCTTTCAAAACATAATTCTAATTCAGAATTGAGGTTCCGGCTCCGGCCCGTCTGCAGATAAAGCCAGGCTGATTACTTTTACGACACATGCTTCCTGATAGTAGAAGAAGCGACATACCAAAGGGTCACCCAAGAAGACAGAGAGACAATCCAGACCCTTTTGTTTCCTTACTTCACAGGAAAGCCAAAGAGACTGTTGAACAAATAAAACTGCTTCAAAATTGTTCCAACAATTTTAACGGACTTATCAAACATCTTTTAACTACATACATTTTGCATTATGTGTCCACAAGTACTACCTGTAAACAGTTAGGCTTTAGAACACTCACAATTCATGTAAATGTGTTAACTCTTGACTGAATGACTGAAAGTATGCCCTTATTTGGACTTAATTTGATTCTTTCCCCCTTTCCTATATCCTGACTTGAATGAAATCTGTTTAAAATGTATTGTATTCCATTTAATAGAAATTATGTTAAAATGGCACTCTCTGCTGAAGCAGAAACAGGATGTAACACTTATGTTTTATGGGGGGCAGAGGAAGGCCCTCTTGAAACAGGACAATGTCTGATTGGCCAGGACTCCTCAGAGGGGTGACAAACAACTAAGTTTAAATGATCATATTGCAAGATAGTGAACGGGAGAAGTTGGTTAGTAAACGAGAAAGGAGTTGGTTCTGTTCTGGAAAAGAAGCCGAGACAAGTACCAAAAACAATGGAGTGACAAGAAGAACAGACAAGCCGCTCATTCAAGCCATCCAACCTTTACTCACTTTTCTTTTCTTTACTTAATTTTCCTTTACCGCTGAAAGTCTTGTGTCCTAAGTTTCGCCACAAAGTTCAACCAACGACTTTTGCCGCTTCAACTCCAGCGACAAAGAGACTTCCTTCATTGTTCCACACGGACCTGATCTGGACCAATCATCGACTTGGGAAACCCCTCTCTGCACGACGAGGGAAATTCACCTTTAAGTCAACGCAAGCAAGTACCTCCAGATGAAAACTGAACTGGTGCATTTAAATGAATGATTCATGGTTCGTTCTGGTCTTTGAAATGCATTGATAGAAATTCGGTTAATCAGATCTCTCTCTCTCTCTCTCTCTCTTTCAAAACTCTTTCTCTCTCATTTCCTTCTTACTGCAACGCGTATGAATGTGTGTGTGTATGTGCGTGCCTTTGTGTTAGATTAGTTTGTGTTAGAATAAATAAAATTTCTTGTAGATTTTAAAAGGAAAGTGTCTTGTATTATGTGCTTTATGATTTAATGTCTTAAACTGTCGATTTCAAGTTACCGTGCTCTAATCAGTGTTTTCACGATTGTTGGATATTTATATCCGTTACAAGAGCTTATTACGGCTCGAGCAAATGAACGCTGGACGAATCAGTTGCTCGGTCGTAATCTAAACAACTCTTTATTCATTTGAGCTAATTTTACTTCCTAGGGTGTTTTCCCTACAGTAATGGTGGAGAATGCGGGCAGTTTAATCTAAATTTGGAGCACATATCAAGTCATTTTTCTTTTTATCAACGCAAATTATTAAACCCCTCAGTGTTTGTGTGACGTAGGCAGCGCGGCGCGGTCCGTTTGAACGAGTGCCTGAATGAGTGAGAGCTGTAACCCCAGTCTGCTGTCTTGTCTCTAAACTCCAGTCTGCACAGTAAATTTCAGATCTATGATATCACAATAAGGTAAGAATTAAGCGTGTTCCTTAAATTCTAAAATGCCTTGTTTATAGCTATCCTGATGCCTGCGTGTTCCAGCGTCATTCAAATAGCTATAATAACGTTATTGTGTATCAGAGAGCTGAATTGAAACTAAACTGCAATAGTTAAGATACCTCTGTGTAGGACGAATACTCTCCTCACAGAACGGCAAGATTGAGCGTGTTCCTCGATCTGTTTCTAAAACTATATATTTATAGCTAAAGTGTCAGTGCGTGTTCCACTGTACTCAATCTGCTATTTTCTCCTTTGTTAAACAGTAACGCTATACGCTTGCTTGTTTTATATAGCTAAACTGATTATAGTGCATGTTCCACTGTACTCAATCTGCTATATTTTCCCTTCGTTAACCAGTAACGCTATACGCTTGCTTGTTTTATATTTATAGCTAAACTGATTATAGTGCGTGTTCCACTGTACTCAATCTGCTATATTCTCCCTTGCTAAACGCTATACGCTTGCTTGTTTGAGCTCGTGTAACACTACGTGTGTACGAGCACAATTTAATGGGAAGTGATTTGAAACTGATCAAGTGAAGCTTTTGAACCTGTTATATTTTGCGTGCACATAGAGACCCGCCGAGGTCGCGATTTTTCATCTATTACAGCAGAAGCTATCACTTTAAGTTTAAGCCCCACGTCGTAAAACAGCTACGAGTGGTGTCTCTTATTTATAGAGTTGAAATGCGCCGACATTTCACGTAATGCTTGATTGTACGTGCATGTGTCTTTCATTTGTACAGTTACATGTATTTGATGTAATTCACATGTTCGCCACTATCATTTTGTTTGGTCGCCATAGTTACAGTCGTGGCACGGAAGTCTTAACCAACGCTTCCGGAAGAACGTCATTGTAAACAAACCGCACAGTGTTGCTAAGTTAACCTCTGTAGTTTTTACATTGAAGTTCGTATGCTAAAGCCTTTAGCCTCAAAGCTAATCTAGTTAACATCGTGTGAACGCAGTGTCTGTTTTAGCAACTATAAAGTGATTTAACCACTTAAAACACTTTAACTTTATGTACACTTGTTGGTCTCTCCTTTATACTTTCCCTTTTAACTTTCTCACTTATTACTTTACCTATATTTTACTTGAAAGGGAAAATATTGGTTTACAATTAATAATGGCCTTACCTGCATTTGACTTGAAAAAGAAATACTGGTTTACAATTTTTAATTGTCAAATTTGAATTTAATAAAACCAATTCAATTTAAATTGAAATCCTACGTTTTCCTAGAAAGTAATTTTAAATGATCTCAACATTTCCAAATTTCCATTATTTCTAATTTCATAATTTTCATAAATCTAAAATACTATTTTAGATCGAATTACTTTAGGTATGAATAAGCCTTGAACTTTAGAAGTTTAAGCAAACTTATTCCACCAAAGTTTTTCCTAATTTTGACTCACATTTGCTCATTGTTTTATTGCGTTATCTTTCTTTTCTTTCTTGGTTATTCACTTAGCCACTCTATTTTATTTATTCATTCACCTCTGTTTAATTCCCTTTTCCTTATTTCATCCTTTCATTTTCTTACCTTTTTCCTTTCCTCTTTGTATTCTAGCTTAGGAACGACACACCTGAGCCTTTTTAGGAGACATTGATAACTTATTACGAGTTTCAAACCAATCAGAGACAACACTCTCTTACTAAAATTTTATTCTCATGTGTTAGTTGTTCATCAACTACCAATTCTATACTCGTAATTAGACAAAGGCTTCAGAGCCATTTGTGGATCCGGTCTCCTTCCTTCTCCTTTCCTTTTCCTCACGTCTTTCCTGTTCTCTCCTGCTTTCTTCCATCCTATTCTTCACATTTATAGGGATCAAGCTTGGACGAACCATCAATCAATTCTAAAGAAAGAGAAACACAATCTTTCCAAAGAAACAATTCATTAGGTTTTTGATTATAATCAAACCCTTTTGTGTTCTCCATACTCCCTGCATTTGTAAACGCAATTTAAATTTTGACATTTCCTCCAAGAACATTTAACAGAGATAAGTGTTGAGCAACCGTTGCCTTCACAGCATCCCTGGTAAGCGGTTCAACTGAAGGTGTGTGGTGTCAATCCTGTCAAACTAAGAAAAGAGGTATCAGCATTATTATTGTCTTATTGTCCTTGCGAACATAAACAATAATATATATATATTCTTTTCTTTTATTTTAGAAACAGCTTTTCATTAATAGAAAATATTTATTTTAAATAAATATTTCTCTAAATTGAAAAAAAACCCTTACAATTTGTTTTAACATTTTCTCTCTTTTCCCTTTCTCAGTTGAGTGACAAAGTCCTCACATCACGAGTTGAAAACAGTTTTTCATTAATAGAAAATATTTATAGAAAATATTTCATCTATTGAAATTTGTTTTAACTTTTTTCTCTTTCTCTCTCTTACTCAGTTGAGTCACAAAGCCTTCTCATCACTAGCCTACCTGTCTACACTCTGAGACCAACACGTAGCCATCACACTTCACGATTGGTGTACATTCACTGAAACGACAATTAGCTGTTCCACCACATAGGCTTACACCCCACACAGATCTGTGTCAGTCTCTTCTCCCCAGCGTGCCAACATGTTGCAGACGGAAAACCCCACTGCCCAAGATGTGGACGCCTGGCTCAGCGGCATTACAAACTGCCTCATTCCAAAGACAATTGAACTGTTATTATTTTTAATAATAATCTTAATTCTGAGAAGATTCCCGACACATGATTCAAGCCAGAACCAAGACCACACTGAACTAGGCAAGATAACCAATTCTCTAAGCATTGCCTTCACAGCCCAGCTGAAACTAAGCGACAAGCACATCACCCACCTACAGGAGGAGCTGACACGTGCCCAGAGCCACATAGACCAGCTGGAAGTGAAAGTCCAGGATGACTTCAAGCGTCAGACCACTGAGTTCCTGAGAGAGCTAATGCACATCCAACGCTGCACAGACCAGCACAAGGTGAAAGCTCAAGACAAACTTGTGGAGCAAGAAACAAAGGAACAAGTTGACAAGCTCCAAGAAGCCCTTGCAGTTGCGGAACGTGACAAGCAAGAATTAAAGACTTTCCAATGTCACCTGGTAAACCAACTAGGAAATGCCAATTCTGACATTAAAGATAAGAACTTTAAAATCAATGCTCTGGAAGACCATTTGAAATGGTACAGCACTGAAATGGACCATCTAAACCAACGATTAGACGATGCCAACGGCAAGCTCTACATGGTCAGAAATGAACTTAAACATGTTCACACCCAGAAACCAGAGTCAAGAAGGGAGGGGCCTCCCTCAGCATCACCACAGCTGAGCACAACAGAGTCCAAGAACTGCCATGCAACGGAAGAAGTGAGTGGCCACAACCCACAACATCACCGGCCTTCACTACAGAATTCTTCCCTGTCAACCAAAGAGAGCTCATCCATGCAGACCCCAAAGTTGCACACGAGATGACCCTTAAAGACCTTAACAAGCTGGCTAAGAACATCACACAGTTCAACCCGAACTCCATGGAGAACCACAACATCCAGACTTACCTCCGAGATATTGACTTCTACCTAGAGGTGAGACCCAATGTGACTGACAGAGACAGGTTGTATCTCCTCAGGTCCACGTCCAGCCCAGAGGTACGAAGCTTCTTAGACCGACAACCTTTTCACGTTAAGCACAACTACCAGCTATTGCGTGAGTCACTGATCAAAGAATTTACAGGCCCAGAGTCTGAACATGGACTGCTAGTCGCCTTGGAAACCAAACAAGGTCGACAAGAGACTCCCAAGCTTACTACAACCGTTTCCGACAAGCCTACTTAGGTGCACATCACGAACCTGAACTTGAAGAGGATGTGAACTTCAAAACCCTCTTCCTGAGAAACCTGCACCCTGGACTAAGTCACCATCTTGGCGTCATGGCCTGCCCAAGCACAATGTCAATCCAACAGCTACGTGACTTGACACACAAGGCCTACATCAAACAGACGATGAACTCAAAGAAAGGTTTGAAAACAGCCACAATTTCAAACTCCGGCAGCCAAGATCCAAGCAGTGCACTGCGAGACGCCCAGTGGCATGACAACGCCACAGCATGTCATAAAGGACACAGAGAACGTGACCCCCATGCCACTGACAGCTTCCACACCAACAGCTGGAAAATGTCATGGGACCAGCCACACTTCTCAAGAAACCCACCAGAAAGAAACATCTGGGATCCAAACTGGACAGCCAAAGTCCACCAACCAACACATTCAAATGCATCCACTGTGGGTAAGCGACGGCGGAACCCACCTCTGCATCACTCAGTTAAACACAGCACTGAGAACAAGAACGTCCAAGAACAAGACAGTTCCACCTCAGAAGACATGGAACAACTGATGAGACAAATTACAGCGTTCTTTGCAAACAACATAAACAGCGACGATCACAAGGATGAGTCACCCTTGTTATGACTAGAGACGGAATGGAAGGTCAGTGATCATCTGATCCACCTTCCAAATGGAGATGACTGCCACCTGTTCTACAACAGCACAGAACGAAGCGGTCTCTTGCAGCCAAACACCGCTGAAAACTCAGTAGTACCAGAGAACACAGTTCTGGTTACTCATCACCCACCAATAAACCCAACGAGTTCCCATCTCAAGAACCATGCTTGTGCAACAGTAACAACAGTAAGCACAGAAGGTCAGACAGTCTGTCACAACCAGAAGGCATAACAAAAGGAATGCAACGTAGGAGACAAAGTTTTGCACCACAGCTCAACATAGCCATGTCAAACTTCATCCCACCTTCTGCCAAAGAACTTCCTGCCTCACTGGACTGACTCCCATCAAATTAGGGATGATCCCTCGTCCCAAGTCCAAGATGCAAAGAGCCAATCTTCATCTAAGCCCTTCAAGAAAAGGGGGGAGCAAGACAGACTGAACCAGATCTGACCATACATACACTGCACTACATTACTTTACACTACACTACATTAACATACTCACCAACATGCTCTTCCTACAGACAGATATTAGTTTCAGAACCTAGCTCAACATCGACTTAGCTACATTCACCATAAGAAACATACAACCATCTGCACAACAAGTAGAACACCTTTCATTAAGCTGATACATGACACCTTAGATGCATGCAGTAGTGTTAGCCATACCAGGAAACACTTAACTGTTTTATTTTGTTTTGTTTTCCTCTTCCTCTCTTTCCCTTCTTCTTTATAAGGTAAAATACCTGTCTGCCCCATAAGGGTCAAGGTCATGACATTAGGATTGATGCACCACGCCTAAGGTCTGAAAGCCATTTGAAAATTCGAATGTGAGCCCGAGAGAGCTCCATGATGGGTCACATCATTTTTACCACAAATGATGTCACCAGAACAACCTAGAACAATTTAGAAGAGAAGGAAACAAACAATTTAAATCACACAATTTGATCCAAGCATTAACATACTGAGACAATGTAGAATAACACTCCCAAAATTGAACTTAATCCATCAGTACTCAGATAATCTAATGCCCTGCACCAGTATAGTGGTCAATCATGGAGGTGTTGTTTTGTTGTTGCTTTGTGTGTGTCTGCTTCTGTCCATTTTTCTACAGTGTCCGCCGATGTCTTCATCTCAACACATCGCCGAACCAAGGGGAGATATGTAGGAACTGTGGACGAACCAGACAAATGAATCATTCAGATGATTCTTTCAAAACATAATTCTAATTCAGAATTGAGGTTCTGGCTCCGGCCCGTCTGCAGATAAAGCCAGGCTGATTACTTTTACGACACATGCTTCCTGATAGTAGAAGAAGCGACATACCAAAAGGTCACCCAAGAAGACAGAGAGACAATCCAGACCCTTTTGTTTCCTTACTTCACAGGAAAGCCAAAGAGACTGTTGAACAAATAAAACTGCTTCAAAATTGTTCCAACAATTTTAACGGACTTATCAAACATCTTTTAACTACATACATTTTGCATTATGTGTCCACAAGTACTACCTGTAAACAGTTAGGCTTTAGAACACTCACAATTCATGTAAATGTGTTAACTCTTGACTGAATGACTGAAAGTATGCCTTATTTGGACTTAATTTGATTCTTTCCCCCTTTCCTATATCCTGACTTGAATGAAATCTGTTTAAAATGTATTGTATTCCATTTAATAGAAATTATGTTAAAATGGCACTCTCTGCTGAAGCAGAAACAGGATGTAACACTTATGTTTTATGGGGGGCAGAGGAAGGCCCTCTTGAAACAGGACAATGTCTGATTGGCCAGGACTCCTCAGAGGGGTGACAAACAACTAAGTTTAAATGATCATATTGCAAGATAGTGAACGGGAGAAGTTGGTTAGTAAACGAGAAAGGAGTTGGTTCTGTTCTGGAAAAGAAGCCGAGACAAGTACCAAGAACAATGGAGTGACAAGAAGAACAGACAAGCCGCTCATTCAAGCCATCCAACCTTTACTCACTTTTCTTTTCTTTACTTAATTTTCCTTTACCGCTGAAAGTCTTGTGCCCTAAGTTTCGCCGCAAAGTTCAACCAACGTCTTTTGCAGCTTCAACTCCAGCGACAAAGAGACTTCCTTCATTGTTCCACACGGACCTGATCTGGACCAATCATCGACTTGGGAAACCCTCCTCTGCACGACGAGGGAAATTCACCTTTAAGTCAACGCAAGCAAGTACCTCCAGATGAAAACTGAACTGGTGCATTTAAATGAATGATTCATGGTTCGTTCTGGTCTTTGAAATGCATTGATAGGAATTCGGTTAATCAGATCTCTCTCTCTCTCTCTCTCTCTTCGGAGTGAATGCTGGGAGTGAGTGCGGTGTGAGTGTGAGCGTGAGTGGTGACTCATGCTTGAGTTGTTTTTTCTCTTACTTTTCTATCTTTTTTGTTGTTGTTGTTTTTGGTGTTTTAGGCATGTTTTTTGGGTTTTTTTGTTTTGTTTTTGGAGGGGGGTGAGTGTTTTTTGGGGGTGGGGGGAACATGGCGGTTCCAGGTGCTCATGGTTTGGATTCACTCACGCGTCGTCACGGTGTAAAAGTGGCAGCGACAGCGAGTGTGGAGAGTTGCTGTTTAGCTGTAGGGGAAATTGTGGGACATGAGAATGTTTTGTCTGCCTCAAAGATGAATAGCGCTATTGTAATTTTTTTGAGTACAGTAGAAAAGGCAAACGAAGTAGTTCAGAGGGGAATTATTTTAGAAGGTGTTCTTATCCCCGTTCTTCCACTTTCATTACCGTCTAAAAGAGTTACTCTCTCGAACGTCCCGCCATTTATTAGCGATGTTGTTTTAACGCAAGCCTTGTCTCGTTACGGAAAACTAGTCTCCTCGATTAAAAAAATTCCAATTGGCCGTGTTTCTCCCCTACTGAAACATGTTGTATCTTTCAGACGATCCGTTTATATGATTATACACAATGACGCTGATTTAGATCTCTCCCTGACTTTCCGTGTGGATGATTTTGATTATGTGGTTTTCATTACCACTGACAAAATCAAATGCTTTGGCTGTGGTAAAGTCGGCCATTTGGTCCGAACTTGTCCCAGCAAACAAGAAGAAGACAATCGCTTGGCTGACGCGGAAGGCGCAGCTAACGGCATTGTGCATCCGGCCGGTGAGGCCGAGGAGTCCGGTGAGACCGGTGAAGACTCAGCCGGGGCAGAGAGTGCGGTGGCGCAGGCGATCGATGATGGAGCTCAGAGCGCTGGGACGGAGAAGGATGCTTTGGTTTCAGTGGGGGAAAACATCGAAAGTGTTAATGATGTTGAGAACGAGGGAGACAAAGGTGAGTCAAGCGGTAAAAGAGATTCAGAAATGGTTATGGGGGATGTTCGGGAAGTTGACGGTAGGCCTAATGAAATTGATTCAGAACAAGGATTGTTTAAAGTGCCTTTAAAGAGGAAGAAGTCAGATAAAGGTAATGATTTTAGACAATTAAAGAAATTAGATCTGGAGGACGTTGTTGATCCGATTGATTCAGAGAGTGACAGTGAGTTATCTGACTCAAGTGTTACATTGTCACAAAGTGAGTGTTCCAGCCGTAATTATGATGTAGATGACATTAAACTGTTCCTCAAATCAACGAAGAACAAGAGAGGGGTGTTGGTCAATGAGTACTTCCCAGATGTTGGACAGTTTGTGGAAAAAACAAGGAATTTCATGGCTGAAGGCTGTTTTTCAAACAAAGAGGTGTACAGGTTAAAGAAAATAGTACGAAAAGTCCATATGGAGTTAAATGATGGCAGTGAAAAAGCTTAAATCAATGAATATGAATCATAGTCTGATTTTATTTTTATTTTTGAGTATGGCTGAAGTGTGTATTGCATCATTAAATGTGAATGGTGCAAGAAATGGTAAAAAAAGAGCTGAATTGTTTGAAGTTATTAAACAGAAAAAAATAGCCATTATTTTTATCCAAGAAACACACAGTGATGTTAAAAATACTGCTGATTGGATGCAGGAGTGGGATGGCATTTCTGTCCTCAGTCACAACACCACACTTAGTGGGGGTGTGGGTATTTTATTTACTAAGAGTTTTTGTCCAGTCTCTTATCAAGTTGATGAAGTTATAAAAGGAAGAATTTTAAAAATAAGAGCTATTTTTGAAAAATATGTTTTTGTTTTTGTTTGTGTCTATGCTCCAACAGCAGCAGCGGAAAGATTGGGTTTTTTAGATGCCCTTAGCACCATGTTACAAAAATGTAGTTCTGAAGAATATTTATTTTTAGGAGGAGATTTTAATTGTACAGAAAATATTATTGACAGAAATCACATTGAGCCCCATATGGCATCACGTGACCATCTCATTAAGATGATAAATGTGAATGATTTATGTGATGTTTGGAGGCATTTTCATGACGGACAGAGACAGTATACATGGGCTCACGTTCGTGACAATGTTTTATCTCTTGCTAGATTAGATCGTTTTTATGGTTTTAAACATCAGATGGGTATTTTTAAAAGTTGTGTCATTTCACCGGTCAGTTTTTCTGATCATCATATGGTATTGGGTTTTTTCTTTTTAAATCAAATTAAACCACATAGTGCATACTGGCATTTCAATACTAACTTATTGTGTAGTAATGATTTTAAGGATGTATTTAAAGTATTTTGGGAAGAGTTTAAAAAAATGAAAGGTTCTTTTCAAGATTTACAGCAATGGTGGGATTTTGGAAAGGTCCAAATAAAACAATTTTGTCAACAGTACACCCTCAATGTCACCAAAGATTTAAATAGTTCTATGAAGGCCTTGGAGGCAGAAATAATTCAATTACAGGGTTTAACTGATTTAACAAGTAATCAAAATTACACAGAGATGATCTCGTACAAGAAAACCCAGTTAGCAGATCTACTCGGGTTAAAAACACAAGGAGCTTTGGTTCGCTCTCGATGCACCATCAAAATATTTTTTTAGCCTTGAAAAGAAGAATGGCCAAAAACGTTTTTTGCACGCTTTGCGCTCTGAGGCAGGAGTGATTTTATCTAGTCATGCGAAAATAAGAAAAAGAGCTTGTGTTTTTTATGAAAACTTATACAAGAATGAGTTGGGGTTAGGATGGGATGCTGAGAGTGTTTTTTTTGAAAGTTTGACTCAAGTGTCGGAGGGGGCCAATGCAGAGCTCTCGGGTGCTTTAAGCATAGGGGAGTTGCACAAGGCCCTTCAAGGCATGGATTCTGGGAAAGTGCCAGGAATTGATGGCCTTCCAGTTGAATTTTACAAATTTTTTTGGAAAGAGGTTGGGGAGGACCTTTTGCAGGTGCTTAATGACAGTTTGAGCTCAGGCCGGTTGCCTTTGAGTAGCCGTAGAGCAGTTATCACTCTTCTCCCCAAAAAAGGAGATCTTTTAGAAATTAAAAATTGGCGTCCCGTTTCGCTCCTTTGCTCTGATTATAAATTGCTCTCAAAAGTTTTAGCTAATAGGTTAGCTAGCGTAATAGATCAAGTGGTGCATCCAGACCAGACATATTGTGTCCCGGGTAGATCAATTTTTGACAATGTTGCCCTTATACGGGATATTTTTGATGTCCCCAAGCTGCTTAACATTGATACTGGTTTTATTTCACTAGATCAAGAAAAGGCCTTTGATAGGGTTGAACACTCTTATTTGTGGAGAACTTTAAAAGCATTTGGATTTTGTCAGGATTTTATTGATAAAGTGAAAGTGCTCTATGGTGACGTTGAGAGTGTACTTAAGATAAACGGTGGCTTATGCGCTCCTTTTAAAGTATGCAGGGGTATTAGACAGGGCTGTTCTTTGTCAGGTATGTTATATGCCCTTGCTATAGAACCTTTGTTGCAAAAATTAAGAGATAATATTTGTGGTTTGAATCTACCTATTTGTGAAAATAGCATTTCTTTATCGGCCTATGCTGATGATGTGGTGGTTTTAATTAATGGACAAAATGATGTGCAGGTTTTAATGAGAATTTTAGAAGATTTTAAAAATTTATCATCAGCAAAAGTGAATTGGAACAAGAGTGAAGCACTCTTAATTGGAAATTGGTCAAAAGGGAAACCAATTCTTCCTGATGGTTTAACCTGGAGAACAGGGGGTTTTAAGTATTTAGGAGTATATCTGGGAGATGAAATGTTCATTCAGAAAAATTGGGAGGGGGTAGCTGATAAGGTAAAAGGCAGGCTTGATAGATGGAAATGGTTAATACCAAAATTGTCATATAAAGGGAGGACATTAATTGTGAATAATTTAGTAGCTTCTTGCCTTTGGCATAAGCTAGCTTGTTTGGATCCTCCAGCGCAACTTCTAGTAAAAGTTCAAGGGATTTTGGTAGATTTTTTTTGGGATAAGTTGCACTGGGTCCCACAGAGTGTGTTGTATTTACCTAAAGAGGAGGGTGGTCATGGTTTGGTGCATTTGAAAAGTAGGATAGCAGCCTTTCGGTTGCAATTTTTACAGAGATTTCTGTATGGACCTTTAATGAATGGGTGGCGGGCTGTTACATGTTCCATTTTACAGAGAACTGAAGGACTGGGGTTGGACAAATCCCTGTTTCTAATGGACCCCCTTAAAGTGAACATGAATGGACTGCCTGTGTTTTATTGCAATCTTTTTAAGGTTTGGAGTCTCTTTGAATCAAAGAGAAATGAGACAGCACCTTCTCTTCACTGGCTTTTGGAAGAGCCACTAATAAACGGAGCTCGTTTTGATTTAACAAATGACAATTGCTCCTTTCATGGACTTAATGTACTGTTGCGGAATTCGCAGATCTTCACGTTTGGACGTTTGATTCGTGTAGCTGGAATGGATTTTGAAAGAATAGAAGATGTGGCCTCTTGTCTAAAGGTCAGGTCATTGCGGACAGTTAAGCAAATGTTAAAGAACTGGAAACTTTTGGTCAGTATTGAAGAAAAAGATTTGCTGATGGATAGACATGGTGAGTTTAACACTCCTTTTTCAACAGTTTTTCATGCTTTTATGGAATGTGACAGACTAAAACCTTTATTTTCAATGTTGGAAAATGTTTTTATTTCTTTTAGCGAATTGTTTTCCATGAGGAATTTTATTTTTGGTTTTAAGTTTGTCCGACGTAAAAGGTTTACTTGTCAGCTTTTGAATTTTGTTTTAGGTCAGGCAAAACTGGCTATTTATTTGAGCAGGAAAAACAAGGTTGAAAGATGTTCTGGTGAAGATGTAGTAATATTGTTTTTAAATTTGGTGAAATCACGAGTGTTGATAGATTTTTGTTTTTATAAGTCTACAAAGGATCTTTTAACATTTGAAATGAAATGGTGTGGTAATGGAGCATTATGTACTGTTATTGAAGAGGATTTATTTTTTACACTTTTGGTGTAATTTTATGTATTTTTCTTTGGTTTTTGTTTTTGTTTTGGTACTTACATAAGGTAATTGTGTGTTTTTGTTAACTGTGTACAATGAAGTGTGATTTAAAGTAATAAAGGGCTTTTTTCAATTCTTAATTCTCTCTCTCTCTCTCTCTCACTCTCTCTCTCTCTCTCTCTCTTTCAAAACTCTTTCTCTCTCATTTCCTTCTTACTGCAACGCGTATGAATGTGTGTGTGTGTATGTGCGTGCCTTTGTGTTAGATTAGTTTGTGTTAGAATAAATAAAATCTCTTGTAGATTTTAAAAGGAAAGTGTCTTGTATTATGTGCTTTATGATTTAATGTCTTAAACTGTCGATTTCAAGTTACCGTGCTCTAATCAGTGTTTTCACGATTGTTGGATATTTATATCCGTTACAAGAGCTTATTACGGCTCGAGCAAATGAACGCTGGACGAATCAGTTGCTCGGTCGTAATCTAAACAACTCTTTATTCATTTGAGCTAATTTTACTTCCTAGGGTGTTTTCCCTACAATTTTTTATTATTTAATTTTTTAAATGCCTATTTTGGGGCATCATTAGAAATCCGGCGATTCAGCGTGCTTCCCCTTTAATTCTCGCTCTCCCCGCCCCCAAGCTCGCGACTCTATGATACATTGCATAAACAAAGTTCACACAGCTAATATAACCCTCAAAATGGATCTTTACAAAGTGTTCATCACGCAGCATATCAGATCATGTGAGTATAATTAGTATTTATTTGGATGTTTACATTTGATTCTGAATGAGTTTGACAGTAGTCTATGCTGCGGCTAACGGGGCTAAAGCTAACATTACACACTGCTGGAGAGATTTATAGAGAATGAAGTTGTGTTTATGAATTATACAGACTGCAAGTGTTTAATAATGAAAATAACGACGGCTCTTGTCTCCGTGAATACAGTAAGAAATGATGGTAACTTTAACCTCATTTAACAGTACATTAGCAGCATGCTAACGAAACATTTAGAAAGACAGTTTACAAATATCACTAAAAATATCATGATATCATGGATCATGTCAGTTATTATCGCTCCATCTGCCATTTTTCGCTGTTGTCCTTGCTTGCTTACCTGCATAAAGTCTGGTGATTCGGCTTTGCTGCTCCAGACGTAAATACTGGCTTGTCTAATGGCTTGAACATGGGCTGGCATATGCAAATATTGGGGCCGTACATATTAATGATCCCAACTGTTGCGTCACAGTCGGTGTTATGTTGAGATTCGCCTGTTCTTCAGAGGTCTTTTGCACAAATTAAATTTATATAAGAAGGAGGAAACAATGGTGTTTGAGACTCACTGTATGTCATTTCCATGTACTGAACTCTTGTTATTCAACTATGCCGAGGTAATTTAAATTTTCAATTCTAGGGCACCTTTAATAAATTGATGTTTAAATAAATTGAGTTTCCTAAAATGTTCTTGTTTGAACTCATCATTATGGTGATCAGTGTCTCTCTTTATATATAAAATACAAAACAAACATAACTATATATGTACCAGTTGTATTTTATGCAGGGCTGGATCTACACATTTGGAGGCCCTAGGCAAAATATTTGTTGGAGGCCCCTCACAACACCTCTCCCCTCTTTAATATTTTTATATTATAAGTTATAGTTCATTTAAACTGAAATTTTATGTTAGAGCAGGAATCAAATCAGCAGCAAAATTTAAAAAATACATCTGAGGTACTTTTTTGGACATAAAAAAGAAAAAAAACTCTAGTGTGTTTTCTTTTTTGACTTTGTGTACGACTTTGCTTTTAGTAGCTATTTTGCACGCTCAGCTCCCGACACGATCTCATACACGCAAATCCAAAGTGTCTAGTCCAGGCACTCGTGCTCTTAAACTCGTAATAAACCAGCAAATGACGCTGATCGACAGAACAAGTTTATTTTTTAGAGTACATTGCAATCACTCCAAAACAGATGAAAACAACTCACACCTGGAGCTGTACTTATTTGCATGCCTATTTAGCATTTTGCTTCACATCACCCAAAGGATGTGTTCGTTTTGGTGGATAGATCGGACCCACTCTGACATGGCGACATTAATTGGTTCGACATTAAGTGACAATTCAACTTTATCCACTGAACAAAGAGGCTAGTATTTTGCTCTCCTCTTGACTGGTGGACTAGCGTTTAGGCTCAGGGGATGTGGCGGTTATGGAGGCCCCTCCTCAAACCCGAGGCCCTAGGCAATTGCCTGCTCTGTCTATAGGTAGCACAGGCCCTGGTTTTATGTTAAATAACGGTCTTTCAAAATTTTGTTAACGCTTATGTCATAAACACCTTACGATTTTTTTAATTTGGCTGAAATAATTCCTCTACATTTGTGACATCTTGCAATTGACTATGCTTGAGTCACACACAGACTTCAACATTCAGCCTGCAAAACACAACTATGGTAACAATTAAATTTTAATTAAAGTAAATTAAATCAAGTACACTCTACAGTTCTGTTTTAGTTACTAGAACTCTTGTATAAGTGAACTATATTAACTAAGCATTTGTCAGTACAACATACTATTCCTATTTCACTTTACTTGTTTTTTTTTTTTTTTTAAGGCAGTCAGTTTCAGATTTCACAGTGCACTAACAGATCTCCCCCTATATTAATATTGAGCAAAACACATGAAATAACATTTCTCTGAAATGTTCTCTTGAACAATTACTCTCTTTTAACCCAGTGTTTCTCAAAGTGTGTATGTGCAATATATGTACACAATAAATGATCAAACTAATGCTAGTATATTCCCATATATTTGTTTTCTGTAAGGGCTCCTGTCTTTGTGCCTCCATTGTCTTTGCATGAGAGAGAAATGTTGAGGGCGAAGGCAAACATCATGAAAGACGTTTGTCTCTTTGTCAGAGTAAATGAAGAGTCGACCAGTTACTGTCAGTCTATTTATTCAGTCAAAAGAAAACACACAAGCATCGTGCAAAAGTAACTTGCAGCACTTCAAATGGTTTATTCTTCTTCCAGTGAATCACTGTGTTTGTATTTGTCCTCATTTATAAGTTACTTTGGTTAAAAAAACAAATAAACAAACACATGTAAATATAAATGAGGTGATGTTTGACTCATTTAACCTCCATAAACTCTCTCATGTCACACATCTGCTCGAGTATCTGCTCAAATTCAGTGATGGAAACATGGATGTGATGAGCAGAAATGTTATATTAAAGACTTTATAAATGCCAATCTGAAGAACTTCTGCTTAAGCAAATTTATATTATGAAGAGATGTTTTTTTTTTTTAAAGGAAAGCCAATTCTTCTATAGTGTATTCTGTCCTGTCGTGTTTTATCTGATAGTAAATCGTTATTTTGAGTTTTATTGTTTGAAGAGGATCTGTCACTGGATCATATCAGATCACTTTATATCAAACAGGGTTTCTACACATCTTTATTTCAAAATTCCATACATTTTCAGACTATATTTTCCAAACCTTTATGTAGATTTTTTTCAGACCATTTAACAAAGTGATCCATACAGCATTATTTACAGCATTATATTTGGTATATAGTACAGTCATAAATATATATATATATATATATATATATATATATATATATATATATATATATATATATATATATATATATATATATATTTTTTTTTTTTTTTTTTTTTTTTTTTTTGTAGTTTTGTTCCATACTTTTTTTTTTTTTTTTTTTTTTTGAAGAGATAAAGTGCGCTTGCATGATGAAAAGAAACATAAAACCCTTTATAACCTGCATATATTCACCTGTGACACATTTTGACATGTTTGGTACTGTAATGATGTTGAATGATCAACAAGCCTCAACTTTTAGCCATGATTTAGACTCGCCGACAGATTTTGCAAAATCGGCAACAAGTGCCTGAATTCGGAGGCAAATCAGTGCTTGTACACGTGAATGACAATCACACAGTGTGAATTATAATATCATGTAATTTGATATTTAAGAAAACCAGTGGTGTAAAATACTTAAGTAAAAGTAATTACTGTACTTAAGTATCTTTTTGGCTACTTTGTAGTTGTACTGAGTACCAAAGATATTAGCAACTCTCTACTTGACTACATTTTTGAACAAGTAAATGTACTTTTTACTCCACTACATTCGTGATGAGTAATGCAATTACACATGAAGAAAAATGAATAAGGGAAAAAGTCTTATTTTATAAAGTTTAATATTATTCCATACTCCATTTTTCTCCCATACTTTTCCAAACTGGGCAGGAACCCTGAATGAAACTGAGAGAAAAATAAGGCAATGCAGTGTATGAATCTTGAGTGATTTGAAGCGTCTTCTGCTTTGTGTTCAGAACGGACAGGAATTGTAAAGTGACAAAGATGGAGGAGTTTCCTCAGTTTCCTCACAGCTTCACCTCTGTATCTGATTTGCCCTCAAAATGCATTTTAGTGTCCTGTGAAAATATAAATCACTTATTAATGTATATAATAATAATATTTTCCATTATATTATTGCTTATTATATTCAGAAACTTAAATGCAATGAAAAGGTGACCATTTATGAACAATTTATAACTGATATTAAAATGCATTTAGAAACTATATCAAAAAAGTAAAAACTTGAAAGCCATACAAACTATTCAGCTGTTTAACCTGTTAATGTCTTTCTGAGCTGATGGATCTGAACTTAAACAGTTTTAGTTCATGAATGATTTGAAATGCAGATCTAAAGTTGAAGGAAACACTGAAGAAACACTTGGAAAAATTAAAGTGTATAAAAATGATATGAGTTTAAGTTAACTGTAACGCAAGTGTACTGAACTAAAGATTTAAATTTCATACAGTATATTTCACAAAATAATTTGAAATCTGAAATTGCTTGAAAATCAAAGCCGTACAGTAATTTGAGTTTGAAGCTGATATCACAAAAGGTTTTAAAGCACCGTTTTAAATTCAGTGTCAGTGTTTCAGCTTTTGAATGACACCAAATTATATCACATATGAAAATATGTGAGCAGAAACAAGCACACCTGGCAGATAATTGTACAATTACTGTACTGTATAACCTTTATTTCTATTTATTTTTTCCTATATTTGCCAGACATCTGTTTAAATGTACTTGTGATTCTCAATAAAAACAATGTTAATGGTGACTCTAAACCAAACTGTTAAATTTGATAAATTGTCAACGTTAACTAAAGCTAATATTCTGTTAACAGTCTTTTTGTACATGTATTAAAGAAATAAACCCAAACTCAGGTATTTATGCTGAGCACAATATATTCAAATAAACACACAAACTCAAAGAGACAGACTGTGTTCAAGGCTCAGTGAAGGGATTTAAAGGATCTATTATAGCTTCAGCCTTCATTCATCGAGACACAGAACTGGAATGCCTTAAACCAACAAATGCAAACTGAACTGAAACTGAAACAATGAAACAGGGAAATGAAAGCACAGAGTAGTGGAGCCCTCTGCTGGTCACTGCAGGAAATCACACAATAATTCATCTGATCATCTGATGTTCATCTGTGGAAATACTGCAGAAACATCACAACTATACAAATAACATCACAACTATACAAATAACATCACAACTATACAACCAGGGCAAACATGACAAGCAGATTTCACTTGTTAAGAGAAAACACTAAAATAGAATGTGTCCATAAACTTTATTTTACAATATTCAATATTTTATTTTCAAGATTTCAGGTTAAAAAAGACAAATTTATAAACAAATGAGTAAATTTGTGGTGTTACTACTGGCCCAGGAATGTTATAATTTACACAAAAAAAAAATAAAAAAAATAAATAAATATTTAAACACAAAATACTAAAATGTACAACAACTAAAGTACTAAAACTTTTATATCATTACAATTAAAACTGGAATTATAAAAATAAAAGTTGATTCAATATATTAATGAAAACTAAAATCTCAATCATAATAAAATCATGAAATCATTCATTTTAATTTTTAAATATTTAAAATTGCTTTTCAACTTTTATAAGATCATCTAAAAAGTGGTGTGATATACTGAAAGTATAAATAAATCACAAAGAGATTAAAAGGAGGTCATAAAATCTGCATGCATATTATTCATTATAAAAATGAAAAAAAAAAAAAAAAATTTAAATGTAAATGCTTGAAATTTTAGCAGAACTACCCAAAGAACTATGAATAAATGTGTATTTAGTGCAGTGATATTTAATCAATCAATACAAATATTATGGATAAAATTATATCATTTCAAGAGGACATGCGTATAGAAAAAAACACTCCAAAAGTATATTAAATTGCACACTGTTAAAAAAAAACTGTCAAATTTACGGTAAAATACCGGCAGCTGTGGTTGCCAGGAATATACCGTGAAAAAAATGTGGAATCTGTAAAAGACAATACGGTATACTGGTTTTGTAACCCTAAATTTTACAGTAGACGACGTATTTTTTTTTTCCAGAATCATGGTAGAAAAAAACAAATATATTTGTCAATTATACAGTAATTTTATGTAAAAAATGCAACTTTCCATACCTTTTTACGGATATTTGCAGTAAAAAAAAGTTATAATATAATAATATATACAGTAATTTGTTGTTAATTTAACAGTAATACACTGTAAAAAAAAATCACAGTAAAATTTACAGTAAAAAAAACGGCAGCTGTGGTTGCCAGAACTTTACCGTAAAAAATACAGTAGCAACATTAAAAAAAATCTGTTAAATTTACGGTAAAATAAGGTATTTCATTAACTGATATAATGTTAATTTACCAACCTAATGAAGTACTAATATCTGTTTTGTACCTTTATAATACACTGACAGTCACCAAACACAGTGGTGATAAGAGTCACATGATGAATCAAAGTTCATCACAAGCAGCTTTCCCACAAGCTGAGAAAAACAACACTAACGTATAGAAGGTGCACACAGTGTCATTCACACACACACTAAACACCATCATGGTAACATGCATGACATTTTAAAAATGCAATAAACATTAATTTAACAACATTAGATGTAACATAAAACCCTAATGTACATAACTGATTAGAAAAAAATGAGAAAAACTAAGAAGAAACAGAGTTATTTCAACGAAAATATATCAAATGTGAAGTGTCACGCAGGGAATTGTGGGAATGTTAATTTATGGTTTTTCACTGTAATATTTACAATGAATTGTTATTTTTCACTTCCAAAAACTGTGAATTTAATGGTATTTTACCATAAAATTACATTAAATGTACCATTAGATTTATCACAGTTATTCACCGTATATAGTACAGAAACTTTCTGTAAACCAGTTAATAGTTTTTCACCGCAGCATTTTTACAGTTTTTCACTGCAGCATTTTTACAGTCTTTTACTGTTAAAATCATGGTAATTTTTTACAGTGAACATAAATAGTTATATTGTACTGTATTTTTAGCGGTAAAATACCGGCAGCTGTGGTTGCTAGGAATTTACCGTAAAATGTATCTGGTCAAAATAAAATGCTGTAATTTGTTATACAATTTCACTGTGTTTTTTACTGTCAAAGGTTTTAATAAGGTTTAACATATTTCTGTTATTTTTACAGTTATTTACCATAATAGGGTCTATCCTATTACTGTTAAATTAACAACAAATTACTGTATATATTATCAGAGGTGGGTAATCCAGGGGTCAAAGAGTAAAAGTCCTGCCATATT
Organism: Chanodichthys erythropterus; assembly: GCF_024489055.1. Classification (NCBI taxonomy): domain Eukaryota; kingdom Metazoa; phylum Chordata; class Actinopteri; order Cypriniformes; family Xenocyprididae; genus Chanodichthys; species Chanodichthys erythropterus. The sequence continues at coordinate 53,400,600 of NC_090232.1, forward strand.
TTTATTCCATCCACTGAAGCATTAATGAGATAAATAAGTGATTAATTGAGTGATGATTGAGCATTATTGAAGACACCTGATGATAACAAGCAGAATCACCAAAGGAGAAAATCAAAATTTTTAAGTTACCATCATCGAGGTCAGGGTTTGTTTTAGTTGAGCTCTTGACCCTTGAATTTTTAATATTAGATTTTGTTTGGGCAGTTTTAACTGCATTAAAGCCAACCAGAAAAGCAAAATTAAAAGATGATCTGGTCTTGTTTTCACATAATCATTATTTGATCTGAACTCATTTAGAGCCCAATTTGTGATTTACATTATTGATTACAGCACAAGATCAACTTTATCAATGCAATTTTTTTTTTTTTTTTTAAGAGTTCTGATTAAAAAAAAAAGCAGACATCAAGAATCATCCTGTGAATCTCAGCAGTGGTAAGGATAATAAAGCATGTTGCAGTGCATTCTGGGAGCCACCAATCAAAATTCATCCATGGCTCCCATCATGCATTGCTGCATGAGTAAATTATGAGCTGAATTGTCTTAGTAATTTTCTTTATTTTCACTATTAAAATTTTGCTGTTTTTTGTGTCTTTTTAGAAGCTTGTTTTCTAATGTTCAGAGTTGATCAGAATATGTTGCTGATCATCTTTTAACTTTGCTTTTCTGGTTGGTTTTAATGCAGTTAAATCTGCCCAAACAAAATCTAATATTAAAAAGTCAAGGATCAAGAGCTCAACTAAAACAAACCCTGACCTCGATGATGGTAACTTAAAAATTGTGATTTTCTCCTTTGGTGATTCTGCTTGTTATCATCAGGTGTCTTCAATAATGCTCAATCATCACTCAATTAATCACTTAATTATCTCATTAATGCTTCAGTGGGTGGAATAAAAATATGGCAGGACTTTTACTCTTTGACCCCTGGATTACCCACCTCTGTATATTATTATATTATAACTTTTTTTTTACTGCAAATATCCGTAAAAAAGCTATGGAAAGTTGCATTTTTTACATAGAATTACTGTAAAATTGACAAATATATTTGTTTTTTTCTACCATGATTTTGGTAAAAAAAAAATACGTTGTCTACTGTAAAATTTAGGGTTACAAAACCAGTATACCGTATTGTCTTTTACAGATTCCACATTTTTTTCACGGTATATTCCTGGCAACCACAGCTGCCGGTATTTTACCGTAAATTTGACAGTTTTTTTTAACAGTGCAGATTAATTGCTCACATTGTCACTTAATGTGACTTTTTGTCTTTGAGACAAAAATAACAATGACAAATGTTGTTTCTGCATCCAAAAGTGTGTTAAACACTTATTTTTGCTGTTAATTCAACAGGCTAAATATATTTTATTTTGCTTTCATGCTAGAAATATGTTTCTACATCAGAAAACAACAACAACAAGATAAAAGAATTACATTTATTAAATGACTGACTATTAAACCACCTGAATAAGAGATGAAATGATTAGATTGTGTAGATGTGAAAGCAGAGGTGAAGTGCTTGCTATATAACTTACATAAAATGTCAAATCTTCAGCGCTCAAAGTCACGATCAGCTAGCACGAGCGCTTCAGCAAACCTGACACAGAAAAACATACAAGTTCGTATTTAAGAATAATTTGTACATAGTCATGCAGAAGTCTTTGCAATGGACCACAGGTATAATTTTAGCAGCCGCAATATCATGAAATCAAATCGAATCATAAACAAGTGAGTCACTGAATCATTCAGTCAAATGATTGGATCAAAACAGCTGATTCATTCAGGGAGCAAGTGATTCTTCACGTCTGTGTTTGTATCTAACTGCAAATATATTTAGAAATCAAAATTCAGAATGTTTGATCTGTGGCAAGAAAGTATTGTAACAACAAATAACTACTTTTAGTCAGTTGTGACGTCAGTCAGTCATGTTTCTTGTAGTTGTAGTTCTTGTGTTTCTCTTTTCTTCAGTGATTCTGCTCATTATCAGGTTAGATATTGATTATTAATCACAAATATAAGTAGAAAATCCACATATCTTTGGAATACTCATTTCAACATACTACGATTTGGGATGCACTAATTCTTATTTCCCATGATCTACAGTTTGAGCTACAGGATGTGTAGTATTTACACTTGATTAAGTTTCTTTGCTAAGAAAGTGTCTTTTATGCAGTTTCTGACCTAAGGTTGATACCTGCCCCAAGCATTATTTTTAACTGACCTTTTCTGTGTCAATATATATTTATAGTGTATTTAATCACCTTGTCCCTGAAGCAGATGTGGCTGAAGAAAGTTGTAGTTTGTGTTCTTATTTCTCTTTCTTTCAGTGTTTGTTCACAGCAGGTTTTTGAATGATTGAAAGAATGTTTCAGGAACATCACACTAACCTTTAAATAACATTCTACTAACATTAAGAAAACTGAACATTTTATGTTCTTGGAATGTTACAAATCAACGTTCCTACAATGTTGAATTTTAGATCAAAATTAAGTTGAAAGAACGTTTCAGGAACATTATATCTTATAAAAACGTTCCTATAACGTCAAGAAAACTGGACGTTTTTAACGTTCCCAGAACCCACATTAAATAGGGTTCTGCTTCCTCTTCTTGTTTTTGGCCTCCTTCTTTGAGATTGTAAACCTTGAGAGATCAAATCAGCCATATCAACTCTAGTTCTCTAGGTTCATTTGACAGAAACTCCATCATTAGGCATTTGTCAGTAGAGTTCATTTGTTTGATTCAACATAACATTTCTCATATTTTATATTGTAAATCTCCTGAAGTGACGAGAGCACTTTGCTTTATGAATAAAGTGAAATTTAATGCTTTGTTTACCTTTTTTTAAACAAAGAGGTGTGTACAATTAGTTCATCACCAAAAAAAAATTAAAACTAGTCTTTATATATTTATATTAAATATTCTATGTGACAAAAATGCATTTCCATTTCATGCGTTTCCATTACTTATTTGCATTTACACCATTTCTTTATAGTTTTTCTTTTAATTCAGTGATAAGGTTTAGCACTTTCTCATATGCAACAGATTAATTAGAGAGACACATGAAGCAAAAACACTTGTACATAAAATAAAGGAAAGATCACATTTATTACAGTAGATAAGAGATAACAAATCACTGCTCCACCATTGCTGTAAACACAGCACAGTTATTATTTTTAGTTTATGACAACAAACTGAAAACCAAAAGATTTTTTCATAAATAACTTGTTTTCCCAGAAATAACACAAGAAATATGTATCTGAACTGAATAAAGGTCAAAGGTTAAGATCTAGAAAGCCTCTGTATACAATTTAATCCCTAAAAATGTGTAAATCCCTGAAATCTCTCTCGAGATCAGTAACAGATCTCTACTCTACACACAACCAAAGGAGTGATGTGATATTAAATGATCCATCAGTTACCTGTGTTTATTGTTATAGCACAACCCTTCACCATCCTCTATAGTTAATCACTAATTAGTGTCTATCTGACATCAACACCACATTGTGTGAATAATAATAGCAAGTACATAGAATATAAATCTGATATTACACTCAAATATTCTACCATATTTGTGAACTAAAACATCCCATTATCAGCACTTTAAGTCTATCCGAGGTCAACTCTAGTTTAAAAGTCTTCCTCCACTTTAATTTAGCAACTTTGTTTACTTTGATTTGGGTAGTTTTATGATTTTACTTGATCATCACTGATATTTCATTGCACCACTTTTTGTCCTCTGTTTTGTCATCTGTCATTAGGTTTATTCAGAAATAAGCTCATATGGACACATGTGTGAATTCACTCTCTCAAGTGGATTGTATTGGTAAACTAATGTAGGAAATAGTACATGTATAGGGTGTGATTTCAGGCAGTCTCTGTTTGTGGATGAATATGTTCATGGTACTCATAAATATTGTTTTTTAAACAAATGGTTTAAGGCAACCGGTTTCCTCAAATGGTTTGAGCTAACTTAACTTGTTGGATTTTACAGTGTAGACTATGAATGTTAATAATATGACCATGACGATAAAATTTGTTTAGTTAATCTAAAAAGAACAAACATCCACACATAGAGGAAGTGTGTGAGTAATGTTTTATAATGTTAGGATTAACGTTCCCCCAGCCCACTAAACAAATCCTTAATGTTGATCTTTCTCTTAATCAGTACTCCTCACGAGATCGCTGCCCTTGACCTGATGTGAGATCTCACTGGGTTGTGTTCTGGAACATAAGATGAAAGATATCATAATTTAAACACACAAACACATGATGACCCTGTATACACTCTCAGAAAAAAAAGTACAAAATTGTACCTTTAGGGGTACAATGGCTTGTCACTGGGGCTGTACCCTCAAAGGTACAAATTTGTACCCTTGTGATTTGTACCTTAAGGGATCAGTTTTGTACCTTTATTTAACAGTACAAAAATTGACCCTTCAAAAGAGTACAAAATTGGCTTTGACAGCGTACAATCGTTGACTATAATTATATATATATATATATATATATATATATATATATATATATATATATATATATATATATATATATTTTACACACACACACACGCTGAATTAAAATCAGATTTTATTAAATCCTTTTCATTTTCACATTTTACAACATTTCATTTTAAACACATTTTTAAACATCCCATATGAGTCCATCTTGCCGGGTGTTAAAAAGTAACACTGAAGCAGTGTTAAAGTTAATGAGATAATTGATTGATGATTGAGTGATGATTGACAATTAGTGGAGACACCTGATGTTAATAAGCAGAATCACTGAAGAAACAACAAGAGAAAGAGAGAGAGACACAACAACTACAACTGACTTCCAGCCATTAAACATTATTACACTTATTATTAACCAGTTTGATTTGATTTCTGTCATACATCAACAAAAGTTCTTATTGAGAATTAACAGATGTTTAGATGTTAATGTTTGAATGAAAGTTTAGTTTGAAGTCACCATGATGGTGAAAAGCATTTCCTTTAGTTGGACTCTTGACTCTATTTATTTACATTAATTTATCTCTGGCTGCTCCAACTTTGTGTTTGTAGAGCACATTTGTTATGGCCAGAGAAACTCTGATCTGAGCTGTGTTTCCCAAAAGTGCTGTGAGCCAAAGTTGATCAATTTAGGTTTACAGTGCTTTGGGAAGCACAGTCATAATGGTTGTGTTTTCTCATTGTGAAATGGTCAGATTCATTGGTGACATCCAGGATTAACTGGTGATATAGATGTTATATTATTTCTTTATAGTAAATCTGTTAGCGCTTGAGATCCAGCAGAGCTTTTATAATCTGAAGGGGTTTTTTAAACACACACAGACATCAAGAATCAGCATATGACCCTCAACAATGGTGACAATCAAACAAAGTGCTTCATGTTGCAGTGCATGATGGGAGCCACCAATCAAAACTCATCCATGGCTCCCATCATGCATTGCTGCATGAATAAATTATGCAGCTGAATTGTCCTGTAATTTTCGTAGATTGTTCATGTTTGCTTTTATTTTTCTGTTGTTTTGTTGTGACAGTAGCTTGTTTTGTGATGTTCAGAGTTGATCTGTTTATCAGTATTTTGTATTTATTTATCATCACCGTTCTTGAGAATCAGATGCTGATTCTTGATGTCTGTGTGTGTTTAAACACTGAAGCTTCAGTTCATAATGTATTATTCTTAAAAGAAAAAGTCATACTATTGTTGGATCTCAAGCTGTAAAGTCACAGGACTACAATCATTAATATTAAAGCTACACATCAAGCACACAGTCAGAGATTTAGACTCTAAACGACATCAGGCCATCACATGATGATTATATCATCAAATTATATTGTGACCAGATCATATTTTCTCTGACTATAACAAATGTGCTTTACAAACACAAAGTTGGAGCAGCCAGAGAATAATTAATAATAAAAGGTAAAGAGTCAAGAGCCCAACTAAAGCAAACGCTGACCTCTTTCATGGTGAATTGAAATGAAACATTCATAAAATATTAATTAACACCTTTTTTCTCTCTTTCCTTCAATGATTCTGCTTATTAACATCAGGTGTCTCCACTAATTGTCAATCATCAATCAATTATCTCATTAACTTTAACACTGCTTCAGTGTTACTTTTTAACACCCGGCAAGATGGACTCATATGGAATGTTTAAAAATGTTTAAAATGAAATGTTGTAAAATGTGAAAATGAAAAGGATTTAATAAATTCTTATTTTAATTCAGCGTGTGTGTGTGTAAAATATATATATATATATATCTCATTATAGTCAATGATTGTACGCTGTCAAAGCCAATTTTGTCCCCTTTTTCAAGGGTCAGTTTTTGTACTGTTAAATAAAGGTACAAAACTGGTCTCTTAAGTTACAAATCACAAGGGTACAAATTTGTGCCTTTGTACCCCTAAAGGTACAATGTTGTACTTTTTTTCTGAGAGTTTGCGGTAACACATTTGCATAATGCCCACCTATGCTCTTCATTGGCTGCCAGCAAACAACGTCTACTTTGACCCGCCCTCAAACACTGTAGCTGGTTAGTGTGGTTTACATAATTTCGAGAAGATGTGAGTTCTGCGCTGTGACAGCAAATTCATCCTATTTTTACTTTCAAAGGATGAGGATGTGAGGAATCAGTGGTTAGAAATAATTTTTACAATGAAACCACAGCACTATAATCTTTTGTTGTATTCCTGTTATTTTACTGACAACTGCTTCATAAATCTTGGTGAGTTCAACACAGGATTCGCAAAACAAGTGTCCATCAAAGATGGGTCAGTAATTACCCAGTTTAGAAGAACTTGCTCCTTAGAATCACAACCTGTGAGTTTGATTAATATTTTTTTTTTATTCCTGTTGAGTGTTTTAAACATAGTTTTGTTACGTGGTTTATATGTAGTTTTGTGTTCTATATTGTCTAGGTCTCTGGCTAACTCTCGTTATTTCTGTCTTAGTGAAATACTTCTGTTAATCAGTTGTGGGCCACTATTACTGCAGATTGGCTGTCGTTCTTACTACTTTGAGTAATGATAAAGGATGGAACAAGATTTTAGTTTACAAACTGTAATGAAGTCATTCATGTTTTAGCTCAGCTAACATTTGTACATGGCAGATCAGTCACAACAGACTGAGCCATCTGACCAATCAGAGCACAGTAGGCTAACAGAAAGGAGCAGTGGTTCTCAGCTCCAGTCCTTGGGACCCACTGCTCTGCACATTTTGTATGTCTCTCTTATGTGACACATTCAGAGCCCATACACACGGAGACGCGTTTAGCTGCATACCCTTACGAAAAACTAGTATACTTCAAGTTCATTTGATCAAGTATACTAAAGTAATGTTCAAGTATAATATCAATGTACTAGTAGTAAACTTGTAAGTGTACTATTTTAATACCGCTTGGGACTAAATTGGCCCAATTGAAGTATACGTTTAAGTGTACTATAAGTGTAACAGTAGTAAACTTTAACTAGTTCACATTTGTACTGCATCTGTACTAAAAGTGAACTTATACTAGTATACTAGTAGTTTACTATTTTAATACTAGTAGTAGCTACATTTTTAGTATACGAAAGTACACTTTGAAATATACTCTCGGTAAACTGCTAGTTTAGTGCAAGTATACTTTTAAGTTTTCTTTAATCTCTTAACTGTCACGATCCCGCTGGCGGGACGCCTCTCAGCCAGCACACCCATGTAGGGCCCACATGGTTTAGCCCAGATGAAATGAACATTGTTCAGAGAGCACACTACAGGCTGTTAAATGTAACATTGAATCAGTGTTGGATTTAATGAGATAATTAAGTAATTGATTGAGTGATGATTGAGAATTAATGAAGATAGCTGCTGTTAACAAGAAGAATGAATGAAAGAAAGAAACAACAAGAACAGAAAAAATCGAAACACTAGAACTACAACTGACTTCAGCCGCAGCCTTAGATGAAATCAACTGAAGATAAAAGAAGACATTAAATCTCTCCAGATCTCAGCAGAGGATTAAACAACTCCATATACAGAAGCTCTTATTGAGAATTAAGAGAGAGAGTTTTTTTGTTGATGATGTTTTATTGATTTTTTTTTTTATCTTACCATCATGGTGATCAGAGTTTACTTTAGTTGAGTAGTTTGACTTGTTTTTAATAATGTCAGGGTTTCCCTGGCTGCTGTAATTGAATTAGTTATGGCAAGAAAAACAAGAGAAAACACAATCTGATGCTGTGTCTGCTTCATGATAAGAATACAATCACTGCGCAGTGGCTTAATTCACTGATCTTATAACTGAGTTTAATATGAGCAATATCTTACTAACTGTGTTTTAATGTGATTCATGTAAAGATCCAGCACAGTTTTAATCAGAAAATCTGAATGAGTTTTAAAACAGATGGTACACTAAGCACTTTGAACTATGGCGAGATTTACTCACAAACATACATCAAGAATCAGCGCATGAATCTCAACAATGGTGACATGCTTAATGCTGCAATGTATTCTGGGGTCCATGGATGAGTTTTGCATGATGCACCCAGAATGCATTGTGGCATGAAGCATGTCACCGTTGTTGAGATTCATACTCTGATTCTTGATGTCTGTGTGTGAGGAAGTTTTGCTGGAGTTTTAAAGTGTTTAGTGTACAATGCGTTTTAAAATTCATTCAGCTTTTCTGACTAAAACCGTTTTATCATTGTATTTCTAGAAGAGTCAACACAAACTTAACATTTTATTCATATAAATCTCAGCCATTAGATGAGTGAAATAAGCCACTACATGACAGTTAAGTTCTTATCATAAAGCAGCTGATCATATTTTCTTTTGTTATTGTTGCCATAACAAACAGCTATAACAACCAGAGAACAACTAACACTAATAAAGTCAAGAGTCAAACTGACTAACTAAAGCAAAGACTGACCTCGATCATGGTGACATCAAACAAAACTATTATTTTCAACAAACCATCAACATCTAAACCTCTGGTAATTCTCAATAACAACTTTTGTAGATGTTTGTCAGAAATAAAGTCAGTCTGGTTAGTAATAAGTGAAGCTGGTAATGCTGTTTGTGGAGTTGTTTGATCAGATCTTCAGTGATTTAATGTCTTTTATCTTCAGTTGATTTCATCGAAGGCTGTGACTGAAGTCGTAGTTCTTGTTGTTTCTCTGTCCTTCAGTGATTCTGCTCGTTATCACCTAATTATCTCATTAACTCCAAGACCAATTCAGTGTTACATTTAATAGCCTGTAGTGTTCACACTGAGTAGTGTTCATTTCATCTGGGCTGAACCATGTGCTAAACAAGGGTGTGCTGGTTGGGAGGCGCCCGACCAGTGGGACTGTGACAGTTAAGGGGTTAAGTGAACATGACATCACACTTATAGTTTACTTTTTATATATTATTTTTGCACTTTAAGCATACTTCTATGTTCCTACACAGCAAAAACTGCAGTGTTAAATTAACTCTCCAGGGCGTACAGGTGAGACCATACTCAAGAGTGTTAAAGTTAATGAGATAATTAAGTGATTAATTGAGTGATGATTGAGCATTATTGAAGACACCTGATGATAACAAGCAGATTCACCAAAGGAGAAAATCACTATTTTTAAGCCACCATCGTGGAGATGAGGGTTTGCTTTAGTTGAGCTCTTGTCCCTTGACTTTTTAAAATAAAATTTTGTTTGGGCTGTTTTATCTGAGTTATAACATCCAGACAAACAAGTGGAAAAAATGGTCAGGTGATGTTGGTTATGTTTTTACCTAATCATTATTTGGTCTGAATATCTGAACTCATTTAGAGTCCAATCTCTGAGTTAGATTTACGTTACTGATTACAGCAGCACAAGATCCGCTTTATCAATATAATCTGAAGTATTTCACAAACAGTTGTTCTGAGCCAAAAAAATAATATATATATACTTCTCTTAGGCACACACAGACATCAAGAATCAGCCTGTGAATCTCAAGGACGGTGACAAGCAACATATTCTGATCAACAGATCAACTCTGAACATTAGAAAACAAGCTACTAAAAAGTCACATAAACGGAACAAAATAAAATATGAGAATAAAGAAAATTACTAAGACAATTCAGCTCATAATTTATTCATGCAGCAATGCATGATGGGAGCCATGGATGAATTTTGATTGGTGGCTCCCAGAATGCACTGCAACATGCTTTATTATTCTCACCATTGTTGAGATTCACAGGCTGATTCTTGATGTCTGTGTGTGCCTAAAAGAAAGATCTTTTTATTTTTTTTGCTTTTTTTTGTGAAATCCGTCAGATTATATTGATAAAGCTGATCTTGTGCTGTAGAATCACAGTGCTGCTGTAATCAATAATGTCAATCTAACTCAGAGATTGGGCTCTAAATGAGTTCAGCTATTCAGACCAAATAATGATTATGTAAAAACATAACCAACTCCACCTAATCATTTTTTCCACTTGTTTGTCTGGATGTTATAACTCAGTTAAAACAGCCCAAACAAAATTTTATTTTAAAAAATCAAGGGTCAAGAGCTCAACTAAAGCAAACCCTCATCTCCACGATGGTGGCTTAAAAATTGTGATTTTCTCCTTTGGTGATTCTGCTTGTTATCATCAGGTGTCTTCAATAATGCTCAATCATCACTCAATTAATCACTTAATTATCTCATTAACTTTAACACTCTTGAGTATGGTCTCACATGTACTCCCTGGAGAGTTAATTTAACACTGCAGTTTTTGCTGTGTAGGAACATAGAAGTATGCTTAAAGTGCAAAAATAATATATAAAAAGTAAACTATAAGTGTGATTTCATGTTCACTTACAGAAAACTTAAAAGTATACTTGCACTAAACTAGCAGTTTACTGAGAGTATATTTCAAAGTGTACTTTCGGATACTAAAAATGTAGCTACTACTAGTATTAAAATAGTAAACTACTAGTATACTAGTATAAGTTCACTTTTAGTACAGATGCAGTACAAATGTGAACTAGTTAAAGTTTACTACTGTTACACTTATAGTACACTTAAACGTATACTTCAATTGGGCCAATTTAGTCCCTAGCGGTATTAAAATAGTACACTTACAAGTTTACTACTAGTACATTGATATTATACTTACTACATAAAGTATACTTGAACATTACTTTAGTATACTTGATCAAATGAACTTGAAGTATACTAGTTTTTCGTAAGGGTATGCAACAATTTTGTATTGTATTGGCATTTCGTTCAGATGTTTTTGGAAGGCTGAAACCACTTTTTTTTTTTAAACTTGGTCCCAGCATAGATAAATCTGAAAAGGACACCATTGTGTTTTCATGTGTACAGCCAATCTGTATTTTTTTAGGTCATCACCCCACATCTCAACCCTAGTCAGACACTGCTACATCATGTAACGGCAACAACAATAGTGAACTACATGCTTGTGTTCGTGCTGCAGAAGTTACTGAGCCTGTTAGCTTTACTAAAATAAAGCTTTATTTCTAAGCTTTACTAAAGTTTGAATACAGCGCACAAGGTTTATGCGCATGCTCCAATTCGGCTTCTCTGTTTTTAGTCTGTTATCTTTGTGGCAGAATTACAGCGCCACATACTGATCTGGCATGTGTACCGCATTGTTTTGAGTTGGTTTTCATGTGTACGCAGATATTTCTTTAGAAGGGGGGGAAACAGATCGAACAGGGAAAGCTCTGGCTTCGTCTGGATGTGGCCTCAGTTCAGTTCATGGAGTTCTTTCCTAACAGGCTGATGATCTGAATCAGGTGCATAAAATAAGGGTTAAATATTTGTAAGTGAAATGACATATAAAATGTGCAGAGCAGTGGGTCCCCAGTACTGGAGTTGAGAACCATTGGTTTAGAGAGACTGAATCTTCAAACTGCTTTGGAGAAATCATTTGAGAACCTTTGAGAAACAAGGTGATATTAAACAAATATAATGAGAAAATGAAAGTGTTTTTTGACCTTGGATACACGTAAACCTGTTGTAGGAAACCTCCAATACAAAATTAGGAACCTTTAAAATAGCATAATAGGGGCAATTCAAGCCTTTGTGGAATTTGTTCTGGAATTCAAGTTGAATGAAAACATAAACATGCAAATGAAAGCTCATCCTGCATACACACATATGAACACACAGGGTATCATCAACACAACAGGTCATACCTTCAATTTAAAATATTCTCTGCTCCACTTCTCAAAGCACTGCTGAGCTTCCTTTACTTCTGGGCCTTTATAATACACTCTAAACAGTTCTTCATAAAAATCTTTTGGCAGGAACATCTGTCATTACAAGAGTCAGAAATTAATGGGATTATAATTCACTACATAGTATGTACTGTACTGTGTATTATTTTCAACATTATTAATACATGTTTTTCATTACAGAGGCTTCAAAATGACAGAATGAGGAATACACAATAGAAATAAATATGACTTGAATTGAGAAATCCTGCAATAGTTTACCCTTTTTCAGGCAGTACATGATTGTTAGGAATGAATGGGCTTCTTTGTGTAAATAATTTGTTCGTAAACTTAATTGGTAACTGAATATGTATTTTTAATATTTCAAGTCACATGGTACCTGATCGTTCTTCAGGAAGGCTATGTCAGGGGCCCCCTTGTGGTAGAAATAGACACTGTCCATGGGGTTTTTATCCTTCATGCTATGATCTATATGAACCACCTGAATAAGAGAAAATTCCCATTTGAATAATGTAAGAGATAACTTAAACTGAAGATATCAAGAGATGCAGATTAAAGGTTTATTTTTGAACTTACATCAACCACAAAATCTTCAATTTTCAGACCTTGTCTAGTTTCCTCATTCCATGTCTTCACTGCTGCTCTCCAGTCACTCTTTACCTTTATGAGGGTTTGAGAAAATCAACAGTAAAATACACCAAATGGCAAAAACTAATGACAATAATATTTTCAGCTTGTATAATACCACTTATACTAATATCTGATATTTTGTCTCATTACCTGTACAAGCTGCTACAAACTGAAAACAATGTTACAATAGAAAATATAATGAGCTAGGCAGTTTATTTTAATTTTACGCAGTCAAATACCTCTGGGATTTCTCTTTTTTCCAGTTTGGCCTCTCCCAGAAACTTTGGCTGGTCCCTTTTGAGAATTTTCATCACTTTTTCTCTAGCATGCTGAAGATCTTCTTCCTGAAGGATTTTTTGGGCAGCCTGAAGGATTGCTCGTGCTGTCTCTGGGTTTTTGTCTTTTTCAAGTTTGTGTACATCTTTTTGGATTTTCTCTGCAGCTTTCTGAAGTTTTTCTGCACCCTTTCTGAGTTTCTCTGCAGCAGTTTCAAGTATTATTTTGGCTTCATCTGGCTTTGTTTGGTCATCTTTAAGATCTCTTTGGGCATTTTCAAGTATCTTTTTGTGATCATACTCAGTGTACAATATTTTCTCAAGAATATGATCTGTTAGAAAAGGAAGAACAAAACTATTGTTCTTTCGCATTTTAGTTTAAACATTCCTAATAACAAATCAATAAACAACTTACTGAGAAGATTATAGATACATCATTTTATCATATGTGGATTTAATTCCCTCTCCCTCCCTTTCCCTTTTCTTTTAGTCTCATACACAAGCTTCCCACTGACCTGTGAGTTTGGTGTATTCTTCCATATCATGTATCGCTTTAGAGGTCTGGAAATGTCCATCAGCTTGTACTAGGGCTTCTGTAATCCTAAAATGCAAAGAAAAACAAGTATATATGTGTTGTGTATATTACAGGGCTTATATTAAATAACAAAGCTTGATGAACACAGCGTACTAAATTGTCCGATACCAAGCCATTTTAAAGGGGGCATATAATGGTACATGCACTTTTACAAGTTGATTGTACTGTAATGTGTGTTGGCAGTGCCTGTACACAACCATCCTATAATGATAAAAATCCATCCAGTTTTTTTTTTTTTTTTTTTTTTTTTATCTCCTTATCCATGGGTTTCATGTGACGTCACTGTATTTTATCGCTGCCATATTTGTGTCCGGTCACAGCTGTACGCCCTGTTTAAGTCTATGGTGACAGCAGGTACAAGTGCAGAAGAAGGCCAACAAAATGCTCTCAGAAGGTTCACAACAAGTTTACAATATATCTGGGATACGTTTTGTTATTAGCCGTTTTAACAGTCGTCAGAGAAACCCCGAACTACAATTTTATTCGATCCCAAAGGAGTTAGATCGGCAGAATTGTTGGCTTCAATCAGAAGGGACCACACCACTGGCAGCCAAACAGCAATGCACAACATTAATAACTGCTGGGACTGTAATTTACATAACATTATAACGAGAACACTGTCAGAGTTTAGGCTTTGTAATGCTTTATTTTGGCCACTAGATGTCGCCATTGGACTCTCATGCCTATAATTTTCACCTTTAGTAATCAGCTCTATTGTTTTCACATGTTTCTCGTTCTGTGCTGTGTATTTAAGCTGTGCTCTTTCTTTGTATCTTTGCTTGGTTATTGTGGTTTCCTAGCCAGTTGCTGCCGTAAGTGTTGCTCTTGTTCTAAGTTTTCTCCTGTGCCTTTTGGAGTATTTTCCTGAGTTTGTTTTTGGAAGATTTTTCCAGAGTTTTTGTTTGGAGATCATTGATTCTCCTTTTGGATTTTTTTTCTTCCTTTTTGGACTGGATACTCTTCTATTTTTGACTGCATTGAAGAAAGGGATTATTGTACCCTGTTTCTATTTTTAATAAATTCTTTGGAAGCAACTTAAGAAAGCGTCTGACTATTGGGTTCATCTCCTGTCTGTGGCTCAGTGGTAAATAATAAGACTCTCACTCCAGAGACCCGAGTTCAAGACCTGGTCTTGACAGAATAACCAAGCCACATAATGAACCCAGAGACGCCTAATCCTCAAGAACGTCTTGCCACAGTGGCTCAGCATGAATCCACAGTTCAACGCCACGAGACAGCTCTAGCTCAGCAGGAGACCTTAATGGCTAAACACTCACAGGTGCTGACTGATCTCATGACTTCTATCCGTCAGATTTTTGACCGGCTGCCTTCTACTTCTGCTACTGCTTCTGCTGCTTCTGTGCCTCTCCCAGATTCTCCAATGCCTTCTCCTTTGGCTGAGCCTCGTCTACCTCCCCCGCAACGTTTCTCTGGTGATCCCAGTGCATGCGATGGGTTCCTGACTCAATGCTCTCTCACGTTTGAACTGCAACCATCTTCCTTCCCCTCAGATCGGGCCAAGATTGCATATGTTATTACCCTCCTTTCTGGTAAGGCCCTCTCCTGGGCAACGGCTGTCTGGAAGGCACAGGCACCCTTCTGTTCGAGTTACACTATGTTCGTAGAGGAGTTCAAACGAGTCTTTGACCACCCTCTCAGTGGCCGGCAAGCCTCTAAGAAACTTCTCACCCTCCGACAAAATAATGGTAGTGCCACTGAATATGCCATACAGTTTCGGACAATTGCAGCGGGGAGTGGCTGGAATGACGAGTCCCTCATGGTGTTTCCTGAACGGTCTATCTGAGGCGATCAAGGATGACCTGGCTACCAGAGAGCCTGCCCGTGATCTTGAGACTCTTATTGATCAAGCAATCCGGCTGGATAATCGCTTGAGAGAGAGAAACCTGAACCGTCCTGTTGTTTCCACCCTGTCTGCCAGCCCTACTCCTGTTCAAATGCTACCAGTGCCTCAAGATTCCCCTGAACCTATGCAGTTGGGTAGGACTCGACTTTCTCCTTCAGAACGAGACCGTCGTATGAGGGAGCGCTGTTGTTTATGTTGTGGATTGTATGGTCATTTTCGTTCCACCTGTCCAGAACTCTCGGGAAACGCCCGGTCCCGCACAGGCAAGGAAGGACTGTAACGGGAGTAACAAGCACTACTTCACCTTCCAACTCTGGGTTGTTCCTTCCCATCACACTCACTTGGGGAGACCAAAAACACATACTCCAGGCCTTGATTGATTCTGGCGCGGCCGGAAACTTCATGGATGTTTCCCTTGCTAAAAGTCTCCAGATCCCCACTAATTCTCTTCCTGCTCCCCTAACTGTGACAGCCTTGGATGGAAGACCGTTAGCTCCTGGGAAAATAACACACCTCACCTCTCTCCTTTGTCTCTCCACCTACCAGCACCAGGAGAGAATGTGCTTTCATCTAATACAGTCTCCTGAGTTTCCTGTTATCCTTGGTTACCCCTGGCTCCTCCAGCATAACCCACACTTTGACTGGTCCACTGGCACAGTCCTCAGTTGGGGTTCCACCTGTCAGACTACATGCTTGGTCCAGAACTCCCCTGATCCTGTTCTCGAGTCTCAGGAACCCCTAAATCTGTCCCAAGTCCCTATTCAGTACCACCATCTCAAGGCAGTGTTCAGCAAAAGGAAGGCCACATCCTTACCACCTCATCGCCCCTACGACTGCGCCATTGAGCTGCTCCCTGGAACCTGTCCCCCCAGAGGTCGTATATTCTCATTGTCCTTCCCTGAACGCACTGCTATGGACAAGTACATCAACGAATCCCTTGCGGCAGGGATCATCCGCCCATCCACTTCCCCTGCTGGAGCTGCGTTCTTCTTTGTCAGTAAGAAGGATGGTGGACTTCGGCCATGTATTGACTACAGGGGGCTCAATAAGATCACTATTCGTAACCGCTATCCCTTGCCTCTAATGGCCACGGCCTTTGAAATCCTTCAAGAAGCTTCCCTCTTCACCAAGCTTGATTTACGCAATGCCTACCATCTTGTGCGCATCAGACAAGGAGATGAATGGAAGACTGCCTTCAACACGCCCACTGGGCATTACGAATACTTAGTCATGCCTTTCGGTCTTACTAATGCTCCTGCAGTCTTTCAAGCTCTCATTAATGACATTCTCAGAGACATGCTCAACCAATTTGTGTTTGTCTACTTAGACGATATCCTCATCTTCTCAAGTTCCCTCCAAGAGCATGTGAAACACGTCAGCAAGGTTCTCGGACGAATACTTAGTCATGCCTTTCGGTCTTACTAATGCTTCTGCAGTCTTTCAAGCTCTCATTAATGACATTCTCAGAGACATGCTCAACCAATTTGTGTTTGTCTACTTAGACGATATCCTCATCTTCTCAAGTTCCCTCCAAGAGCATGTGAAACACGTCAGCAAGGTTCTCGGACGCCTGCTTGACAACCATCTATATGTCAAACCTGAGAAATGTGAGTTTCATGTGACCCAGGTCCATTTTCTGGGGTTCATCATCAAGCCTGGCCAGATAAAGATGGACCCTCAAAAAGTTCAAGCAGTTGTGGATTGGCCCTCCCCCTCGTCGGTAAAGGAAGTGCAGCGTTTCCTTGGCTTTGCCAATTTTTATCGTAAGTTCATCCTGAACTTCAGTTCTGTAGCAGCTCCTTTATCTGCTCTCACCAAGGGGAACACAGCTGGCTTTCACTGGGGTCCTGAAGCAGAGTTGGCCTTTAACAAACTCAAATGCCGTTTTACCTCTGCCCCTATTCATATTCTTCCAAACCCCGAGATTCCCTTTACCGTGGAGGTCGATGCCTCAGATGTGGGAGTTGGAGCTGTGCTGTCCCAAAGGGGTGCGGACAACAAGCTCCACCCTTGTGCATTCCTTTCCCACCGCCTTACGCCTACTGAGAGGAACTATCATGTGGGAGATCGAGAGTTACTGGCAGTTAAGCTAGCGCTTGAAGAGTGGAGGCATTGGCTTGAGGGGGCCAAACACCCATTCCAAGTACTTACAGACCACAAGAACCTGGAGTACATTCAGCAAGCTAAGCGACTCAACCCCCGCCAGGCACGTTGGTCTTTATTCTTCAACCGATTCCAGTTCATTTTATCCTACCGCCCCGGCTCTAAGAACCTAAAACCTGATGCACTGTCCCGAGTTTATGTAAAAACACCCCAAGAAGATGCCATTACACCAATTATCCCCAGTTCCAAGATAATAGCTCCTGTCAGGTGGGAGCTGGAAAGTACTGTGAAACAAGCCCAAGCCAGAGAACCTGACCCAGGAGGAGGGCCTACTAACTGTCTGTTTGTCCCGAAAGCTGTCCGCTCCCAGATCCTCCAGTGGGGCCACTGCTCACGCCTAACTTGTCATCCAGGCACATCTCGTACTCTTGAGTTCCACCAGAGACGGTTTTGGTGGCCAACTATCAAGGAGGATGTCACAACATTTGTAAATGCCTGCCCCACGTGCAACCAAGGTAAAGCCTCTCACCGTTCACCCCAGGGCCTATTGCATCCTCTTTCTATACCTCATAGACCTTGGTCTCATCTTTCCATGGATTTTATCACTGGACTACCTCTATCACAGGGCAACACTGTTATCATGGTCATAGTTGATAGATTCTCCAAGGCAGCCCGGTTTGTTCCTTTGCCCAAACTGCCCACGGCAAAAGAGACGGCTGATTTGATTATAACCCATGTCTTTCGAGTCTTTGGCATTCCTCAAGATGTTGTGTCTGATCGAGGACCCCAATTTTCCTCTTGTTTCTGGCAGGCATTTTGTCAATCTGCCCCCACTCTGCGCCCAGGCCAAAGAGTCTGGCTCTCCACCAAGAACATTCCCTTGTGGGTGGAGTCCCGTAAACTTTCCCAGAGGTTCATCGGGCCTTTTAAGATCTCCAGGAAAGTTAACCCTGTTACTTATCGTTTATACTTGCCTAAGTCTTTAAAGATAAATCCTACTTTTCATGTCTCACTGTTAAAACCTGTTTTGTCTTCTCCTTTTCTTGCGAAAGGTAAACCTCCCCCTCCTCGTATCATCGGTGGCCAGCCAGCCTACACAGTCCACCGAATACTGGATGTCCGTCAAGTACGTGGGTCCCAGCAGCGGCAGTATCTTGTGGACTGGGAAGGCTATGGCCCTGAGGAGCGCTCCTGGGTCCCTGCTAAGGACATCTTAGACCCCAAGCTTATTCAAGAATTTCATGCTCGTAAACCCGGTCATCCTGGAAGGAACGTCAGGAGTCGTTCCTAGAGGAGGGGGTCCTGTCAGAGTTTAGGCTTTGTAATGCTTTATTTTGGCCACTAGATGTCGCCATTGGACTCTCATGCCTATAATTTTCACCTTTAGTAATCAGCTCTATTGTTTTCACATGTTTCTCGTTCTGTGCTGTGTATTTAAGCTGTGCTCTTTCTTTGTATCTTTGCTTGGTTATTGTGGTTTCCTAGCCAGTTGCTGCCGTAAGTGTTGCTCTTGTTCTAAGTTTTCTCCTGTGCCTTTTGGAGTATTTTCCTGAGTTTGTTTTTGGAAGATTTTTCCAGAGTTTTTGTTTGGAGATCATTGATTCTCCTTTTGGATTTTTTTTCTTCCTTTTTGGACTGGATACTCTTCTATTTTTGACTGCATTGAAGAAAGGGATTATTGTACCCTGTTTCTATTTTTAATAAATTCTTTGGAAGCAACTTAAGAAAGCGTCTGACTATTGGGTTCATCTCCTGTCTGTGGCTCAGTGGTAAATAATAAGACTCTCACTCCAGAGACCCGAGTTCAAGACCTGGTCTTGACAGAACACTATTGTAATAAAGCATTGTGAATCCTCTATGTTGTTGTTTCAACGTGTTGTTGTGGGAAGAGTGCGTCTACTGGAGTTAAACATTGATTACACAACTTGTTCAAACTTCACTTGTGCATTAGCGTCATTTTTTTAAAATTTATTAAGTATAAATATCTGATTAATCTCATAAAGGATGTGTTTTGTTGAGGTAAATAACCAACAGAGCTGATGATCATCTATAGCTTCAGCACGAGCGCTCAAAAAGTAAGGCAAAACATTAATATGACTGTCTTCTTATACATAATATTTTAATCGTATACACTTGTAATATAACGTTGTGAATTCTTTGGGCTTATATGCTGTGTTTCGGAGTTATTGTATAAGCACCTCTCATAATTCTACTTCAAGTTCATCTGTGCATGATTTTGTACAAATACTAGTTGTAATATTTTTATTTTGTATAAATATCTGAATTATCTTATATAGGATAACCTTCAGTTTATGGGTTTTGATTCTCTTCAGCTTCATCAAACACATGGTTTGATTGATAATAATAAGGATCACAAACAATAAGATTTTTTCCTCAAATCCTCTCATTTTGATAACATTACTGATTGAGCTAACGTGACACGCGCTGAATGAACACCGTAAACTGAAGCGCTTTGCTAAGTTTAATTAACTCAACGGAACACATCCTATATAGGGTAATTAATATATATATATATATATATATATATACAAGATAAACATAAAATTACAACTTATATGTGCACAAAATCATGCACGCATGAACTTGAACTAGTAACGTAGTCAGAATAGCTCCTGTTGTGGATGTGTTCTTCCTGTAACAACACGACGAAACACAGCAACTAGAATTCACAATATTTTAATACAATTAGTGTAGACAATTAAAATGTTATTAATATGACAGCCACAATCGTAGATAATGTTTTGTGTTGCTGTTTGAGCACTCGCGCTGAAGCTAAAGATGACCATCAATACAATGAAGCGCTGCTGTGTTAGTTGCCATCTCGGACACAAATATGGCGGCGGGCATAGAGGAAGTGATGTCTTTGAAACCCATGGATATGCTTTCCCCTGTCTCAAATAAAGCCGTCTGACCATGTGACGTCACACGGTCGGACACCCCTCCCACGATTGTTAATTGACCCTTCGCAAAGACCTGCCCCCCTTAGTTACTGTTGCTTGTTACTGTTGTCCGACAAGCCATGGCGCTGTCACGCAACACGCAGTGAAAAATACATTGCGAATCAAAGAGGACACTGACAACACGTCAACAGAAAAGACAGAGCTTGTTACTTATGATATTAAACAAAGTCCCAGCTTTAAAACTGTGTAGTTTTTTAAGAAATTCAAACAATAAAAACGTTTTGTGGCTCTTTAATGTGTTGTGACAGATCGCTGTAGCGCCTCAGTTCAAGAGGCTCGTAAACCGATCATCTCTTACTACGAGTCCATTTATAGCATCAAATAAACATGAATGAACATCAGAATCAATGTTGTTTCAAACGCGGAAAGATGTCAATATACAACATTTTTCGAGTTTAAATCCACCGAGGTTAATCTTCTAACTCCTGACTGCTTTGTCGGACAAAATGGCCGATTCGGCGTGCTGATTGGTTAGATCGTTTGTCAATCAGCAGCTTTTCAACACAGACCTGCCCTGAGCGAGCTGTCATCATAGTCCGCCATTGTTGATACGCTGGAGCAGAATGCCGTCTAAGCGATTGTGGTGTTTGTTCTTGGGTGTAATAATGAACACAGCAGTCATTTTGATGTTCCTAAATCCGAACAGCTGAAGACGCAGTGGCTGAGTTTTGTTTTCGAAGGGAATAGAGTGCCTCAGGGATGACGCATTTTTGTAGGC
Organism: Chanodichthys erythropterus; assembly: GCF_024489055.1. Classification (NCBI taxonomy): domain Eukaryota; kingdom Metazoa; phylum Chordata; class Actinopteri; order Cypriniformes; family Xenocyprididae; genus Chanodichthys; species Chanodichthys erythropterus. Next base: position 53,421,946 of record NC_090232.1, read on the forward strand.
AAAACCCGGAAGCGAGTTAGCATTTTAGGACTTCCGGTTCCAACGCCGTAAAGTCTATGGGTTTTTTGAATTGGTTTTTGCTAAATCGCCTGAAATAAGGTCTGTGGTTAACAAAGCCTCTATATACTTTCACGTTTTGATCTATGACATAAAACACACCAGTTATAACCCTCTTGTGCTTTTTTAAACTTTTACTGTGTCTTAAAATTGGCGGTTACTAACAAATTGCTAAAAGGGACTACTTCCTTTGACGGGGACTTTAGACGTCATCATTAAAAACGGGACATTTGGACAGCATTTCTCATGAAAAAGTGGATAAATATTCATACATAGCGCAGATCATAATCAGAGAGCATGTTTTTAAATAAAGTTGTTTTATAAATACAGTTTGAGGAAGTTTGGTGGTGACGACGTTGATCCGCGACCATGGTGTGCTGTAGTCCGTTTATAGCCTACTGTTAGCCTTTTATATCTGACGGCTTTATTTAGGCTTCAAAATGTATAAATGTTGTGTTAACTTTTACACTGCATTCCAAATTATTATGCAATTGACATATCAGTAAGATTTCAGTACAATAAACATTCAGATTTTAGTTTTTCTAAGAAAATGTTTATTTGTTTATTTATTTGATGTCTTTTTAGATAACTGGTATCAATCTCAGACAAAATAATTTGCCAGATCTATGGAAACCCTACTTAGAGGTTGTTCCACATTATTAAGCAAGTCACAGTTCTCATGCAATATGGGGAGGAAGAAAGATCTTTCTGAAGATGAAAAGCATGAAATGGTGCAATGTTGTGCAAAAGGCATGAAAACAATTAATATTGTGTGGAACTGAACGGAGATTATTGAATTATCATAAGATTTGTGAGTGATTTAGAGCACAGCAGAACTTGGTCAGATAAAGGCTTATTAATGAAAGTTCCTGTCAAAAAAATGTATTGTATTAAAAGGGCAGCTATAAAAAAGCCAGTGTTGAGCAGCAAACAGGTATTTGAAGCTGCTGGTGTCTCTGGAGTCTCAAGATGCTCTCCATGCAGGCTGGCAGTTGTGCGTAAAGATGCATTTTAGACACCACTAACCAAACCTCACAAAGAGAAACATTTACAGTGGGTGTAGAAATACATTTTCAAACAGTTTTATTGCTGTGGTGTTTTTTTGCAGCATGGGATAGTGCATAGTGCATTGTACAATAGTGCATTGTACTATGCACTATCCTCCTTTTTATACCATAGCTGAAAATGGCCAGTTATGAACTCCACATATCTTGCAAAAGTCATTTTAATACCCTCCATCTCACTTCCCAATATTCCAGCCCAAATAATCACCCACCAGCTCCTTGCTGACGTCGCAGTCTTGTTGGAACGTGGTGGCCATTCACCAACCATCCAGAAATCCATCCATTTAGACCATCCATTGTAGTACGGCATTAGTCAGTGAATAAAACTATTTAAAAATGAGTCTTCATGTATTTCTACACCCACTGTAAATGTTTCTCTTTGTTAGGTTTGGTTAGTGCTGTCTCGAATGCATCTTTACGCACAACTGCCAGCCTGCATGGAGAGCTTCTTGAGACTCCAGAGACACCAGCAGCTTCAAATACCTGTTCACTGCTCAACACTGGCTTTTTTATAGCTGCCCTTTTAATACAATTCATTTTTTTGACAGGAACTTTCATTAATAAGCCTTTATCTGACCAAGTTCTGCTGTGCTCTAAATCACTCACAAATCTTATGATAATTCGATAATCTCCAATCAGTTTCACACAATATTAGTTGTTTTCATGCCTTTTGCACAACATTGCACCATTTCATGCTTTTCATCTTCATGAAAGATCTGTCTTCCTCCTCATATTGCATGATAACTGTGACTTGCTTAATAACGTGTTGTTACGTCTAAAGACGTATTCATTGTGTTGTAATGGGTGTGTGTGTTGGATTTGGTTGTTTGCTTTTTCTCTCTCTCCTGTTCTTTTGCCCTCTCGTTATGAGACAGGTGTTCCAATCAGATGGGTTCAGTCCGGTTGTGGGTGATTGGATGTTGACGAGAAGGAGTGAGGATATAAGACGTGGTGGAATACTGGAGAAGAGAGAGAGACTTCCTTCCATCGGGGCAAATACTTCCTCCCGTGGCCCAGACTCATTTGTTGTTATATTTCTTATATATTGTGAGTGAGTGAACTCAGCATTACAACTTAGGGGTGCTCTTTAACAGAGAGAGAGTTGACGTTGTTTAATATTCTTTGATTTTGTTTGTTTTACATTGCCTATGTTTGTTAACGTCTTATGTTCTTTTTTTTTTCTTTAAGGGAATGTAGGGGAGGGTGCCATTTTTGTTTGTATTTCTATCTTTTTCTCTTGGTTATGGCCAGGGAGAGAGAGAGGGAAGATTTATGTATTTTATTTGTGCGTTATCTTTGTCCAGGTAAGTTAGAAAATTATTGGGTTAGTTAGTTTGGGTTTTGTTTGTTATGTTGGCCTAGCCCTCCCCTGAAGTTTTGTTCCCTTGTTAACGTTCTGAGATTCTTTCAATTAAAAAAGAACTAATTTGAACTGGTGTTTGTGTTGATTCTGGGACGGGAGGTTGGATTGCCCTGGTTCTCTCTCCAAGACTTTTTTTTCCTTAGTTATTTTTATTTATTTTCTTATTTTGTTACTGGCTCCCCACCCCTTGACGGGTAGTTATGTAACATAACTAACCCTACTTAACCTCTAAGTAGGGTTTCCATAGATCTGGCAAATTATTTTGTCTGAGATTGATACCAGTTATCTAAAAAGACATGGATAAACAAACAAACATTTTCTTAGAAAAACTAAAATCTGAATGTTTATTGTACATAAATCTTACTGATTTGTCTCTTGCATAATAATTTGGAACGCAGTGTAAAGATTATCTTGATAGACAAAACGTGTAAGTGTCATAACCCTTTGTTAAACACAGAGCTTATTTTCTGTGATTTTCCAAAAGTCTATGGGAAAAATGAATAGGCTTTCAATCGAGGGAACCTATGCGCTGCTAACTTCCGGGTTTGCCTACAAAAACACGTCATCCCTGGGGTACTCTATATTCCACCCGATCAACATCAATGCTTTCATGTTTAAAGTTGGTTTTATATTCGCACATTCGGACATCCGTATTCAATAGCCTTGTTAATCACACTACATTGGACATTCAGTGGACATTCACAAGTAAATATGCCATTAAAACAATACTTGCCTATTTTGATCGACTGTGAAAAATGTTGTAAGTTGACAATCGGTGGTAGACAATATCATGTCACTGCTTAAAATTCAAACATTAATTTATTGCACATTTATTGGAAAGTCTGAATTTATCAGAAGTCCGAATGTGCGAATATAAAACCAACTTTACCGAAGTCAGAAGAAGTGAGTGTAGCGTTTTATTAACCTTTATATTAATCTTTGCAATTCGCTTGCACGCTTCACGATGAATGCGGCTAAAGGTTACACTCAGGGTACATTACGGCATGCTTTCTATGTACGACACTCTCAATGAATTCATAATCCCACGTTTATAATGAACAACGCGTTATGGTTATTGTGTTATTACAAACGGTGTATGCAGGTGGTAAAGTTAACGTGGTAACACTACACTAAGCTTACTTTTCTAGATGTTTATAACGGTGTTTGTTACTGATTAAGAAGTAATGTCAAAAAAAAAGTGTTGTAACATCATGAAGATGAATGGTAGGCTAACACAATACCTGCAAAATACTGTTACATCCTGCAAATGCATATGATTCAAGACTATAAATACTGTAATTGATGTTTTTCAATATTACGCCGGAATAAAATGTTACGTTACTAAGCTACCCTGCCAGTTCATACAAAGATAGATCAAAGTGGCATTACGTTAACCAACCATTCAGAAACATCCTGTTCGAGCCTTAATCGTCGAACTTCGTTTGGGCTGTCATTTTGTTCCCTTGGCCTCATAGACTCCCGCTGCAGTTTTCTCCAAAATATACCCTAAACTGTTGTCAAGGCAACACTCCACATGTGTTGTGTCAAAACACCCCACAGAACAGAGGGGCGGGGTGAGCAAAGCTCATTATCATTTAAAGACACATGCTCTGAAAGGGCTTGCTGAAAACAGAGCTGGTTTTGACCAGGTAAAATGAGTGTTTTCTTACAATACTAATGAGAATTTTTAAGTATATTACAAACTTTTCATTTAGACCCTAAAGAATCATATTAATGTAACAGGTATACAAAGTATACAGCTAAATATTGTTATAATTCACACAAAATTGTTCTATTGTACATATTATGATACCTGATCTAAAGGTGCGCTGCTCCTTTAAGTGTTGCGTGGTCACAGTATGACCTAATTTCCTGTCCTGTCTCCTCCTCTTCCCTTTTGAACTGTGATTCGATGGAAGAGGTAGGTTTCTTTTGTCATCCTGTTAATTTTATTTAATCCTTATGTTAATTATATCTTTTATATTTGTATTTCCACCCAAACTTATGTGTAAAGTACTGTTTTATTTATCCTTGGGATTATTTTTGTTATTTTACATTCTTTGAGGTATATTTCTGTCTTTTATGTGAAACAAGCACATGGTAATGGAGGCGCACCATATTTGTTTTATAGAGTGTTATAAGGGCCACTCGAACTGAGGCTGCTTATTTTTTTCTCTATTGATTCAGGTATGTTTTCTATATATTTTTCTTATGTTCATGTTTTCTTCCGCCCTTTTGAACTGTGATTCGATGGAAGAGAGTGTTATAAGGGCCACTCGAACTGAGGCTGCTTATTTTTTTCTCTATTGATTCAGTAAAAAGATCCAGTGAATCGGCTGCCTGCTGTCCCGTGTCTGATTTCTACATCCACACAACGTAACACAACGCAGACCAAGTTTTAATACCCGGTGTCGTTAGCCGCACATCACGCTGGGCATAAGCGAGCCGCACGGGTTACACGTGGTGCCGTGAACCTTTGGGTTTCGCATGATCGGCTGTTCACCGATCGCCGGAGTCGCTGCTTCAACAGACGACGGGTGTGCTGTTCCGAATCGCTGGAGGAGTGTTTCGCTGACCGCGGAGGCCGCAGCTCGTTTCATCTCATCACCTGTGCTCGACCAGTTCACTGTATCTGCTGCTCACATCAAGTAGGACGGCTTTAATCGAACGATTGCTTTTTGTGAGGTATGGTAGAGAACTGTTTTGTTTCTATCGACTACTATTCGCTGCATATACACTTTGATGTTTGTTGAACTGTTCCGTGAAACTGAACACTCATTATAAAGGAGTTTTATCGTCACGTGGAACATTTTTTTTTCTCATTCTCCGTGCAACTGTATGCTGAACTGTTCTTCGCGCTGCTGCACGCTCATAATAACGGAGGTTTTTGTGATCGTCACATACATAAGTTTTTTTCTCTCCGTGAGACGTCACACTGAACTGCTTTGAAAGAGCATTATTACATGTGTTTCTGCAAAGTGTATATATTTTTCTGCATACTATGTTATGTCTTTAGTGCTTTTAATTCCATTTTCTGCATATTTCTTGGTGTTTACTATTCAAGTTGAGTCATGTTTGAGGACACTGTTAGTCAAGATAACTTTAGCTCTGTGCAAAAACCTAACGCCATGTTTCCAGTAGGCAGGGGTAGTGGGGCTGTGTATAGTCGTCCTGACAAAATGTCTGAAACTCCACCTCAATGTTTTGGGAGGGGAAGGGCATTTTTTAATGCAGAAATTGGCCATGTACATGCATCTGATTCAGCTATTGGTGCCTCAGTGGGCCCTACTGCCTGTTCCACACCCTTTGCACGCTCAAACGCTGATCATGTTTTTACTTCAGAGTCCTTAGGCGGTTTTATTTCTGATTTAGCTCAGAAAATTGGCGAAAGCATTTCGGCCAGTCTCAATTTAACACAACAACCCAGCCAAATGCAGTCTAAGTCAAATGTGCAGCATTCAGATGACGGTGCTGATACGTCAAAATTGAAAGTGATTGTCCAACATGATGTGACACCTCCACCATTCTTTAGAGGTGATCGAAGTGATTCATTTACTGTGCACGAATGGGAGGACATGATGTACAGTTATTTGAACAGTAAGAAATGAACAGTAAGAAAAACGTCCATTTCGTCTGCCCTACCGCCGAATCCCTCCTGCCCACTATCATAAGTTGCGAGAAGTTCTTTCAGAGATGGAAGAAAAAGGCATTATCAGCAAATCAGTTAGCGAGTACGCATCTCCCTTGGTAATGGTTTGGAAGAAGGATGGATCGTTAAGAGTCTGCACTGATTTTCGCTGGCTTAATGCAAAGACCATAAAAGATGCTCATCCTTTGCCCCATCAGGCAGATTGCCTGGCCGCTCTTGGTGGCAATGTTCTATTCAGCTCTGTGGATTTAACATCTGGATTTTATAACGTCCCACTCCATGTATCTGATCGGCATTACACAGCATTCACAACGCCCATGGGCTTATATGAATATAACCGTCTCCCCCAGGGCCTGTGTAACAGTCCAGCATCCTTTATGCGTATGATGCTCAGCGTATTTGGAGATCTTAACTTTTCCAGCCTCCTTTGCTATCTCGATGATTTGCTGGTTTTCGCCCGTTCTGAAGAAGAGGCATTGAAACGCTTAGAAGTGGTGTTTGCTCGGTTGAGAGCTAGTAATTTGAAGTTGGCTCCAAAAAAGTGTCACTTTCTCAGGCGTTCCATCAAGTTTTTGGGCCATGTGATCAGCGGTTCAGGAGTTTCAGTGGACGAAGATAAGGTTGCAGTCATTGCTTCCTTTCAGAAGAAAGACCTAATGAAAGAGGATGGCAGCACACCTTCGCCAAAAAGAATTAGATCATTTCTGGGCATGGTTCTTTACTACCAAAGCTTCATCCCTGGTTGCTCACAAATCGCAAAGCCATTGTTCAAGTTGACTGCTGGTCAAAAGTGTTTGATGAAAGGCACGAGTCGTAATAGTAATGGCACTTTCCGTGAGTTGACTCCTCAAGACTGGACTCCTGACTGTGATGTCGCCTTCGAGGAGCTAAAGAGAGCCCTTGTCGAGAGCGTGGTGTTGGCCCACCCTGACTTTGAGCGTCCCTTCATCCTCTGCACTGACGCATCGTTGAATGGCCTTGGCGCAGTGCTTTCTCAAGTTGCTGTTGGCGAGGATAAAGCACGTCCTATAGCGTTCGCCAGCAAGTCTTTGAACCACAGCCAAGCCAATTACCCTGCTCACAGGCTGGAGTTCTTGGCCTTGAAATGGTCCGTATGTGACAAGTTCAGCCATTGGCTTAAAGGCCATGAGTTCACTGTATGGACCGATAATAATCCGCTCACGTACATCATGACAAAACCTAAACTGGATGCGTGTGAGCAGCGCTGGGTTTCAAAACTTGCCCCATACAACTTTAAGATCAAGTACATCCCTGGAAGGTTGAATGTTGTGGCGGATGCGCTCAGTCGTGACCCGTTTGTCAAGCCGGTGAGTCAGCGAATTCTGACCGAGCCTTACTCCGAGCTGCTGAAGCATGTACACAGTGTGGAAGATGATTCTGTACAGAGAGCATTCCATCTCACGTGCCAGCCGCAAACACTTGGCACTGAACGCGATCAAAACTCTGAAATGGATGTTTCTATGACTGCTGAGGATGTGTCTTCCATCTTGTCGTCTTGTGGTGATTGGGATTTAGGAGCAGTATCCAGAGCAACATCCCTAGCTGATCACATGAGCTCTTTAATTCCTGCCTGCCAAGATGTCTCCCATACTTTTTCATTGTCTGAATTGCAATGTCAGCAGCACAATGACGCAGTTATTTCACGGGTGTCCTTCTATGTCACCAGGAAGCGCAGACCTTCAAGGCGCGAGCGTGTGAATGAGGATTTGCGTGTATTGAGGATTTTAAAGCAGTGGGACAAACTCTTTTTGCTCAATGGCATTATGTACAGAGCCATCAAAGATCCACTCACAAAGCATAAGAGAATTCAGTTCGTCCTTCCTGAATCCCTGTAACAGCAAGCTCTCTCTGGTGTTCATGATTTGGCCGGTCACCAGGGCCAGCCACGTACACTGTCTTTAGCCCGGCAGAGGTTTTATTGGCCTGGGATGGAAAGTGATGTACGTGATTACGTCAAGACTTGTACCCGTTGTGTCCTGAGTAAAACTCCAGAGCCAGCTGCAAGAGCACCCTTGGAGAGCATCAAGACTACTGCCCCATTGGAGCTCATTTGTATTGATTTCTGGGCTGCCGAGGATAGGCACAATAAATCTGTGGATGTCTTGGTAATCACGGATCATTTTACCAAGCTAGCTCACGCTTTTCCATGCCAGAACCAATCGGCTAAGAGTGTTGCAAAGAAACTCTGGGATGGCTTCTTCTGTGTTTACGGCTTCCCCCAGCGTATCCATTCAGACCAGGGAGCAAATTTTGAAAGCGAGCTGATAGCAGAGCTCCTTGATCTTGCTGGTGTCGACAAGTCACAAACTTCCCCGTACCACCCCATGGGAAATGGTGGAACTGAGAGGTTTAACAGAACGTTAGGTAACATGTTGAGATCGCTTCCACCCAGATCTAAACAAAAGTGGCCACAGTTAGTGCAAACGATGACATTCGTGTATAACTGCACTGCCCATGAAACAACTGGATTTGCCCCTTTTTACCTGATGTTTGGAAGGGTGCCGAGATTACCTGTTGACCTCATGTTTTCAAGTGTGCTTCGTGATGAGTCAATCTGTGATTACAATGACTATGTTCAATCTCTCGTCAGTGATCTACAGTCTGCTATGGTGCTGGCTCAAAAGAATTCTACTGCAGAACAGAAACACCAGTCTGATCAATACAACAAGAGAGTCAAGGGATTGCCTCTGTCAATTGGTGATCAAGTTCTCATCGCAAACAAAGGCTGTCGAGGTAAACGGAAGCTTGCCGATAAATGGGATCCCACCATGTACTCCGTTGTCGCTTCCAAACCTTCCCTGCACATTTATAAGATCCGTGACAGATCTGGTCATGAGAAAGTGGTACATCGGAATCTCTTGTTGCCAGTTAACTTTCTTCCTTTGCCCACAACAGAGTTTGAGTTTTCTGTTGGTGAATGTGCTGGTGATGGTCCTTCTTCCTCACCTTCTCAATCTATATGTGATGTAACTGAGTCAACAATACCTGTCACTAATGCTTTGTCACATGCAGAGTCTCTATCTGTCATTTCTCACATGGCTGTGTGTGATGATGATTTGTACAGCTTCTTGGGTCTCATCTCATTCTTTTCAAGATGTTTCTGAAGCACAAGCCGATTTATCTGTTGTTGACCCTGACACTGTAGCTAGTGCTTTTTCACCTACTGTCCCTGTTTCTACAGATTTGTACGATCCAGAGGTTGACAATAACCCTGACAATCGTTACATTACCAGGCTTGGTAGAGTAATTAAGCCTGTTCGTAGGCTGATTGAGTCAATGGTTCAACTTGAGACCTTACTTGGTGTGGAGTCCATATCTCCTGTTATTCATGTTTAAATCTGTGTATAGCATTGCTCTTTGATACTACTGAGTGTAATGTATTGTATGTTCTCATGTGTATACTGTTTAAGCAAAAGGTCTGAGTTTTTCAAAGTGTAAAAGGCACTTTAATATGCCTACAACATGTGTAGTGGTTTGGCCAACTTCTTACATGTTTGTATCCCTTAGCTGGGTAACTTTTCATGTTGATAGTCTTCACTGTTTTTTTTCTGGAGTGTAGACCATGTCATTCTCACGACCTGCTCTTGTTTTTGTTATACTCTGGAATTTTGTGTAAATTCTGGGGGGTGAGTGTAACAGGTATACAAAGTATACAGCTAAATATTGTTATAATTCACACAAAATTGTTCTATTGTACATATTATGATACCTGATCTAAAGGTGCGCTGCTCCTTTAAGTGTTGCGTGGTCACAGTATGACCTAATTTCCTGTCCTGTCTCCTCCTCTTCCCTTTTGAACTGTGATTCGATGGAAGAGGTAGGTTTCTTTTGTCATCCTGTTAATTTTATTTAATCCTTATGTTAATTATATCTTTTATATTTGTATTTCCACCCAAACTTATGTGTAAAGTACTGTTTTATTTATCCTTGGGATTATTTTTGTTATTTTACATTCTTTGAGGTATATTTCTGTCTTTTATGTGAAACAAGCACATGGTAATGGAGGCGCACCATATTTGTTTTATAGAGTGTTATAAGGGCCACTCGAACTGAGGCTGCTTATTTTTTTCTCTATTGATTCAGGTATGTTTTCTATATATTTTTCTTATGTTCATGTTTTCTTCCGCCCTTTTGAACTGTGATTCGATGGAAGAGAGTGTTATAAGGGCCACTCGAACTGAGGCTGCTTATTTTTTTCTCTATTGATTCAGTAAAAAGATCCAGTGAATCGGCTGCCTGCTGTCCCGTGTCTGATTTCTACATCCACACAACGTAACACAACGCAGACCAAGTTTTAATACCCGGTGTCGCTAGCCGCACATCACGCTGGGCATAAGCGAGCCGCACGGGTTACACTAACTTGTACAAAAATGGCATTATATGACCCCTTTAATGTTTGGAAACAGGAAGCAAAAATATACATGTATCACAGCTATAAAAGAAATTATATACTTTTGAGGTATAATGTGACCCTAGAGTCAGTTAGACAGCAAAATAAATAAATAAATAAATAAATAAATATATAAATAAATAAAAAATCTGCAGCAGTCATTATACAGAAATATATTAATTCTGTGATTGACAATTATATCTAGTATTTCCGAGAGCCTATTTAATTTGTAGAAAAAAACAAACAAACATAAAGCTTACATGGTTTCAATAATATTGACAGTCTTGTGCTGGTAGGCCTGGCGATGCAGAGTGTATCTGGTGCGAAACATGTCAAAAATATTATCTGCCTCCTGTTAGAGAAAGAACAATGTACCAGAATATGAAAAATATGTATATTATATTATATTATATTATATTAAATTATATTATACTACCACAAGATCATGGTTGGTGTTCATAGTTGCCATGCAAGTCCGCTTATAGTACGCAACTTTGGGCTTCTTTTTTTGGATAGTCGCATTAAAAAATCATGGGTCGTGGGTTGCGTTTTTTTGGGCTTATTTTAAAAAAAATGTGGTTGCTTGTTAGGAAAATATGATAAGCATCTTTGTTTCTTTACCTTTATAGTCGCCGTTTACTCCAATACATTGATTGACAGTCTACTCAAAGCTAATAGCCAATCACGGCAATAATACAAGCGCTGTAATTCGTCCTCCCTATCCGGCCTCGTTCTCCGCCTCATTGGAGAAAAATATCCTTCAACATGCAGGCATATGTGACGTTGTAAATGCAAGTAATGATAGTAGACGTAACGCACGTTTTCACAATGTCAGCACCAACATGGACGGTGCAGGGAGGAAAGGCAAAAAAATATATTTGATAATGTATTTATCATTACAGGTTAAAAAAACTAATACTAACAGTATAGGCATGGTTTGAATTTATTTTATTATAATATATGTGACTATATTACAGCGCTCCCTTAATGCTTGTCTTTTTCACGTTTGCAGTGTGTGTGTGTGTGTGTTCACTACTCGCTGCTCCTAATGGGTGTGCACTAGCTTGGATGGATTAAATGCAGATGACAAATTCCGACTATGGGTTACCATAATTGGCCTTCATGTCACTTTTTCTTTTCCATCTCCAAACCTATTTTGTTCACAGCTGTTCGAAGGATATAGTGCGTACCCTCCTGCTTTGTTGTAATTTGATGATTTTTGTAAAATAACGTGTTTTTACTTTTCAAACTCCAAGTGGTTTCAGTTTAATATGCTGCAGGCTCATTTATTGATAATAAATAATTTATAATAAATAATATTGGTGATAATAATTAATATAATAATATTGTCTCGCGAGAGTTGGCAACTGTGTTGGTGTTATCAAAAGTTGTTATACTTAATCTGCAAATGTATAAAATGTGTCAAAAGATGCTGTAGAGTCATATACTGATTCATTACAATCATAATATACTATACTACAATATAACATAACTTTAACAAGCATTTAAAAAGTCCAAAATTCAGTGGTATTTTTTTTTTTTTTTTGCAAAGTGATATGTAAAGATTGATGAGAATAAACTTATTAAATGTACCTTGTCCCTGTAGCAGATGGATCGCCTCATTTTTTCAGCCTCATCCTTTATCTTCACTTCACACACTCGAGCGAACTTCAGCAGCCGCTGATGGTCAAAGCTCTTTGAAATGCCAAGATGATGACAGTCTCTGTGAAATAAAATGATGATTCAAGTACAAAGATTTCAATTTAAAGATATGATCTTCCCCACATGCTTGTAGTTGTTTAAAGTGCCCCATTATGGATTTTTCATGTAGTGTGTAACAGCTCTCAGTGAATTAAAACATCCTGCAAAGTTTTAAATCTGAAAGTGCACCGTATATAAAGTTATTGTCTCTCAAAAGTAAGAGTTGACTCTGAGTCAATTAAACGAGTCATTTGTAAAACAAATCCCAAGCCGTTTAATTGTGACATCACAACAAAACATTAGCATATTGCCCGCCCACTTATTGCGCTCAGAGACATAATTTTTTCAGCAATACCACAGCAGTACAATCTTTTATTGTGTTCCTGTCATTTTACTGACGACTGCTTCTCAAACCTCTGGGAGTTTAACGCAGGATTCACAAAACGCTTGGTCTGAAAATATGGATAAATGTCCAGTTTATTTGGATCAGCTTGCTCCTCTGAATCTCAACCTGTAAGTATGATAAATAATTGATGTTTATATTTTCTAGCGATCTTTGAAAATTCATAGTTTTGTATGTTATGTTGTGTAACCATAGTCTGTATGTCTCCTACTAACTGGCTAACTCATGTTTCTGTAGTTCTGCTATTCAGATGTGGGTCCAATATTGTCTAAAAATGTGTGGATTAATGCAGATTGTCTGTCTTATTACTTGGAGTAATGATCGAGGATGGAGCATGACTTTTGTTTACAAAGTGTAATGCATTATCAGCTATTGACATTTGTGCTCGGCTAATTTGAGTTTACAACATACAAAAACTTTTTTTCCCTTTGTGTTTTTATTATTACAGTAGAGTGGAGCTCGATCTGTATTGTAATAGGATGTTAAGATGCTCGTCTGCGCTAAGTATTCTCTCTGTAAACAGTAAACACTCATTGTAATGTCAAACAATAATATTGCCATTTTTCTTTGTTAATAGTTAAGACGAAAAATTAGAAGCAGTTCAAAGAATCAGTGTCTCTAAACCCAGCCTGTGAATCTCAAGGACGGTGACAAGCAACATATTCTGATCAACAGATCAACTCTGAATATTAGAAAACAAGCTACTAAAAAGTTGCATAAACAGAACAAAATAAAATATGAGAATAAAAGAAATTACTAAGACAATTCAGCTCATAATTTATTCATGCAGCAATGCATGATGGGAGCCATGGATGAATATTGATGGGTGGCTCCCAGAATGCACTGCAACATGCTTTATTATTCTCACCATTGTTGAGATTCACAGGCTGATTCTTGATGTCTGTGTGTGCCTAAGAGAAAGATTTTTTTTTTTTAATCAGAACAACTGTTTGTGAAATCCTTCAGATTTTATTGATAAAGCTGATCTTCTGCTGTAGAATCACAGTTCTGCTGTAATCAATAACGTAAATCTAACTCAGAGATTGGGCTCTAAATGAGTTCAGGGATTCAGATCAAATAATGATTAGGTAAAAACATAACCAACACCACCTGACCATCTTTTCCATTTGTTTGTCTGGATGTTATAACTCAGTTAAAACAACCCAAACAAAATTTTATTTTAAAAAGTCAAGGGTCAAGAGCTCAACTAAAGCAAACCCTCATCTCCACGATGGTGGCTTGAAAAATGTGATTTTCTCCTTTGGTGATTCTGCTTGTTAATATCAGTATCTTCAATAATGCTCAATCATCACTCAATTAATCACTTAATTATATTATTAACTTTAACACTTTTCAGTGTTCATTTAACACTCTTATTTTAACACTTTAACACTCTGGAGTATGGTCTCACATGTACTCCCTGGAGAGTTAATTTAACACTGCAGTTTTTGCTGTGTAGGTCTCATGTTTATTCGATAATGCAAATCAGTTCACTAGATAAAATAATTGTAAGATAACATATAACTTGTTTGGTTTTCTTCCATATTTATGCTGAAGCATGTGTATTGTATGAAGTGCTATACAAGTCAAACTGACTCGACTTGACCTTGAAGCATAAGCTCACTATCAGAAGAAAGTTTCTCATGGGCAAATACATTGTTAGGCTAGAAAAAAAAAAAAAAAAAAAAAAAGAATATTTTTTGTTTCTATCATAATAAATGATGAGTCAACCCATCCATGGATGTCCAGCTGTCCTTTCCTGTCCATCAAAACTGCATACAGTATATGGGTCACACAAAAATATTATTAAAGAATTGTAAATACATATTTACCGATCAAAATAGTCCCATTTGTCCACATCAATTTTGTTCCTTTCATTTGACACAATCTCATACAGGAAAGCTTTGTCCTCGGTCCTGCCCTTCGCTGTCCACTGGAAGAATGAAAACACTTTTATCAACTGTTAAAGATTTATATACTGAAAGTTGTCTGCAATCAGAGTTAACTAGAGTTTGTACCTCTGTCGTTGATGTATCCACACCCTTTATTAATTCTTCAATAAAGGAAAGGTCATTTTCATTTTGATCAGTTTTGAATTTCAGTCCATATTCTTCCATCAGCTGCTGCAGTCCATTCTCTTTCACCAAGTGCTCAAACATCTTAACTGAGGCTTCTTCATGCTGAAAGTAACAACCACACACACACACACACACACACACACACACACACACACACACACACACACATTAATGTACAAATCAAAAAACAGTGAACAAACATAATAGAAAAAGAAATAATCACAGTCATGTGTTCACAAACATAAATGTATTGAAATAAAATTAGATTTTCTTCATAGATTTCTGTCTTCTATTGCTTTTCTTTTTAAATGTAACTCTTAAACTCTGTAATATTTAAGAGAATACTGAAGCTTTAGTCTTTTGTGTTTTTATTGCATGCTGACACAAATTGCAAAAATTTAACAATAAAGTCAAAGTAAACCCATGAACATTTTAATCTGTATCTCTGTTAATAACACACAGTACACTGGACCAGTGTAAAGTTTTTTCCTTTAGTTTCATTATTAGAGTTGAGTAGATCGTGGAGCATGAGGTTAAGTCAGTAACATCCTCAGATTGTGAACGGATCTGCAGTCATAATGAGTTTCTGCATTAACGGTCTGTTTAAACCCTCATTAAAGAATAAAGAGCATCTCATTTGCTCTCAGCCTGAAGTCTTGTGTATGTAGTTTAACACACCTTCCATTCGGAACCTAGCAAAAAGAAGAGAAAAAAAAACACTAATTATGAAATGTTTGATATATACATTGTGTTTTTTTAAATGAAGCTTAATTAACAACTAAAGACCAGAAGACAGTGACATTTGCATGACATAATATCACATTAAAGGTGCACCAATTAATTTAATTTGATGCTCTGGACTGACACCTAGTGGCATGAACAATATGAAAAATAAAACATCTTTTATCTGTGTATAATGTGAATGTTCATCATTTTAAACATATCTTCAAACAGTATTAACTTCTTCATATGCAAAACTTTTTAATGTGGAAAAGTTACTGAGTGCACCTTTTCAGGAACCGTTTGTCCAAAATTAATTCATTTACTTTTACAATTAGTCCTAAACTGTGGTTCTCAGCCCTGTTCCTGGATCCTTCTCAACATACACATTTTAATCTTTCTTTGTCAGGCACTTATTTCAAGTTTTGGGGTCGCTAACTAAGGGGTCGAATCAGGTTTGTTTGATTGGGGAGACATTCAAAATGTGCAGGAAAGGGTTAAGAACTACACTAGATGCTTCAATTTAAATGTTTTAGAGCATCTTCACACCTTAATAAAATAGAAAACTTGTAACAAAGACTCTTTCCATACAAAAGCAGATCCAAAAAGCAAATGCTACTCTTTATTCACTAATAATCAGTGTGAAGATCATGATTAGTCCATGTTCATATCCAGAATTCAGAAATGGAGATGATATTGATGCAGAAACACAATTATTTCTCAAAGTCAAAGCTTAACATGTTGGAGGGAAGCAATAAATAATGACTTCAGTACAGTACAACAGAATAATTGCTGATTTAAACGCCCAACTCCAAGACTAGAGAAGTTAGAAACTCTGATATTTACCAGGCTTGACTTTACGAATGAAGAGCAGATCAAACAAATGAGAGAATGGACCATGACCTTAAGAATGAAAGACAAATGTAAAATTAATATCTGTATAAATAAACATCATTCGGTGGGACCACTAGCAGTTGACACATCCACACCCTTACAGAAAGAAAATATATTTCCATATATTTATGATCAAATTGGTTGGTAGCATTTTACAATAAGGTTTAATTTGTCATTTATTATTTTATTTATTTGTTGTTGTTGTATTAACATGAACTAACCATGAGCAATACATTTGTTACTGTATTTGTTAATCTTTGTTAATGTTAGTTAATAAAAATGCAGCAGTTCATGTTCACAGTGCATTAACTAATGCTAACAAATACAACTCTTGATTTTAATAATGTATTAGTAAATGTTGAAATTAATAAATGCTGTAGAAGTGCAGTTCATTATTAGTTCATGTTAACTAATATAGTTTATTAATGTTAAACCTTTGTCATATATTTTTCAATACATGAAAAGTGGAAATTTATTATTTATACACAATTTATTATTCCAAATATGTTTCAATATATTTAAACAATTTAATACATTGATCATAAATATATGAAAATATATTTTCTTTCTGTGGTGGCAGATCCATCACTGTCCACTGTTTTATTACAAATAAATTGGCTTTTAACATATTGCCAATTTCACTTTAGGAATGGTTGCTTTTACCGGCAGCCAATAACTAGAGTGGAAATGTAAGGGAGGTAAGCACAAAGTTTCAGAAACACAACTTAACAATAACAATACAGAGGAATGATATTGTTGAACATTTTTTCCTGCTGAATGATTAAATCACTGACATCAGAACCCATCTGATCAGAAAGCAAAGCAATGACTAAACGTCTAATATATGGTTCAAATGTTTTATAATGTTAACATTTTGATAACGCATGGTATAGTCGTAAAAAAAAAAAGAGTCGTAATCGTTGCTAAATGGCCTGACCAGACATACACATTAACAAAGGAACATATATTATACAGATTATTCAAACTTAATGGCATTTAATTATTTTAATGATTAAATCTGAAAGACTAAACTTACATTAAAACATTTGTAATTGGTGCAGAAGGAATGAGTTTACTTTTTCATTGCTTTTATACTGGTTTGGCCAACAGGAGTCACCAGAGATGTGACATAGTCATTTTTTTTAATTCACTTTAATAACTAATTTTTTAACTAATCCTGTTTAATTTGAATCCATTTCTCCCATAGCTACATTCTTCTCTTTACTTTAAAAGCGTTTGCTATCTTTCCAATTCACCCTTCACAGCAGCTGTTGATGTTCTCAAGACATGAAGTAAACACACTCATTTTCATATGGAAGCTAACAGATGAATTGTGGGGAAACATTAATGTCGCTACTAAGGAACACAAAGCTATTTCAGATGTATATTCATGTCCACTAAGAGCTCTGTGCATTACACAAACTACTAGTTCTGTGGACCCAGAAATATTGATATATTGATATAATATTGAATATTAATAATGTAAACTTTTGATGAATTGTGTTTTTGGCACTCACCTAAGTCATGGCACAGACCAGCAATTTGGACACAAAGAACATCTCGATTGTTAATATGCAGCTCCGGCTGTTTCTCTTGCAGACTCTTGACCAGACATCCAGCTAAATGTGCCACACTAACACAACAACAACAGAAACACAGTTTAACTGTGTGAACACGTGGTAGATAAACAATTTAATTTATTAAAAATAAGAAATATATAAACATATACATCAGGGTTATTACAGTCACATAATATAATGTCAAAGTTTTGGATTAAGTGTGTTAGTGCATGCACAGCCAGTCGTGTTTCCACTATCGATATCAGGGCTTGAGCCTCATTTGGTTTTTTTGCCCACAGAATACTTTGGTCCAAAGCGGGCAAACTGATGCTTGAAGATTGGTCATGAACAGAGGCAGAGTTTATCTGAGTCAGGAGAAGGTCAACACCGCTGCTCATTACCCATGTTATTATATCAGGCTACCAGCTAACTTCAACACTCAACATTTAAGACAACTTCAACATTTAAGACATTTTAAATCACTACTCTACACTACACTACCATCCTACTCTGAAACAGGACCTAATTTAGTTCCCCCAAAAGGAGTTCCTAGAACTAAAATTGCGGGTATGACGTCAGAGGTGCCTCCGAAACGATCGGGATCAGTAAATAATTGTAATGATACAACACAATTGAGGATTTTTTAGACAAAAAGTCGGTTAGCCACAAGCCTCGAATCCCACCACGCCCCGATCTTTAGGGGGTGCGGATCGGGCTCAAAATCTTGCTCAAAATCGTCAAGTGTGTGCCTAAACCGCTTTTGTGAGTAAATAGCTCATCATTTAATGAACTGACAGCCCACTGGCTAATCTTCAACATGTTTGCTCTTTAACGTGTGTTATGGATTTATCTATTTTTAGTTTACACCTAAAAAAAAATATTAAAAAAAGTTACATAGTGCACCTTCAAAATAATAATAATAACTAGAATGTACATTTCCTGAAGAAAATGTGAATGGTGCTTGCAGTGGCAAAATTCGCCACTCAGTTGCTAGGGTGCTGTAATTGGTTGCTAGGACGTGGCCATGAAGTCAGGACTTATTGGCGGCTTGATAGGCCGAGTCAAAAGAGCCCAGCCCCAAGTCTCTACGACCTTCTAAGCCAAAGATATGATCTCACAGATTTGGCCCAATGTTAAGTCTATGGGAGATTTTTCAGCCTTTTTTTCGTACGCTGTACGAACATCGTACACCCAATTGCTTAGAAAAGTCATAGCACACCTCTCCTCAATAAGCCGGTCGATTTGACACCTCATTCGTGGGTCTACGACAAACGGTGCGAGACGAGTTACGCGCCGAAGTTTTGTTCAGGTGAATAGTAATTACAATACTAGAATGTACATTTCCTAAAGAAAATGTGAATGGTGCTTGCAGTGGCAAAACACCGGACTCGGTTGCTAGGGTGCTGTAATTGGTTGCTAGGGCGTGGCTATGAAGTTGCTGTGTCACTACTTATTGGCTGGCCGAATCAAAAGAGCCCAGCCCCAAGTCTCTACGAACTTCTGATCCAAAGATATGATCTCACAGATTTGGACCCCATGTTAAGTCTATGGGAGTTTTTTCAGCCATTTTTTTCGTACGCTGTGCGAACATCGTACACCCGATCGCTTAGAAAAGTCATAGCACACCTCTCCTCAATAAGCCGGTCGATTTGACACCTCATTTGTGGGTCTAGGACAAACGGTGCGGGACGAGTTACGCGCCAAAGTTTTGTTCAGGTGAATAGTAATTACAATACTAGAATGTACATTTCCTGAAGAAAATGTGAATGGTGCTTGCAGTGGTAAAATTCGGCCCCAGTTGCTAGGGTGATGTAATTGGTTGCTAGGGCGTCGCTATGAAGTTGCTGTGTCACTACTTATTGGCTGGCCGAATCAAAAGAGCCCAGCCCCAAGTCTCTATGACCTTCTGATCCATAGATATGATCTCACAGATTTTGACCCAATGTTCAGTCTATGGGAGTTTTTTCAGCCGTTTTTTCGTACGCTGTGCGGACATCGTACACACGATCACTTAGAAAAGTCATAGCACACCTCTCCTCGATAAGCCGGTCGATTTGACACCTCATTCATGGGTCTACGACAAACGGTGCGGGACGAGTTACGCGCCAAAGTTTTGTTCAGGTGAATAGTAATTACAATACTAGAATGTACATTTCCTGAAGAAAATGTGAATGGTGCTTGCAGTGGCAAAATTCCGCACCCGGTTGCTAGGGTGCTGTAATTGGTTGCTAGGGCGTGGCCATGAAGTCACTACTTTTTGGCAGCTTGATAGGCCGAGTCAAAAGAGCCCAGCCCCAAGTCTCTATGACCTTCTAAACCAAAGATATGATCTCACAGATTTGGCCCCCATGTTAAGTCTATGGGAGTTTTTTCAGCCGTTTTTTCGTCCGCTGTGCGAACATCGTACACCCGATCGCTTAGAAAAGTCATAGCACACCTCTCCTCAATAAGCCGGTCGATTTGACACCTCATTCGTGGGTCTACGACAAACGGTGCGGGACGAGTTACGCGCCAAAGTTTTGTTCAGGTGAATAGTAATTACAATACTAGAATGTACATTTCCTGAAGAAAATGTGAATGGTGCTTGCAGTGGCAAAATCGCCACTCGGTTGCTAGGCGGTTGCTAAGGTACTTGGGGTGGTTGCTAAGGTGTTGCTAGGCGGTTGCTAAGGTACTTGGGGTGGTTGCTAAGGTGTTGCTAGGCAGTTGTTAAGGTACCTGGAGTGGTCACTACTGTGTTGCTAGGCGGTTGCTAGGGTGTTCTGGGCGGTTGCTATGGTAACCAGGGTGGTTGCTATGGTGTTACTAGGTGGTTGGTAGTTGGCACAGATAGTTACTATGGAGTTTCTATAGAGTTCTTAGCATGTTCTCAGCCCACTTTAGCACTTAGCTAATCACTATTAGCATGTAGCTATTAACTGCTAGCATGTGTAGCATGTTGCAAGTACAGTTTGCTAGCATGAGTCAAAAAAGCCAACCCCCATGTCTCTACGATGTTCTGATGCAGAGATATAGGCATCGCTAAATGGTTGCTAGGGTACTCTGTTTGGTTGCTAGGGAGTGGCTTGGCAGTTGTCAATGATGATACTCCAAAGGCTGCTTGACAATATAAACCAACCCCCATGTCTTTATGATGTTCTGATGCAGAGATATGGATCTTGAAAAACGGTTGCTAGGGTAATCTGGTTGGTTGCTAGGGAGTGGCCTGGTAGCTACCAATGATGATACTCCAAAGGCTGCTTGACAATATAAACCAACCCCCATGTCTTTACGATGTTCTGATGCAGAGATATAGATCTTGCTAAACGGTTGCTAGGGTACTCTGTTTGGTTGCTAGGGAGTGGCTTGGCAGCTGCCAGTAATGATAAACCAAAGGCTGCTTGCCAGTATGAATGCTATAAACCAACCCCCATTCCTCTATGATGTTCAGATTTGAAGATATCCCCTCTATGCTTTGGGTTGCTAGGGTGCTCTGAATGGTTGCTAGGGCGTGGCTATGATGTCTTGAAGGTGATTCGTGATTGGCCGTTTGCTGCCCCGAGTCAAATGAGCCCACCCTCATGTTTCTATGACACTCCTATCCAAAGATATTCATTTGATCTTTTTCAATGGAAGTCTATGGAACTTGTTGCTATGGTGCTCTATATGGTTGCTAGGGCGTGGCTTGATAGCTTCACAATGATCCTGAGAGACTGATTGGTTGCCTGAGTAATATGAGCCCACCCCCTTGTCTCTATGACATTGTGATCCAGAGTTATGTTCAATACAAAATCCCTATGTAATTTCCCATAGTAGGAAAAACACAGTACTTCCTGGTTCATGGGCACGGCTTCACCATAGTATGTCTATGGGGCAACTTTGGGCAGCTCTTGCGCCCCAGGGGTACAACTTACACCCCATTTTGAGGTATGGTCTGAGAGAGCCTATCAGGCTCTTCAAACCTGGTAACCCACATGTTTCTATGAAATTCTCGTTAGGAGCTATTACTCGTCAAAGTTTGTCCCAATGCAAAGTCTATGGGATTTTTTTCGCTACTTTTTCGCCCGCCGGACGAACATCGTACACCCAATCGCTTATAAAAGTCATAGCACACCTCTCCTCAATGAGCCGGTCGATTTGACACCTCATTCATGGGTCTAGGACAAAACCTGCGGGAGGAGTAGCGCGCAGAAAAAAAAGTGGAAGAAAATGAGTGTCTGTGTCTGAGAGAGAAAGGCTTCTAAGGGCCTGCGTGTGTGAGTGTGTGTGAGAAAGTGACAGTTGAAATTCAAATTTCTGAAGATTCCGCCATTGAAAGTCAATGGGACTTTTTTGGCCGCTTTTTCGCCCCCTGTGCGAACATCGTTGGTCCGATCGCTTAAAAAAAAATAGCACACCTCTCCTCAATAAGCCGGTCGATTTGACACCTCATTCATGGGTCTAGGACAAACGCTGCGGGAGAAATAGCGCGCAGAAATAAAAGTGGAAGAAAATGAGTGTCTGTGTCTGAGAGACAAAGGCTTCTAAGGGCCTGCGTGTGTGAGTGTGTGTGAGAAAGTGACAGTTGAGAGAGACGGAATGTTCGTGAATTTGAATTTTTCAATGTAAGTCAATGGGACTTTTTTGGCCGCTTTTTCGTCCGCTGTGCGAACATCGTTGGTCCGATCGCTTATAAAAGTCATAGCACACCTCTCCTCAATGAGCCGGTCGATTTGACACCTCATTCATGAGTCTAGGACAAAAACTGCGGGAGGAGTAGCGCGCAGAAAAAAAAGTGGAAGAAGAAGAATAATAATAATAATAACTAGAATGTACATTTCCTGAAGAAAATGTGAATGGTGCTTGCAGTGGCAAAACTCGGCACTCTTGATTAGCATTATGCTAACATAATTACCGTCCTGCTAGGATGTTTTTATCAAGATGCTAACATGATTAGCATGTTGCTAGCATTATGCTAACACCCTTAGCATGCTGCTAGCATGTTTTTAGAAAGATGCTAATCATGTTAGCATTATGCTAGCAACATGCTAACATGATTAGCATTTGTTGCTAGCATAATGCTAACACCCTTAGCATGCTGCTAGCATGTTTTTAGAAAGATGCTAATCATGTTAGCATAATGCTAGCAACATGCTAACATGATTAGCATAATGCTAGCATGATGCTAGCATGATTACCATGTTGCTAGCATGTTTTTAACAAGATGCTAACATAATTAGCATGTTTGCTAGCATGATGCTAACATGATTAGCATGCTACTAGCATTATGCTAACACAATTAGCATGTTACCAGCATGATGTAACACATTTTTACTAGTTTGTGTCATGTTTAAACCCTAAGCTAATCACTATTAGCATGTAGCTATTCACTGCTAGCATGTGTAGCATGTTGGAAGTTCAGTTTGCTAGCATGAGTCAAAAGAGCCAACCGCCATGTCTCTATGATGCTCTGATGCAGAGATATAGATCTTGCTAAACGGTTGCTAGGGTACTCTGTTTGGTTGCTAAGGAGTGGCTTGGCAGCTACCAATGATGATACTCCAAAGGCTGCTTGACAATATAAACCAACCCCCATGTCTTTATGATGTTCTGATGCAGAGATATAGATCTTGCAAAACGGTTGCTAGGGTACTCTGTTTGGTTGCTAGGGAGTGGCTTGGCAGCTGCTAGTAATGATAAACCAAAGGCTGCTTGCCAGTATAAATGATATAAACCAATCCCCATGCCTCTATGATATTCAGATTTGAAGATATCTGCCTATGCTTTGGGTTGCTAGGGTGCTTTAAATGGTTGCTAAGGCGTGGCTATGATGTCTTTAAGGTGATTTGTGATTGGCGGTTTGCTGCCTCCAGTCAAATGAGCCCACCCTCTTGTTTGTACGACACTTCTATCCAAAGATATTCATTTGATCTTTTTCAATGGAAGTCAATGGAACTTGTTGCTATGGTGCTCTATATGGTTGCTAGGGCGTGGCTTGATAGCTTCACAATGATCCTGAGAGACTGATTGGTTGCCTGAGTAAAATGGGCCCACCCCCTTGTCTCTATGACATTGTGATCCAGAGTTATGTTCAATACAAAATCCCTATGTAATTTCCCATAGTAGGAAAAACACAGTACTTCCTGGTTCATGGGCACGGCTTCACCATAGTATGTCTATGGGGCAACTTTGGGCAGCTCTTGCGCCCCAGGGGTACAACTTACACCCCATTTTGAGGTATGGTCTGAGAGAGCCTATCAGGCTCTTCAAACGTGGTAACCCACATGTTTCTATGAAATTCTCGTTAGGAGCTATTACTCATCAAAGTTTGTCCCAATGCAAAGTCTATGGGATTTTTTTCGCTACTATTCGCCCGCCGGACGAACATCGTACACCCGATCGCTTATAAAAGTCATAGCACACCTGTCCTCAATGAGCCGGTCGATTTGACACCTCATTCATGGGTCTATGACAAAAACTGCGGGAGGAGTAGCGCGCAGAAATTGTGTCCAGAAGAAGAAGAAGAAGAATAATAAGTATGCAGAAGAATAAGAATGGAGCTTTGCCTTTGGCAAGCACCATTAACTAGAATTTACATTTCCTGAAGAAAATGTGAATGGTGCTTGCAGTGGAAAAATTCGGCACCGGTTGCTAGGGTGCTGTAATTGGTTGCTAGGGCGTGGCTATGAAGTTGCTGTGTCACTACTTATTGGCTGGCCGAATCAAAAGAGCCCAGCCCCAAGTCTCTATGACCTTCTGATCCAAAGATATGATCTTATAGATTTTGACTCAATGTTAAGTCTATGGGAGTTTTTTCAGCCAATTTTTTCATACACTGTGCGAACATCGTACACCCGATCGCTTAGAAAAGTCATAGCACACCTCTCCTCAATAAGCCGGTCGATTTGACACCTCATTCGTGGGTATACAACAAACGGTGCGGGACGAGTTACGCGCCAAAGTTTTGTTCAGGTGAATAGTAATTACAATACTAGAATGTACATTTCCTGAAGAAAATGTGAATGGTGCTTGCAGTGGCAAAATTCGGCACCGGTTGCTAGGGTGCTGTAATTGGTTGCTAGGGCGTGGCTATGAAGATGCTGTGTCAATACTTATTGGCAGGCTGAATCAAAAGAGCCCAGCCCCAAGTCTCTATGACCTTCTAAACCAAAGATATGATCTCACAGATTTGGCCCCCATGTTAAGTCTATGGGAGTTTTTCAGCCGTTTTTTCGTACGCTGTGCGAACATCGTACAAGCGATCGCTTAGAAAAGTCATAGCACACCTCTCCTCACAAAGCCGGTCGATTTGACACCTCATTCGTGGGTCTACGACAAATGGCACGGGACGAGTTACACGCCAAAGTTTTGTCTAGGTGAATAGTAATTACAATACTAGAATGTACATTTCCTGAAGAAAATGTGAATGGTGCTTGCAGTGGCAAAACTCGGCACTCTTGATTAGCATTATGCTAACATAATTACCGTCCTGCTAGGATGTTTTTATCAAGATGCTAACATGATTAGCATGTTGATAGCATTATGCTAACACCCTTAGCATGCTGCTAGCATGTTTTTAGAAAGATGCTAATCATGTTAGCATTATGCTAGCAACATGCTAACATGATTAGCATTTGTTGCTAGCATAATGCTAACACCCTTAGCATGCTGCTAGCATGTTTTTAGAAAGATGCTAATCATGTTAGCATAATGCTAGCAACATGCTAACATGATTAGCATAATGCTAGCATGATGCTAGCATGATTACCATGTTGCTAGCATGTTTTTAACAAGATGCTAACATAATTAGCATGTTTGCTAGCATGATGCTAACATGATTAGCATGCTACTAGCATGATGCTAACACAATTAGCATGTTACCAGCATGATGTAACACATTTTTACTAGTTTGTGTCATGTTTAAACCCTAAGCTAATCACTATTAGCATGTAGCTATTCACTGCTAGCATGTGTAGCATGTTGGAAGTTCAGTTTGCTAGCATGAGTCAAAAGAGCCAACCGCCATGTCTCTATGATGCTCTGATGCAGAGATATAGATCTTGCTAAACGGTTGCTAGGGTACTCTGTTTGGTTGCTAAGGAGTGGCTTGGCAGCTACCAATGATGATACTCCAAAGGCTGCTTGACAATATAAACCAACCCCCATGTCTTTATGATGTTCTGATGCAGAGATATAGATCTTGCAAAACGGTTGCTAGGGTACTCTGTTTGGTTGCTAGGGAGTGGCTTGGCAGCTGCTAGTAATGATAAACCAAAGGCTGCTTGCCAGTATAAATGATATAAACCAATCCCCATGCCTCTATGATATTCAGATTTGAAGATATCTGCCTATGCTTTGGGTTGCTAGGGTGCTTTAAATGGTTGCTAAGGCGTGGCTATGATGTCTTTAAGGTGATTTGTGATTGGCGGTTTGCTGCCTCCAGTCAAATGAGCCCACCCTCTTGTTTGTACGACACTTCTATCCAAAGATATTCATTTGATCTTTTTCAATGGAAGTCAATGGAACTTGTTGCTATGGTGCTCTATATGGTTGCTAGGGCGTGGCTTGATAGCTTCACAATGATCCTGAGAGACTGATTGGTTGCCTGAGTAAAATGGGCCCACCCCCTTGTCTCTATGACATTGTGATCCAGAGTTATGTTCAATACAAAATCCCTATGTAATTTCCCATAGTAGGAAAAACACAGTACTTCCTGGTTCATGGGCACGGCTTCACCATAGTATGTCTATGGGGCAACTTTGGGCAGCTCTTGCGCCCCAGGGGTACAACTTACACCCCATTTTGAGGTATGGTCTGAGAGAGCCTATCAGGCTCTTCAAACGTGGTAACCCACATGTTTCTATGAAATTCTCGTTAGGAGCTATTACTCATCAAAGTTTGTCCCAATGCAAAGTCTATGGGATTTTTTTCGCTACTTTTTCGCCCGCCGGACGAACATCGTACACCCGATCGCTTATAAAAGTCATAGCACACCTGTCCTCAATGAGCCGGTCGATTTGACACCTCATTCATGGGTCTATGACAAAAACTGCGGGAGGAGTAGCGCGCAGAAATTGTGTCCAGAAGAAGAAGAAGAAGAATAATAAGTATGCAGAAGAATAAGAATGGAGCTTTGCCTTTGGCAAGCACCATTAATAATAATAATAATAAGTATGCAGAAGATTAAGAATGGAGCTTTGCCTTTGGCAAGCACCATTAACTAGAATGTACATTTCCTGAAGAAAATGTGAATGGTGCTTGCAGTGGCAAAATTCGCCACTCAGTTGCTAGGGTGCTGTAATTGGTTGCTAGGACGTGGCCATGAAGTCAGGACTTATTGGCGGCTTGATAGGCCGAGTCAAAAGAGCCCAGCCCCAAGTCTCTACGACCTTCTAAGCCAAAGATATGATCTCACAGATTTGGCCCAATGTTAAGTCTATGGGAGATTTTTCAGCCTTTTTTTCGTACGCTGTACGAACATCGTACACCCAATTGCTTAGAAAAGTCATAGCACACCTCTCCTCAATAAGCCGGTCGATTTGACACCTCATTCGTGGGTCTACGACAAACGGTGCGAGACGAGTTACGCGCCAAAGTTTTGTTCAGGTGAATAGTAATTACAATACTAGAATGTACATTTCCTGAAGAAAATGTGAATGGTGCTTGCAGTGGCAAAACTCGGCACCCGGTTGCTAGGGTGCTGTAATTGGTTGCTAGGGTGAGGCTATGAAGTCAATAGTTATTGGCTGCTTGATAGGCCGAGTCAAAAGAGCCCAGCCCCAAGTCTCTATGACCTTCTAAACCAAAGATATGATCTCACAGATTTGGCCCCCATGTTAAGTCTATGGGAGTTTTTTCAGCCGTTTTTTCGTACGCTGTGCGAACATCGTACACCCGATCGCTTAGAAAAGTCATAGCACACCTCTCCTCAATGAGCCGGTCGATTTGACACCTCATTCGTGGGTCTATGACAAATGGTGCGGGACGAGTTACGCGCCAAAGTTTTGTTCAGGTGAATAGTAATTACAATACTAGAATGTACATTTCCTGAAGAAAATGTGAATGGTGCTTGCAGTGGCAAAATTCGGCACCCGGTTGCTAGGGTGCTGTAATTGGTTGCTAGGGCGAGGCTATGAAGTCAATAGTTATTGGCTGCTTGATAGGCAGAGTCAAAAGAGCCCAGCCCCAAGTCTCTATGACCTTCTAAACCAAAGATATGATCTCACAGATTTGGCCCCCATGTTAAGTCTATGGGAGTTTTTTCAGCCGTTTTTTCGTACGCTGTGCGAACATCGTACACTCGATCGCTTATAAAAGTCATAGCACACCTCTCCTCAATAAGCCGGTCGATTTGACCCCTCATTCGTGGGTCTGTGACAAACGATGCGGGACGAGTTACGCGCCAAAGTTTTGTCTAGGTGAATAGTAATTACAATACTAGAATGTACATTTCCTGAAGAAAATGTGAATGGTGCTTGCAGTGGCAAAATTCGGCACCGGTTGCTAGGATGCTGTAATTGGTTGCTAGGGCGTGGCTATGAAGTTGCTGTGCCACTACTTATTGGCTGGCCTAATCAAAAGAGCCCAGCCCCAAGTCTCTATGACCTTCTGATCCAAAGATATGATCTCACAGATTTTGACCCAATGTTAAGTCTATGGGAGTTTTTTCAGCCATTTTTTTCGTACGCTGTGCGAACATCGTACACCCGATCGCTTAGAAAAGTCATAGCACACCTCTCCTCAATAAGCCGGTCGATTTGACACCTCATTTGTGGGTCTAGGACAAACGGTGCGGGACGAGTTACGCGCCAAAGTTTTGTTCAGGTGAATAGTAATTACAATACTAGAATGTACATTTCCTGAAGAAAATGTGAATGGTGCTTGCAGTGGCAAAACACCGGACTCGGTTGCTAGGGTGCTGTAATTGGTTGCTAGGGCGTGGCTATGAAGTTGCTGTGCCACTACTTATTGGCTGGCCGAATCAAAAGAGCCCAGCCCCAAGTCTCTATGACCTTCTGATCCAAAGATATGATCTCACAGATTTTGACCCAATGTTAAGTCTATGGGAGTTTTTTCAGCCATTTTTTTCGTACGCTGTGCGAACATCGTACACCCGATCGCTTAGAAAAGTCATAGCACACCTCTCCTCAATAAGCCGGTCGATTTGACACCTCATTTGTGGGTCTAGGACAAACGGTGCGGGACGAGTTACGCGCCAAAGTTTTGTTCAGGTGAATAGTAATTACAATACTAGAATGTACATTTCCTGAAGAAAATGTGAATGGTGCTTGCAGTGGCAAAATTCGGCACCGGTTGCTAGGGTGCTGTAATTGGTTGCTAGGGCGTGGCTATGAAGTTGCTGTGTCACTACTTATTGGCTGGCCGAATCAAAAGAGCCCAGCCCCAAGTCTCTATGACCTTCTGATCCAAAGATATGATATCACAGATTTTGACCCAATGTTAAGTCTATGGGAGTTTTTTCAGCCGATTTTTTCGTACGCTGTGCGAAAATCGTACACCCAATCGCTTAGAAAAGTCATAGCACACCTCTCCTCAATAAGCCGGTCGATTTGACACCTCATTCATGGGTCTACGACAAACGGTGCGGGACGAGTTACGCGCCAAAGTTTTGTCTAGGTGAATAGTAATTACAATACTAGAATGTACATTTCCTGAAGAAAATGTGAATGGTGCTTGCAGTGGCAAAACACCGGACTCGGTTGCTAGGGTGCTGTAATTGGTTGCTAGGGCGTGGCTATGAAGTTGCTGTGTCACTACTTAATGGCTGGCCGAATCAAAAGAGCCCAGCCCCAAGTCTCTACGAACTTCTGATTCAAAGATATGATCTCATAGATTTGGACCCCATGTTAAGTCTATGGGAGTTTTTTCAGCCGTTTTTTGTACGCTGTGTGAACATCGTACACCCGATCGCTTAGAAAAGTCATAGCACACCTCTCCTCAATAAGCCGGTCGATTTGACACCTCATTTGTGGGTCTATGACAAACGGTGCGGGACAAGTTACGCGCCAAAGTTTTGTTCAGGTGAATAGTAATTACAATACTAGAATGTACATTTCCTGAAGAAAATGTGAATGGTGCTTGCAGTGGCAAAACACCGGACTCGGTTGCTAGGGTGCTGTAATTGGTTGCTAGGGCGTGGCTATGAAGTTGCTGTGCCACTACTTATTGGCTGGCCGAATCAAAAGAGCCCAGCCCCAAGTCTCTATGACCTTCTGATCCAAAGATATGATCTCACAGATTTTGACCCAATGTTAAGTCTATGGGAGTTTTTTCAGCCATTTTTTTCGTACGCTGTGCGAACATCGTACACCCGATCGCTTAGAAAAGTCATAGCACACCTCTCCTCAATAAGCCGGTCGATTTGACACCTCATTTGTGGGTCTAGGACAAACGGTGCGGGACGAGTTACGCGCCAAAGTTTTGTTCAGGTGAATAGTAATTACAATACTAGAATGTACATTTCCTGAAGAAAATGTGAATGGTGCTTGCAGTGGCAAAATTCGGCACCGGTTGCTAGGGTGCTGTAATTGGTTGCTAGGGCGTGGCTATGAAGTTGCTGTGTCACTACTTATTGGCTGGCCGAATCAAAAGAGCCCAGCCCCAAGTCTCTATGACCTTCTGATCCAAAGATATGATATCACAGATTTTGACCCAATGTTAAGTCTATGGGAGTTTTTTCAGCCGATTTTTTCGTACGCTGTGCGAAAATCGTACACCCAATCGCTTAGAAAAGTCATAGCACACCTCTCCTCAATAAGCCGGTCGATTTGACACCTCATTCATGGGTCTACGACAAACGGTGCGGGACGAGTTACGCGCCAAAGTTTTGTCTAGGTGAATAGTAATTACAATACTAGAATGTACATTTCCTGAAGAAAATGTGAATGGTGCTTGCAGTGGCAAAACACCGGACTCGGTTGCTAGGGTGCTGTAATTGGTTGCTAGGGCGTGGCTATGAAGTTGCTGTGTCACTACTTAATGGCTGGCCGAATCAAAAGAGCCCAGCCCCAAGTCTCTACGAACTTCTGATTCAAAGATATGATCTCATAGATTTGGACCCCATGTTAAGTCTATGGGAGTTTTTTCAGCCGTTTTTTTTGTACGCTGTGTGAACATCGTACACCCGATCGCTTAGAAAAGTCATAGCACACCTCTCCTCAATAAGCCGGTCGATTTGACACCTCATTTGTGGGTCTATGACAAACGGTGCGGGACAAGTTACGCGCCAAAGTTTTGTTCAGGTGAATAGTAATTACAATACTAGAATGTACATTTCCTGAAGAAAATGTGGTGCTTGCAGTGGCAAAATTCGGCACCGGTTGCTAGGGTGCTGTAATTGGTTGCTAGGACGTGGCTATGAAGTTGCTGTGTCACTACTTATTGGCTGGCCGAATCAAAAGAGCCCAGCCCCAAGTCTCTACGAACTTCTAAACTAAAGATATGATCTCACAGATTTGGACCCAATGTTAACTCTATGGGAGTTTTTTCAGCCGTTTTTTCGTACGCTGTGCGAACATCGTACACCCGATCGCTTAGAAAAGTCATAGCACACCTCTCCTCAATAAGCCGGTCGATTTGACACCTCATTCATGGGTCTACGACAAACGGTGCGGGACGAGTTACGCGCCAAAGTTTTGTTCAGGTGAATAGTAATTACAATACTAGAATGTACATTTCCTGAAGAAAATGTGAATGGTGCTTGCAGTGGCAAAACTCGGCACTCTTGATTAGCATGATGCTAACATAATTACCGTCCTGCTAGGATGTTTTTATCAAGATGCTAACATGATTAGCATGTTGCTAGCATTATGCTAACACCCTTAGCATGCTGCTAGCATGTTTTTAGAAAGATGCTAATCATGTTAGCATTATGCTAGCAACATGCTAACATGATTAGCATTTGTTGCTAGCATAATGCTAACACCCTTAGCATGCTGCTAGCATGTTTTTAGAAAGATGCTAATCATGTTAGCATAATGCTAATCAACATGCTAACATGATTAGCATAATGCTAGCATGATGCTAGCATGATTACCATGTTGCTAGCATGTTTTTAACAAGATGCTAACATAATTAGCATGTTTGCTAGCATGATGCTAACATGATTAGCATGCTACTAGCATGATGCTAACACAATTAGCATGTTACCAGCATGATGTAACACATTTTTACTAGTTTGTGTCATGTTTAAACCCTAAGCTAATCACTATTAGCATGTAGCTATTCACTGCTAGCATGTGTAGCATGTTGGAAGTTCAGTTTGCTAGCATGAGTCAAAAGAGCCAACCGCCATGTCTCTATGATGCTCTGATGCAGAGATATAGATCTTGCTAAACGGTTGCTAGGGTACTCTGTTTGGTTGCTAAGGAGTGGCTTGGCAGCTACCAATGATGATACTCCAAAGGCTGCTTGACAATATAAACCAACCCCCATGTCTTTATGATGTTCTGATGCAGAGATATAGATCTTGCAAAACGGTTGCTAGGGTACTCTGTTTGGTTGCTAGGGAGTGGCTTGGCAGCTGCTAGTAATGATAAACCAAAGGCTGCTTGCCAGTATAAATGATATAAACCAACCCCCATGCCTCTATGATATTCAGATTTGAAGATATCTGCCTATGCTTTGGGTTGCTAGGGTGCTTTAAATGGTTGCTAAGGCGTGGCTATGATGTCTTTAAGGTGATTTGTGATTGGCGGTTTGCTGCCTCCAGTCAAATGAGCCCACCCTCTTGTTTGTACGACACTTCTATCCAAAGATATTCATTTGACCTTTTTCAATGGAAGTCAATGGAACTTGTTGCTATGGTGCTCTATATGGTTGCTAGGGCGTGGCTTGATAGCTTCACAATGATCCTGAGAGACTGATTGGTTGCCTGAGTAAAATGGGCCCACCCCCTTGTCTCTATGACATTGTGATCCAGAGTTATGTTCAATACAAAATCCCTATGTAATTTCCCATAGTAGGAAAAACACAGTACTTCCTGGTTCATGGGCACGGCTTCACCATAGTATGTCTATGGGGCAACTTTGGGCAGCTCTTGCGCCCCAGGGGTACAACTTACACCCCATTTTGAGGTATGGTCTGAGAGAGCCTATCAGGCTCTTCAAACGTGGTAACCCACATGTTTCTATGAAATTCTCGTTAGGAGCTATTACTCATCAAAGTTTGTCCCAATGCAAAGTCTATGGGATTTTTTTTCGCTACTTTTTCGCCCGCCGGACGAACATCGTACACCCGATCGCTTATAAAAGTCATAGCACACCTGTCCTCAATGAGCCGGTCGATTTGACACCTCATTCATGGGTCTATGACAAAAACTGCGGGAGGAGTAGCGCGCAGAAATTGTGTCCAGAAGAAGAAGAAGAAGAATAATAAGTATGCAGAAGAATAAGAATGGAGCTTTGCCTTTGGCAAGCACCATTAATAATAATAAGTATGCAGGAGAATAAGAATGGAGCTTTGCCTTTGGCAAGCACCATTAATAATAAGTATGCAGGAGAATAAGAATGGAGCTTTGCCTTTGGCAAGCACCATTAATAATAATAAGTATTTAGAATAACAATAATGGAGCTTTGCCTTTGGCAAGCACCATTAACTAGAATGTACATTTCCTGAAGAAAATGTGAATGGTGCTTGCAGTGGCAAAACACCGGACTCGGTTGCTAGGGTGCTGTAATTGGTTGCTAGGGCGTGGCTATGAAGTTGCTGTGCCACTACTTATTGGCTGGCCGAATCAAAAGAGCCCAGCCCCAAGTCTCTATGACCTTCTGATCCAAAGATATGATCTCACAGATTTTGACCCAATGTTAAGTCTATGGGAGTTTTTTCAGCCATTTTTTTCGTACGCTGTGCGAACATCGTACACCCGATCGCTTAGAAAAGTCATAGCACACCTCTCCTCAATAAGCCGGTCGATTTGACACCTCATTTGTGGGTCTAGGACAAACGGTGCGGGACGAGTTACGCGCCAAAGTTTTGTTCAGGTGAATAGTAATTACAATACTAGAATGTACATTTCCTGAAGAAAATGTGAATGGTGCTTGCAGTGGCAAAATTCGGCACCGGTTGCTAGGGTGCTGTAATTGGTTGCTAGGGCGTGGCTATGAAGTTGCTGTGTCACTACTTATTGGCTGGCCGAATCAAAAGAGCCCAGCCCCAAGTCTCTATGACCTTCTGATCCAAAGATATGATATCACAGATTTTGACCCAATGTTAAGTCTATGGGAGTTTTTTCAGCCGATTTTTTCGTACGCTGTGCGAAAATCGTACACCCAATCGCTTAGAAAAGTCATAGCACACCTCTCCTCAATAAGCCGGTCGATTTGACACCTCATTCATGGGTCTACGACAAACGGTGCGGGACGAGTTACGCGCCAAAGTTTTGTCTAGGTGAATAGTAATTACAATACTAGAATGTACATTTCCTGAAGAAAATGTGAATGGTGCTTGCAGTGGCAAAACACCGGACTCGGTTGCTAGGGTGCTGTAATTGGTTGCTAGGGCGTGGCTATGAAGTTGCTGTGTCACTACTTAATGGCTGGCCGAATCAAAAGAGCCCAGCCCCAAGTCTCTACGAACTTCTGATTCAAAGATATGATCTCATAGATTTGGAC
Source organism: Chanodichthys erythropterus (assembly GCF_024489055.1). NCBI lineage: Eukaryota > Metazoa > Chordata > Actinopteri > Cypriniformes > Xenocyprididae > Chanodichthys > Chanodichthys erythropterus. The sequence continues at coordinate 53,456,437 of NC_090232.1, forward strand.
CCCATGTTAAGTCTATGTGAGTTTTTTCAGCCGTTTTTTGTACGCTGTGTGAACATCGTACACCCGATCGCTTAGAAAAGTCATAGCACACCTCTCCTCAATAAGCCGGTCGATTTGACACCTCATTTGTGGGTCTATGACAAACGGTGCGGGACAAGTTACGCGCCAAAGTTTTGTTCAGGTGAATAGTAATTACAATACTAGAATGTACATTTCCTGAAGAAAATGTGAATGGTGCTTGCAGTGGCAAAACACCGGACTCGGTTGCTAGGGTGCTGTAATTGGTTGCTAGGGCGTGGCTATGAAGTTGCTGTGCCACTACTTATTGGCTGGCCGAATCAAAAGAGCCCAGCCCCAAGTCTCTATGACCTTCTGATCCAAAGATATGATCTCACAGATTTTGACCCAATGTTAAGTCTATGGGAGTTTTTTCAGCCATTTTTTTCGTACGCTGTGCGAACATCGTACACCCGATCGCTTAGAAAAGTCATAGCACACCTCTCCTCAATAAGCCGGTCGATTTGACACCTCATTTGTGGGTCTAGGACAAACGGTGCGGGACGAGTTACGCGCCAAAGTTTTGTTCAGGTGAATAGTAATTACAATACTAGAATGTACATTTCCTGAAGAAAATGTGAATGGTGCTTGCAGTGGCAAAACTCGGCACTCTTGATTAGCATGATGCTAACATAATTACCGTCCTGCTAGGATGTTTTTAGCAAAATGCTAACATGATTTGCATGTTGCTAGCATGATGCTAACACCCTAAGCATGCTGCTAGCATGTTTTAAACAAAATGCTAGTCATGTTAGCATAATGCTAGCAAAATGCTAATATGATTAGCATAATACTAGCATGATGCTAGCATGATTACCATGTTGCTAGCATTATTTTAACAAGATGCTAATCATGTTAGCATTATGTTAACAACATGCTAACATGATTAGCATGTTGCTAGCATGATGCTAACACCCTTAGCATGCTGTTAGCATGTTTTAAACAAGATGCTAATCATGTTAGCATAATGCTAGCAAACATGCTAACATGATTAGCATAATGCTAGCATGATGCTAGCATGATTACCATGTTGCTAGCATGATTTTAACAAGATGCTAATCATGTTAGCATAATGCTAGCAACATGCTAACATCATTAGCATAATGCTAGCATGATGCTAGCATGATTACCATGTTGTTAGCATGTATTTAACAAGATGCTAACATGATTAGCATGTTTGCTAACATGATGCTAACATGATTATCATGCTACTAGCATCATGCTAACACAATTAGCATGCCACTAGCATTATTCTAACACATTTTTACTAGTTTGTGTCATGTTTAAACCTTAAGCTACTCACTATTAGCATGTAGCTATTCACTGCTAGCATGTGTAGCATGGTGGAAGTCCAGTTTGCTAGCATGAGTCAAAAGAGCCAACCGCCATGTCTCTATAATGTTCTGATGCAGAAATATAGGTGTTTCAAAACGGTTGCTAGGGTACTCTGTTTGGTTGCTAGGGAGTGGCTTGGCAGCTGCCAATGATGATACTCCAAAGGCTGCTTGACAATATAAACCAACCCCCATGTCTGTACGATGTTCTGACGCAGAGATATAGATCTTGCAAAATGGTTGCTAGGGTACTCTGTTTGGTTGCTAAGGAGTGGCTTGGCAGCTACCAATGATGATACACCAAAGGCTGCTTGCCAGTATGAATGATATAAACCAACCCCCATGCCTCTATGATATTCAGATTTGAAGATATCTGCCTATGCTTTGGGTTGCTAGGGTGCTCTATATGGTTGCTAAGGCGTGGCTATGATGTCTTTAAGGTGATTTGTGATTGGCGGTTTGCTGCCTCGAGTCAAATGAGCCCACCCTCATGTTTCTATGACACTCCTATCCAAAGATATTCCTTTGATCTTTTTCAATGGAAGTCTATGGAACTTGTTGCTATGGTTCTCTATATGGTTGCTAGGGCGTGGCTTGATAGCTTTACAATGATCCTGAGAGACTGATTGGTTGCCTGAGTAAAATGAGCCCACCCCCTTGTCTCTATGACATTGTGATTCAGAGTTATGTTCAATACAAAATCCCTATGTAATTTCCCATAGTAGGAAAAACACAGTACTTCCTGGTTCATGGGCACGGCTTCACCATAGTATGTCTATGGGGCAACTTTGGGCAGCTCTTGCGCCCCAGGGGTACAACTTACACCCCATTTTGAGGTATGGTCTGAGAGAGCCTATCAGGCTCTTCAAACGTGGTAACCCACATGTTTCTATGAAACTCTCGTTAGGAGCTATTACTCATCAAAGTTTGTCCCAATGCAAAGTCTATGGGATTTTTTTCGCTACTTTTTCGCCCGCCGGACGAACATCGTACACCCGATCGCTTATAAAAGTCATAGCACACCTGTCCTCAATGAGCCGGTCGATTTGACACCTCATTCATGGGTCTATGACAAAAACTGCGGGAGGAGTAGCGCGCAGAAATTGTGTCCAGAAGAAGAAGAAGAAGAATAATAAGTATGCAGAAGAATAAGAATGGAGCTTTGCCTTTGGCAAGCACCATTAACTAGAATGTACATTTCCTGAAGAAAATGTGAATGGTGCTTGCAGTGGCAAAACACCGGACTCGGTTGCTAGGGTGCTGTAATTGGTTGCTAGGGCGTGGCTATGAAGTTGCTGTGCCACTACTTATTGGCTGGCCGAATCAAAAGAGCCCAGCCCCAAGTCTCTATGACCTTCTGATCCAAAGATATGATCTCACAGATTTTGACCCAATGTTAAGTCTATGGGAGTTTTTTCAGCCATTTTTTTCGTACGCTGTGCGAACATCGTACACCCGATCGCTTAGAAAAGTCATAGCACACCTCTCCTCAATAAGCCGGTCGATTTGACACCTCATTTGTGGGTCTAGGACAAACGGTGCGGGACGAGTTACGCGCCAAAGTTTTGTTCAGGTGAATAGTAATTACAATACTAGAATGTACATTTCCTGAAGAAAATGTGAATGGTGCTTGCAGTGGCAAAACTCGGCACTCTTGATTAGCATGATGCTAACATAATTACCGTCCTGCTAGGATGTTTTTAGCAAAATGCTAACATGATTTGCATGTTGCTAGCATGATGCTAACACCCTAAGCATGCTGCTAGCATGTTTTAAACAAAATGCTAGTCATGTTAGCATAATGCTAGCAAAATGCTAATATGATTAGCATAATACTAGCATGATGCTAGCATGATTACCATGTTGCTAGCATTATTTTAACAAGATGCTAATCATGTTAGCATTATGTTAACAACATGCTAACATGATTAGCATGTTGCTAGCATGATGCTAACACCCTTAGCATGCTGTTAGCATGTTTTAAACAAGATGCTAATCATGTTAGCATAATGCTTTCAAACATGCTAACATGATTAGCATAATGCTAGCATGATGCTAGCATGATTACCATGTTGCTAGCATGATTTTAACAAGATGCTAATCATGTTAGCATAATGCTAGCAACATGCTAACATCATTAGCATAATGCTAGCATGATGCTAGCATGATTACCATGTTGTTAGCATGTATTTAACAAGATGCTAACATGATTAGCATGTTTGCTAACATGATGCTAACATGATTATCATGCTACTAGCATCATGCTAACACAATTAGCATGCCACTAGCATTATTCTAACACATTTTTACTAGTTTGTGTCATGTTTAAACCTTAAGCTACTCACTATTAGCATGTAGCTATTCACTGCTAGCATGTGTAGCATGGTGGAAGTCCAGTTTGCTAGCATGAGTCAAAAGAGCCAACCGCCATGTCTCTATAATGTTCTGATGCAGAAATATAGGTGTTTCAAAACGGTTGCTAGGGTACTCTGTTTGGTTGCTAGGGAGTGGCTTGGCAGCTGCCAATGATGATACTCCAAAGGCTGCTTGACAATATAAACCAACCCCCATGTCTGTACGATGTTCTGACGCAGAGATATAGATCTTGCAAAATGGTTGCTAGGGTACTCTGTTTGGTTGCTAAGGAGTGGCTTGGCAGCTACCAATGATGATACACCAAAGGCTGCTTGCCAGTATGAATGATATAAACCAACCCCCATGCCTCTATGATATTCAGATTTGAAGATATCTGCCTATGCTTTGGGTTGCTAGGGTGCTCTATATGGTTGCTAAGGCGTGGCTATGATGTCTTTAAGGTGATTTGTGATTGGCGGTTTGCTGCCTCGAGTCAAATGAGCCCACCCTCATGTTTCTATGACACTCCTATCCAAAGATATTCCTTTGATCTTTTTCAATGGAAGTCTATGGAACTTGTTGCTATGGTTCTCTATATGGTTGCTAGGGCGTGGCTTGATAGCTTTACAATGATCCTGAGAGACTGATTGGTTGCCTGAGTAAAATGAGCCCACCCCTTGTCTCTATGACATTGTGATTCAGAGTTATGTTCAATACAAAATCCCTATGTAATTTCCCATAGTAGGAAAAACACAGTACTTCCTGGTTCATGGGCACGGCTTCACCATAGTATGTCTATGGGGCAACTTTGGGCAGCTCTTGCGCCCCAGGGGTACAACTTACACCCCATTTTGAGGTATGGTCTGAGAGAGCCTATCAGGCTCTTCAAACGTGGTAACCCACATGTTTCTATGAAACTCTCGTTAGGAGCTATTACTCATCAAAGTTTGTCCCAATGCAAAGTCTATGGGATTTTTTTCGCTACTTTTTCGCCCGCCGGACGAACATCGTACACCCGATCGCTTATAAAAGTCATAGCACACCTGTCCTCAATGAGCCGGTCGATTTGACACCTCATTCATGGGTCTATGACAAAAACTGCGGGAGGAGTAGCGCGCAGAAATTGTGTCCAGAAGAAGAAGAAGAAGAATAATAAGTATGCAGAAGAATAAGAATGGAGCTTTGCCTTTGGCAAGCACCATTAACTAGAATGTACATTTCCTGAAGAAAATGTGAATGGTGCTTGCAGTGGCAAAACACCGGACTCGGTTGCTAGGGTGCTGTAATTGGTTGCTAGGGCGTGGCTATGAAGTTGCTGTGCCACTACTTATTGGCTGGCCGAATCAAAAGAGCCCAGCCCCAAGTCTCTATGACCTTCTGATCCAAAGATATGATCTCACAGATTTTGACCCAATGTTAAGTCTATGGGAGTTTTTTCAGCCATTTTTTTCGTACGCTGTGCGAACATCGTACACCCGATCGCTTAGAAAAGTCATAGCACACCTCTCCTCAATAAGCCGGTCGATTTGACACCTCATTTGTGGGTCTAGGACAAACGGTGCGGGACGAGTTACGCGCCAAAGTTTTGTTCAGGTGAATAGTAATTACAATACTAGAATGTACATTTCCTGAAGAAAATGTGAATGGTGCTTGCAGTGGCAAAACTCGGCACTCTTGATTAGCATGATGCTAACATAATTACCGTCCTGCTAGGATGTTTTTAGCAAAATGCTAACATGATTTGCATGTTGCTAGCATGATGCTAACACCCTAAGCATGCTGCTAGCATGTTTTAAACAAAATGCTAGTCATGTTAGCATAATGCTAGCAAAATGCTAATATGATTAGCATAATACTAGCATGATGCTAGCATGATTACCATGTTGCTAGCATTATTTTAACAAGATGCTAATCATGTTAGCATTATGTTAACAACATGCTAACATGATTAGCATGTTGCTTAGCATGATGCTAACACCCTTAGCATGCTGTTAGCATGTTTTAAACAAGATGCTAATCATGTTAGCATAATGCTAGCAAACATGCTAACATGATTAGCATAATGCTAGCATGATGCTAGCATGATTACCATGTTGCTAGCATGATTTTAACAAGATGCTAATCATGTTAGCATAATGCTAGCAACATGCTAACATCATTAGCATAATGCTAGCATGATGCTAGCATGATTACCATGTTGTTAGCATGTATTTAACAAGATGCTAACATGATTAGCATGTTTGCTAACATGATGCTAACATGATTATCATGCTACTAGCATCATGCTAACACAATTAGCATGCCACTAGCATTATTCTAACACATTTTTACTAGTTTGTGTCATGTTTAAACCTTAAGCTACTCACTATTAGCATGTAGCTATTCACTGCTAGCATGTGTAGCATGGTGGAAGTCCAGTTTGCTAGCATGAGTCAAAAGAGCCAACCGCCATGTCTCTATAATGTTCTGATGCAGAAATATAGGTGTTTCAAAACGGTTGCTAGGGTACTCTGTTTGGTTGCTAGGGAGTGGCTTGGCAGCTGCCAATGATGATACTCCAAAGGCTGCTTGACAATATAAACCAACCCCCATGTCTGTACGATGTTCTGACGCAGAGATATAGATCTTGCAAAATGGTTGCTAGGGTACTCTGTTTGGTTGCTAAGGAGTGGCTTGGCAGCTACCAATGATGATACACCAAAGGCTGCTTGCCAGTATGAATGATATAAACCAACCCCCATGCCTCTATGATATTCAGATTTGAAGATATCTGCCTATGCTTTGGGTTGCTAGGGTGCTCTATATGGTTGCTAAGGCGTGGCTATGATGTCTTTAAGGTGATTTGTGATTGGCGGTTTGCTGCCTCGAGTCAAATGAGCCCACCCTCATGTTTCTATGACACTCCTATCCAAAGATATTCCTTTGATCTTTTTCAATGGAAGTCTATGGAACTTGTTGCTATGGTTCTCTATATGGTTGCTAGGGCGTGGCTTGATAGCTTTACAATGATCCTGAGAGACTGATTGGTTGCCTGAGTAAAATGAGCCCACCCCCTTGTCTCTATGACATTGTGATTCAGAGTTATGTTCAATACAAAATCCCTATGTAATTTCCCATAGTAGGAAAAACACAGTACTTCCTGGTTCATGGGCACGGCTTCACCATAGTATGTCTATGGGGCAACTTTGGGCAGCTCTTGCGCCCCAGGGGTACAACTTACACCCCATTTTGAGGTATGGTCTGAGAGAGCCTATCAGGCTCTTCAAACGTGGTAACCCACATGTTTCTATGAAACTCTCGTTAGGAGCTATTACTCATCAAAGTTTGTCCCAATGCAAAGTCTATGGGATTTTTTTCGCTACTTTTTCGCCCGCCGGACGAACATCGTACACCCGATCGCTTATAAAAGTCATAGCACACCTGTCCTCAATGAGCCGGTCGATTTGACACCTCATTCATGGGTCTATGACAAAAACTGCGGGAGGAGTAGCGCGCAGAAATTGTGTCCAGAAGAAGAAGAAGAAGAATAATAAGTATGCAGAAGAATAAGAATGGAGCTTTGCCTTTGGCAAGCACCATTAACTAGAATGTACATTTCCTGAAGAAAATGTGAATGGTGCTTGCAGTGGCAAAATTTGGCACTCTTGATTAGCATGATGCTAACATAATTACGGTCCTGCTAGGATGTTTTTATCAAGATGCTAACATGATTAGCATGTTGCTAACATGATGTTAACACCTTCAGCATGCTGCTAACATGTTTTAAACAAGGTGCTAATCATGTTAGCATAATGCTAGCAACATGCTAACATGATTAGCATAATGCTAGCATGATGCTAGCATGATTACCATGTTGCTAGCATTATTTTAACAAGATGCTAATCATGTTAGCATAATGCTAGCAACATGCTAACATGATTAGCATAATGCTTAGCATGATGCTAGCATGATTAGCATGTTGCTAGCCTGATTTTAACAAGATGTTAATCATGTTAGCATAACGCTAGCAACATGCTAACATGATTAGCATTATGCTAGCATGATGCTAACATGATTACCATGTTGCTAACATGATTTTAACAAGATGCTAATCATGTTAGCATTATGCTTAAGAACATGCTAACATGATTAGCATAATGCTAGCATGATGCTAGCATGATTAACATGTTGATAGCATGTTTTTAACAAGATGCTAACATGATTAGCATGTTTGGTAGCATGATGCTAACATGATTAGCATGCTACTACCATGATGCTAACACAATTAGCATGCTACCAGCATGATGCTAACACATTTTTACTAGTTTGTGTCATGTTTAAACACTAAGCTAATCACTATTAGCATGTAGCTATTCACTGCTAGCATGTGTAGCATGTTGTAAGTCCAGTTTGCTAGCATGAGTCAAAAGAGCCAACCGCCATGTCTCTATGATGCTCTGATGCAGAGATATAGATCTTGCTAAATGGCTGCTAGGGTACTCTGTTTGGTTGCTAGGGAGTGGCCTGGTAGCTACCATTGATGATACTCCAAAGGCTGCTTGACAATATAAACCAACCCCCATGTCTCTATGATGCTCTGATGCAGAGATATAGATCTTGTAAAACGTTTGCTAGGGTACTCTGTTTGGTTGCTAGGGAGTGGCTTGGCAGCGGCCAGTAATGATAAACCAAAGGCTGCTTGCCAGTATGAATGATATAAACCAACCCCCATGCCTCTATGATATTCAGATTTGAAGATATCTGCCTATGCTTTGGGTTGCTAGGGTGCTCTAAATGGTTGCTAAGGCGTGGCTATGATGTCTTTAAGGTGATTCGTGATTGGCCGTTAGCTGCCTCGAGTCAAATGAGCCCACCCTCATGTTTGTACGACACTCCTATCCAAAGATATTCTTTTGATCTTTTTCAATGGAAGTCTATGGAACTTGTTGCTATGGTGCTCTATATGGTTGCTAGGGCGTGGCTTGATAGCTTCTTAATGATCCTGAGAGACTGATTGGTCACCTGAGTGAAATGAGCCCACCCCCTTGTCTCTATGTCATTGTGTTCCAGAGCTATGTTCAATACAAAATCCCTATGTAATTTCCCATAGTAGGAAAAACACACTACTTCCTGGTTCATGGGCACGGCTTCACCATAGTATGTCTATGGGGCAACTTTGGGCAGCTCTTGTGCCCCAGGGGTACAACTTACACCCCATTTTGAGCTATGGTCTGACAGAGCCTGTCAGCCCCTTCAATCGTGGTGACCCACATGTTTCTACGAAATTCTCGTTAGGAGCTATGACTCGTAAAAGTTTGTCACAATGCAAAGTCTATGGGATTTTTTTCGCTACTTTTTCGCCCGCAGAACGAACATCGTACACTCGATCACTTATAAAAGTCATAGCACACCTCTCCTCAATGAGCCGGTCGATTTGACACCTCATTCATGGGTCTAGGACAAAAACTGCGGGAGGAGTAGCGCGCAGAAAAAAAAAGTGGAAGAAGAAGAATAATAATAATAATAATAATAATAATAATAAGTATGCAGAAGAATAAGAATGGAGCTTTGCCTTTGGCAAGCACCATTAATAATAATAATAAGTATGCAGAAGAATAAGAATGGAGCTTTGCCTTTGGCAAGCACCATTAATAATAATAATAAGTATGCAGAAGATTAAGAATGGAGCTTTGCCTTTGGCAAGCACCATTAATAATAATAATAATAATAATAAGTATGCAGGAGAATAAGAATGGAGCTTTGCCTTTGGCAAGCACCATTAACTAGAATGTACATTTCCTGAAGAAAATGTGGTGCTTGCAGTGGCAAAATTCGGCACCGGTTGCTAGGGTGCTGTAATTGGTTGCTAGGACGTGGCTATGAAGTTGCTGTGTCACTACTTATTGGCTGGCCGAATCAAAAGAGCCCAGCCCCAAGTCTCTACGAACTTCTAAACTAAAGATATGATCTCACAGATTTGGACCCAATGTTAACTCTATGGGAGTTTTTTCAGCCGTTTTTTCGTACGCTGTGCGAACATCGTACACCCGATCGCTTAGAAAAGTCATAGCACACCTCTCCTCAATAAGCCGGTCGATTTGACACCTCATTCATGGGTCTACGACAAACGGTGCGGGACGAGTTACGCGCCAAAGTTTTGTTCAGGTGAATAGTAATTACAATACTAGAATGTACATTTCCTGAAGAAAATGTGAATGGTGCTTGCAGTGGCAAAACTCGGCACTCTTGATTAGCATGATGCTAACATAATTACCGTCCTGCTAGGATGTTTTTATCAAGATGCTAACATGATTAGCATGTTGCTAGCATTATGCTAACACCCTTAGCATGCTGCTAGCATGTTTTTAGAAAGATGCTAATCATGTTAGCATTATGCTAGCAACATGCTAACATGATTAGCATTTGTTGCTAGCATAATGCTAACACCCTTAGCATGCTGCTAGCATGTTTTTAGAAAGATGCTAATCATGTTAGCATAATGCTAGCAACATGCTAACATGATTAGCATAATGCTAGCATGATGCTAGCATGATTACCATGTTGCTAGCATGTTTTTAACAAGATGCTAACATAATTAGCATGTTTGATTAGCATGCTACTAGCATGATGCTAACACAATTAGCATGTTACCAGCATGATGTAACACATTTTTACTAGTTTGTGTCATGTTTAAACCCTAAGCTAATCACTATTAGCATGTAGCTATTCACTGCTAGCATGTGTAGCATGTTGGAAGTTCAGTTTGCTAGCATGAGTCAAAAGAGCCAACCGCCATGTCTCTATGATGCTCTGATGCAGAGATATAGATCTTGCTAAACGGTTGCTAGGGTACTCTGTTTGGTTGCTAAGGAGTGGCTTGGCAGCTACCAATGATGATACTCCAAAGGCTGCTTGACAATATAAACCAACCCCCATGTCTTTATGATGTTCTGATGCAGAGATATAGATCTTGCAAAACGGTTGCTAGGGTACTCTGTTTGGTTGCTAGGGAGTGGCTTGGCAGCTGCTAGTAATGATAAACCAAAGGCTGCTTGCCAGTATAAATGATATAAACCAACCCCCATGCCTCTATGATATTCAGATTTGAAGATATCTGCCTATGCTTTGGGTTGCTAGGGTGCTTTAAATGGTTGCTAAGGCGTGGCTATGATGTCTTTAAGGTGATTTGTGATTGGCGGTTTGCTGCCTCCAGTCAAATGAGCCCACCCTCTTGTTTGTACGACACTTCTATCCAAAGATATTCATTTGACCTTTTTCAATGGAAGTCAATGGAACTTGTTGCTATGGTGCTCTATATGGTTGCTAGGGCGTGGCTTGATAGCTTCACAATGATCCTGAGAGACTGATTGGTTGCCTGAGTAAAATGGGCCCACCCCTTGTCTCTATGACATTGTGATCCAGAGTTATGTTCAATACAAAATCCCTATGTAATTTCCCATAGTAGGAAAAACACAGTACTTCCTGGTTCATGGGCACGGCTTCACCATAGTATGTCTATGGGGCAACTTTGGGCAGCTCTTGCGCCCCAGGGGTACAACTTACACCCCATTTTGAGGTATGGTCTGAGAGAGCCTATCAGGCTCTTCAAACGTGGTAACCCACATGTTTCTATGAAATTCTCGTTAGGAGCTATTACTCATCAAAGTTTGTCCCAATGCAAAGTCTATGGGATTTTTTTCGCTACTTTTTCGCCCGCCGGACGAACATCGTACACCCGATCGCTTATAAAAGTCATAGCACACCTGTCCTCAATGAGCCGGTCGATTTGACACCTCATTCATGGGTCTATGACAAAAACTGCGGGAGGAGTAGCGCGCAGAAATTGTGTCCAGAAGAAGAAGAAGAAGAATAATAAGTATGCAGAAGAATAAGAATGGAGCTTTGCCTTTGGCAAGCACCATTAACTAGAATGTACATTTCCTGAAGAAAATGTGAATGGTGCTTGCAGTGGCAAAATTCGGCCCCGGTTGCTAGGGTGCTGTAATTGGTTGCTAGGGCGTGGCTATGAAGTTGCTGTGTCACTACTTATTGGCTGGCCGAATCAAAAGAGCCCAGCCCCAAGTCTCTATGACCTTCTGATCCAAAGATATGATCTCACAGATTTGGCCCCCATGTTAAGTCTATGGGAGTTTTTTCAGCCGTTTTTTCGTACGCTGTGCGAACATCGTACACCTGATCGCTTATAAAAGTCATAGCACAGGTCTCCCCAATGAGCCGGTCGATTTGACACCTCATTCATGGGTCTAGGACAAAACCTGCGGGAGGAGTAGCGCGCAGAAATAAAAGTGGAAGAAAATGAGTGTCTGTGACTGAGAGAGAAAGGCTTCTAAGGGCCTGCGTGTGTGAGTGTGTGTGAGAAAGTGACAGTTGAAATTCAAATTTCTGAAGATTCCGCCATTGAAAGTCAATGGGACTTTTTTGGCCGCTTTTTCGCCCCCTGTGCGAACATCGTTGGTCCGATCGCTTATAAAAGTCATAGCACACCTCTCCTCAATGAGCCGGTCGATTTGACACCTCATTCATGGGTCTAGGACAAACGCTGCGGGAGGAGTAGCGCGCAGAAATAAAAGTGGAAGAAAATGAGTGTCTGTGTCTGAGAGAGAAAGGCTTCTAAGGGCCTGCGTGTGTGAGTGTGTGTGAGAAAGTGACAGTTGAGAGAGACGGAATGTTCGTGAATTTGAATTTTTCAATGTAAGTCAATGGGACTTTTTTGGCCGCTTTTTCGTCCGCTGTGCGAACATCGTTGGTCCGATCGCTTATAAAAGTCATAGCACACCTGTCCTCAATGAGCCGGTCGATTTGACACCTCATTCATGGGTCTAGGACAAACGCTGCAGGAGGAGTAGCGCGCAGAAAAAAAGTGGAAGAAGAAGAATAATAATAATAATAATAATAATAATAATAAGTATGCAGAAGATTAAGAATGGAGCTTTGCCTTTGGCAAGCACCATTAACTAGAATGTACATTTCCTGAAGAAAATGTGAATGGTGCTTGCAGTGGCAAAACACCGGACTCGGTTGCTAGGGTGCTGTAATTGGTTGCTAGGGCGTGGCTATGAAGTTGCTGTGCCACTACTTATTGGCTGGCCGAATCAAAAGAGCCCAGCCCCAAGTCTCTATGACCTTCTGATCCAAAGATATGATCTCACAGATTTTGACCCAATGTTAAGTCTATGGGAGTTTTTTCAGCCATTTTTTTCGTACGCTGTGCGAACATCGTACACCCGATCGCTTAGAAAAGTCATAGCACACCTCTCCTCAATAAGCCGGTCGATTTGACACCTCATTTGTGGGTCTAGGACAAACGGTGCGGGACGAGTTACGCGCCAAAGTTTTGTTCAGGTGAATAGTAATTACAATACTAGAATGTACATTTCCTGAAGAAAATGTGAATGGTGCTTGCAGTGGCAAAATTCGGCACCGGTTGCTAGGGTGCTGTAATTGGTTGCTAGGGCGTGGCTATGAAGTTGCTGTGTCACTACTTATTGGCTGGCCGAATCAAAAGAGCCCAGCCCCAAGTCTCTATGACCTTCTGATCCAAAGATATGATATCACAGATTTTGACCCAATGTTAAGTCTATGGGAGTTTTTTTCAGCCGATTTTTTCGTACGCTGTGCGAAAATCGTACACCCAATCGCTTAGAAAAGTCATAGCACACCTCTCCTCAATAAGCCGGTCGATTTGACACCTCATTCATGGGTCTACGACAAACGGTGCGGGACGAGTTACGCGCCAAAGTTTTGTCTAGGTGAATAGTAATTACAATACTAGAATGTACATTTCCTGAAGAAAATGTGAATGGTGCTTGCAGTGGCAAAACACCGGACTCGGTTGCTAGGGTGCTGTAATTGGTTGCTAGGGCGTGGCTATGAAGTTGCTGTGTCACTACTTAATGGCTGGCCGAATCAAAAGAGCCCAGCCCCAAGTCTCTACGAACTTCTGATTCAAAGATATGATCTCATAGATTTGGACCCCATGTTAAGTCTATGGGAGTTTTTTCAGCCGTTTTTTTGTACGCTGTGTGAACATCGTACACCCGATCGCTTAGAAAAGTCATAGCACACCTCTCCTCAATAAGCCGGTCGATTTGACACCTCATTTGTGGGTCTATGACAAACGGTGCGGGACAAGTTACGCGCCAAAGTTTTGTTCAGGTGAATAGTAATTACAATACTAGAATGTACATTTCCTGAAGAAAATGTGAATGGTGCTTGCAGTGGCAAAACACCGGACTCGGTTGCTAGGGTGCTGTAATTGGTTGCTAGGGCGTGGCTATGAAGTTGCTGTGCCACTACTTATTGGCTGGCCGAATCAAAAGAGCCCAGCCCCAAGTCTCTATGACCTTCTGATCCAAAGATATGATCTCACAGATTTTGACCCAATGTTAAGTCTATGGGAGTTTTTTCAGCCATTTTTTTCGTACGCTGTGCGAACATCGTACACCCGATCGCTTAGAAAAGTCATAGCACACCTCTCCTCAATAAGCCGGTCGATTTGACACCTCATTTGTGGGTCTAGGACAAACGGTGCGGGACGAGTTACGCGCCAAAGTTTTGTTCAGGTGAATAGTAATTACAATACTAGAATGTACATTTCCTGAAGAAAATGTGAATGGTGCTTGCAGTGGCAAAACTCGGCACTCTTGATTAGCATGATGCTAACATAATTACCGTCCTGCTAGGATGTTTTTAGCAAAATGCTAACATGATTTGCATGTTGCTAGCATGATGCTAACACCCTAAGCATGCTGCTAGCATGTTTTAAACAAAATGCTAGTCATGTTAGCATAATGCTAGCAAAATGCTAATATGATTAGCATAATACTAGCATGATGCTAGCATGATTACCATGTTGCTAGCATTATTTTAACAAGATGCTAATCATGTTAGCATTATGTTAACAACATGCTAACATGATTAGCATGTTGCTTGCATGATGCTAACACCCTTAGCATGCTGTTAGCATGTTGTAAACAAGATGCTAATCATGTTAGCATAATGCTAGCAAACATGCTAACATGATTCGCAGAATGCTAAAGCATGATGCTAGCATGATTACCATGTTGCTAGCATGATTTTAACAAGATGCTAATCATGTTAGCATAATGCTAGCAACATGCTAACATCATTAGCATAATGCTAGCATGATGCTAGCATGATTACCATGTTGTTAGCATGTATTTAACAAGATGCTAACATGATTAGCATGTTTGCTAACATGATGCTAACATGATTATCATGCTACTAGCATCATGCTAACACAATTAGCATGCCACTAGCATTATTCTAACACATTTTTACTAGTTTGTGTCATGTTTAAACCTTAAGCTACTCACTATTAGCATGTAGCTATTCACTGCTAGCATGTGTAGCATGGTGGAAGTCCAGTTTGCTAGCATGAGTCAAAAGAGCCAACCGCCATGTCTCTATAATGTTCTGATGCAGAAATATAGGTGTTTCAAAACGGTTGCTAGGGTACTCTGTTTGGTTGCTAGGGAGTGGCTTGGCAGCTGCCAATGATGATACTCCAAAGGCTGCTTGACAATATAAACCAACCCCCATGTCTGTACGATGTTCTGACGCAGAGATATAGATCTTGCAAAATGGTTGCTAGGGTACTCTGTTTGGTTGCTAAGGAGTGGCTTGGCAGCTACCAATGATGATACACCAAAGGCTGCTTGCCAGTATGAATGATATAAACCAACCCCCATGCCTCTATGATATTCAGATTTGAAGATATCTGCCTATGCTTTGGGTTGCTAGGGTGCTCTATATGGTTGCTAAGGCGTGGCTATGATGTCTTTAAGGTGATTTGTGATTGGCGGTTTGCTGCCTCGAGTCAAATGAGCCCACCCTCATGTTTCTATGACACTCCTATCCAAAGATATTCCTTTGATCTTTTTCAATGGAAGTCTATGGAACTTGTTGCTATGGTTCTCTATATGGTTGCTAGGGCGTGGCTTGATAGCTTTACAATGATCCTGAGAGACTGATTGGTTGCCTGAGTAAAATGAGCCCACCCCCTTGTCTCTATGACATTGTGATTCAGAGTTATGTTCAATACAAAATCCCTATGTAATTTCCCATAGTAGGAAAAACACAGTACTTCCTGGTTCATGGGCACGGCTTCACCATAGTATGTCTATGGGGCAACTTTGGGCAGCTCTTGCGCCCCAGGGGTACAACTTACACCCCATTTTGAGGTATGGTCTGAGAGAGCCTATCAGGCTCTTCAAACGTGGTAACCCACATGTTTCTATGAAACTCTCGTTAGGAGCTATTACTCATCAAAGTTTGTCCCAATGCAAAGTCTATGGGATGTTTTGCGCTACTTTTTCGCCCGCCGGACGAACATCGTACACCCGATCGCTTATAAAAGTCATAGCACACCTGTCCTCAATGAGCCGGTCGATTTGACACCTCATTCATGGGTCTATGACAAAAACTGCGGGAGGAGTAGCGCGCAGAAATTGTGTCCAGAAGAAGAAGAAGAAGAATAATAAGTATGCAGAAGAATAAGAATGGAGCTTTGCCTTTGGCAAGCACCATTAACTAGAATGTACATTTCCTGAAGAAAATGTGAATGGTGCTTGCAGTGGCAAAATTTGGCACTCTTGATTAGCATGATGCTAACATAATTACGGTCCTGCTAGGATGTTTTTATCAAGATGCTAACATGATTAGCATGTTGCTAACATGATGTTAACACCTTCAGCATGCTGCTAACATGTTTTAAACAAGGTGCTAATCATGTTAGCATAATGCTAGCAACATGCTAACATGATTAGCATAATGCTAGCATGATGCTAGCATGATTACCATGTTGCTAGCATTATTTTAACAAGATGCTAATCATGTTAGCATAATGCTAGCAACATGCTAACATGATTAGCATAATGCTAGCATGATGCTAGCATGATAACCATGTTGCTAGCATGATTTTAACAAGATGTTAATCATGTTAGCATAACGCTAGCAACATGCTAACATGATTAGCATTATGCTAGCATGATGCTAACATGATTACCATGTTGCTAACATGATTTTAACAAGATGCTAATCATGTTAGCATTATCTTGCAACATGCTAACATGATTAGCATAATGCTAGCATGATGCTAGCATGATTAACATGTTGATAGCATGTTTTTAACAAGATGCTAACATGATTAGCATGTTTGGTAGCATGATGCTAACATGATTAGCATGCTACTACCATGATGCTAACACAATTAGCATGCTACCAGCATGATGCTAACACATTTTTACTAGTTTGTGTCATGTTTAAACACTAAGCTAATCACTATTAGCATGTAGCTATTCACTGCTAGCATGTGTAGCATGTTGTAAGTCCAGTTTGCTAGCATGAGTCAAAAGAGCCAACCGCCATGTCTCTATGATGCTCTGATGCAGAGATATAGATCTTGCTAAATGGCTGCTAGGGTACTCTGTTTGGTTGCTAGGGAGTGGCCTGGTAGCTACCATTGATGATACTCCAAAGGCTGCTTGACAATATAAACCAACCCCCATGTCTCTATGATGCTCTGATGCAGAGATATAGATCTTGTAAAACGTTTGCTAGGGTACTCTGTTTGGTTGCTAGGGAGTGGCTTGGCAGCGGCCAGTAATGATAAACCAAAGGCTGCTTGCCAGTATGAATGATATAAACCAACCCCCATGCCTCTATGATATTCAGATTTGAAGATATCTGCCTATGCTTTGGGTTGCTAGGGTGCTCTAAATGGTTGCTAAGGCGTGGCTATGATGTCTTTAAGGTGATTCGTGATTGGCCGTTAGCTGCCTCGAGTCAAATGAGCCCACCCTCATGTTTGTACGACACTCCTATCCAAAGATATTCTTTTGATCTTTTTCAATGGAAGTCTATGGAACTTGTTGCTATGGTGCTCTATATGGTTGCTAGGGCGTGGCTTGATAGCTTCTTAATGATCCTGAGAGACTGATTGGTCACCTGAGTGAAATGAGCCCACCCCCTTGTCTCTATGTCATTGTGTTCCAGAGCTATGTTCAATACAAAATCCCTATGTAATTTCCCATAGTAGGAAAAACACACTACTTCCTGGTTCATGGGCACGGCTTCACCATAGTATGTCTATGGGGCAACTTTGGGCAGCTCTTGTGCCCCAGGGGTACAACTTACACCCCATTTTGAGCTATGGTCTGACAGAGCCTGTCAGCCCCTTCAATCGTGGTGACCCACATGTTTCTACGAAATTCTCGTTAGGAGCTATGACTCGTAAAAGTTTGTCACAATGCAAAGTCTATGGGATTTTTTCGCTACTTTTTCGCCCGCAGAACGAACATCGTACACTCGATCACTTATAAAAGTCATAGCACACCTCTCCTCAATGAGCCGGTCGATTTGACACCTCATTCATGGGTCTAGGACAAAAACTGCGGGAGGAGTAGCGCGCAGAAAAAAAAGTGGAAGAAGAAGAATAATAATAATAATAATAATAATAATAATAAGTATGCAGAAGAATAAGAATGGAGCTTTGCCTTTGGCAAGCACCATTAATAATAATAATAAGTATGCAGAAGAATAAGAATGGAGCTTTGCCTTTGGCAAGCACCATTAATAATAATAATAAGTATGCAGAAGATTAAGAATGGAGCTTTGCCTTTGGCAAGCACCATTAATAATAATAATAATAATAATAAGTATGCAGGAGAATAAGAATGGAGCTTTGCCTTTGGCAAGCACCATTAACTAGAATGTACATTTCCTGAAGAAAATGTGGTGCTTGCAGTGGCAAAATTCGGCACCGGTTGCTAGGGTGCTGTAATTGGTTGCTAGGACGTGGCTATGAAGTTGCTGTGTCACTACTTATTGGCTGGCCGAATCAAAAGAGCCCAGCCCCAAGTCTCTACGAACTTCTAAACTAAAGATATGATCTCACAGATTTGGACCCAATGTTAACTCTATGGGAGTTTTTTCAGCCGTTTTTCGTACGCTGTGCGAACATCGTACACCCGATCGCTTAGAAAAGTCATAGCACACCTCTCCTCAATAAGCCGGTCGATTTGACACCTCATTCATGGGTCTACGACAAACGGTGCGGGACGAGTTACGCGCCAAAGTTTTGTTCAGGTGAATAGTAATTACAATACTAGAATGTACATTTCCTGAAGAAAATGTGAATGGTGCTTGCAGTGGCAAAACTCGGCACTCTTGATTAGCATGATGCTAACATAATTACCGTCCTGCTAGGATGTTTTTATCAAGATGCTAACATGATTAGCATGTTGCTAGCATTATGCTAACACCCTTAGCATGCTGCTAGCATGTTTTTAGAAAGATGCTAATCATGTTAGCATTATGCTAGCAACATGCTAACATGATTAGCATTTGTTGCTAGCATAATGCTAACACCCTTAGCATGCTGCTAGCATGTTTTTAGAAAGATGCTAATCATGTTAGCATAATGCTAGCAACATGCTAACATGATTAGCATAATGCTAGCATGATGCTAGCATGATTACCATGTTGCTAGCATGTTTTTAACAAGATGCTAACATAATTAGCATGTTTGCTAAAGCATGATGCTAACATGATTAGCATGCTACTAGCATGATGCTAACACAATTAGCATGTTACCAGCATGATGTAACACATTTTTACTAGTTTGTGTCATGTTTAAACCCTAAGCTAATCACTATTAGCATGTAGCTATTCACTGCTAGCATGTGTAGCATGTTGGAAGTTCAGTTTGCTAGCATGAGTCAAAAGAGCCAACCGCCATGTCTCTATGATGCTCTGATGCAGAGATATAGATCTTGCTAAACGGTTGCTAGGGTACTCTGTTTGGTTGCTAAGGAGTGGCTTGGCAGCTACCAATGATGATACTCCAAAGGCTGCTTGACAATATAAACCAACCCCCATGTCTTTATGATGTTCTGATGCAGAGATATAGATCTTGCAAAACGGTTGCTAGGGTACTCTGTTTGGTTGCTAGGGAGTGGCTTGGCAGCTGCTAGTAATGATAAACCAAAGGCTGCTTGCCAGTATAAATGATATAAACCAACCCCCATGCCTCTATGATATTCAGATTTGAAGATATCTGCCTATGCTTTGGGTTGCTAGGGTGCTTTAAATGGTTGCTAAGGCGTGGCTATGATGTCTTTAAGGTGATTTGTGATTGGCGGTTTGCTGCCTCCAGTCAAATGAGCCCACCCTCTTGTTTGTACGACACTTCTATCCAAAGATATTCATTTGACCTTTTTCAATGGAAGTCAATGGAACTTGTTGCTATGGTGCTCTATATGGTTGCTAGGGCGTGGCTTGATAGCTTCACAATGATCCTGAGAGACTGATTGGTTGCCTGAGTAAAATGGGCCCACCCCCTTGTCTCTATGACATTGTGATCCAGAGTTATGTTCAATACAAAATCCCTATGTAATTTCCCATAGTAGGAAAAACACAGTACTTCCTGGTTCATGGGCACGGCTTCACCATAGTATGTCTATGGGGCAACTTTGGGCAGCTCTTGCGCCCCAGGGGTACAACTTACACCCCATTTTGAGGTATGGTCTGAGAGAGCCTATCAGGCTCTTCAAACGTGGTAACCCACATGTTTCTATGAAATTCTCGTTAGGAGCTATTACTCATCAAAGTTTGTCCCAATGCAAAGTCTATGGGATTTTTTTCGCTACTTTTTCGCCCGCCGGACGAACATCGTACACCCGATCGCTTATAAAAGTCATAGCACACCTGTCCTCAATGAGCCGGTCGATTTGACACCTCATTCATGGGTCTATGACAAAAACTGCGGGAGGAGTAGCGCGCAGAAATTGTGTCCAGAAGAAGAAGAAGAAGAATAATAAGTATGCAGAAGAATAAGAATGGAGCTTTGCCTTTGGCAAGCACCATTAACTAGAATGTACATTTCCTGAAGAAAATGTGAATGGTGCTTGCAGTGGCAAAATTCGGCCCCGGTTGCTAGGGTGCTGTAATTGGTTGCTAGGGCGTGGCTATGAAGTTGCTGTGTCACTACTTATTGGCTGGCCGAATCAAAAGAGCCCAGCCCCAAGTCTCTATGACCTTCTGATCCAAAGATATGATCTCACAGATTTGGCCCCCATGTTAAGTCTATGGGAGTTTTTTCAGCCGTTTTTTCGTACGCTGTGCGAACATCGTACACCTGATCGCTTATAAAAGTCATAGCACAGGTCTCCCCAATGAGCCGGTCGATTTGACACCTCATTCATGGGTCTAGGACAAACGCTGCGGGAGGAGTAGCGCGCAGAAATAAAAGTGGAAGAAAATGAGTGTCTGTGACTGAGAGAGAAAGGCTTCTAAGGGCCTGCGTGTGTGAGTGTGTGTGAGAAAGTGACAGTTGAAATTCAAATTTCTGAAGATTCCGCCATTGAAAGTCAATGGGACTTTTTTGGCCGCTTTTTCGCCCCCTGTGCGAACATCGTTGGTCCGATCGCTTATAAAAGTCATAGCACACCTCTCCTCAATGAGCCGGTCGATTTGACACCTCATTCATGGGTCTAGGACAAACGCTGCGGGAGGAGTAGCGCGCAGAAATAAAAGTGGAAGAAAATGAGTGTCTGTGTCTGAGAGAGAAAGGCTTCTAAGGGCCTGCGTGTGTGAGTGTGTGTGAGAAAGTGACAGTTGAGAGAGACGGAATGTTCGTGAATTTGAATTTTTCAATGTAAGTCAATGGGACTTTTTTGGCCGCTTTTTCGTCCGCTGTGCGAACATCGTTGGTCCGATCGCTTATAAAAGTCATAGCACACCTGTCCTCAATGAGCCGGTCGATTTGACACCTCATTCATGGGTCTAGGACAAACGCTGCAGGAGGAGTAGCGCGCAGAAAAAAAAGTGGAAGAAGAAGAATAATAATAATAATAATAATAATAATAATAAGTATGCAGAAGATTAAGAATGGAGCTTTGCCTTTGGCAAGCACCATTAACTAGAATGTACATTTCCTGAAGAAAATGTGAATGGTGCTTGCAGTGGCAAAACACCGGACTCGGTTGCTAGGGTGCTGTAATTGGTTGCTAGGGCGTGGCTATGAAGTTGCTGTGCCACTACTTATTGGCTGGCCGAATCAAAAGAGCCCAGCCCCAAGTCTCTATGACCTTCTGATCCAAAGATATGATCTCACAGATTTTGACCCAATGTTAAGTCTATGGGAGTTTTTTCAGCCATTTTTTTCGTACGCTGTGCGAACATCGTACACCCGATCGCTTAGAAAAGTCATAGCACACCTCTCCTCAATAAGCCGGTCGATTTGACACCTCATTTGTGGGTCTAGGACAAACGGTGCGGGACGAGTTACGCGCCAAAGTTTTGTTCAGGTGAATAGTAATTACAATACTAGAATGTACATTTCCTGAAGAAAATGTGAATGGTGCTTGCAGTGGCAAAATTCGGCACCGGTTGCTAGGGTGCTGTAATTGGTTGCTAGGGCGTGGCTATGAAGTTGCTGTGTCACTACTTATTGGCTGGCCGAATCAAAAGAGCCCAGCCCCAAGTCTCTATGACCTTCTGATCCAAAGATATGATATCACAGATTTTGACCCAATGTTAAGTCTATGGGAGTTTTTTCAGCCGATTTTTTCGTACGCTGTGCGAAAATCGTACACCCAATCGCTTAGAAAAGTCATAGCACACCTCTCCTCAATAAGCCGGTCGATTTGACACCTCATTCATGGGTCTACGACAAACGGTGCGGGACGAGTTACGCGCCAAAGTTTTGTCTAGGTGAATAGTAATTACAATACTAGAATGTACATTTCCTGAAGAAAATGTGAATGGTGCTTGCAGTGGCAAAACACCGGACTCGGTTGCTAGGGTGCTGTAATTGGTTGCTAGGGCGTGGCTATGAAGTTGCTGTGTCACTACTTAATGGCTGGCCGAATCAAAAGAGCCCAGCCCCAAGTCTCTACGAACTTCTGATTCAAAGATATGATCTCATAGATTTGGACCCCATGTTAAGTCTATGGGAGTTTTTTCAGCCGTTTTTTTTGTACGCTGTGTGAACATCGTACACCCGATCGCTTAGAAAAGTCATAGCACACCTCTCCTCAATAAGCCGGTCGATTTGACACCTCATTTGTGGGTCTATGACAAACGGTGCGGGACAAGTTACGCGCCAAAGTTTTGTTCAGGTGAATAGTAATTACAATACTAGAATGTACATTTCCTGAAGAAAATGTGAATGGTGCTTGCAGTGGCAAAACACCGGACTCGGTTGCTAGGGTGCTGTAATTGGTTGCTAGGGCGTGGCTATGAAGTTGCTGTGCCACTACTTATTGGCTGGCCGAATCAAAAGAGCCCAGCCCCAAGTCTCTATGACCTTCTGATCCAAAGATATGATCTCACAGATTTTGACCCAATGTTAAGTCTATGGGAGTTTTTTCAGCCATTTTTTTCGTACGCTGTGCGAACATCGTACACCCGATCGCTTAGAAAAGTCATAGCACACCTCTCCTCAATAAGCCGGTCGATTTGACACCTCATTTGTGGGTCTAGGACAAACGGTGCGGGACGAGTTACGCGCCAAAGTTTTGTTCAGGTGAATAGTAATTACAATACTAGAATGTACATTTCCTGAAGAAAATGTGAATGGTGCTTGCAGTGGCAAAACTCGGCACTCTTGATTAGCATGATGCTAACATAATTACCGTCCTGCTAGGATGTTTTTAGCAAAATGCTAACATGATTTGCATGTTGCTAGCATGATGCTAACACCCTAAGCATGCTGCTAGCATGTTTTAAACAAAATGCTAGTCATGTTAGCATAATGCTAGCAAAATGCTAATATGATTAAGATAATACTAGCATGATGCTAGCATGATTACCATGTTGCTAGCATTATTTTAACAAGATGCTAATCATGTTAGCATTATGTTAACAACATGCTAACATGATTAGCATGTTACAAGCATGATGCTAACACCCTTAGCATGCTGTTAGCATGTTTTAAACAAGATGCTAATCATGTTAGCATAATGCTAGCAAACATGCTAACATGATTAAGCATAATGCTTAGCATGATGCTAGCATGATTACCATGTTGCTAAGATGATTTAAACAAGATGCTAATCATGTTAGCATAATGCTAGCAACATGCTAACATCATTAGCATAATGCTAGCATGATGCTAGCATGATTACCATGTTGTTAGCATGTATTTAACAAGATGCTAACATGATTAGCATGTTTGCTAACATGATGCTAACATGATTATCATGCTACTAGCATCATGCTAACACAATTAGCATGCCACTAGCATTATTCTAACACATTTTTACTAGTTTGTGTCATGTTTAAACCTTAAGCTACTCACTATTAGCATGTAGCTATTCACTGCTAGCATGTGTAGCATGGTGGAAGTCCAGTTTGCTAGCATGAGTCAAAAGAGCCAACCGCCATGTCTCTATAATGTTCTGATGCAGAAATATAGGTGTTTCAAAACGGTTGCTAGGGTACTCTGTTTGGTTGCTAGGGAGTGGCTTGGCAGCTGCCAATGATGATACTCCAAAGGCTGCTTGACAATATAAACCAACCCCCATGTCTGTACGATGTTCTGACGCAGAGATATAGATCTTGCAAAATGGTTGCTAGGGTACTCTGTTTGGTTGCTAAGGAGTGGCTTGGCAGCTACCAATGATGATACACCAAAGGCTGCTTGCCAGTATGAATGATATAAACCAACCCCCATGCCTCTATGATATTCAGATTTGAAGATATCTGCCTATGCTTTGGGTTGCTAGGGTGCTCTATATGGTTGCTAAGGCGTGGCTATGATGTCTTTAAGGTGATTTGTGATTGGCGGTTTGCTGCCTCGAGTCAAATGAGCCCACCCTCATGTTTCTATGACACTCCTATCCAAAGATATTCCTTTGATCTTTTTCAATGGAAGTCTATGGAACTTGTTGCTATGGTTCTCTATATGGTTGCTAGGGCGTGGCTTGATAGCTTTACAATGATCCTGAGAGACTGATTGGTTGCCTGAGTAAAATGAGCCCACCCCCTTGTCTCTATGACATTGTGATTCAGAGTTATGTTCAATACAAAATCCCTATGTAATTTCCCATAGTAGGAAAAACACAGTACTTCCTGGTTCATGGGCACGGCTTCACCATAGTATGTCTATGGGGCAACTTTGGGCAGCTCTTGCGCCCCAGGGGTACAACTTACACCCCATTTTGAGGTATGGTCTGAGAGAGCCTATCAGGCTCTTCAAACGTGGTAACCCACATGTTTCTATGAAACTCTCGTTAGGAGCTATTACTCATCAAAGTTTGTCCCAATGCAAAGTCTATGGGATTTTTTTCGCTACTTTTTCGCCCGCCGGACGAACATCGTACACCCGATCGCTTATAAAAGTCATAGCACACCTGTCCTCAATGAGCCGGTCGATTTGACACCTCATTCATGGGTCTATGACAAAAACTGCGGGAGGAGTAGCGCGCAGAAATTGTGTCCAGAAGAAGAAGAAGAAGAATAATAAGTATGCAGAAGAATAAGAATGGAGCTTTGCCTTTGGCAAGCACCATTAACTAGAATGTACATTTCCTGAAGAAAATGTGAATGGTGCTTGCAGTGGCAAAATTTGGCACTCTTGATTAGCATGATGCTAACATAATTACGGTCCTGCTAGGATGTTTTTATCAAGATGCTAACATGATTAGCATGTTGCTAACATGATGTTAACACCTTCAGCATGCTGCTAACATGTTTTAAACAAGGTGCTAATCATGTTAGCATAATGCTGAACATGCTAACATGATTAAGATAATGCTTAGCATGATGCTAAGCATGATTACCATGTTGCTAGCATTATTTTAACAAGATGCTAATCATGTTAGCATAATGCTAGCAACGTGCTAACATGATTAGCATAATGGTAGCATGATGCTAGCATGATAACCATGTTGCTAGCATGATTTTAACAAGATGTTAATCATGTTAG
This sequence comes from Chanodichthys erythropterus, assembly GCF_024489055.1. Classification (NCBI taxonomy): domain Eukaryota; kingdom Metazoa; phylum Chordata; class Actinopteri; order Cypriniformes; family Xenocyprididae; genus Chanodichthys; species Chanodichthys erythropterus. Next base: position 53,482,135 of record NC_090232.1, read on the forward strand.
CATAACGCTAGCAACATGCTAACATGATTAGCATTATGCTAGCATGATGCTAACATGATTACCATGTTGCTAACATGATTTTAACAAGATGCTAATCATGTTAGCATTATGCTAGCAACATGCTAACATGATTAGCATAATGCTAGCATGATGCTAGCATGATTAACATGTTGATAGCATGTTTTTAACAAGATGCTAACATGATTAGCATGTTTGGTAGCATGATGCTAACATGATTAGCATGCTACTACCATGATGCTAACACAATTAGCATGCTACCAGCATGATGCTAACACATTTTTACTAGTTTGTGTCATGTTTAAACACTAAGCTAATCACTATTAGCATGTAGCTATTCACTGCTAGCATGTGTAGCATGTTGTAAGTCCAGTTTGCTAGCATGAGTCAAAAGAGCCAACCGCCATGTCTCTATGATGCTCTGATGCAGAGATATAGATCTTGCTAAATGGCTGCTAGGGTACTCTGTTTGGTTGCTAGGGAGTGGCCTGGTAGCTACCATTGATGATACTCCAAAGGCTGCTTGACAATATAAACCAACCCCCATGTCTCTATGATGCTCTGATGCAGAGATATAGATCTTGTAAAACGTTTGCTAGGGTACTCTGTTTGGTTGCTAGGGAGTGGCTTGGCAGCGGCCAGTAATGATAAACCAAAGGCTGCTTGCCAGTATGAATGATATAAACCAACCCCCATGCCTCTATGATATTCAGATTTGAAGATATCTGCCTATGCTTTGGGTTGCTAGGGTGCTCTAAATGGTTGCTAAGGCGTGGCTATGATGTCTTTAAGGTGATTCGTGATTGGCCGTTAGCTGCCTCGAGTCAAATGAGCCCACCCTCATGTTTGTACGACACTCCTATCCAAAGATATTCTTTTGATCTTTTTCAATGGAAGTCTATGGAACTTGTTGCTATGGTGCTCTATATGGTTGCTAGGGCGTGGCTTGATAGCTTCTTAATGATCCTGAGAGACTGATTGGTCACCTGAGTGAAATGAGCCCACCCCCTTGTCTCTATGTCATTGTGTTCCAGAGCTATGTTCAATACAAAATCCCTATGTAATTTCCCATAGTAGGAAAAACACACTACTTCCTGGTTCATGGGCACGGCTTCACCATAGTATGTCTATGGGGCAACTTTGGGCAGCTCTTGTGCCCCAGGGGTACAACTTACACCCCATTTTGAGCTATGGTCTGACAGAGCCTGTCAGCCCCTTCAATCGTGGTGACCCACATGTTTCTACGAAATTCTCGTTAGGAGCTATGACTCGTAAAAGTTTGTCACAATGCAAAGTCTATGGGATTTTTTTCGCTACTTTTTCGCCCGCAGAACGAACATCGTACACTCGATCACTTATAAAAGTCATAGCACACCTCTCCTCAATGAGCCGGTCGATTTGACACCTCATTCATGGGTCTAGGACAAAAACTGCGGGAGGAGTAGCGCGCAGAAAAAAAAGTGGAAGAAGAAGAATAATAATAATAATAATAATAATAATAATAAGTATGCAGAAGAATAAGAATGGAGCTTTGCCTTTGGCAAGCACCATTAATAATAATAATAAGTATGCAGAAGAATAAGAATGGAGCTTTGCCTTTGGCAAGCACCATTAATAATAATAATAAGTATGCAGAAGATTAAGAATGGAGCTTTGCCTTTGGCAAGCACCATTAATAATAATAATAATAATAATAAGTATGCAGGAGAATAAGAATGGAGCTTTGCCTTTGGCAAGCACCATTAACTAGAATGTACATTTCCTGAAGAAAATGTGGTGCTTGCAGTGGCAAAATTCGGCACCGGTTGCTAGGGTGCTGTAATTGGTTGCTAGGACGTGGCTATGAAGTTGCTGTGTCACTACTTATTGGCTGGCCGAATCAAAAGAGCCCAGCCCCAAGTCTCTACGAACTTCTAAACTAAAGATATGATCTCACAGATTTGGACCCAATGTTAACTCTATGGGAGTTTTTTCAGCCGTTTTTTCGTACGCTGTGCGAACATCGTACACCCGATCGCTTAGAAAAGTCATAGCACACCTCTCCTCAATAAGCCGGTCGATTTGACACCTCATTCATGGGTCTACGACAAACGGTGCGGGACGAGTTACGCGCCAAAGTTTTGTTCAGGTGAATAGTAATTACAATACTAGAATGTACATTTCCTGAAGAAAATGTGAATGGTGCTTGCAGTGGCAAAATTCGGCACTCGGTTGCTAGGGTGCTGTAATTGGTTGATAGGGCGTGGCCATGAAGTCACTACTTATTGGCGGCTTGATAGGCCGAGTCAAAAGAGCCCAGCACCAAGTCTCTATGACCTTATAAACCAAAGATATGATCTCACAGATTTGGCCCCCATGTTAAGTCTATGGGAGTTTTTTCAGCCATTTTTTCGTACGCTGTGCGAACATCGTACACCTGATTGCTTAGAAAAGTCATAGCACACCTCTCCTCAATAAGCCGGTCGATTTGACACCTCATTCGTGGATCTACGTCAAAAACTGCGAGACGAGTTACGCGCCAAAGTTTTGTTCAGGTGAATAGTAATTACAATACTAGAATGTACATTTCCTGAAGAAAATGTGAATGGTGCTTGCAGTGGCAAAATTCGGCCCCGGTTGCTAGGGTGCTGTAATTGGTTGCTAGGGCGTGGCTATGAAGTTGCTGTGTCACTACTTATTGGCTGGCCGAATCAAAAGAGCCCAGCCCCAAGTCTCTATGACCTTCTGATCCAAAGATATGATATCACAGATTTTGACCCAATGTTAAGTCTATGGGAGTTTTTTCAGCCGATTTTTTCGTACGCTGTGCGAACATCGTACACCCGATCGCTTAGAAAAGTCATAGCACACCTCTCCTCAATAAGCCGGTCAATTTGACACCTCATTTGTGGGTCTATGACAAAAGGTGCAGGACGAGTTACACGCCAAAGTTTTGTTCAGGTGAATAGTAATTACAATACTAGAATGTACATTTCCTGAAGAAAATGTGAATGGTGCTTGCAGTGGCAAAACTCAGCACTCTTGATTAGCATGATGCTAACATAATTACCGTCCTGCTAGGATGTTTTTAGCAAGATGCTAACAGATTAGCATGTTGCTAGCATGATGCTCACACCCATAGCATGATACCAGCATGTTTTTAGCAAGATTCTAATCATGTTAGCATAATGCTAGCAAAACATGCTAACATGATTAGCATAATGCTAGCATGATGCTAGCATGATTACCATTTTGCTAGCATGTTTTTTAACAAGATGCTAACATGATTAGCATGTTGCTAGCATGATGCTAACACCCTAAGCATGCTGCTAGCATGTTTTAAACAAAATGCTAGTCATGTTAGCATAATGCTAGCAACATGCTAACATGATTAGCATAATGCTAGCATGATGCTAGCATGATTACCATGTTGCTACCATTATTTTAACCAAATGCTAATCATGTTAGCATTATGTTAGCAAAATGCTAACATGATTAGCATGTTGCTAGCATGATGCTAACACCCTTAGCATCCTGCTAGCATGTTTTAAACAAGATGCTAATCATGTTAGCATAATGCTAGCAAACATGCTAACATGATTAGCATAATGCTAGCATGATGCTAGCATGATTACCATGTTGTTAGCATGATTTTAACAAGATGCTAATCATGTTAGCATAATGTTAGCAACATGCTAACATCATTAGCATAATGCTAGCATGATGCTAGCATGATTACCATGTTGTTAGCATGTATTTAACAAGATGCTAACATGATTAGCATGTTTGCTAACATGATGCTAACATGATTAGCATGCTACTAGCATCATGCTAACACAATTAACATGCCACTAGCATTATTCTAACATATTTTTACTAGTTTGTGTCATGTTTAAACCTTAAGCTAATCACTATTAGCATGTAGCTATTCACTGCTAGCATGTGTAGCATGGTGGAAGTCCAGTTTGCTAGCATGAGTCAAAAGAGCCAACCGCCATGTCTCTATAATGTTCTGATGCAGAAATATAGGTGTTTCAAAACGGTTGCTAGGGTACTCTGTTTGGTTGCTAGGGAGTGGCTTGGTAGCTACCAATGATGATAAACCAAAGGCTGCTTGCCAGTATGAATGATATAAACCAACCCCCATTCCTCTATGATGTTCAGATTTGAAGATATCCCCTCTATGCTTTGAGTTGCTAGGGTGCTCTAAATAGTTGCTAGGGCGTGGCTATGAAGTGTTTAAGGTGATTCGTGATTGGCCGTTTGCTGCCCCGAGTCAAATGAGCCCACCCTCATGTTTCTATGACACTCCTATCCAAAGATATTCCTTTGATCTTTTTCAATGGAAGTCTATGGAACTTGTTGCTAAGGTACTCTCTATGGTTGCTAGGGCGTGGCTTGATAGCTTTAAAATTATCTTGATAGACTGATTGGTTGCCTGAGTAAAATGAGCCCACCCCCTTGTCTCTATGACATTGTGATCCAGAGTTATGACTTGTCAAAGTTCGTCCCAATGTTAAGTCTATGGGATTTTTCGCCCGATTTTTCGCCCGTCGGACGAACATCGTACACCCGATCGCTTATAAAAGTCATAGCACACCTCTCCTCAATAAGCCGGTCGATTTGACACCTCATTCATGGGTCTAGGACAAAAGCTGCGGGAGGAGTAGCGCGCCAAAATTTTGTGTGGAATAATAATAATAATAATAATAATAATAATAAGTATGCAGGAGAATAAGAATGGAGCTTTGCCTTTGGCAAGCACTATTAACTAGAATGTACTTTCCTGAAGAAAATGTGAATGGTGCTTGCAGTGGCAAAATTCGGCCCCGGTTGCTAGGGTGCTGTAATTGGTTGCTAGGGCGTGGCTATGAAGTTGCTGTGTCACTACTTATTGGCTGGCCGAATCAAAAGAGCCCAGCCCCAAGTCTCTATGACCTTCTGATCCAAAGATATGATATCACAGATTTTGACCCAATGTTAAGTCTAAGGGAGTTTTTTAGCCGATTTTTTCGTACGCTGTGCGAACATCGTACACCCGATCGCTTAGAAAAGTCATAGCACACCTCTCCTCAATAAGCCGGTCGATTTGACACCTCATTTGTGAGTCTATGACAAACGGTGCAGGACGAGTTACACGCCAAAGTTTTGTTCAGGTGAATAGTATTTACAATACTAGAATGTACATTTCCTGAAGAAAATGTGAATGGTGCTTGCAGTGGCAAAATTCGGCCCCGGTTGCTAGGGTGCTGTAATTGGTTGCTAGGGCGTGGCTATGAAGTTGCTGTGTCACTACTTATTGGCTGGCCGAATCAAAAGAGCCCAGCCCCAAGTCTCTATGACCTTCTGATCCAAAGATATGATATCACAGATTTTGACCCAATGTTAAGTCTATGGGAGTTTTTTCAGCCGATTTGTTCGTACGCTGTGTGAACATCGTACACCCGATCGCTTAGAAAAGTCATAGCACACCTCTCCTCAATAAGCCGGTCGATTTGACACCTCATTTGTGGGTCTATGACAAACGGTGCAGGACGAGTTACACGCCAAAGTTTTGTTCAGGTGAATAGTAATTACAATACTAGAATGTACATTTCCTGAAGAAAATGTGAATGGTGCTTGCAGTGGCAAAATTCGGCACCGGTTGCTAGGGTGCTGTAATTGGTTGCTAGGGCGTGGCTATGAAGTCACTAATTATTGGCTGCTTGATAGGCCAAGTCAAAAGAGCCTAGCCCCAAGTCTCTATGACCTTCTGATCCAAAGATATGATCTCACAGATTTGGTCCCCATGTTAAGTCTATGGGACATTTTTTCAGCCATTTTTTTTCGTATGCTGTGCGAACAGCGTACACCCGATCGCTTAGAAAAGTCATAGCACACCTCTCCTCAATAAGCCGGTCGATTTGACACCTCATTCGTGGGTCTACGACAAACGGTGCGGGACGAGTTACGTGCCAAAGTTTTGTTCAGGTGAATAGTAATTACAATACTAGAATGTACATTTCCTGAAGAAAATGTGAATGGTGCTTGCAGTGGAAAAATTCGGCACCGGTTGCTAGGGTGCTGTAATTGGTTGCTAGGGCGTGGCTATGAAGTTGCTGTGTCACTACTTATTGGCTGGCCGAATCAAAAGAGCCCAGCCCCAAGTCTCTATGACCTTCTGATCCAAAGATATGATCTCATAGATTTTGACTCAATGTTAAGTCTATGGGAGTTTTTTCAGCCAATTTTTTCGTACACTGTGCGAACATCGTACACCCGATCGCTTAGAAAAGTCATAGCACACCTCTCCTCAATAAGCCGGTCGATTTGACACCTCATTCGTGGGTATACAACAAACGGTGCGGGATGAGTTACGCGCCAAAGTTTTGTTCAGGTGAATAGTAATTACAATACTAGAATGTACATTTCCTGAAGAAAATGTGAATGGTGCTTGCAGTGGAAAAATTCGGCACCGGTTGCTAGGGTGCTGTAATTGGTTGCTAGGGCGTGGCTATGAAGTTGCTGTGTCACTACTTATTGGCTGGCCGAATCAAAAGAGCCCAGCCCCAAGTCTCTATGACCTTCTGATCCAAAGATATGATCTCATAGATTTTGACTCAATGTTAAGTCTATGGGAGTTTTTTCAGCCAATTTTTTCGTACACTGTGCGAACATCGTACACCCGATCGCTTAGAAAAGTCATAGCACACCTCTCCTCAATAAGCCGGTCGATTTGACACCTCATTCGTGGGTATACAACAAACGGTGCGGGATGAGTTACGCGCCAAAGTTTTGTTCAGGTGAATAGTAATTACAATACTAGAATGTACATTTCCTGAAGAAAATGTGAATGGTGCTTGCAGTGGCAAAACTCGGCACTCTTGATTAGCATGATGCTAACATAATTACCGTCCTGCTAGGATGTTTTTAGCAAAATGCTAACATGATTTGCATGTTGCTAGCATGATGCTAACACCCTAAGCATGCTGCTAGCATGTTTTAAACAAAATGCTAGTCATGTTAGCATAATGCTAGCAAAATGCTAATATGATTAGCATAATACTAGCATGATGCTAGCATGATTACCATGTTGCTAGCATTATTTTAACAAGATGCTAATCATGTTAGCATTATGTTAACAACATGCTAACATGATTAGCATGTTGCAAGCATGATGCTAACACCCTTAGCATGCTGTTAGCATGTTTTAAACAAGATGCTAATCATGTTAGCATAATGCTAGCAAACATGCTAACATGATTAAGATAATGCTAGCATGATGCTAAAGCATGATTACCATGTTGCTAGCATGATTTTAACAAGATGCTAATCATGTTAGCATAATGCTAGCAACATGCTAACATCATTAGCATAATGCTAGCATGATGCTAGCATGATTACCATGTTGTTAGCATGTATTTAACAAGATGCTAACATGATTAGCATGTTTGCTAACATGATGCTAACATGATTATCATGCTACTAGCATCATGCTAACACAATTAGCATGCCACTAGCATTATTCTAACACATTTTTACTAGTTTGTGTCATGTTTAAACCTTAAGCTACTCACTATTAGCATGTAGCTATTCACTGCTAGCATGTGTAGCATGGTGGAAGTCCAGTTTGCTAGCATGAGTCAAAAGAGCCAACCGCCATGTCTCTATAATGTTCTGATGCAGAAATATAGGTGTTTCAAAACGGTTGCTAGGGTACTCTGTTTGGTTGCTAGGGAGTGGCTTGGCAGCTGCCAATGATGATACTCCAAAGGCTGCTTGACAATATAAACCAACCCCCATGTCTGTACGATGTTCTGACGCAGAGATATAGATCTTGCAAAATGGTTGCTAGGGTACTCTGTTTGGTTGCTAAGGAGTGGCTTGGCAGCTACCAATGATGATACACCAAAGGCTGCTTGCCAGTATGAATGATATAAACCAACCCCCATGCCTCTATGATATTCAGATTTGAAGATATCTGCCTATGCTTTGGGTTGCTAGGGTGCTCTATATGGTTGCTAAGGCGTGGCTATGATGTCTTTAAGGTGATTTGTGATTGGCGGTTTGCTGCCTCGAGTCAAATGAGCCCACCCTCATGTTTCTATGACACTCCTATCCAAAGATATTCCTTTGATCTTTTTCAATGGAAGTCTATGGAACTTGTTGCTATGGTTCTCTATATGGTTGCTAGGGCGTGGCTTGATAGCTTTACAATGATCCTGAGAGACTGATTGGTTGCCTGAGTAAAATGAGCCCACCCCCTTGTCTCTATGACATTGTGATTCAGAGTTATGTTCAATACAAAATCCCTATGTAATTTCCCATAGTAGGAAAAACACAGTACTTCCTGGTTCATGGGCACGGCTTCACCATAGTATGTCTATGGGGCAACTTTGGGCAGCTCTTGCGCCCCAGGGGTACAACTTACACCCCATTTTGAGGTATGGTCTGAGAGAGCCTATCAGGCTCTTCAAACGTGGTAACCCACATGTTTCTATGAAACTCTCGTTAGGAGCTATTACTCATCAAAGTTTGTCCCAATGCAAAGTCTATGGGATTTTTTTCGCTACTTTTTCGCCCGCCGGACGAACATCGTACACCCGATCGCTTATAAAAGTCATAGCACACCTGTCCTCAATGAGCCGGTCGATTTGACACCTCATTCATGGGTCTATGACAAAAACTGCGGGAGGAGTAGCGCGCAGAAATTGTGTCCAGAAGAAGAAGAAGAAGAATAATAAGTATGCAGAAGAATAAGAATGGAGCTTTGCCTTTGGCAAGCACCATTAACTAGAATGTACATTTCCTGAAGAAAATGTGAATGGTGCTTGCAGTGGCAAAACTCGGCACTCTTGATTAGCATGATGCTAACATAATTACCGTCCTGCTAGGATGTTTTTATCAAGATGCTAACATGATTAGCATGTTGCTAGCATTATGCTAACACCCTTAGCATGCTGCTAGCATGTTTTTAGAAAGATGCTAATCATGTTAGCATTATGCTAGCAACATGCTAACATGATTAGCATTTGTTGCTAGCATAATGCTAACACCCTTAGCATGCTGCTAGCATGTTTTTAGAAAGATGCTAATCATGTTAAGATAATGCTAAGAACATGCTAACATGATTAGCATAATGCTAGCATGATGCTAGCATGATTACCATGTTGCTAGCATGTTTTTAACAAGATGCTAACATAATTAGCATGTTTGCTTGCATGATGCTAACATGATTAGCATGCTACTAGCATGATGCTAACACAATTAGCATGTTACCAGCATGATGTAACACATTTTTACTAGTTTGTGTCATGTTTAAACCCTAAGCTAATCACTATTAGCATGTAGCTATTCACTGCTAGCATGTGTAGCATGTTGGAAGTTCAGTTTGCTAGCATGAGTCAAAAGAGCCAACCGCCATGTCTCTATGATGCTCTGATGCAGAGATATAGATCTTGCTAAACGGTTGCTAGGGTACTCTGTTTGGTTGCTAAGGAGTGGCTTGGCAGCTACCAATGATGATACTCCAAAGGCTGCTTGACAATATAAACCAACCCCCATGTCTTTATGATGTTCTGATGCAGAGATATAGATCTTGCAAAACGGTTGCTAGGGTACTCTGTTTGGTTGCTAGGGAGTGGCTTGGCAGCTGCTAGTAATGATAAACCAAAGGCTGCTTGCCAGTATAAATGATATAAACCAACCCCCATGCCTCTATGATATTCAGATTTGAAGATATCTGCCTATGCTTTGGGTTGCTAGGGTGCTTTAAATGGTTGCTAAGGCGTGGCTATGATGTCTTTAAGGTGATTTGTGATTGGCGGTTTGCTGCCTCCAGTCAAATGAGCCCACCCTCTTGTTTGTACGACACTTCTATCCAAAGATATTCATTTGACCTTTTTCAATGGAAGTCAATGGAACTTGTTGCTATGGTGCTCTATATGGTTGCTAGGGCGTGGCTTGATAGCTTCACAATGATCCTGAGAGACTGATTGGTTGCCTGAGTAAAATGGGCCCACCCCCTTGTCTCTATGACATTGTGATCCAGAGTTATGTTCAATACAAAATCCCTATGTAATTTCCCATAGTAGGAAAAACACAGTACTTCCTGGTTCATGGGCACGGCTTCACCATAGTATGTCTATGGGGCAACTTTGGGCAGCTCTTGCGCCCCAGGGGTACAACTTACACCCCATTTTGAGGTATGGTCTGAGAGAGCCTATCAGGCTCTTCAAACGTGGTAACCCACATGTTTCTATGAAATTCTCGTTAGGAGCTATTACTCATCAAAGTTTGTCCCAATGCAAAGTCTATGGGATTTTTTTCGCTACTTTTTCGCCCGCCGGACGAACATCGTACACCCGATCGCTTATAAAAGTCATAGCACACCTGTCCTCAATGAGCCGGTCGATTTGACACCTCATTCATGGGTCTATGACAAAAACTGCGGGAGGAGTAGCGCGCAGAAATTGTGTCCAGAAGAAGAAGAAGAAGAATAATAAGTATGCAGAAGAATAAGAATGGAGCTTTGCCTTTGGCAAGCACCATTAATAATAATAAGTATGCAGGAGAATAAGAATGGAGCTTTGCCTTTGGCAAGCACCATTAATAATAAGTATGCAGGAGAATAAGAATGGAGCTTTGCCTTTGGCAAGCACCATTAATAATAATAAGTATTTAGAATAACAATAATGGAGCTTTGCCTTTGGCAAGCACCATTAATAATAAGTATGCAGGAGAATAAGAATGGAGCTTTGCCAGAGGCAAGCACCATTAATAATAAGTATGAGCAATAATAAGAATGGAGCTTTGCCTTTGGCAAGCACCATTAATAATAATAATAATAAAAATGTCAAAAACATACAACACAATTACTAAAACTTTAAAAGTAAAATGAAACTGGAAAAATAGGAATATTATAACTAAATAAATATTAATAAAAATCTGCTAGATATTTGCACTTTACTGAAAGACATGTTTGTATTGTATATACTGTATTTGTTGTATATTTGCATCACCCAATGGAGTGCTCAAAGCGGTTGTGTGAAGCCCCAGGAAAGACCCAGTATCCCGCTCCCAGCTGTTTGATGTGTCGGAGTCTCTGAAACTGAGGTGTATCTATGATCTTCACCAGCAGGGGGTGCAGCTCAATGTGACCATGAACAGAGTCATTAACAACCTACGGGTTAAGAAAGAAACGACTTAGAGTGCGAGAGTAAATCACAATTCAACTCCACATTTTTACTTTTATATATTAAACCACTGTGGACATTTAGTAAGTAAGGGTCATCCTCATATTATTGCATTGCATTGACAAATATTTTTGACCATAGAATATGTTATGGGTTTCACGATTTTAATAACAAAGGGTGACTCAAACTATAGAATATTTTTCAGATCTTCTTCTATATATCTTGTTGTTATATTGATATTACCTTCACATCAGTTGGAAGCTCCAGTGAGTATTTCTCTGCAATGTTTTCCAACTCCCCAATGATTTTCTCTCTTCTCACTGTGGGATCTAAATAGCATTTTACACATTGTAAGAAATAATGTATTTTAGCTAAACATCAAGAAATCCCAAGTATAGTAGCACTGCTTTAGCATATTGTAGATAGATAAATTAACGGTAACACTTTAGAATACTGATCGTTCATTAATGAATAACTACACAGGAACAAATGAGTAATGCATTATTAACTCTCTAGTAACTAATATTAACTAACAATAAACTCTGATGAATGAATTAGTTAGTAATAGTGCTCAGTTGAACTAATCAGTAACTACTGTTTTTTCATACCTCTAAGAGAACTACTAAGAACTACTATATACAGGTTCATAATTAATGTGAATGATGCATAATGTATAATTAATTCTAAAGTGAAGGTCTTGGTAACCCACTTATAATGACTGAAGTGTTACCAAATACTTAAGAAGGAATTACTTCTTATTTGGATCAGTGTTCTAAAGTGAAGATCATGGTAACCCACTAGTAATTACTAAAGTGTTACCAAATATATCATAAGGAATTACTGTACAAAAACATACAAAAACATCAAAAGTTTACAGTGACTTCAGTAGTTACTAGAGAGTTATCATGTTTTTCACTTTAGAACACTGATCCAAATAATTAGTAATTCCTTCGGAAGGATTTGGTAAGTCATTACTAGTGGTTTACCAAAGCCTTTACTCTAGAATTAATGATACATTATTCATTATTCACATTAATTACGAACATGTATATAGTAGTTCTTAGTAGTTCTCTGGGAGTTATGAAAAAACAGTAGTTACTGATTAGTTAATAGTGAACTACCACCTTCAACTGAGCACTATTACTTACTAATTCATTCATCAGAGTTTATTGTTAGTTAATAGTAGTTACTAGAGTGTTAATAATGCATTATTCATTTGTTCCTGTGTAGTATTCATTAATGAAGGATCAGTATTCTAAAGTGTTACCACATTAACTAAATTAATAACTATTGTTTCTTACATCGGAATGAATCAATACTGAATTTACTTAAGATGGATACTGACACCATTTTCTTTAAGAGCTGCTGTGCAGCTAAAATTATACACCAGTTATCAATGCACAGCAAAATCCCCAGTGTTAAATTAACACCCCAAAGTGTACATATGAGTCCATCTGGGCGGGTGTTAAAAAGTAACACTGAAGCAGTGTTAAAGTTAATGAGATAATTGATTGATGATTGAGTGATGATTGACAATTAGTGGAGACACCTGATGATAATAAGCAGAATTACTGAAGAAACAACAAGAGAAAAAGAGAGAGACACAACAACTACAACTGACTTCCAGCCATTAAACATTATTACACTTATTATTAACCAGTTTGATTTGATTTCTGTCATACATCAACAAAAGCTCTTATTGAGAATAACAGATGTTTAGATGTTAATGTTTGAATGAAAGTTTAGTTTGAAGTCACCATGATGGTGAAAAGCATTTCCTTTAGTTGGGCTCTTGACTCTATTTATTAACATTAATTTATCTCTGACTGCTCCAACTTTGTGTTTGTAGAGCACGTTTATTGTGGCCAGAGAAGCTCTGATCTGAGCTGTGTTTCCCAAAAGTGCTGTGAGCCAAAGTTGATCAATTTAGGTTTACAATGCTTTGGGGAGCACAGTCATAATGGTTGTGTTTTCTCATTGTGAAATGGTCAGATTCATTGGTGACATCCAGTATTAACTGGTGATATTGATGTTATATTATTTCTTTATAGTAAATCTCTGTTACCGCTTGAGATCCAGCAGAGCTTTTATAATCTGAAGGGTTTTTTTGAAACACACACAGACATCAAGAATCAGCACATGACCCTCAACAATGGTGACAATCAAACAAAGTGCTTCATGTTGCAGTGCATGATGGGAGCCACCAATCAAAACTCATCCATGGCTCCCATCATGCATTGCTGCATGAATAAATTATGCAGCTGAATTGTCCTGTAATTTTCGTAGATTGATCATGTTTGCTTTATTTTTCTGTTGTTTTGTTGTGACAGTAGCTTGTTTTGTGATGTTCAGAGTTGATCTGTTTGTCAGTATTTTGTATTTATTTATCGTCACCGTTCTTGAGAATCAGATGCTGATTCTTGATGTCTGTGTGTGTTTAAACACTGAAGCTTCAGTGCATAATGCATTATTCTTAAAAAAATAAAAAAAATAAATAAAATAATACTGCTGCTGGATTTCAAGCTGTAAAATCACAGGACTACAATCATTAATACTAAAGCTACACATCAAACACACAGCCAGAGATTTAGACTCTAAACAATATCAGCATCACATGATGATTATATCATCATTAAATTATATTGTGACCAGATCCTGTTTTCTCTGACCATAACAAATGTGTTTCACAAACACAAAGTTGGAGCAGCCAGAGAAAAATTAATAATAAAAGGTAAAGAGTCAAGAGCCCAACTAAAGCAAACGCTGACCTCTTTCATGGTGACTTGAAATGAAACATTCATAAAACATTAATTAACACCTTTTTTCTCTCTTTCCTTCAGTGATTCTGCTTATTATCATCAGGTGTCTCCACTAATTGTCAATCATCACTCAATCATCAATCAATTATCTCATTAACTTTAACACTGCTTCAGTGTTACTTTTTAACACCCGGCAAGATGGACTCATATGGACACTTTGGGGTGTTAATTTAACACTGGGGATTTTGCTGTGTGTAAAGCTGCTTTGACACAATCTGCATTGTAAAAAGCGCTATAGAAATAAAGGTGACTGGTCATTTTAAAAAGATGGTTTGCATGTCTTTTGGAGCAATTTGGTTAAATCGTCTTTTTTTTCAAAATTTGAGTTTATCAGTTTGAGAATAAATGAATCCCTCTGCTGATTTGTTGATCTCTGGCCATAATGCTGGATCATCAGTTACAAAAAGAGTGTCATGTATGTTGATTGGTTAAAAATGTTGGACATGCACAGAGGGATAAGTCGGGGAGACGTGTTTAAGAGAGTTCAGTAAAAAGACGTGCAAGAGATTATGACATGGTGTCAGAGGCTGTTGAATTGAGTGCAGCATGAACCCTACCGACACAATGGCAAAGTTTAATCCTCCGGAGTGGTTTTCTTTCAAAAATTCCTCGGAATGGCCTGAATGGGTTTAGGGTTTTTATGTGATTTTGTTGAGAACCACGACAAAACTTAACAAAGATGACGGCTCTGTACATGTCAGTTCTCTAGTCTATGCAATGGGAAGCGAGGCAGAGAAGATATTGGCTTCCTTTAGCTTTGAAAATGAAGAGGATAAAGAGAAATTCGATGTTGTACTGGCGAAATTTGAGGAGTACTTCATCCCGAAACGGAATATAATACATGAGTGCGCATGTTTTTATCAGAGAAACCAGACTTGGGTAAAGTTGGTTTTATATTCGCACATTCGGACATCCGTATTCAATAGCCTTGTTAATCACACTACATTGGACATTCAGTGGACATTCACAAGTAAATATACCATTAAAACAATACTTGCCTATTTTGATCGACTGTGAAAAATGTTGTAAGTTGACAATCGTTGGTTGTCAATATCATGTCGCTGCTTAAAATTCGCAAACATTAATTTATTGCACATTTATTGGAAAGCCTGAATTTATCAGAAGTCCGAATGTGCGAATATAAAACCAACTTTACCGAAGTAGAAACCAGCTACCGGGGGAGAAAGCGGAGACGTACATTCGCTCACTCACAGCAAAATCCCCAGTGTTAAATGAACACCCAAAGTGTAAATATGAGTCCATCTTGCCGGGTGTTAAAAAGTAACACTGAAGCAGTGTTAAAGTTAATGAGATAATTGATTGATGATTGAGTGATGATTGACAATTAGTGGAGACACCTGATGATAATAAGCAGAATCATTGAAGGAAAGAGAGAAAAAAGGTGTTAATTAATGTTTTATGAATGTTTCATTTCAAGTCACCATGAAAGAGGTCAGCGTTTGCTTTAGTTGGGCTCTTGACTCCAGTGGCGCCTGCAGCTGTACGGCTGTATGCACTGTGCGTACCTTGAGAGGGCGCTAATTAATGCCGTTTTTATTTTTTTACATAATTTTTAAACTGATTATTAAAATCTATCTGAGTACACTCGACATATTAAGAGAGAAAGAGAGAATGAGAATACATAAAGGTGTGCGTTTGTGTGTTGTAAAGTCAAATGTGTGTATGGGTGAAAAGAAATCTGATTTAGTTTCGTTTTTTTTTCACATATGAAAAATGATGTTACAGATAGTTAATAATGTTTAAAAACAGGCTCAAAATGAGCAAACGCTCTCTAAAACAGCTAAATTCGACTGAAACATTTGCAAAATGGCCTAAAACTATTGAGTAGAGATGAAGAAATGAAGCCTATTAAATCTTTGAAGCTTTTCTCTAAAGGTTTCGGGAAAGGTTTATGGTTTCAAAGCATCAAGAGTGTCGAAAACAGTGCCATCTTGTGGCAGGTAAAATTTACAGCACCCATAAACTTGAATGCGCAATTCCGTTGTTTTATCCATTAAGCACAAACAGCCTGATGACGCTAAATGTGTTTATTTCAATAATATAATTCACATATTAAATCTGGCAATGGATGAAATAGATAAAAAAAACAATAATTATAATAATAATAGCCTACTAATGCATACTGAGTTGTTTGAGGCAAGTAAATTGTGTTGTTATTTCATTGTAAATACTGGATATGACAGAACATATGATAGTAGAGTATCATATACACTGTGTCAGAATAATGATTTATTACCCTGATTTATGGCCCTAATTTATGACCAAATTTCTGTGTGTTGTCAGTCAAGCTGACTGGACAGTGGATGTCAAATATGTTTTATGAGTGGTGTGAGCCTTGATTGGCAGGTCAGTGGTTGTCAATGGTTGTTTTTTATGGTTGAATTTATGGCTGTTGTCCCCTGATTGGCAAGTCAAGAGTGTCAATGAGATATAGAGTGAGTTGGATTTATAGTTAGATATATGGGTAAATTTATGGAGGTTGTATCTCAACCCAGATTTGGCATTTTTATGACATTTTGGTGAAACCCGGGTATCTGGCTCCTTTCAGTCTGTTGGGAGCTGATGGTGACCATGTTTTTCCTTTGATTGTGGGGCGAAAGTCACCCAAGCAAATTTCACACCTTGGAGTGAAAATCAAGTGTTGTTTCATCTAAAATATTGACTCTGTAGAGAAGCAGTACAGGGCTCTCTCTTATCTTAAATCATGCTGAGGAAGCAAGATGTCTGCATTTTCATGTTTGCATTTTTAGATTGAGACCTCAGCAGGGATGAGCATCAGAAGTCTAGTTTCTCTTATCAATTACCTGCTGTGATGCAGCCTGTATGTCTGTTAGAATGTGTTTTTAATGTTTGTTAACATGAAAGTTGCAGACGCAAGGTCTACTGATGTCTACTTATATCTATACAAAAATATCCTTTGCTATAAAATAACTTTTTATAAGCTTTCCCTAAATACAATAGACAAATTGGATGTGTTATTTTAAAGATTTTTGTTAAATCTCATCCTTTGAACAAAAAACAGTAAACTTTCTAGGTAAATAATAGATGTACAGGGTTTTATAATTATTAAAAATTGTAATGCATCTATTTATAGACGGATGAAGCTATGCATTGTTTTTTTTGTTGTTGTTTTGTTTTTTATCTTATTTTTATTTTGAAAAGCCGACATAGTTTTATTCTTTAAATATTCCGGTGTTCAATCCTTTTCCTCAGGGGTTTGTAAGGAGGTGGGGTCTACCGAGACGTAACACCCCCAGTTTTCACACCACTGATTGTGTTACCTATAAAGACCATTGGAGGCTAGTAGGCTGGTTTTTCTGTGTGGCTAACACAAAGAGCATTTGCTACGATTTTACTTGGTTTTACTTTAGATTTTCTAAAGTCATCAAAAGGGTTTCCAGTATTCCATTTTCACCCTAAGGACATATTTCTGAAAATGGATCCTCCTTCAAACGGTAGGTCTATTTTTCTGATTTGGTGTTTTAATCATAAATAAAATAAATAAATAAAATGCATAAATAAATTGTTTATGTAGTTCATGGCATCAATATGTTGTTCACTAGGTGATATGACGTTCTGCGTACAGAACTCCCATTATGACAAGGCTGTGGATCAGCTTCTAGCTTTGAACGGTGTGGGTATGATGTTGTTATGATGTCAATTTTCAACTCTATAAATATTAAAAACGTATATGGAGTGTGTTATAATTGTGATTTTAAAGTATTTTCCCCTGCCCAATAGTGCGGGGCCCTCAGGTTTCTGGGGCTGATGTGAGCCAAGATCAACAACAATCTCCGCTTGGTAAGTTTTAGCTCATCGTTTTATTGTTTGTTATAACGTTTTTATCATGTTAAAAACATGAACTAATATGAATACATTTTTTTTTTTATTTTTTTTTTTTTTAGCATCCTTGAGAAGTATTGTGAACAGTGTTGGAAACAACGGTTCTGAAACGAAGGTTGGGAAGCATTTGAAAGTAAAGGCCCAAATTCACACTCCAACTGAGGATTCTGGAATATCTGATCCGATCGGTATGTGGGTCAATGCATTGGTGGATAATATATATATATATATATATATATATATTGCAGGGATGCAAATGTTAAAAATCGGAAAAAATCACTCAAACAGACTTTCATTACCCCCCCCCCCAGGACATATAAGGGATGCTGTTAGAGCCATACCACCACCCACTGCATTTGCTGATGATATCACCACGCATGGTATTAAAAGGAAAGAGCCTGGGTCAGGATCAGTAGTACATAGTTCTGAAGAATCAGATGAAATATGTGTGATACCCAACACCCCTGAGCAAAAACGTCAAAGACAATCATGGGGTATGTATATACAGAAAAATATAGATATATGCTAATGTTTTTTCCTTTTCATGTTATTAGATTAATCCCGATACACTTATACAAATTATTTTTCCACAGAATCGTTCCCGGAAAATGGGGTCCCAAGCGTGGATAATGCAGATAATTGGGATGATGAGATGCTGCATGCATGGAGCATTTCTGACTTTTCAGAGGCTTTACCAATTGAGTCTCAAACAGTAAAGAGTGGTTCGGAGAACGTCGCTCATGTGTCTGGTTCAGAACCGGATTCGGATTCGGATGCACTACCTTCCAACCAAGAGGCCTTCAAGAATGAGGGGCAATCCTGTGTATGCCAGAGTAAGGATGTGATGTCGGGACAATTTCTTGCTTTTAGAGAAGAGAATGAACTATTACATCAGAAGAGAAGAGCAGAAAATGAGATATTACGTCAACAAGTGAAAAGTTTAAAATCATCCGTTGAATTGCTGGTAAAAAATCAGAACATTGCGTCAGACCACAGACGAAGGGATAGACAGGAGTATGAACTCTTTAACCGGACTGTGACTACCGAGCTCCAGGGACAAAGAGCTGGTTTGAAAGAAGTTATTGCGTTACTAAGACGTCACGGTTCTATACAACAGCTCTTAAGAACTGATCAGGAATTAACTGTGGAGTTGATGAAGCAAATGGTTGAGAAGTTTATACCTCGCTTTGGTAAGTCCTGATTGATTTAATACAAATGTGGATTTACAAATGTTCGCTATGTTTATGTTATGATTTTGTGCTATATTTTATGTATTATGCTTACGATGTAGTTTTAGGGTTTCATTTGTAGGGTTATTTTGTGTACTGGTGTTTTGACACTTTCCAGCTTATTGTTGATTATTTAGTGTGTTTGTGCTAGTTGGTTGTGGATTTTAAATAATTTGTGTTAAAAATGGCCACAAAACGTTGTCTGGAGTCAGATGATAGTGAACAAAGTCCAGCAGTGAGATTTAGATGTGATAATGATTCACATCATCAGCAAAGCACAACAGAAACTATGCGTTATTTAATTCAAACAGTCGAAAATATGGATAGACCTAAATCTAGTACACAAGTTTTGGTAGATTTGCTAAACACTGTACAATCAGCGGTGGTAAATCAAGAAGAAGAAACAGATTTTGATGTAGACCAATTTTTTAATTCTCCTCTGACCAACAATGCGTCTAATGATTCGTCAAACACCAATTTTGATATAGAGCAATTTTTTAATTCTCCTCAGATAGGTGGGGGGGCGACCCCCCCGCAGTACCAAGCATTTGATCCAGCAGCACCCAACATGGGCCTTACGCAGGGTGAACTAGATTCTCTTGTGAGAGATGGGGGTGTCGTGCATGAGTACACAGTGATTCCCAGAGCCCGATTCAATGGTTTGGAAATTCATAGGCTTATAAATCTGCGGCAGATATCTTCTACAGATTTATCTGCCTACACTACATTTTTACATGATCTATTGTCCGAAATTGTCTCATTTTCCAGATTATTAGCAGGTGATGGGGGGGTAATTAATATTACTTTGCGTGGGTCCAGCTTGACATCTGATGTTGATGCTCTCTTGTCACCTCAAAATAATTACGATCCAGATCTCTTTATTAATCAGCTTGAAAAGATATTGCAAAGCAACTCTGATGTAACTGTCGATGAGGCATTGGATTTAAGAGTGTCGATAGCAATGTGTAAAAATGGCGGTGCTCGTCGAAAGATACGTGACCTTTTGCATAACCAAGTAATCAGTAAAAACAGGATGAATTTATTCTGCCCAACAAACATTACAAATAATCTATGTTTTACAATTTGTCTCGCTCATTTTCTAAACCCAGAGAAACCACACACAGAGTTAGAGGTTGTAGCAGCATCTATACAGAAGTCAGCTGGTTTCACAGATCAGCATAAAATACGTTTTAATGACATTTCATGTTTTGAGCGCATGCTGAATATCAAAATTGTTACTTTCCATCGCACAAATGCAAGAATGTTGGAGAAGTATACAACGACGGACGACCCGCATCCAAAAACTGTGTTTTTATATTTGCATGATTCGCATTACTATTTGATAAAAAACCTAAAAGCGTTTTTAGGCGTGCCATATGTATGTGTGTATTGTTACCAAGGGTATACTTGTCGCAGAGATCACAAATGCAGATTTGTTTGCGATGTGTGCAATTACCCAGATTGTCACACACACCCCAAAAAGATAAAACACTGTGGCGATTGTTTGCGATACTGTACATCTGATTATTGTTTTGAAATGCACAAACATCCCGCCCCTGGTGAGGAATATGCACAGTGCACTGTCACCAAATTTTGCCCCCAATGTAATAGACGTTATCACGTCAGTGGGACCAACCCGAAACCACACCGATGTGGCGCTGAACATTGTGTCCAATGTGGTGAGAGTTTGGTTACCGATGGGGAGCATCAGTGTTTTATTCAGCCGATCAAACCAGAGAAACCAAATGATCGCTACATTTTTTATGATTTTGAAACAAGAAATGAAAATAATACCCACATTGCAAATTTTGTCTGTGCAGTCACGTTTAACGGTGAGGAATTTGTGGCAGAGGGCCCAGATTGTGTCGAACGTCTCATTAAAAAGTTCAGACAGCCTTTTTATAGTAATTTCACATGGATTGCACATAATGCGTCCGGATTTGATAATTTTATACTTTTGGAATATTTCACTAGAATGGGGATCACTCCTAAAATTATAATGCAGGGCTGTCGGTTGATTTTAATGTATGACAACGCATTTAAACAGAGGTTTATCGATAGTTATGCATTCATTCCTATGCGTTTGGCCAAAACACCTGCTGCTTTTAATCTGACTAACAGTGAGAAGGGATATTTCCCGCATCTGTTTAACCGTGCAGAAAATGATGACTACATCGGCCCGTACCCAGAAAAACATTTTTATGGTTATTCGACGATGTCAACACAGGAGATGTTGAAGTTTGATGATTGGTACAATGGGCTCTCTGGTGCAGTTTTTGATTTTAAGAAGGAACTAGAAATGTACTGTAAGAACGATGTTTACTTGCTACGAGAAGTGTGTATGAAATATCGTAACGAGTTCATCCTCTGCACAGATCTGGATCCGTTTAATTACACCACTCTAGCAGGTTGTGCAATGGCTGTATATAAGACCCATTTCCTGCCAAAAGATACAGTAGCGCTGACACATGACAAGGCGTACACTAATCAAAACAAAACATATTCAAATGTTTCAATTGAATGGCTAGAATATTTGCAAAAATCACACTCCAATGGCATTCAGCATGCTCTAAACCATGGTGAGGTATCGTTTGGTAAATATTATGTCGATGGGTTTTATGATGATGGCACTGTGAAAAAAGCATTCGAATTTCTCGGTTGTTTTTTTCATGGATGTGAACGTTGTTATAACCCGAACGATTTAAATCCCTTATCAAAAGTGCCTTATGGCAGCCTCAGAAGACAGGTTGATGACAAGTTTGAAATTTTGCAACGTGCATATAATCTTCAAATTCATTTTGTTTGGGAGTGTGATTGGATGCTTTCCAAACAGACTGATGCTGATGTGATGGATTTCATGTCCACTTACACACACACAGAGAGGTTGAAACCGCGCGATGCACTTTATGGAGGGCGAACAAACGCTTGCAAGGTGTACCACAAAGTCAGTGAGGGTGAACGGGTGTGTTACCTAGACTTCACTTCGCTCTATCCGTTTGTTCAGGCGCGAAAAAGCTACCCCGTAGGTCATCCACAAATAATTCATAAAGATTTTCAAAATCTTGAAGATTATTACGGTATAATAAAGGCAACCGTTGTGCCACCACGAAAGCTGCTTCACCCCGTACTACCATTCAGAAGCTCTGGAAAACTTATGTTTCCTCTTTGTCGAAGTTGTGCTGAACAACAGAATCAGACCACGCCGTGCAAACACTCGGATGATGAAAGAGCTTTAACAGGCACATGGGTCAGCATAGAGCTTTTAAAAGCTGTTGAAAAAGGCTATGTCGTAGTAAAACTGCATGAGGTTTGGCATTTTTCGCAAAGTTCAGAAACGCTATTTTGTGATTATGTTAAAACATTTTTGCAACTCAAACAGGAAAGCTCTGGATTCCCAAAAGATGTCGTGACAGAGATGGACAAAGAAACCTATGTCAGAGAATACTTTGAAAAAGAAGGGATTAGACTAAATCAGGACAAGATTGAGATTAATCCTGCACGTCGGTCTATAAACAAGCTCCTTTTGAATTCTTTATGGGGACGCTTCTGTTTACGTCAGAATCTACCTCATTCAGAATTGATTTCAGAACCTGAACAGTTTGCCCAACACATTTTTGGTCGGGGGTATGATATTAAGTATTTCACATTTTTATCCGACTCTGTTAAATTAGTTCAGTGGGCTTATGCTGAAGGAAAAGGTGGTCAGAGTCGTGATGTAAACGTCTTTATCGGTGCTTTTACAACAGCGCATGCCCGGTTAGAATTGTATGATGTTATGGATAAACTGGGTGACAGGTTGCTTTACACGGATACGGACAGTCTTCTGTTCACATCAAAAGATGGTGATTGGGAACCCCCGCTAGGACCCTTTCTTGGTGATCTTACGAATGAACTTGATTATGATGATTACATTGTAGAGTTTTGTTCAAGTGGTCCAAAAAGTTATGGCTTTAAAACGGTTAATGGTAAGACAAGCATGAAAGCCAAAGGTATCACTTTAAATTCTGTAAACTCTCAAATCGTCAAATTAGACTCGCTGATTGAGCTTGTTGGTCAGTATGTGAGGGGGGATGGTTGTGATAATTATATTCTTGCACAAACCGACGGTATCGTAAGGAACAAAAAGCGATTCACACTACATAACAAGACATTTGCAAAAAAATTCAAAGTCGTTTACAACAAACGCGTTCTGCTACCTGACTTTACCACACTACCATATGGCTACTGACAACGTTTTTGGACACCAAGGTGTGCGAGACACAGATGGTTTTGATTTCAGATTACAATTTCCATTCAGTTGTGTTTTATGTGGACCTTCTAACTCTGGAAAAACGTTTTTTGTAAAAATGTTATTAGAAAATGCTAAAAGTGTGTTTTCTAAAAAGATTGAAAATATAGTCTTCATATTTGACTGTTGGCAGGGTTTGTATGATGAATTGTTGGCATTGTATGATATTAAATTTATTGAAGGAATCCCCCAGAACCTGAATGATGTTCATCTTTTTCCTCCCAATAAGACACACTTATTAATAATTGATGATCTTATGAACGATGCATGTAACAACATACAGATTGAACGTTTATTCACTAATTATGTGCATCACAAGCATATAAGTTGTCTCTTTATGGTCCAGAACCTCTTTTGTAAAGGAAAATCCAGTAGGACCATCAGTTTGAATACAAGTTATTTGGTGTTGTTTAAAAACCCCAGAGACAATACCCAAATTAATGTGCTAGCACGCCAGATGTACCCCAGAAACAGCAAATTTTTTATGGAATGTTATCAAGATGCTACCAGTATTCCTTTTGGCTACCTTTTGGTTGACTTTAAAGCAGCAACCCCAGACCATTATCGTCTCAGAACGAGTTTACTCTCAAAACACCCTGTTGTATACATTCAGAAAAGAAAACACTAAGACTCTTGGATGTTACAATGTCTGCAAGACTTTTAAGGAACCTCCCAGTTTTAAAGTTGTTATTAAAAGCAACACCCAAACAAAGGCGTGCTATTTTAGAGTCAGCATCAGATGAACTCATCGTTGCATTGTGTGAACTAGCTCTTAATGTTCTCCATGGTAATATTCCACTTACACCACAGCAATATCAGAGACTGAAGAGAAGAAAAACCAACATCAAAATTGTTGCAGATAAGAAGGTTGGTGTTAGAAGGAAAAGACAGCTAATCAATCAACAAGGAGGTTTTCTATTACCGCTTTTAAGTGTTGCAATACCATTCATAACAAGCTTGGTTAGCTCTAAATAAGGTCCGAGGATGGAGTATGCTGAAAAGATGTTTTTAGTTCCACAACATCAGCTGGATAAGTTGAAACCCTCTAACACACGCGAGTCTATACAAGACCTCGTGGAAAATGACCTAGACATTTCTATAAAAAGCATCCTGTACAGTTCTGATCTAAATCCCGATGAAAAAGCAAAAATGTATACAGCTGTTTTGCAAAGGTTTCTAACAATAGCTAGACAAGGGGATAAGGAGTTTGGTACATTAAAACTAAGTTTTCCACACCCTGATCATGTTGAAAAAGAAGACCCACCCAGGGCAGTTAGTGAGCCTGTTCATGACTTTTTAGATAATGTTTCAGAAGAAATATTAAAGAATGTTCCACAGAGGAGTGCGAAAAATGTTCGATACATTTTAGAAAAAATGTCTAAAGCTAAAAGTGTTTCTTCATGGACTGACACGGGTGAGTTTGTGTTTAAAGGGCGCACGATCCCCGGTTCACACATGTTTGATTTAATTAAAAACATCACAGCTCCACATAAGATTGCAGATGAACGGAGACCGGATGGATGGAACGAGTTTCTGGAAGCTTTTGCTGGTTTAAATTTACCATACTCTGTGGTACCAAATCATCAGGTCAGACGTGCAATTAACTCTTTCAAAACCAAAACGACACCATCTGCAACTAATTCATCTAAGAAGAATAAAAAACAGAAAGTGTGTTCTAGTACACCATCACCATCTGTATTCAAATCACCCATGCTTGAACATGGACAGTGGTTAACTTTTTAATCTGTGAGTTCTGTACACATGTATATTTTGTTTTATCATTATTAAAATGTATTGTTGAAATAATGTGTATAATAAAAAAGAGACAATGCAGGAAATTAAAATTGTTTTTGTTTGTTTTTATTAAAAGAAATTAAGCATGAGACATAAACATTGCACCTGTTTGTACACACTGAACACATTTGAAAGCATTTTCATTAAATGGGGATCGCTTTAGTTTTTTCACAAAAGCTGACACCATTTTGTCATTTTTAATACAATCATGAGTATACAATTTCAACACATAATCATAATCAAACCCTTTTGCCATGTTGTAGAGGAAAAAAATACAGTGCTGTCCACATGTGTCTGATGAAAAGTCTTGGACTTGGACAGTTGAATGTTGGACCTCTTTAGAATTCCGAGTTAAAAAGTTTTTGATGAATACTGGAAAACGATGATGATCCGGCTTGTTTCCAAAGCTGTCAAAAAAACAAGCAACACCATCTTCGTTTATGTAGATGGCTAGCCAATGCTGACCTGGAAGTCCCGATATATCCGTATTTATAATAACTGCTGATGGTAGTTTTCTTAGAGGTGATTTTGGCAGATAATCACATGGAAGGACACCAAGAAAATGTAGATTGCACGAAACCTTATCCATGATAGAGGTAAGCTGTACAGTGTTCATTTATGTATTAATAGTAATCAACCAGAACCTGTCGACGATTTGAAACTTCAATTAGACTGTCAAAGACAGAGTAAATTAATAAAGTAACAGTACGGGGTAGAGGTTGTCTAAAACGCGCTTCTAGTCTAATATTTCCACTCTTGATAAGTGACAAATGCTGACTGCACTCCTCATCCGGTGTGAAGTTAAAGGCGTACAGTGTATACCCATGCAGAAATTCTTCCCTATCAAAAGACAGAGGCTGGTTTTTAAGATGTCTTCCAGAAGCCAATGCTAACTGGTAAAACTCACGCACTGCAGAACCGTTTTCATATTCAGGTTGCAAAGGTTTTGCGGGGTACTGTTGCCCATCCACATAAACTGCTAGAAATTCAAGGTCATAATTTTTAAACGCGAACGGGTTTTTATTATATGATCCTGTAAATGCATCATTATCAACCATCGCTATAACCATAGATTTTGGCAGTGTGCCTAAGAACAAGTTTTCTTGATTACAGACACGTGAACCTGCAGGTATTGAGAATGTCTTCATACACACGCGGTCCACAGGGTATTTTGCTGTTGTTGTAAGCAGAGCTTGAGCATGACCCAACCTCACAGCAGGTGCCACGGACACTTTTTTCACAAACAGTGATGCAGACAATATGCTTAGTTTATAAGGTGTACCGTTGCTCCTCATTAAACAGAACTCATCTTTACCTCTGGTCAGGCGAACTTTAAGATCTAGACCAGGAATTAGAAGTTTTGACTGAAAAAATATATCATTATGTATAGGTGCTAACAGCTCGACGATATTACTAGCATTGGTAAAGGCTGCTCTCTTTGTCAGGCCGCGATTTTCTCCAGCGGGGTCTGCGACATCCATTTGTCCTGCTGTGTCTTTGTAAAAGAGCCCTGCAGAGAAATTTGTTTCAAGCGTGTCTTTACCATAATTGGTAAGACAATCTATTATGCAGCGATAGGGATATGTACTTGAACTCTGTGATATAAGACGATCCCCAAGCGATACATCCACTTGCGAAAATATTGTTGCTCCAGGGTAGTTAATCAGCCCAACCGGATCCCCATCTGCGATATCAGTGCCATCAGGATTGGTAAGCTTGACCCGCAAAAACAGAAGTGTATTGTTTAGGTCGATGTAGTCCTCACCAGCCCCCGCAATAAAAAACTCTAAAGGTGTTGTCTCCGATATTGCTGATAACGGGGGGACTTCAATATAAGTATTTCTTTCAAGCGACATTTGGGTGGGTGGCACGGTGAAAAGATCCAGCTCAGTTTTTAAACATTCTTGTGACATGTTATGTATTGCCGCCATATTTTTAAAATATTGTATTAACAGCTCTCTTTGCTCTTTTTGACCCAGTACGCTTGGCTGTCTCCTTACGCTTGTGTTTTACAACTGGTGTTTTTTTCTGAGCACGTTTTGTTTTCTTCTGTGTCTGGCCACTCCTCCGTACCCCTGGAGGCCTGGAACCTCTTTTGCGAGCCATCACCATTAACCCGGATCCATCTTGAGTACCATCGTTGTTAAAAGATCGTGATAATGTATTGCTAACAACATCGGTTAATATATTTTTCGCCGCTGATTTAAGATGTGGTTTCGCTATGCTAAATCCACGCTTTAGCAAGGGTATTGCCATTCTAAAAAGCCCACGAAAAAGCCCCCCAACCCCCGCTCCATACATAGGTCTGGCCCCAACATAGCCGGGGAGGCCGCCACCAGCTTGATTCTGGTAATACGTCACGTAACGCATCGGATCAGCGTTATGATTGGTGTGATAAATCATTTTTTAATTTTTTTTCTCTCCTAAGCGTTTATTAAAAAACACACTGTTTCACAGGTCTGAAGTGGAGTTTAGCAGTCACCTTTCCGTAACTAAAACGTATGTCCTGATTTTGATCGTCTTTCACCTGTATACTCTAAAATAAAAATGTACAATTCAGATTTTGATCTCCATATACATTTACATATATATATCTTCCAAGGGGTTTTTTCCCTCCTAGGACTTTTTTCCCAGTGCTAGCACGCTGGGTTTTTCTCCTAGGGGGTTTTTTCCACCCCTGGAAGTCAGCCGACATTGGCTTAATGTAGCACCATCTTGTATATGTTACATATTACCACGCTTGTTTGTACAGTTTTAACCACTTCCCTTTTTTTTCTGTGCTTCTAATATGTAAAGCTGCTTTGAAACAATTACCAATTGTAAAAGCGCTATATAAATAAATTTGACTTGACTTGACTTGTATACATATCTCAGTGATGGAGGATTTATTAACCGGGACGTAATGTGGCCTGTCGTATCGAACACTAACAATTTTGTTATTCTCACCATCTATATGTACACACCTTAGTAGTGGGACGTGATGGTCTCCAACTGATTGATATTGTATTATATCCGTATATATATATATAGTGTAGAACCCCCCATTTATATCTGATTGATGAGGTGCATACGTCACAGACTTGTATCTGTGGTTTTCAACAGGTTGATCATTAGTTTCTATTGCAACCCCCGGTTTTAATCCTAAAATAACGGCCAACTTTCCGTAAAATGTGAGCGATGTCTTTGGTGGACCTTTCAGAAACACTTTGTTTTTAACATGGTCAAAACCAAAACTCACATGTGGTGGTAGATTTGCATTGATCTCCCTGATCAAAAAAACAATGTCGTCATAATATCCAGCTTTTAACCTGTGTAGCACATTTGATATCTTTTTATCCCTGAAGATGAAAATCTCAATCTCTTTACCTTCAGCTGTGTATTCGGGGGTGTGATCCTCACTATTTGCACCTGTTGTTGTTGTTTCCCCATAGTTGAAGATGAAAGCTGCATCTTCCTCATTAAAAGTATACCAGCTTCTAGGATATTCAAATTCGATCAAACCAACTTCCCATTCACCTTTTAGGTTTATAGTTCTTGCTAATCTGGTTGTATAGCTAGATATGGTATTTTCTGGATAAGCAGTTAACGAAGCGTTGCAGGGGAGCGTGACATAAAATCCACCCTCAGCCATGACCGGTTTTTACACTAATGCATTCATGTTATGCAGGATTTTGTTTTTATGGTACTTGTACATCAACCAGCTCTTTCTGATCAACCCACGATGCAAATTTTGCAGGCCATCCGAGCCATTGTACCAGCACCATTGTTTTACGCCCCTTCTTCTTCTTATCTAAAATTTTTTCCACTTTAAATGTCTTGTTATCTTTCACAAATATTTTTTGTAATTCCTCTGCATAAAAAACCCCATCAATGACATCGCCGTCATAATCACACAATCTGTAGACAGGCGGGTTACGGGGGATGCATGCTGTTACTGTGAAAAATTCCTGTGTGTAGTTTTCCTCATACCCTTTTGTGAACGGGCCTCTTACTTTAGAAATTCTGACAACATCACCAATTTTATATTTAAATTTGGGGGCCACACAGCGAACACCGCTAGCGCCATATAGATTATGAAACACCACAGATTCATTCTCTTTGTTCACATCGATTGGCCTCATCTTAATACTTCTATGGTAGCTACTGTTATATCCATCCGTTATGTCTTGAAGAATGTCGATGTAGCGTTTGGAGTTTATAGCTGTTAAATACCGCCACATTCTACCCTTTAACGTTCTATTAAACCTCTCAACAACACATGCCTTTAATTCAGTGGCAGGTGTAAAATGTATAATGTTATATTTTTTCATTAGATTTTGAAAGTGTTTATTGTGGAATTCCTTCCCTTTATCGGTCTGTAATCGCAATGGTTTTCGTCCATCATTCAATATGGATTCAAAAGCTTTAGTCACTTCACGCCCGCTCTTGTTTTTTAAAACACGCGTCCATGCATATTTACTAAACAGGTCGATACATGTCAAGAGAAAATGATTGTTGTCATTTTCTTTGGAATATGCTGACATATCAACAAGATCCGCCTGAAATTGAAAATCAATGCCGAAGACAAAGACACGATTCCTTTTGTATTTCACAGGCGCTGTTCTGTGCAGCGTGTAAGCATCTTCACCAGCGAGCCAGTCCGACACTTGTTTGTCGGATAAACGAACACCTGTTTCTTTTAAAACAGCATCTTTTAAACGTTTTTTACCCCCTAAAGAACCAGGGTTAGAAGGTGTGTAATAAATATTTTTTATTTCTTCTTCGGACATATTGTTGGTTCAGTCTCCACAAAAGAATAACTCTGATAATATACATGTTCTGGCTTTTTATTTTCAGTAAAAGAGAATACAATAATCTCATACATCATCCAGGTACTGTAAAAATCTTATACACATCACAAAGTTTTTCTCAAGAATGTATTCAATTAAAGTTTCAACAATTTCACATACATTAGTTTGGTCTTTTTTTGACACAGTGATTACACACAAATCAATCACATATGTACACAAACACAATATGTCAGCAATTCTAATACAGCTCCCACATTCAGTGACCAGGTCTAGTATTTTTCTAATTGTTGCACAAATTGGGTCACCTTTATTAATACACATATGCATTATATCAGTCCACTCATTAGACATGCCTCTTACACCAGACATTTGGTTCTTGAGATTTGTTAAACGTTTGGGGTCTACATCACATCCATTTACAGCAACAGGGACATCAACACAGTCATTAATGATCTTATACAACAAGTTTGTCAACTCGCATCTAATACGGCGTTTAAGTAAACATTTTGCCAGCCCCATTGCACAACATGTATTCCCCATTTCAGTATCACAGTCAGACAACTTGTGCGGACCCCTTCCAGTTGTCCACGGCGTCATAGACAATCTGTTCGCTGCTGACATCCACAACTTTCTCTCTGACTTCACGAAGTTTTTCCACAATGTAAACTTCGTCACGCAGTTCGTGCAAAATAGTATCCACTGACCCCTGGATCCTTTGGGGATGAATTCTTAAACCACACCGGTTCAGTGCCTGAGCTATGATGTGTTTGAGTCCTGGTTTAATTAGATTATGAGTCAGCTCCTCAAAGTATGTGTCAAAGAAATAGGCATCAGGTTCAAACAAACAGGAATGTCTAATCTGACTCGGGTGCTCCACCTCACAACCCAAGCAAATCTGTTTTAGCTTTTTGTTGATGAGATGTTCCAGGAGGACCACAACAGTTGCTTTTATGATTCTGAACCCATCAGACCGAATAATTCCGTCTGTGTCGTCAACCCCACCATAGGCTGCAGCTCCAGCTACTGCTCCTGTGTTCCCGTACGGTGTTGTAAGGAAAGTCAGGTTGTGATATCCCAGATCCATGCAAAATTTATCCAGCCAGCTGTTGTCATAAGTTTGTGGGTGGGACTCCTGCGATATAGCACTGTCATTAGACATTGTTATGTCATAACTTTGTGGGTGGGGTTCAAATGGCGTAGCGTTATCGTCAGGCATCGCTGGTCCAGTCTCAGGGGTGCTGGTGTAGCAGTAGTTAGATGCAGTTTCTTGAGACATGGTGAATGAATGTAGTGAGTGTACCAATCTTGCAGATGTTTTAATGTTTGTAGTAAGTGGGCGGACTTAAGAGGCGGTCTTCTTGGCTGGTAACGCCCTGCTCAGGATGAAACAATTTCACCTTTACACTGTTGTAGCGATCGTACATATCACACCATCTGAACATCTTGTTAATACAGGTAAAAAGATTGTCAAACAGACAAATATCTTTCCACTGAAACAAAAATTTCATGTCATAGCACACGTAATGCTCAGTCTCAGGGATAGGCCATACACGTTCGCAGAGTTTTGTCTTTTCGTTGGAGCAAAATATATAGACACAATCATCTGGTAGCTTTTTACTATGATCACCGACCACGCGAAATCTCGTGTCAGGACTCACACCATCCCACTCTGCGATGTACAACGGTTCGTCGCCACAGTCATTCAGATCTCTCCAAACATAATTGAAAAAAATAAACCAGTCTTTCGCAGGGAAAATCAGACACGGCTCCTGTGATGTAAATTCATCTCCAACATCCACAGCGTAGAGTTTTACAACCCGCATCACTTTGTCAAACACATAGCGCCCGACGCGTCCACCAGACATTGAGAAATCACGTTTCACAAATTTCATATCTTCATGAAGAAACTTTGTCAAACTGACGCTTTGTCTCTTCTTTGGTGCAAAAGTCAACTTTTCACCCATTTCAACAGGGCCTCTTGTTGGTGAAATACATATCACTTTTCTTGTAGTTTTAGGGGTGCTTGGACTACCCATTGTAACAGATGACTTGCAGAATCTCCTCTGTGTTCAACAAATGTACCCCATACACCTTATTTAAATAACAGGACTATGATTCACCAAAATGTCATAAAAATGCCAAATCTGGGTTGAGATACAACCTCCATAAATTTACCCATATATCTAACTATAAATCCAACTCACTCTATATCTCATTGACACTCTTGACTTGCCAATCAGGGGACAACAGCCATAAATTCAACCATAAAAAACAACCATTGACAACCACTGACCTGCCAATCAAGGCTCACACCACTCATAAAACATATTTGACATCCACTGTCCAGTCAGCTTGACTGACAACACACAGAAATTTGGTCATAAATTAGGGCCATAAATCAGGGTAATAAATCATTATTCTGACACAGTGTATATGATACTCTACTTATGATGTTTAGTAAATGGACTTGAACTTCCATAGTGGTCTGAATTCAAACATTCTGACACGCAAAGTATTCACTTGACTGGAAAAAATGCGACGCTTCGTTTCTCTGAAAACAATACCCACATTTCGGGACAAAGCTGCTCAGAAACAACGTAAAAAACAAAACAAAACAAAAATTTCACGCAGCATCAAGCACATCAGAGTGCAGTTACATGCATCAGATTTTCTAAATGGGGAACATGAAAGAGACAGTCGATCACTCGATTTGCACAGCATTAGATCGTTCCACCAACTCACTGATTGATTTAATCGGGTTTTGCGGAGAGAAAAAAAAAAAAAAAAAAAAAAAAAAAAGGGGGGGGGGGGGGGGTCTGTGCGTACCCTGAGATAAAATCCTGCAGGCATCAGTTGTAGTTGTTGTGTCTCTCTCTTTTTCTCTTGTTGTTTCTTCAATGATTCTGCTTATTATCATCAGGTGTCTCCACTAATTGTCAATCATCACTCAATCATCAATCAATTATCTCATTAACTTTAACACTGCTTCAGTGTTACTTTTTAACACCCGGCAAGATGGACTCATATGAAATGTTTAAAAATGTGTTTAAAATGAAATGTTGTAAAATGTGAAAATGAAAAGGATTTAATAAATTGTGATTTTAATTCAGTGTGTGTGTGTGTGTGTGTAAAATATATATATATCTCATTATAGTCAACGATTGTACGCTGTCAAAGCCAATTTTGTAAAAAATGTTGTTAAATAAAGGTACAAAATTGTCACCAAAGGTACAAAACTGGTCTCTTAAGGTACAAATCACAAGGGTACAAATTTGTACCCTTGAGGGTACAGCCCCAGCGACAAGCCATTACATTACAATTATGTACTTTATTTTCTGAGAGTGGTTTAATGGCTTAGCAGAGGCTGTCTCTTGATATTGTACCTTAACCTTTAAAAGAAACAGTACACCTTTTAATGCTTGGGAACATATATGTACCTTTGACCCTCAAAAAGGTACAAACATGTACCTTGAGGTCCAATAATAAGCCCTATGGGGTACGTTACTGTAGATTGTACCTTGGGGGACAGAAATGGACTCCTACTGTACCCCTATTTCTGACAGTGTAGGCACGTCCAGTATGAGCAGATGATGAGAGTCAGTATGTCAACATCATCTTCGCAGCCGACACTGATTCAGAAAACATTACTTTATTAATAAACAATTAAAATGTCTCCTTGCTGTTTTGGTCACATTCATAATTATTACTTTTACCGGTTCTTTATGGCAAGCTTTATGCGTGCGCTTGAGTGCCTTTATATAGCTATTACATAAACGCTCATTATTAGTTTATTTTCTCCAGTTTACTTATTTCCCATATTTTTGATTCAGCATGTCACAAAGGGTATTCTGGTTTGAGCTCACGCTCAGCTCGCATGCTCACAGACACATACACACAGAGCATCGTTCATTATTATCAGTTTAAAATTATATTTGTGTATGACTAACCGCAGCACACACCAGATAAAAATCTTTGCAGGTCCTATGGCTAAGAGAGAGCCTATTCAGATGAAAACCGCTTCAGTGAACTCAATTATAGTAACGCTGCATTTTTTTTTTTGCCAGTAACGGTAATGGCGTTGTAACGGGAGAAAAAGTAATTTGTTTGATTACTCGTTACTGAAAAAAGTAACGGCGTTAGTAACGGCGTTTATTTATAACGCCGTTATTCCCATCACTGGTTAGGAATAGGAATAGGGAATACTTACTAGGGATAGGTTAGGAGTATGTTTTCAGACAGGAATCAACAAAGTAATTCTTACATGGCAAAATTGCAGTAACCCACAGTTACAGGTATTGCAGTATTTATTCTAAATGAATAATCTGTGCACATTGTTGTTTTAAATTCATGTTCATCATAATTTTGGATCAGACTAACTTCCCTTCTCTCTTGCAACGACATCTTTTTTTGATGTTTGATTTGTCATTATCAGATCATTTACTTATACTGACACACTAATAGTCCCGTTTGCATGTGATTGGTTCGAGGAATTCATATTTTGATTTATTTAAAGCAATTGCTTGCTTTATTACATTTCATATTTATGCAATAAAAACTGATAAATTAAGAAAATCTAAGCAAAATACATGAGCTAAGACTTTCTGTAATAAAAAAACAAACAAACAAAAACCTAGACTGAGGACATTAATGCTGTTTGACATTGATGTCAAGTGTGTATACTGTAAACAAAAAGCCAGGAATTTACAGGATTAAAGAGTATTATTTTATAATAAATTACTGTAGTGAAATGAATGCATGCTGAGTCATTTTCTTATGAATTACTGTTAATCAACAACAAAATGATGCTGACGTCACAGTAATTTACTGCTCGTTTTTTTTTTGTGAAATCACATGATAAAGTTGTCTTTAACTTTGACACTGTAAGAAATTATCTTGTTCAGTACTGTAATTGTAATTGTTTTGTCACCATAATGGTGATTAGTGCTCATTATATTCATATTCAATTTTCTGATCCAAGTCAGAAGTGTGACAAATGAAAACATTTGTTACAACAATGACAAGTCATAATTTAATATAAGCTAAACGGCTGATTTTGAATCAGTCAAACTACATTATTATTAGCATTATTTCAGCATAAAGATTAACCAATATCTGATTGCAAATTCATAATTGTTTGGATGGATATTTCATAATAGTGAAGCAACTGTTGAGATTTATCTTTGAAAGGTGTGACATCATCTTGCAACACAAAATGTTTTTTCTTCCATCACCTAATGATGCGCAGACATCAATACTCAACATATAACACTCAACTAATAATAATAATAATAATAATAAAGATAAATTCTGAACATTACTAAATAAACAACACAAACTGCTAAAAGTGAATCAAAAGTAAGTTGAGCAGCACAGAAAACAAAAAACAAAAACAAGAATCAACAAACATTATAATCTTTTCATGCTGAACTGCATGCTGGGTACCTTCATGCACTGTATAAATACAGTATGATATTGTTTGTTTGCAGTAATTTTTTGAGACTGCAGATATATACAAGAGAAGTCCTACTGTGGAATTAGTGTTAAAGTCATGCAATTATTAACTGTAATACTGTAATTTCACACTAATTTTTTTTTTTAACTGTGTACAACATTCTGTGTCAGCTTGATTTCACTTTAAAGAAGAACAGGAATACATCCCTTTAATCGTGAGTGTGATTTAATTTGTTGAGCTGTTTTTATTTGTAAAATTAATACTCAATACAGCTTTACAGCAACAATGTAAAATAGATTACAGTAAAGAACTGAAATTTCAGTCATATTCATTGTAAGCAAACATCAATTCACCTTTATTTTACAGTAACGGCTGTAGCAACAGATCATTTTACAACAGTGTACTGTGTTTTTACAGTAGACTTGTATTTGATGATTTGTAGTACTCTTGTTAATTTATTCACAATGAGTAAGTTTGTTAAATTTGACAGTACATTGTTTAATGTCTGTGGATTATTTATAACATGCCCTCTGTATTTCTCTTTATTTTTATTTATTTTTTTTAGTTTTCACTATGCACTCCTTTTTTGAGCATTTTGGCATATTTGTAATTTGGCAAGAATTAATTGCCTTCAGTCTTTACAGCGTTGGTTCTTTGATTATGCGTGACTGTATTAAACTGGGGCCCCGAGGAAAGCTTTGGCCCCAGGTCCCTACATCACAATATAGAAGAGGATTGCAGCTTCCATTTCATGCCGACTTTAACTTACCAGCAACAGTAATATGAAAATATGATGAGAAGTGAGAGGAAATTGAAAGTGAAAGTGAAAAAAAAATCATTTTAGGGATAACATCACAAAACCACAACTGCATGAAGTCTTTCTGCACCTTTTCTTTTTCTTTTCAAGAGATTAAAATCACATTGAAATCAAAACAATTTGCTGAAAAGAATCACAAAAGGTAAAAACTCACATAACCTCTGTGTTCTCTTACCTGTTGTTTGATCAAACGATGTTTTTATT
The DNA here is from genome assembly GCF_024489055.1 of Chanodichthys erythropterus. Lineage (NCBI taxonomy): Eukaryota > Metazoa > Chordata > Actinopteri > Cypriniformes > Xenocyprididae > Chanodichthys > Chanodichthys erythropterus. The sequence goes on from NC_090232.1 coordinate 53,518,563, forward strand.
TTTTTAACAGTGTTTCTGAAAGTTTCTTCATCAGACATCTTTCTTCTTTGGCTTTTGTCCATTTGTTGTTGTCAGTTTGGTCAGCTGTAACAAACTACAGTATGTTAATGAAGGTGCGTCGCTCTGCTTTCAGCTTTTATACCCATGAGACTGTGAGGGGTGTGTCACAAACACTGCTGAGCTTGATCACTGACATTAGAGACATCAGCAGATGGTGAAGGTGAGACAGAAATGAAAGATGTTTCATACAGGTTAAATATTGGCTGATTACATTGTTTTGCCACACTGTAGTTTAAACAGACCAAAGTAGGATTTGAACATAAAATAAAGCACATGTTTTAGGGATGGGCAGATTGATATGAAGTATCCGATATATCAATACTGATGTTGAGAATCGCAAGAATCGATACTCAAATAAAAATATTGATACTAAGGTGTGTTTTTTTTTTTTTTTACCAGTGATTTTGTTTAATTAACAATAAATTTTATGCACACAATATGCATTGAATTGGAAAAATAACCTATGTTAGCGAATAAATGTGTTGTAGAACTATTTTCCTGCTCATCTGAACACGCAAATGCTGCAAGTCAGAACCAATCAATCACAGAAAGCGTTCGCTCACTGCAGGCACTACATTCAAACGGCTGCATGCGTTTAATATTGTTAGAAACTCTTGATGCTTTTGGGAAACGCAGCCCTGAACAATGCTTAACAGCAGACAGAACAACATAATAAGTTTGAGTTATTATTTCACAACAAACAAAATGAAATAGTAGCCTACATAGTTGCAATTACATTTATTTAAATTGAACATTAAAAGTTCGTATTGATGTTCTGTTCTGTAACTACACTGTCAGAATGCAAAGTTTGCATTTTATGGGTGCAACAGCCTGTCACTGGCAGTCCCTTATGAAACTGAACCATTACTACAGTGACCATAGTTCAGCCAAGTATTTGTAGATTTCCATGGTTACCACTACAAATAAACATTTTAACCATGTGTAAACAAAAATATAATCTAATAAATTGCAATTTAGGGCGTATTGAATGTTAAAATACCTTTCAAATATAATGTTAAGTGGGTACCATTACCCATTTTACTCATAGTAATTTAAGGATTTAAATTATTAATAATTTAATAACTTTAATTCAGATTAGAGGTATCGTATTGGTGATTTTGGCCTTCAAAGTAGTGATGGCGAGATGAAGCCTCATGAAGCACTGAAGCTTTTCAGCCAAGTGGTTCACAAAAGGGTTCATTTCTCGAGGCTTCATTTGCTCACAATGTCACCTGGTGGTCAAAGAGTGTAAAACAAGTAGATACATTACAGATGACCTGATGTGATCTGATACACTTTATTTTGCGGCAGTTATGGCTTAGAAATAATGGTGAAGAAAAAATCAATTTCCACAAAGACTTAAATATTTATTTGAATGTAATGTGTATTTTCTGGTTGTATATAATGACGATTGTATAACATAACCGTGTAATAGCCTAAACGTATTGGCTTTAAATGAATGGGGCTATTAAATGTGTGTTATAAATTCTCTGGTTATTATATGCAGGAGGGGAGATATTATTATTCTAAAACCACACAGTCTTTGGTGATCTCATGGGTTTATATGTCTGTCAAAATATCGCGCCAAGATTCGAACCGCTCCAGTCCAAACATTCGAACCAGTCAGGCAGAAGCGAGGCTTCGAACATCATCAATGACGTCACTGATGTAAAGTGATACAAGCTTTGATATGTGCTTCACTGAAAGCTTCCAGGATTTCGCGACACACGCTCCGTAACATCACTACTTGAAAGTATCAACATCTAAAACAAAATAAGTGGTATCACCCATCCCTAATATGTTTCCTGTTTGATCAGAGAATCATTTTTACAGGACTTCTCATGAATTTCACAAAAGTTGTTCTGAATAAATAAATAAAAAAATGCCTTTCTTTTAGGCACACACAGACATCAAGAATCAGCCTGTGAATCTCAACGACGGTGACAAGCAACATATTCTGATCAACAGATCAACTCTGAACATTAGAAAACAAGCTACTAAAAAGTCACATAAAACAAGTGAGAATAAAGTAAAAATTACTAAGACATTTCAGCTCATAATTTATTCATGCAGCAATGCATGATGGGAGGCATGGATGAATTTTGATTGGTGGCTCCCAGAATGCACTGCAACATGCTTTATTATTCTCACCACTGTTGAGATTCACAGGCTGATTCTTGATGTCTCGTCAATGAAATGACAAAATAAGTTTGATTAGAACATCTTTTGCAAAATCTTTTGGATTTTGAAAAAGCTGTAGAATCACATTCTTTCTGATCTCTGGACTTTACACCTCTGAATCGGTCACAGTGGTTGGATTTATTCACGCACATTAAAAGTTTTTATTAAAAGCTTCTTTCTTTTCATATTTTTATTTACAGCATTGACGTAATATGCCAGGGCTGGGCAAACTCGGTCCTGGAGGGCCGCTGTCCCTGCAGAGTTTAGCTGCAACCCTAATAAAACTCACCTGCATGTAATCCTGAAGACCTTGATTAGCTGGTTCAGGTGTGTTTGATTAGGGTTGGAGCAAAACTCTGCAGGGACAGCGGCCCTCCAGGACCGAGTTTGCCCAGCCCTGAAATAGGCTGTATATTACTCTATTGGGAGAAAACCGGTACATCTATGTGAAATCAGATATTGAGCGCCCCCATATCTCGTTTCATAACACCTCTGCAAAGATTTGACTATGAGATTGGTAGTTGAATCAGGCTCCTCCTATCGAAGCGTCGACTATTCAGGATCACCCTTAACACATATATAAATCAAAACAACTTTAGAAAAATCCTTTGAAATATGTGTATGTGTGCGTATTAGTGATGTCCGGTTCACGAACAAATCGTTCTTTTTAACCGGTTCTTTTCAGTGAACCGGTCGAACCAGTTCACCAAATCGGTCTGAATCATTCCAAACAGTTTGCATCTCAGTAAGCAAACACAAATCCACAAATTACTAAAGTTAGTCACTTTTTGACGTGCCTGACACTGACACTACCTCTCGAAATAAATCAACATCCCGGAGTTATTCAGTTAATCCAACAGTACAGTGACTTAACCTGCTGTGAAGAGAGAACTGATGATGAGCACGAGCAGCAGAGCAGCTGATATGAGTGCGCATGCGCGGCGCACACGAACAAACACGGCCTGTCACCGTTCTCGTTCTCGAGTCAAGAACCGGTTGCAACGGTTTTCGGATCATCAGTACACAACCGAGAACCGCTTCTTTCGGACATGTCCGATTTGAGAACCGGTGAGCTGATGATACTGCGCATGCGTGATTCAGCGTGTGATCTGAAGCTACCGAACAGTAACATCACAGCACCGGCTAACTAAGACAACTGATGCTGTGAGTGGACTCGAATGAGGGGCCAATCTGGCGAAACGTAAGTTTATTTAATCATAATGTAAGAGGATCATGATGAAGACTAATTTATTCACTTTATAACTGTAAAACTTTGTTTGCACATCACTGCCTGTAGCCTATATGTGTTTGGATACTTTAGATACAAAACTAAATTGTAAGAAACACTTCAGATTATAATGTTTTAGTTGACTGATGTTTTGATTACTGACTTTATAATGTATGATGTTATGCCCCCGATAGACGACGTCATTGCAAATGACATCATTACGTTGGAACATAAATGTGAACTGTTTTTTTCAATCAGTTTATTGAATCAAACTGTCCAAAAGAACCAAAATTCCCATCACTAGTGCATATGCATTATTTGGACACAGACATCAAGAATCAGCCTGTGAATATCAACAGTGGTGAGAATAATAAAGCATGTTGCAGTGCATTCTGGGAGCCACCAATCAAAATTCATCCATGGCTCCCATCATGCATTGCTGCATTAATAAATTATGATCTGAATTGTCTTAGTAATTTCCTTTATTCTCACTATTTTATTTTTTTCTGTTGTTATGTGACTTTTAGTAGCTTGTTTTCTAATGTTCAGAGTTGATCTGTTTATAAGGTGAGAATCAGACCCGTTATAAACCCAAATACACTCAAATTAGTTACATGAAATGATGTGTACTATCAGAGAAGTAATAAAGATGTTTGTCGTCGTAATGATGACAGTAGCGCACACAAAATTAGTAGATGTTCTGTGCTCTGGCACGGTTAGCGCTCATACTGCATGTGAACCGTGCTTGAGCCCAACCAAACTGCGCTCTGGCCGGCTAAACAGCTAAATGGCTAAATGGCCGGGGCACGGAACGGAGCGCTCACACTTGTCAAACGTACCGGGTCAGCATCGCGTAAACAGCTCATATTTTTTTTGGTGTGCATGTTAACCAATGGATGCATTCACACCAACAGCAGGAGCAGCACATAAGCGTCAAGCAGGAGCAGCAGTGAAGAGGAGGTTTCGGTGCTGATGCTCAATTAAAGTGAAATCACACTTTTGATAGACAAAATAAATATAATTTCACACAAAAAGTGTTCAAAATGCACAGAATAAGCATGACTTATGTGTTTTAACAAGAATTTGAGTATGACAGAAAAGAAAATTAGGAATCAAAAATATTTATAGAAGATTTACCCATTTAAACTTTTTAGTTATTCAGTTTGAGTTAAAGTATGATGTATTATAAAAAACTATACTCTAAGAAGAAATGTGTAGAACACATATTGACACATATTATGTATAGTGCTCTATTTTATACATTTTGTGTCAATATTGCATAAAAATGTGCTGGAAGAATTCAATTGTTTTACACATATTATGTGTAGTTTTAAAATGAACACAACCTGTGTATTTGTTCACAGCATCTGTGCAGCCAAGAACAGCTGTAATGTGTTAATATTACACATTTACACAACTTTGTGTTCATTTCAGAGGTGAAGATCAGACCTCCAAAACCAAGACCATTCAATCAAGATAATTCATTAATCCTGTGACTATTGAACATTAAAGATGAGCACCTGCTGTCAATAAGCAGAATCAGCAAAGGAGAAAATCACAATTTTTAAGCCCGTAGTGTATAACCATAGTGTATGACTCCCAGCATGCATTGCGGCATGAAGCATGTCACCATTGTTGAGATTCATTGATGATATGTGATTCTGATTCTTGATGTCTGTGTCTAGATATTTTTTTCACTTTAAATGTAATGATTCAGAATGTCTGATCTGTAGCAAGAAAATATTGTTGGTAAATATAAACTAGTGGTGGGAAGTTCAGATCATTTTACCGATTCAGACTTTTGAGTCTCGTTCAGCAAAATGAAGGAATCTTTTTTCGAGTCATTTCGTTCATTTCGTTCATTTTAACAAAATGTAATTAAAATGTTATGTGTTACTTCCCCAACACATCTACTACTTATGCAGATGTTGATCCCACTACAAACAATACAAAACTACAATGCTATAAGATTCAGAAATGATTAATTCATTACCTGGGTCTTCAGTTTATGACAAGCTGATGAAGCTCACCTCACCTCTTGTCTGACAAGTCTTCGTCATTCCTTAATGACGTGACAGACCCATACACTAAACCAATGCAGTCTGAGCCGGAAAGAGAATTGATTAGTTCATTTCATGAGTCTTTCGGGTTTTTGAGTCGTTCCTTAAACACGTAACAGACCCATACGCTATTTCTGACATTTCTGTCACTATGTTTTTGTTACTGTTTCTTGAGGATCTGTGGTGTGTTATTATTTTATAAATAAATAAAACCCTGTTATAAATAAAATATTGATTAATTTATCTTTTTGACTGTCTATCTGTAAATAAACACTAGGCTATATAATAATATAATAATCCAAGCCTACAATACAAAGTATTTATAGCCTAGTTTGTTCATTTTTACTCCAATTTTGAGTTTGCTGGTATAATAATTGCTTTTCCTAGGCAGACTTGACATATTGGTCTAATATATGTATAAGAAGATTGCTCAAAAAGGACATAATGATATAAAGTAAAAGCAAATAACATTTTGAATTTGAATTATTAATGTTAGTTAAGGTTATGATAACTGTAGCTTTAACAGTTGTAACCCAAACTGAAATAAAACTGGAGAGTTAAAGTTATTTACTTAGAAATATAATGTGCTTGGGTCACACTGCCTGACTGCATTGGTTTAGTGTATGGGTCTGTCACGTGATTAACCCTTTAACTGCTCGCTCAACCAAATGGTTGAGCACATTTTGAGTCACTATATTTTGAACAGAGGTGGGTAATCCAGGGGTCAGAGAGTAAAAGTCCTGCCATATTTTTATTCCACCCACTGAAGCATTAATGAGATAATTAAGTGATTAATTGAGTGATGATTGAGCATTATTGAAGACACCTGATGATAACAAGCAGAATCACCAAAGGAGAAAATCACAATTTTTAAGTTACCATCATCGAGGTCAGGGTTTGTTTTAGTTGGGCTCTTGACCCTTGACTTCTTAATATTAGATTTTGTTTGGGCAATTTTAACTGCATTAAAACCAACCAGACAAGCAAAGTTAAAAGATGCTGCTGTTGGTGATGTTTTTACATAATCCTTAATTGATCTGAAATCATTTAGATTTACATTATTGATTTCAGCAGACTGTGATTCTACAGCAGAAGATCAGTTTTATCAATACAATTTTTTTTTTTTTTTAAAGTTCTGTTTAAAAAAAAACAAACAAAACTCATTTAAACACACAGACGTAAAGTATCAGTCTGTGAATCTCAACAGTGGTGAGAATAATAAAGCATGTTGCAATGCATTCTGGGTGCCACCGATCAAAATTCATCCATGCCTCCCAGCATGCATTGCTGCATGAATAAATTATGATCTGAATTGTCTTAGTAATTTTCTTTATTCTCACTATTAAAATTTTGCTGTTTTTCTGTGACTTTTTAGTAGCTTGTTTTCTAATGTTCAGAGTTGATCTGTTTATCAGAATTTGTTGCTTGTCACCGTTGTTGAGATTCACAGGCTGATTCTTGATGTCTGTGTGTGCCTAAAATAGCTTTTTTTTTTTTTTGTGAAAAGAACAACTTAAAAAAAAATAAATAAAAAAATTCTGTATTGCAAAAGCTGATCTTGTGCTGTAGAATCACAGTGCTGCTGTAATCAATAATGTAAATTTAACTCAGAGATTGGGCTCTAAATGAGTTCAGTGATTCAGAACAAATACTGACTATGTGAAAACATAACAAACACCATCATCTTTTAACTTTGCTTGTCTGGTTGGTTTTAACGCAGTTAAAACTGCCCAAACAAAATCTAACATTAAAAAGTCAAGGGTCAAGAGCTCAACTAAAACAAACCCTGACCTCGATGATGGTAACTTAAAAATTGTGATTTTCTCCTTCAGTGATTCTGCTTGTTATCATCAGGTGTCTTCAATAATGCTCAATCATTACTCAATTAATCACTTATTTATCTCATTAATGCTTCAGTGGGTGGAATAAAAATATGGCAGGACTTTTACTCTCTGACCCCTGGATTACCCACCTCTGTTCAAAATATAGTGACTCAAAATGTGCTCAACCATTTGGTTGAGCGGGCAGTTAAAGGGTAAGGAACGACTCAAAAACCCGAAAGACTCATGAAATGAACTAATCAATTGAATCAACAGGTGAACTACTACTCGCAGTACAGAACCTGTAGAATATTGCGCATGCGTGACTGAACGAATCCCCCCCCGAGACGACTCGTTCTTCCCGAGTCACATTAAAGATTCGTTCAAAATGAACGATTCGTTCAAGAACAACACATCACTAATATAAACTATTAAAAACAAATACACACTTTTGGTCAGGAGTACAATTAGTAAATGATTTTGCTTTATGATGATAACTATATCTCACTCAAAAATCTTTGTTTCTGTTTTTTTTTTACAACAAATGATTAGTTTTGGCTAACACTGCCACAAAGACCACAAACTCACATGAAAAGCCAAAAGTCAAACTGCCCAACTAAAGAAAACACTGACCACACTAATGGTGACCAAACATTTTCAATAAAACATCAACATCTAAACCTGTTAATTCTCAAAAAGAACTTCTGCTGAGATCTTGAGAAATTTATTGTCTTCTTTTATCTTCAGTTGATTTCAGGCTGTGTGGCTTTAAGTCAGTTGTAGTTGTGTTTCATTTTCTGAGAGTGCAAGCATGATGTTGAACCAACATCTATGCCATTACCATTGATTTTTGTTGAAATTTCAACAGTTTTTAAACATTAATGACAACAAAACAAAAGTAATATTGAATCAATGCGGGTAACACTGACACATTAACATTGATTTCGATCATTGTTTGCTATCTGGGATAACTGATGGAAGTGTCTTATTTATCTTAATAATGACTTTTCCATTACACTTCACAATACACATTTATTGGGGCATTTATACTTCTGATAAAAACTGTCCATATGTAACAGGCTTGGTGGGTTCATAATTAGTAGTGTTTTTGTTTTGTTTTGTTTTGTTTTGTTTTGTTTTGTTTTGTTTTATTGTCCTTTTAAACTTTTGTTTTTAGCCCATTTCAGGTGTGTCCTGTTAGTTGTTGTGACAGGTAATGTCCTGAAAAACATAAGAAACACCAACACCCCTGTAAAATACGCACCTAAGCAGGTTCAAACTGTAAGGTGTGGAGTGTAAATGCTCACATTCATAAAATAATTATGTGGTTAACTTTAAGGAACTTTAAGGAAGTTTATAGTCAGTTTATAGTCAGACAGGTTCTGTGTGAAGAACAGGTGGAGCAGCTTCAGATGAACAGATGATCTTTGTTTCCATTGTCAACTTTCACTGTTTTACACATCACTTTTGCAATGGACTTTGCAAAATAAAGAATGAAATTAAAATGTATGTCTTTTTTTAAAAAAACAAAAAAACAATAGAGCAACAAATATACACTACCGTTCAAAAGTTTGGGGTCAGTACGATTTTTTAATGTTTTAAAAGAAGTATCTTCTGCTCACCAAGCCTGCATTTATTTGATTAAAAATACAAACAAAAACAGTAATATTGTGAAATATTATTCCAATTTAAAACAGCTGTTTTCTATGTTAATATACAGTACAGTAAAGTGTAATTTATTCCTGTGATCAAAGCTGAATTTTCAGCATCGTTACTCCAGTCTTCAGTGTCACATGATCCTTCAGAAATCAACAATTTTTTTCTCTATATTTGTTTCAGCCATAAATATATGAATAGCTTAAGCAGCCAGAGAAAAAAAGAGATGATGTAAAAAAAAAAACCCTGATATATTAAAAGGTCATGGGTAAAGAGTTCAACTAAAGCAAACACTGATCTCCTCAATGGTAACATCAAACCAAACATTTTCACCAAAACATCAACATCTAAACTTCTGTTAATTCTCAATAAGATCTTCTGTAGAAATAAAGTTAAACTGGTCAGTAATAAGTGTAATAATGTGTAATGGCTGGAAGACAGTTGTAGTTTCTGCTCGTATTTATTCCGTTCTTGTTCCTCTTTTCAGTGGTTCTGCTTGTTAACAGCAGGTGTTCATCATTAATGCTCAATCATCACTTAAATATTAACTTAATTATCTCACTGCAACAGCATTAATGTTACTTTTACTCTGTAGTGTGGACACTAGAGGATGTTCCTGTGGGGTTGAAAGGGTTAAAGGTGTAAGATAAAAAGACACACCCACAAAATGTATTTTAACAGTAACAAACTGTTAATTAAAAAACAGTTTTATACTGGCAACACTGTTACCAGTAGTTTACTGTAAAATTGAGTTTTGTGGGTCACCATTGTGCTGAAGAGTAGAGCCTGTGCTTAAGTTCAGGAGAAGCCCTGTGGGTATATAAGGAGCAGCGCGAGCAGCACGCATTCAAGCTTTCGCTTCGGAGCCGAGCACATCGTGCCTTCACTGGAGTGTTTACAGCGAGTCTCTGCAGTACTGGTGTGACGGCGCATCTCAGCAGATTCCAGTGTTCCTGTTTCCTCTGAGCGCTTCAGTGCTAAAAGAGTATTTCTAAAAGAGCTTACGGGTTTCCAGGTCACGTCTTTTTAAAGATGTCGTACCGCCCGTGTATTTCTGGGTGCGGCCCGCTGCTGCTCCTACACCGCCGCCGGCTCAGGTGCCTCAGTCTGCTCGTCGCCGAGGTCGCCCTCCTGCGGCTTCCTCCGCTCCCGCTCGGCCACAGCAGCAGCCTCCACCCCGGCCGCAGCGAGGAGACAGCCGTGGGAAAGCGACGCAGCCTGTCCCCGCCCCTCCACCTGCCAAGCGTCAGGCTAAGAAGCGGCAGTCCTGAGACGGGTGACCCGGAGTCAGAGACGACAGCTCTTCAGGAGTCGGTAGCAGGGCCGCTCCTTCCCCCGCAGGAGGGTCAGGGAAGAACCCTTCCATCTTCGCTGCTGGCACCGCCAGCGGTACCCATATCCTCACAGAAAAGAGCTGTTTCCTCTACCTCCAGGTCCCAAGAGGGCACAGTTGACAGTGTCTGTTTCTCAACACTCTCTTCCCCTCTCCCCTCTTTATTTGCAGAGCCGGTCCGAGAACGCCATGCCTTCTCTCGGAGCCCCCTCTGTCACTCCACGGACTCAGACACCACCTCTTTTACGGGACGCTATGCCTCCCATACCAGGGCCGTCTGTTCCGTCACGCTGCCCCACCGAGGGTGCACCTGTGGTTCCTTTGACCCCGCTGGCACAGTTTCTGGGTGCTTGGTTAGAGCTACCCAACCTGTCCCGCTGGCTCATTCGAACAATCAGGCTCGGCTATGTGATTCAGTTCGCTCGGCGTCCCCCCAGGTTTCGGGGGGTCCACGCTACGATGGTGGGCAAAGATGCCCCTGTCATGCGTTCGGAGATCACCACCCTTCTAGCGAAGGGCGCGATCGAGCCGGTCCCTCCAGCTGAGATGAGGTCAGGGTTTTACAGCCCATACTTCATTGTACCCAAGAAAACAGGTGGGTTACGGCCAATCCTGAACCTTCAGGCTTTGAACCGGGCTCTTCACAGACTCCCGTTCAAGATGTTAACGCCCAAACGCATTTTCGAGTGCGTTCATCCACTAGATTGGTTTGCAGTGATAGACCTGAAGGACGTGTACTTTCATGTCTCCATTCTTCCTCGACACAGACCATTTCTTCGGTTTGTTTTCGAGGGGCAGGCATTTCAGTACAAGGTCCTCCCCTTCGGGCTGGCTATGTCTCCCCGTGTCTTCAGGAAGGTCGCGGAGGGAGCTCTGGCTCTGTTTATTAATAATAAGTGTAATAATGTTTAATGGCTGGAAGTCAGTTGTAGTTGTTGTGTCTCTCTCTTTTTCTCTTGTTGTTTCTTCAGTGATTCTGCTTATTATCATCAGGTGTCTTCACTAATTGTCAATCATCACTCAATCATCAATCAATTATCTCATTAACTTTAACACTGCTTCAGTGTTACTTTTTAACACCCGGTATGATGGACTCATATGAAATGTTTAAAAATGTGTTTAAAATGAAATGTTGTAAAATGTGAAAATGAAAAGGATTGAATAAATTCTGATTTTAATTCAGCGTGTGTGTGTGTAATATATATATATATATCTCATTATAGTCAACGATTGTACGCTGTCAAAGCCAATTTTGTACCCTTTTTGAAGGGTCAGTTTTTGAACTGTTAAATAAAGGTACAAAATTGTCACCAAAGGTACAAAACTGGTCTCTTAAGGTACAAATCACAAGGGTACAAATTTGTACCCTTGAGGGTACAGCCCCAGTGACAAGCCATTGTACCCTTAAAAGTACAATTATGTACTTTATTTTCTGAGAGTGTTAATTAAAATAAAAACCGCATACATGATAAGTCTAAAACAAGTAGACAAATGTTAAGTAGATTAAACAGAGCATGTGACTGACTCTGAAGGTGATTGACCCCTAATGTATTTCTACAGATTTTGATATTATTATAATTATAATTATTATTATTATTAACAGTTAAGTTCTTTTTGAGAATTGACAGAGGTTTGATTGAAAATATTTGGTTACCATTATGGTGATCAGTGCTTCCTTTAGTTGGGCAGTTGCTCTTGGTCTCTATGTTAAGATTATATTAAACACTTTGGACCGGTTTCACAGACAGGGTTTAGGCTAAGCCAGGATTAGGCTTTATTTCAATTAAGGTATTTAAGTAGCTTTTATAAACATACCCTAGAAAAAAACATTACTGGTGTGCATCTTGAGACAAAACAACGGCTCTTGACATTTTTTAAGATATGTCAGTACAAGTTACTTTCAGTTAAAGCAGCTCAAACATGCATTTTAGTCTAGGACTAGCTTAAGCCTTGACTGTGAAACCGGGGGATGGTAACTGTATTTACAAAAACATATAATTTTATACAAATAAGACGTCAGATAAGAGCAGTCTGGTGATAAGGTTTACACCATAAATAATAAAATCTAATCCCAAAACTGACTGAAAGTTCATTGGTTGTTCATTCATTATTAAGTTATTTTAACAACAGTGCTTTCATGCAACAGATCAGGCATTTTGAATTAAAATCTTAAACACACAGAGAAAAGAAAAATTTTGTAAATTTTGCCAACTTTGTACCCTTTTTGAAGGGTCAATTTTTGTACTGTTAAATAAAGGTACAAAATTGTCACCAAAGGTACAAAACTGGTCTCTTAAGGTACAAATCACAAGGGTACAAATGTGTACCCTTGAGGGTACAGCCCCAGTGACAAGCCATTGTACCCCTAAAGGTACAATTATGTACTTTATTTTCTGAGAGTGTACATGGAAATCGAATTTTAAAATGATGATCAATCATAATATTTAAAGTAATCATTTAAAAACACACATTTAAAACAGCAATATGTGCGGGCATCAGTGAAATTTGAGTTGTCTTTAACAAGGACAAATAGGTTGTATTTTTACTCTTTTTAACTTTGGCTGCATTTTTTTTACTCTATTAAATCACAAGGCAGCACTGGAACCGTACCCCCAACTTTCCACTGCTCTGGGTGTGTGTTCACTGCTGTGTGTGTGCACTTGGATGGGCAAAACCCTGCTTTGGTAAAGCATAATAAGGACATAACAAATCATACAAATCATACAATGAGATAAAAACTCAAAATTATGATATAAAATGAAAATACACATGGTTAGTGCTAGCCCTCCCAGAACCCATAGAGATTGCATTGCAGTGCCTGCAGTTTGAAAAAAAAGATCTTTGAAGGGAATTCTATGAGAACTCTCTGAGCGATTCTCGGCCAGACTGAAATAGCCCAAAAAGAGGCAATACTCTATAGAACATGACTCGACGCTGACTGGACTATATACTGTAGACTGAGAAAGTAAAAATAGTCTAGATGGCCATTCACATTTCGCGTCTTTTGCACACTCAAATTCATTATTTCAAATGCTCATAAAATAAGCGCTCATTGTGGAACTGAGGCAGTCGTGATGCTCATGCGGTACATTTTCCAGGAGCATTGAGATGAAAAATTCAACTTTTCAAAATGTCCATTGCTCTGCATGTGTGGCGTGAGAACGGCATGGCTTGTTGGACATAGCAATAGTACCTAAAGGGGGCGGGTCTTTGTGAATGGTCAATTGAATATTGTTGTTGAATCACATTTTACTTGGTAAAATGTCAGCATAATACAATCAATGGTAAAAAGACTGTATAAAAACCTCAAAATAAGATGAAAAATGGTCACTTAGTTGCATTAAACTGCATTTATTCTTTTTCATGTGTGTTTCGATCTAAGTAGTTATAAATGTCATAGTGAATCATGTGATTATTCCTTATTGCAGTTCACCGACGCCATTGTTGGTCACGCACCTGTGTAAGATTTACCTGTGTAAATTGATACAGAGGTAAATGAGTGTAATGTATAATTTCTTGTAAAAACTGTGTTTAATTGTTTAATTTTGATTGTTTTTATCTTTGATGTGAAATTATTCTTGAATTCACTAAATAAATGTTCTGTTTTTTTTTTTTTTTTGTTCCAGTTTTTGTTTCTTTCTTCTTTCTTTCTTGACTCTATGGATTGTAATACTTTTACATGTAATACTTACAGTGATCTTTTGTGACATCCTGTGAAACTCATTTGATGGCGAGCCAACCAAATCTGCTACAGAGGAAAAAGGATGACACATCATAAAGAAGAGGACAATATCCTTTAATCATCAAATAATCATCACTTAATAGATAGAGATGAATAGAGAGCGTTTTTTTCGGGCTACATTAAAATTATTTCATGTTTTGTTCTATATATTGTGATGACCTCTGCAGGCTGGAGCTCAGTTTATTAATTCTACCTGGATTCACCTGTGAGACGATGATGAAGGTCTTTCTGCCTGATCCAGAATTGCTATCTCTAGCCCTAACTAAATCAATGTCATCTGAAAAAAAATAAAAGCACTCATTCTGCTTCGTGATCGGTCACATAGGCTTTATGGAATTTTTATGATTGTTTTTTTCTCTCCTTTTTGACACAATTTGTATTGTGTTGTTCAAACTGAAATACAACAGCAGATATGGACACGCACACACACACACACACGCACACACCCGCTGACACACAACATCTTCTGAGTCAGAAGAAAAGACATTAAAATGACAGCAGTGTCATCAACTGACACGTCACACAGTAAAATCCCCAGTGTTAAATTAACACCCAAAGTGTACATATGAGTCCATCTTGCCGGGTGTTAAAAAGTAACACTGAAGCAGTGTTAAAGTTAATGAGATAATTGATTGATGATTGAGTGATGATTGACAATTAGTGGAGACACCTGATGTTAATAAGCAGAATCATTGAAGGAAAGAGAGAAAAAAGGTGTTAATTAATGTTTTATGAATGTTTCATTTCAAGTCACCATGAAAGAGGTCAGCGTTTACTTTAGTTGGGCTCTGTTTAAACACCCACAGACATCAAGAATCAGCATCTGATTCTCAAGAACGGTGACGATAAATAAATACAAACAAACAGATCAGACAAACAGATCAACTCTGAACATCACAAAACAAGCTACTGTCACAACAAAACAACAGAAAAATAAAAGCAAACATGAACAATCTACGAAAATTACAGGACAATTCAGCTGCATAATTTATTCATGCAGCAATGCATGATGGGAGCCATGGATGAGTTTTGATTGGTGGCTCCCATCATGCACTGCAACATGAAGCACTTTGTTTGATTGTCACCATTGTTGAGGGTCATAAGCTGATTCTTGATGTCTGTGTGTGTTTCAAAAAAACCCTTCAGATTATAAAAGCTCTGCTGGATCTCAAGCGGTAACAGATTTACTATAAAGAAATAATATAACATCTATATCACCAGTTAATACTGGATGTCACCAATGAATCTGACCATTTCACAAAGAGAATATCAGCATCAAAACAAAACCATCATGACTGTGATTCCCAAAGCATTGTAAACCTAAATTGATCATCTTCGGCTCACAGCACTTTTGGGAAACACAGCCCAGATCAGTTTCTCTGGCCATAATAAACGTGCTCTACAAACACAAAGTTGGAGCAGTCAGAGATAAATTAATGTTAATAAATAGAGTCAAGAGCCCAACTAAAGGAAATGCTTTTCACCATCATGGTGACTTCAAACTAAACTTTCATTCAAACATTAACATCTAAACATCTGTTCATTCTCAATAAGAACTTTTGTTGATGTATGACAGAAATCAAATCAAACTGGTTAATAATAAGTGTAATAATGTTTAATAGCTGGAAGTCAGTTGTAGTTGTTGTGTCTCTCTCTTTTTCTCTTGTTGTTTCTTCAGTGATTCTGCTTATTATCATCAGGTGTCTCCACTAATTGTCAATCATCACTCAATCATCAATCAATTATCTCATTAACTTTAACACTGCTTCAGTGTTACTTTAACACCCCGAAAGATGGACTCATATGTACACTCTGGGTGTTAATTTAACACTGGGGCTTTTGCTGTGCACAATAAGCATTTATAGATCTAAATACTTGCGATAAATCAGTGTGTGTGCTGGAACAGGTTTGGTGGATTCATAATTGTGGTGTTTTTCATGTTTAATATCTGTCCTTTTAAACTTTTGTTCTTAATCCATGTCAGGTGTGTCCTGTTAATTAATGTAACAGGTAATGTCCTGAAAAACATCAGAAACACCCCAGTGAAATACGCACCTGAGCAGGTTCAAACTGTAAGGTGTGGAAAGCTTTGTGTAAATGATCACATTCATTAAATAGTTCTGTGGTTTACTTTGTTTGGTTCTGTGTGAAGAACAGGTGAAGCAGCTTCAGATGAACAGCTGATCTTTGTTTGTTTCCATTGTGAAATTTCACTGTTTTTGAACATCACTTTTAGCTGCAACAGACTTTATTAATGAAGAATGACATTAAAGCTTCTGTCTTGTCAGAATTGTAGTTAAAAAGGGTTAGGGTTATCTTTAAATAATAGATAGACATACAAATATGACAACAATGCAATAAGGCAGCGGGGTATGTGAGGTGAACATGAACAAAATGCTGAATGTTGCCGTTCATTTAATCCTTCCCCACCTTAAAATAACATTAAAACTGACCATATATTTTCTAACAGGCACAATGTCGTAAATACATGACTACATGAATACATAAATAAATCCAATCAAAATATATTTTGTGGTCAAATCTGACAGCATCCATTTCCACATAAGCAGTGTGCATATGGGTGTATATAGGTCTGCTGCCGATTTAAGATTCAAACTCCTACAAAACAAATAAAAGCAAACACATAAAGCAAATCTGCCTGTGAATATTTTATATAACTACAATATCGGTAGGTTTAAATCTGTTTAATCACTTATATCAATGTTATATCATCATATTGTCTAGCCCTAAAACTTTTATAGTATAGTTTTTGATAGTGTTGTTTATTTAAAAACACCCAATTATGCAGAATATAAGATGGAAAATATTTAATTGATGAGTCGTCAACATAATATATAACAATACAATACATAAGGTATGATTTTACCTCAAAATCCAACAATTCGACACAAAATGATCACTGCAAATCCATGTTTCTCTGCTGGAGTCCAGCTGTTTCTGTGAATTGCAGTGATCCATTTGCTTCTTTTTCTGTTGCTTTCTCTAGTTTTTAAATATATACCTCAGGGTTTGTGTCAAATCTATTTGTACAGTCAGCCGCAAAGCTCTTTCCCGTTTTGGATGTGTTTTGTGTGTTTTTTGCGACATTCACGCTGAAAACCAATGCTGCTGCTCAGTCTTTTGCCACTCAGCGTGCGTGACCGCAGTCCTAACGGTCGACGGTGACGTCACGTGCATACCCTCTATTCAGCCACTTGCTTCGTTGAATGAACGACTCGATGACTCATGCATTAAGACAGTGACTTACCGCCATCTGCTGGTGGTTTAATATTTAAAAGAATCACTTTTCAAGTTTTATAATTGCATATTTCTCTACTGAACTTTTTTAAATTTAAAACATTATTGATGTTGTAAAGGTATTTGTAAAGATAAAAAAAAGAAAAGAAAATATAAATAAAGTCAATTTAGGGGGCAAATATTGTCACTTAATGGAAAAGGTGCAGTCTAAGTGGAAGAGAGAATGATGGTAAATGCCTCACTCTAATAGTTTGGGAATCACTGCAATAAGGATTTATAAAAAGTGAAGAAAGGAAGAAAAAGGTTTCTTCAGTTTTCTTCTCTTGATAACAAAGTCGCTCCAATCACAACATTCTCCTCGAAACAAGAGGAAACTCTTCACCGCAACATAATTAATACTGCATTATCTGGTGTTCTTCAATAAAACCACCTACATATATTTAACCTCAAGAATGCAAAACATTGCTGTTTAAATTTAATACAACATATTACTTTTCTTTTTTGCAAAATGAAAATATCTAATATTTTTAGAGTCAAAATAAGATGCTCTGTTTGTAATTCTAATACATGTAATACATTTTTGTCAAGTTGACTTCCTATTAAGCTCAGAACACATTTAAATCTCAAATAAAACAGCATTAAATGAATTAATAGAGCCTAGGACACGTCCTTTCAGATTAACCATAAATGAAGCATGTTTATTTCTGTTCATAATGTACACTTGCATTAAAAAGTGTAATGGCCTTGTAACACAGATGGGCTCAAATGACACATGCAGCTTATAAACTCACTATTTATGTGTGCAGTTAAAGAAGTCAGATTAAACAGGTCAAACAAAGGTGTGTTTATGTGCGTGCATGCATGTACGTGCGTGCGTGTGTGTGCTCATTCACAAGAACAATGAAAACATTCATGTGTTTTAATGCAAGTTAATCCAGTGAATCTGGTTTTTAGGCTTAATGCAGGAAAAGATGATCAAATATGTGCTTGCTTATATATTGAAACACAGATGTAAAGTCCAGGGGTCAGAACAAAAGTCCTGCCATATGTTTATTTCACCCACACAACAAAAACTCCAGTGTTAAATAAACTCTCCTGGGAGTATATGTGAGACCACACTCAACAGTGTTAAATGAACACTGAAGAAGTGTTAAAGTTAAAGAGATAATTAAGTGATTAGTTGAGTGATGATTGACCATTATTGAAGATACCTGATGTTAACAAGCAGAATCACCAAAGGAGAAAATCACAGTTTAAGTCACCATCACGGGGATCAGTGTTTGCTTTAGGTGGGCTCTTGTAACTGAGTTATAACATCCAGGTAAGCAAAGAGAAAAGATGCTCAGGTGTTGTTGGTTATGTGTTCACATTTATCTTTTTCTCTAATATTCTAATGTGAGCTGCTGATCTTTCTTATAACAGAATTCTGTTAGCTGGGTCTAATGGAACGACTTTCTGGCTCAGCTGAGACTCAAACAAGAGACCTTCTTGTTGTGAGGAGACAGTGTTTCCCACTGAGACACTTGTGCAGCCCTTAAACACAAATGTAAAATACACTGTAAACGATTTCCGTTGTTTTCACAGTATTATACTGTGTTCTCAACAGTTCCCTACTGTAGAATCTGAGTACAGCATATTACTGTAGATTTTGTAGTTTTCACAGCTTGTTACTGTATTCTTAACAGTTTCCAACTGTATAAGCTGTGTACAGTATGTTACTGTAGATTTTCAATGCATTCTGGGAAAATATTAGCCTACTGTATATCTAAAGACAGTAGGCTACTAAATGACCGCGAAAAATAACCACACACCTCCTCACGCATGACAGACTCATCATGAAGATGAAAGCCTACAAGAGTATGGTAGGTTAACTTTTCTTTTTTTTCACTTTATGTTTTATTCTGATGTTATTTCCAAGATATAAAGCTACGTTTTAGTTAATACATTTCCATAAAAATACATGAGTAAGCGTTCATTTTCTGGCATTTTCCTCCTGCAGCGTGGTGAAGATTAAAGTCCGAGGACGGAGTAGCCTACATGAAATTGGTAGGTGGGTATACTTTAAAACACATGTAATTGCCTTATCTGTTTTATACAAATGTTATTTGCAAAGTATAAATACGTTTGAGTTAATAAATATATGTATGAACATCGGACCGGGTGAGCATTTCCCATTTAAGCCACACTAACTAGAATTTTCCTCCCGCAGCGGCGCTGGCAGACCGGCTGGACCATCGCGAGACAGGCGGGAAGAGCCGTGAAGACGAAAAGCCTATTACCTGAAATTGGTAGGTCAGTTTTAAAACGCATGTAATCGCCTTTTTTGTTTTGTACTAATATTGTTTGCAAGGTATAAATATGTTTTAGCTTATAAATATCCGTAAGAACATCGAAGCGGGTGCTTTCAGAGACCGGCTGAACTAACGTGAGACAGGCGGGAAGAGTCGTTGTGAAGACGAAAAGCATTCGTGAAAATGGTAGGTCAACTTTAAAACGCATGTAATCACTTTTTTTGTTTTGTACCAATGTTGTTTGCAACTTCAAGGTATAAATACTTTTGGTGCTGCTGGTGCTCATTTCCCAGTTAAGCTGTGCTGACAGCATTTTTTTCCTGCAGCGACGCTGGCAGACGGGCTGAACCATCGTGAGACGGGGGAAGAGTCGTCGCAATAAAGAAGACCATTTTCTTTATGGCATGTGGTTTTAAGATGTAAGATGATATGTATTCACTGGTTATTGTTGTATACTGCTACTAATTAAGTACTTTAACTCTTCAAACTTTATTTTTATATTTCCAACATTTATTTTCCACTGGCACAATGTGTTAATGTGATTTTAGTGGTATGAATTTAATTGTATTTTGTTAATTGATGAAATTAATATGCTGGTAAATTTCTGTATTGAAGTCCGAATATAAAAGATGAAACCTAAATAAAGTTGATCTGAAGCAATAATTTGTGTTACTGAATATATAACAGTTAACTTAAAATAAACAAAAATGAACTGTGAAAATAACTACAGTAGTTTTAGGCATACTGTAAAATAAAGTACAGCATTATACTTTATTTTACAGTACAGTACAGTAAAACTACTGTAGTTATTTTTACGGTAATTTTACTGTGGTATTAAATACAGCAACTACTGGATAATTGTTGCCAGTAAGTTACTGTTAATTTGACAATAAACATTTTACAGTGTACACATATTTGTAGAATAATTAATAATAAGCAAAGAAAAGGTCCCTGTTTAGGTTCAGCGCTTCTACATCTGAATGCTGGCTAAATTGGCCAAATCTGTTCCCGAGAGCAGAATTACTGATCAACACACACATATGCAGAATACATCAAATATAGTGACGCAAACCTTGACTAATTAAACTAAATCAATGTCATTTCAAAAATAAAAGCAATCATTCTGCTTCGTGATCGTTCACTAGGCTTTGTGGAATTTTTATGATTGTTTTATTTTTCTCCTTTTTGACACAATTTGTGTTGTTCTTCAAATCGAAATGCAAAAGCAGACATGGACACACACACACACACACACACACACACAGTAATAATCAATGCTGTTTCAACAGTCCTAACAATATCTTCTTTTGAGTCAGAAGAAAAGACATTAAAATGACAGCAGTGATATAACTGATGGCAGTGTCTTCATCGTGAAACTGACACATCACAATAAGCATTTATAGATCTAAATACTTGTGATAAATCAGTGTGTGTGCTGGAACAGGTTTGGTGGATTCATAATTGTGGTGTTTTTCATGTTTAATATCTGTCCTTTTAAACTTTTGTTCTCAGCCCATGTCAGGTGTGTCCTGTTAGTTGATGTGACAGGTCATGTCCTGAAAAACATCAGAAACACCGCTGTGAAATATGCACATGAGCAGGTTCAAACTGTAAGGTGTGGAAAGCTTTGTGTAAATGATCACATTCATTAAATAATTCTGTGGTTTACATTGTTTGGTTCTGTGTGAAGAACAGGTGGAGCAGCTTCAGATGAACAGCTGATCTTTGTTTGTATCCATTGTGAACTTTCACTTTCTTTGAACATCACTGTTAGCTGCAACAGACTTTATGAAGAATGACATTACAACTTCTGTCTTGTCAGAATTGTAGTTAAAAAGGGTTCAAAGGGTTTATCGTTTAACGATAAATAAAAGATAGACATACAAATATGACAACAATGCAATAAGGATTTATTAAAAAAAAGTGCAGAAAGGGAAAAAAAATGCTTGATCACAAGGTTGATCAAATCACAACATCCTCCTCGAAACGAGAGGACAATCTTCATTGCTGCATATTTAATACTGCATTATCTTAATGTGTTGTTCAATAAAACCATATACATATATTAAACCAAGAATACAAAACTTTGCTGTTTTTATTTATATTCATAATTTACACTTGCATTAAAAAGTGTAACGGCCTTGTAACACAGATGGGCTCAAATGACACATGCAGCTTATAAACTCACTACAGGCTTTATGTGTGCGGTTAAAGAAGTCCTTACTGATTAAAAGTCATTCAGATTCACATTGTGTGCATGTGTTTGTATGTGTGTGTGTGTGTGTGTGTGTGTGCGCTCATACACAAGAACAATGAAAACATTCATGTGTTTTAATACAAGTTAATCCAGTGAATCTGGTTAAATCTTCGGTTAAAAGCAGGAACAGATGCCTATATATTTGCATTCATGTCACAGGAATGAAAAATCCTCTATATGTTTCATATATAGAATTACAAAAAAAAAAGTGTTCAAATGTAAACCTGAAGTGATGGTTAGTATATGTGTGCATCTTCCCCTTTAATTTCCTGACTGCAGCATGTCAATCTTAATAGTCTTTTCACTCATCTCCTCCACTTCTGCAGTTATTTTTCTCTGTTTACTTTCACTGATTTCCAAAAGTCATCTGAAATGTTCAATTGTCAATACAACTGAAAAATGTGAGAGAACATCATATAAGCTCACTTAAAGGTGCCATAGAATGCTTTTTCACAAGATGTAATATAAGTCTAATGTGTCCCCTGAATGTGTCTGTGAAGTTTCAGCTCAAAATACCCCATAGATTTTTTATTATGGGTGCTGATTTTGATACACTTGATTTGTGTATATATATAATTAGCATTGCACAACGTATCGAGTGCTGGGCAAAATATTTGTTGGAGGCCCCTCACAACACCTCTCCCCTCTTTAATATTTTTATATTGCAATAATTTCACTGTTTCTCTCCAAATTAATGCAGAAACAACTTCAACTGGAAAAAATTATTTTGACAGCACTTGATACGTTGTGCAATGCTAATTATATATATACACAAATAAAATGAAAGGGACAATCACTACTAAGCAGAGAAGTTAAGCAATATATATAAGTTATAGTTCATTTAAACTGAAATTTTATGTTAGAGCAGTAATTTAATCATCAGCAAAATTTAGAAGATACATCTGAGGTACTTTTTTGAACATAAAAAAACTCTAGTGTGTTTTCTTTTTGACTTTGTACACGACTTTGCTTTTAGTCACTATTTTGCACACTCAGCTCCCGACATGATGTCATACATGCAAATTCAAAGTGTCTAGTCCAGGCGCTTGTGCTCTTAAACTCGTAATAAACCAGCAAATGACGCTGATCGACAGAACAAGTTTATTTTTTAGAATGCATCACTCCAAAACAGATGATGACAACTCACACCTGGAGCTGTACTTATCTACATGCCTATTTAGCATTTTGCTTCGCATCACCCAAAGGATGTGTTCATTTTGGCGAATAGATCGGACCCACTCTGACATGGCAACTATATCCAGTGAATGAAGAGGCTAGTATTTTGCTCTCGTCTAGGCTTAGGGGATGTTGCAGTTATGGAGGCCCCTCCTCAAACCCGAGGCCCTAGGCAATTGCCTGCTCTGCCTATAGGTAGCACAGGCCCTGGTTTTATGTTAAATAACGGTCTTTCAAAATTTTGTTAACACTTATGTCATAAACACCTTGTGATTTTTTTAATTTGCCTGATGTAATTCCTCTACATTTGTGACATCTTGCAATTGACTATGCTTGAGTCACACACAGACTTCAATATTCAGCCTGCAAAACACAACTATGGTAACAATTAAATTTTAATTAAAGTAAATGATGAAGAACTGTTGTGTAAGTGAACTATATTAACTAAGCATTTGTCAGTACAACATACTATTCCTATTTCATTTTACTTGTTTTTTTTTTAAGGCAATCAGTTTTAGGTTTTTCAGTGCACCAACAGATCTCCCTCTATATTAATATTGAGCAAAACACATGAAATAACATTTCTCTGAAATGTTCTCTTGAACATTTACTCTCTTTTAACCCAGTGTTTCTCAAAGTGTGTATGTGCAATATATGTAAACAATAAAGGATCAAACTAATGCTAGTATTCCTGCAGTATATTCCCATATATTTGTGTTCTGTAAGGGCTCCTGTCTTTGTGCCTCCATTGTCTTTTCATGAGAGAGAAATGTTGAGGGCGAAGGCAAACATCATATAAGACTTTTGTCTCTTTGTCAGAGTAAATGAAGAGTCGACCAGTTACTGTCAGTCTATTTATTCAGTCAAAAGAAAACACACAAGTATCGTGCAAAAGTAACTTGCAGCACTTCAAATGGTTTATTCTTCTTCCAGTGAATCACTGTGTTTGTATTTGTCCTCATTTATAAGTTACTTTGGTTAAAAAAACAAATGAACAAACACATGTAAATATAAATGAGGTGATGTTTGACTCATTTAACCTCCATAAACTCTCTCATGTCACACATCTGCTCGAGTTTCTGCTCGAATTCAGTGATGGAAACATGGATGTGATGAGCAGAAATGTTATATTAAAGACTTTATAAATGCCAATCTGAAGAACTTCTGCTTAAGCAAATTTATATTATGAAGAGATGTTTTTTAAAGAAAAGCCAATTCTTCTGTTGTGTATTTATCATGTTTACCTGTCATGTTTTATCTGATAGTAAATTGTTATTTTGAGTTTTATTGTTTGAATGGGATCTGTCACTGGATCATATCAGATCACAAGTCTTTATATCAAACAAGGTTTCAAAAAAGACTCTCTTATAATAAACACAAATTTGTGTAATGAAGATGTGTGCCTTGAATTCACCCAGCTGTGTTCACAATCACTAAATCAGCAATACACTTTTTGCCATGAATTCACTGTTTTTATGATAAATTAGATTTGTAAAAATTCTTAATTTGATATTTAAGAAAACCAGTGGTGTAAAGTATTTGAGTAAATGTGATTACTGTACTGAAGTATCTTTTTGGCTACTTTGTAGTTGTACTGAGTACCAAAGATATTAGCAACTCTCTACTTGACTACATTTTTGAGCAAGTAAATGTACTTTTTACTCCACTACATTTGTGATGAGTAATGCAATTACACATTACATTTTTCATGGCATCTAATTTTTTCTGCAGCAGTTTGTTTCTGATATAAAGAAGTGATATCGCCATCTAAGGTCATTGAAGGTACTATATCTTGTGTGTTTTGCTTTTACTCACCCAACATGTCAACAAGGACACTTAACATGAATGTGAGTCCATTAGCAGGTAGTTTCTGATCGCAGGTGTTTGATTTATGAGATGAGATCATGACTGCAGCCGGTGATGAGACTCAAACCAGCACATCCAGTGCAGGAGACTTTGACTATTTCATTTTACGTAACATTGTTTAATTCATCTGCTATACTGACAAAACTGTTTTGAAGGATGTTGATGTATTCATGGCCTTTCTGTGCACTTGAGCTCAACTGAGACTTGAGAGTTTGTAGATGTTTAAAAGGTTGTTGTGTCGACTTTGATTTATTACAACATTAAGGTGTTCAGTTTTATTTCGATTTTAGAAAATAAACTTGATTTCTCATCTTACAAATCAATTGCTTCTTATTTTCACCAGCATCTCTCAGGTGTCGAGGACTAGAGCATCTCTGAGCTCATTCAGCACAAGTAAAATACTTAAGTACCCTTAAATCAGATACTCTTTTATTCAAGTCGTATTGGAGTTGGTGAAATGTAACTTGCAACTCCACTTAATGGAGTCATTTTCACTGTAAGGTATCTGTACTTTTACTCAAGTATAGTTTTCAGGTAATCTTTAAACCTCTGAAGATAATCCATCACCTCTTTCTGAGCTGATGGATCTGAACTTAAACAGTTTTAGTTCATGAATGATTTGAAATGCAGATCTAAAGTTGAAGGAAACACTGAGGAAACACTTGGAAAAATTAAAGTGTATAAAAATGATAGGAGTTTAAGTTAACTGTAACGCAAGTGTACTGAACTAAAAATGTTTATTTCATACAGTATATTTCACAAAATAATTTGGAATCAGAAATTGATAGAAAATCAAAGCCGTACAGTAACTGAGTCTGAAGCTGATATCACAAAAGGTTTTAAAGCGCCGTTTTAAATTCAGTGTCCAATTTCAGAATGATTTTAAGTGTTTCGGCTTTTGAATGACACCAAATTATATCACATATGAAAATATGTGAGCAGAAACAAGCACACCTGACAGATAATTGTACAATTACTGTACTGTATGTACAACCTTTTTTTCCTGTACATTTTTTTTATATATATATTTGCCCGACATGTTTGGTTATATGTACTCGTGATTCTCAATAAAAACAATGTTAATGGTGACTCCAAACCAAACTGTTAAATTTGATCAAATATCAACATTAACTAGAGCTAATATTCTGTTAACAGTATTTTTATACATGTATGGAAGAAATAAACCCAAACTCACATTTATGCTGAGCACAATATATTCAAATAAACACACAAACTCAAAGAGACAGACTGTGTTCAAGGCTCAGTGAAGGGATTTAAAGGATCTATTGTAGCTTCAGCCTTCATTCATCGAGACACAGAACTGGAGTGCCTTAAACCAACAAATGCAAACTGAACTGAAAACTGAAACAATGAATCAGGGAAATGAAAGCACAGAGTAGTGGAGCCCTCTGCTGGTGACTGCAGGAAATCACACAATAATTCATCTGATCATCTGATGTTCATCTGTGGAAATACTGCAGAAACATAACAACTATACAAATAACATCACAACTATACAAATAACATCACAACTATATAAATAACATCACAACTATATAAATAACATCACAACTATATAAATAACATCACAACTATACAAATAACATCACAACTACACAAATAACATCACAACTATACGCATAACATCACAACTATACAAATAACATCACAACTACACAAATAACATCACAACTATAACATCACAACTATATAAATAACATCACAACTATATAAATAACATCACAACTATACGCATAACATCACAACTATAACATCACAACTATACGCATAACATCACAACTATATAAATAACATCACAACTATACAAATAACATCACAACTACACAAATAACATCACAACTATACGCATAACATCACAACTATAACATCACAACTATATAAATAACATCACAACTATACAAATAACATCACAACTATATAAATAACATCACAACTATATAAATAACATCACAACTACACAAATAACATCACAACTATACAAATAACATCACAACTATATAAATAACATCACAACTATACAAATAACATCACAACTACACAAATAACATCACAACTATACGCATAACATCACAACTATACAAATAACATCACAACTACACAAATAACATCACAACTATACGCATAACATCACAACTATATAAATAACATCACAACTACACAAATAACATCACAACTATAACATCACAACTATACGCATAACATCACAACTATATAAATAACATCACAACTACACAAATAACATCACAACTATATAAATAACATCACAACTATATAAATAACATCACAACTACACAAATAACATCACAACTACACAAATAACATCACAACTACACAAATAACATCACAACTATATAAATAACATCACAACTATATAAATAACATCACAACTATACGCATAACATCACAACTATAACATCACAACTATACGCATAACATCACAACTATATAAATAACATCACAACTATACAAATAACATCACAACTATATAAATAACATCACAACTACACAAATAACATCACAACTATATGCATAACATCACAACTATATAAATAACATCACAACTATATAAATAACATCACAACTATACAAATAACATCACAACTACACAAATAACATCACAACTATACGCATAACATCACAACTATACAAATAACATCACAACTACACAAATAACATCACAACTATACGCATAACATCATAACTATATAAATAACATCACAACTATATAAATAACATCACAACTACACAAATAACATCACAACTATAACATCACAACTATATAAATAACATCACAACTATAACATCACAACTACACAAATAACATCACAACTATAACATCACAACTATATAAATAACATCACAACTATAACATCACAACTACACAAATAACATCACAACTATAACATCACAACTATACGCATAACATCACAACTATAACATCACAACTATACGCATAACATCACAACTATATAAATAACATCACAACTATACAAATAACATCACAACTATATAAATAACATCACAACTACACAAATAACATCACAACTATATAAATAACATCACAACTATACAAATAACATCACAACTACACAAATAACATCACAACTATACAAATAACATCACAACTATAGAAATAACATCACAACTACACAAATAACATCACAACTATACGCATAACATCACAACTATATAAATAACATCACAACTATATAAATAACATCACAACTATATGCATAACATCACAACTATAACATCACAACTATACGCATAACATCACAACTATATAAATAACATCACAACTATACAAATAACATCACAACTATATAAATAACATCACAACTACACAAATAACATCACAACTATATGCATAACATCACAACTATATAAATAACATCACAACTATATAAATAACATCACAACTATATAAATAACATCACAACTATACAAATAACATCACAACTACACAAATAACATCACAACTATATAAATAACATCACAACTATATAAATAACATCACAACTATATAAATAACATCACAACTATATAAATAACATCACAACTATACAAATAACATCACAACTACACAAATAACATCACAACTATACGCATAACATCACAACTATACAAATAACATCACAACTACACAAATAACATCACAACTATACGCATAACATCATAACTATATAAATAACATCACAACTATATAAATAACATCACAACTACACAAATAACATCACAACTATAACATCACAACTATACGCATAACATCACAACTATATAAATAACATCAAAACTATACTAATAACATAAAAACTATATAAATAACATCACAACTATACAAATAACATCACAACTATATAAAGAACATCACAACTAAACAAATAACATCACAACTATATAAATAACATCACAACTATACAAATAACATCACAACTACACAAATAATATCACAACTATACAAATAACATCACAACTATAGAAATAACATCACAACTACACAAATAACATCACAACTATACGCATAACATCACAACTATATAAATAACATCACAACTATACAAATAACATCACAACTATACAAATAACATCACAACTATAGAAATAACATCACAACTACACAAATAACATCACAACTATACAAATAACATCACAACTATAGAAATAACATCACAACTATAGAAATAACATCACAACTATACAAATAACATCACAACTATACAAATAACATCACAACTATACAAATAACATCACAACTATAGAAATAACATCACAACTATAGAAATAACATCACAACTATACAAATAACATCACAACTATACAAATAACATCACAACTACACAAATAACATCACAACTACACAAATAATATCACAACTATACAAATAACATCACAACTATAGAAATAACATCACAACTACACAAATAACATCACAACTATACGCATAACATCACAAATATAGAAATAACATCACAACTATACAAATAACATCACAACTATACAAATAACATCACAACTACACAAATAACATCACAACTACACAAATAACATCACAACTATACAAATAACATCACAACTATCACAACTATACAAATAACATCACAACTATACAAATAACATCACAACTATACAAATAACATCACAACTACACAAATAACATCACAACTATACTCATAACATCACAACTATATAAGTAACATCACAACTAAAAAAATAACATCACAACTACACAAATAACATCACAACTATATAAATAACATCACAACTATACAAATAACATCACAACTATATAAATAACATCACAACTATATAAATAACATCACAACTACACAAATAACATCACAACTATACGCATAACATCACAACTATATAAATAACATCACAACTATATAAATAACATCACAACTATACACAACATCACAACTATAACATCACAACTATACGCATAACATCACAACTATACAAATAACATCACAACTACACAAATAACATCACAACTATACAAATAACATCACAACTATAGAAATAACATCACAACTACACAAATAACATCACAACTATACGCATAACATCACAACTATATAAATAACATCACAACTATATAAATAACATCACAACTATATAAATAACATCACAACTATATGAATAACATCACAACTATACAAATAACATCACAACTATACAAATAACATCACAACTATACAAATAACATCACAACTATACAAATAACATCACAACTATACAAATAACATCACAACTATACAAATAACATCACAACTATACAAATAACATCACAACTATACAAATAACATCACAACTATATAACATCACAACTATACGCATAACATCACAACTATATAAATAACATCACAACTATACAAATAACATCACAACTATATAAATAACATCACAACTACACAAATAACATCACAACTATATGCATAACATCACAACTATATAAATAACATCACAACTATATAAATAACATCACAACTATACAAATAACATCACATCTACACAAATAACATCACAACTATACAAATAACATCACAACTATACAAATAACATCACAACTACACAAATAACATCACAACTATACGCATAACATCACAACTATAAAAATAACATCACAACTAAAAAAATAACATCACAACTATACACAAATAACATCACAACTATACGCATAACATCACAACTATATAAATAACATCACAACTATACGCAAATAACATCACAACTATATAAATAACATCACAACTACACAAATAACATCACAACTATATAAATAACATCACAACTATACGCATAACATCACAACTATATAAATAACATCACAACTATACAAATAACATCACAACTACACAAATAACATCACAACTATATGCATAACATCACAACTATATAAATAACATCACAACTATATAAATAACATCACAACTATATAAATAACATCACAACTATACAAATAACATCACAACTACACAAATAACATCACAACTATACGAATAACATCACAACTATATAAATAACATCACAACTAAATAACATCACAACTATATAAATAACATCATAACTATATAAATAACATCACAACTATATAAATAACATCACAACTACACAAATAACATCACAACTATAACATCACAACTATACGCATAACATCACAACTATAACATCACAACTATACGCATAACATCACAACTATATAAATAACATCACAACTATACAAATAACATCACAACTATATAAATAACATCACAACTACACAAATAACATCACAACTATATAAATAACATCACAACTATACAAATAACATCACAACTACACAAATAACATCACAACTATACAAATAACATCACAACTATAGAAATAACATCACAACTACACAAATAACATCACAACTATACGCATAACATCACAACTATATAAATAACATCACAACTATACAAATAACATCACAACTATACAAATAACATCACAACTATATAAATAACATCACAACTACACAAATAACATCACAACTATACAAATAACATCACAACTACACAAATAACATCACAACTATAGAAATAACATCACAACTATACAAATAACATCACAACTATACAAATAACATCACAACTATACAAATAACATCACAACTATATAAATAACATCACAACTATACAAATAACATCACAACTATACAAATAATATCACAACTATACAAATAACATCACAACTACACAAATAACATCACAACTATACAAATAACATCACAACTATCACAACTATACAAATAACATCACAACTATACAAATAACATCACAACTATACAAATAACATCACAACTACACAAATAACATCACAACTATACGCATAACATCACAACTATATAAATAACATCACAACTACACAAATAACATCACAACTATACACAACATCACAACTATAATATCACAACTATACGCATAACATCACAACTATATAAATAACATCACAACTATATAAATAACATCACAACTACACAAATAACATCACAACTATACGCATAACATCACAACTATATAAATAACATCACAACTATATAAATAACATCACAACTATATAAATAACATCACAACTATATAAATAACATCACAACTATACACAACATCACAACTATAACATCACAACTATACGCATAACATCACAACTATATAAATAACATCACAACTATAACATCACAACTATATAAATAACATCACAACTACACAAATAACATCACAACTATACGCATAACATCACAACTATATAAATAACATCACAACTACACAAATAACATCACAACTATAACATCACAACTATACGCATAACATCACAACTATAACATCACAACTATACGCATAACATCACAACTATACGCATAACATCACAACTATATAAATAACATCACAACTACACAAATAACATCACAACTATAACATCACAACTATATAAATAACATCACAACTATATAAATAACATCACAACTATACGCATAACATCACAACTATATAAATAACATCACAACTACACAAATAACATCACAACTATAACATCACAACTATATAAATAACATCACAACTATATAAATAACATCACAACTACACAAATAACATCACAACTATATAAATAACATCACAACTATATAAATAACATCACAACTATAACATCACAACTATATAAATAACATCACAACTACACAAATAACATCACAACTATACGCATAACATCACAACTATATAAATAACATCACAACTACACAAATAACATCACAACTATAACATCACAACTATATAAATAACATCACAACTATATAAATAACATCACAACTATACGCATAACATCACAACTATATAAATAACATCACAACTACACAAATAACATCACAACTATAACATCACAACTATATAAATAACATCACAACTATATAAATAACATCACAACTATACGCATAACATCACAACTATATAAATAACATCACAACTACACAAATAACATCACAACTATAACATCACAACTATATAAATAACATCACAACTACACAAATAACATCACAACTATAACATCACAACTATATAAATAACATCACAACTACACAAATAACATCACAACTATAACATCACAACTATATAAATAACATCACAACTATAACATCACAACTATATAAATAACATCACAACTACACAAATAACATCACAACTATAACATCACAACTATATAAATAACATCACAACTATATAAATAACATCACAACTATACGCATAACATCACAACTATATAAATAACATCACAACTACACAAATAACATCACAACTATAACATCACAACTATATAAATAACATCACAACTACACAAATAACATCACAACTATAACATCACAACTATACGCATAACATCACAACTATAACATCACAACTATACGCATAACATCACAACTATACGCATAACATCACAACTATATAAATAACATCACAACTACACAAATAACATCACAACTATAACATCACAACTATATAAATAACATCACAACTATATAAATAACATCACAACTATACGCATAACATCACAACTATATAAATAACATCACAACTACACAAATAACATCACAACTATAACATCACAACTATATAAATAACATCACAACTATATAAATAACATCACAACTACACAAATAACATCACAACTATAACATCACAACTATATAAATAACATCACAACTATAACATCACAACTATATAAATAACATCACAACTACACAAATAACATCACAACTATAACATCACAACTATATAAATAACATCACAACTACACAAATAACATCACAACTATAACATCACAACTATATAAATAACATCACAACTATAACATCACAACTATATAAATAACATCACAACTACACAAATAACATCACAACTATAACATCACAACTATATAAATAACATCACAACTATATAAATAACATCACAACTATACGCATAACATCACAACTATATAAATAACATCACAACTACACAAATAACATCACAACTATAACATCACAACTATATAAATAACATCACAACTATATAAATAACATCACAACTACACAAATAACATCACAACTATAACATCACAACTATATAAATAACATCACAACTATATAAATAACATCACAACTACACAAATAACATCACAACTATAACATCACAACTATATAAATAACATCACAACTATAACATCACATAAATAACATCACAACTAAATAACATCACAACTATACAACCACTGCAAACATGACAAGCAGTTCACACTTGTTAAGAGAAAACACTAAAAAAGAATATGTCCATATTTATTTTACAATATTCAATATTTTATTTTCAAGTTTTCAGGTTAAAAAAAGACAAATTTATAAACAAAAGAGTAAATTTGTGGTGTTACTACTGGCCCAGGAATGTCATAGTTTAAACAAAAAAACTAAAACCATAAACATTTTCTTAATTTGACTTAAAATAAACATAACCTGAAATAAAATACACACAAGAAAACTCTTTTTATTTTAGCTAGTTACCAAGGCAGGATTTCTATATTTTTCTAAATTTTCATTCAGTTTAACCTGATGTACTAAAAATCATGAAATAAATCAAACAGATCATTAGTAGATTGTTGAAAGTTATTAGTTGATACATTATTTATCACTCATAAATCATTGAAGTATTTATGTCTAAATTGTTTTAGTATCAGTATCTCAATAAACAATTATTAATCATGAACTAATGATTATTGTTATTATTATATGACACTCAAGGACACCGTACAATTAAAATAATAAACAATAAACAACAATCATTATTACAATGAAGGCAGACTTGAAATTATAGACATAAAAGCAAATCGCATTAAGCCTGCCTAAAAAGATGCGGTCTTAAGGAAAGATTTAAAAACAAGAAGACTTTCACTGCTTCACACATCCTGTGGTAATGAGTTCTGTAAATAAGGAGCTGCATGACTGAAGGCAACAGCAAGATTAAAAATTAATGCTGAAATAGGACGTCACTGACAGATTCCTCGTTTGATTTGAATTCTGGGTGATGAACCAACGTTAAGGGAAACACTACTAAAAATATCATTGTAAAACATGGACATTACTCTACAAAACATAGGCCCAAAGCCAAAAATTTCTAATGATTTAAACAAGAGTGTTTGAGGGTATCAAACGCCTTGAAACAATCTAGAAATAAAAGTAAGCTTGTCTGAGGAATTAAATTACTATAATCAAGCATATCAAGAATTCATCTAATATGACTGTGAATATCTCTCGCTTTGATAAAAAGGTATAATAAAAGGTATAATTATCAGTCTATTTGCAAAAACATGAGAGAATAATTTGAAATCATTACAGAATACCAGAATAATTAAACCATGCTTCATTGATGGTGATAATTCAGCTTTATCTACACATTCTTTTAATGCTTCGAAAACTACGATTCTTGTTATGTTTATATAGTTCTCCTGTGATGCCATCAATACCTGGGGACTTTCCATTAGACTTCTGTTTAAAAGCAATGTCTAATTCTGAAATCTCAATGTCAGCTTCCATCTTATTTCTAAAATCAGAGTCTATAGTAGGAACTTTATCTTTTAGGGAGGAAAAGAAGAAATCACAATCTCTCTCTGTAAATTTAGATTTATATAACTCATTACAGAAGGAATAGATGTAATCATCACTGTTTTCTCTTTGCTTATATTATTATTAATGGTAAGTGTATTAATAGTTTTTAAAGCTTATTTATGTTTTTCTAAATTAAAGAAATATAAATAATTTCCCCCTCTTCAATCCACCTGGCTCTAGATCGTATAAATGCTCCTTTAGCCCTTTCTGTTTAAAAATCATCCAACTCTGATTGTAGAAAGTTTCTGCTCACTCCCACTAAGGATGTCTTTATTACCAAATTCATTTAGTCTTGATAAAATTGTTATTTGCCTACATTTTCTAGCATTTGCAGTTTCCCTTCTTTAATTGCCAATCTTTTAATAGTAAATTTGACCCATTCCCATTTGCCAACTGAGGATAATTCAGACATAGTTTTAACATTATTAATCATTAACAAAACAGAATTACAAAAGGATTCACATTTAAGTAGATTATTATTAAACTTCCAATGAGTTCTGGTAGACGGTGAACTGCCATTGCTTCAAAGAGAGAGTGAAATGACACTGTGATCAGTTAAAACTGAAGGAGAAATATGAGGAAGAAAGAAGATTACTAGTTATCAACCAAAAGTCCATCCTGGAACACTGAATCCATCCTGAAAAGGATCCTTATGCGGGTTCATTACACGCCAAACATCGATTAGATCCAGAGACTGAGATATATTATAAACCAGGGGGTTATGAGAAAAAGTGGTGAAAGGAGTGGGGTATCTATCCTGCCATTCATCTGGAACAGCGTTAAAATCCCCTCCAATAATAAGTTTATCTGTAAAATATATGTTCTTCCAGTCATCAATTTTTGTAGCCATATTCTGAAAAAAAAAAAATAGCTTATTAGCGGCCTTGTTAGTGTAGCCATAAACATTAATCAAGATGTAAATGCATTAATTTGATTCAAGAATCACCATAATCCAGTGACCTTCATTATCGCCTGAACTAGCAACAATTTGACTGTCCATCCGTTTAAACAAAAAGGCGATCCCTGCTGAGTGGGAAGTTCAATGAGAGAATAGATCCTCTCCACCCCATTGTGACTTCCTGAATCTCACATCTGCATCAGTTGAATGAGTCTCTTGAAGAAAGAAACAGTTTAATTGAACTTGCTCCTTGCAAAAGAGAAAAACTGCCTTACATTTAACATTACACCTAATACCTAATAAACTACACCTAATTACATCTTTAAAACATTTAAAGATAACAGAGAAAAAGACATTTTTGAATTAAGAAAAACAAAGGGAAAAAAACTGCTAGCTATCAGATATCGTTCCTCTTACACAGACATATGTTAGTAACACATTAAAGGCAGATATAAAATAACTTAACATTAGTCCAGTGGACTATGAACATCGGTCAAGTAATATTTTTGATATTACCTTTGTAGTGGACCTACCTAGATCCCTACAATCGCATGATCTAAAATGAGATGTTACTGTGCCCTAATATTCAGTACTCTATACACAGAAATAAAGTTACAACTCAAAAACAGGCCCATCACTGCATTCACCATAGATTAAGCTGTCACTGCATATCCCTCGCGAAGGTAGGCTTTCAAGTTTTTCTTTCTTGTCTCCTCAACTTTGGGCCATAGACGAGCATGAGCCTCACTGTCATCCTTACAGAAATCCTCTCTAAAATGGATTTTTCTTTCCATGCAGACCGGTGCATTCGTCGACATCCTCCAAACCATATCACCTACAGTTCTCATGCCAAATTGAATGATTGTATTGACATCCACTCCGTGATTCTGACGATTTTTATCAGTGTTCTCTTTCAGCTGGAATTCAAAGGCACGAATGTATTCTGAATTCTCATCAAGCTTACGACTGAGGCTTTGGATGGCGGCGTACAGAACACTAGTGGAAATCTCATCCTTTTCCTGCACTGCTTTCACTCGTTTGGGCTCAGGACTTTTGAGAGGGGTGTGAGGCACTGCTGTCGAACATCTTTAGCAGACGGCACTTCAATCTCCATCGAATCAATAATTTCCCCTTCTGCTTCACCTGAAGCTTCTCCAACATAGGCATGTTCTCCAGTTTTTGCGCCATAACGCTTCAGTGAGTACAACATAAAAGGGCAAGCAAAGCAAAAGTTCTCTCGAAGTTAGTAATAAAAATGTTAAAGTAAACAAATAATTGCAAATGCAATAATCATAGATGGCCTTTAACACAATTTTATCAGAGCCTATGAAAAGTTCAACTTGTCACTCTTGACACGCCCCCAATAACATGAACCCTTGTGAGGTGTCAAGTGACATTCGCTATTTTGATAAGAATATATCATAATATGAATAATTAGTGGTTTTGTGTATGTTCAGTTTGTATTTATTCCCAGTTCACAAGTACTTCAACTGACCATTCCATGATAATCTTCATTTATTTTGATAATATATGCCAAAGCCTATTTTTTTCCCCAGAAATGTATTCAGACTTATTCAAATTGTGTAAGTAAAATGACACTTATATATAGACTAATTATTTTCATTGTTTTATATGATTTTCATAGCAGAAACTGATTTATTACATGAAACAGTCCAAAAATGTCTGGGTCGTCTGGGACACAAAGGCAGTTTTTCCACCTTTTGACCACAAGATGTCGTTAGTGTGCACCGTTTTAAAAAGCTTTCTGAACCTTTTACGATACAGTTGAGGGGAAAGCCTCTGTGCTTTGCAAAGCTTCAAATCACTCATTTTACAGTAACATACTGTAAAGTACATTACAGTAAAGAACAGTGTTGCCAGTATTTTATCATCACTTTACAGGACAATTTTTAAACACTACAGGTTAACAGTGATTCATTAATCACAAAACATGTCTACAAAGCAAATAAACGAATACAGACAAAAATAGAAGAAACACAATCAAATTTATTTAAGAAGGGTTGACACTGAAAAAGCAAAACTTTTTTTTTTTCATAAATCAGTAACAGAAATCACTAACGATTTCCCCAAAATCACAGATAAGATCTCTTACATCTTTAGAGAGGTTACAAAATTAAGAGAAAAAAAAGAAAGATACATTCCAGATAAACTGTTTTCTCTAAAACTGTGTATCACCCAAAAAATCACTCATAGAAAACATAATCAAATCTCTGCACACATAAGAAAAGAAATCATATAATATGAACTAATTAATCAATCATCAAACAAACCTGTCATAGCATCACTCATTTTTACAGTAACATACTCGAAAGTAGATTACAGTAAAGAACAGTGTTGCCAGTGTTTTACCATTAATTTTCAGGACAATTTTGAAACACTACAGGTTAACAGTGATAAATCACTTTCATAAATCACCAACGCTTTCCCCAAAATCACAGATATGAACTCCTACATCTTCAGAAAGGTTAAAAGATTAAGAGGAAAAAGAAAGATACATTCCAGATAAACTGATATCTCTAAAACTGTGTAACACCCAAAATTACTCATAGGAAACATAATCAAATATCTGCACACATAAGAAAATGTAATATGACCTGATTAATCAATCATCAAACAAACCTGTCATAGCATAACTCTTAAACACCCTCTACCGTTAACCATTAACTATATCCAAAATCCACCAACACCAAATACAGCTGCTCAGACAATAATATCAATCAGCCATTATTCCCAAATACCCTACTGTATATATAAAGAACTAAAATATTTTCAGATTTTTATTTTCATTGCTTTTTGTCATCAGCATCTCTATTCACAAAATAAGCTCACATAGACACACGAGTCATGACTTCAGCAGTGCAGTAGTGGAGGTTGTCAATCCATTTTAACCAAATTAATTGTATGATATGCCAAGCAATGAATCATTTATTCACCCTCATGTCATTCCAACCCCAAATGACTTTAGATTTTATTCTGATTTACCTCTCCTACTGAATTGGACTGGGAAACCTAAAAAGTAAATCATTGATTGTTGTTAAAGTTATTTAATATTTATTTTAAATATTAAAATGGGTCAAACTTTACTCTGTCACATGTTTAAGAGACTGAGCAGGGTTTCCTCTGTCCCATGTGTCAGGATTGCGATACTCCCCCTCCCTCAGTAGGTAGTAGGGCTCGTTGTATTCTTGACCCTCATAGAGCTTCCACATGCCTTTGATAACCTTACAAGAGCGGACCACATCTATACCACAGCGGTCCAAAGAAGGACAGTCCTCTGTGATGGAGCACTCGTTGCCTCTAAATTCATCTTGATCGTACACCAGAATCACAGGCTTGAAGAAGAGAGAAAAGATCAGACAATCAGGCAATCAAATCTCTGCACACAAACACCCAAAGAAATCATAAAACTTTGTGTCTAAACACCTCATTAACAGCAGGAGTTGGTTAAAATGACATAAAAGTTATAATGGATGAATGAAGTGTGCACTGTTTTTTTTTTTTTTTTACATGATTCCCAATTATTTAGGCTATATTCATGATTTATTTGTAAAGGTTTTACATTTTTAATTCATTGTTGTAATTAGCAATTAATTTAATTTGACTTCTGAAGCAGATCTGTTAAATGATAGCATCAGTTAAAGTTGATTAAGGGTCAAGATCAAG
Organism: Chanodichthys erythropterus; assembly: GCF_024489055.1. Classification (NCBI taxonomy): domain Eukaryota; kingdom Metazoa; phylum Chordata; class Actinopteri; order Cypriniformes; family Xenocyprididae; genus Chanodichthys; species Chanodichthys erythropterus. Next base: position 53,558,742 of record NC_090232.1, read on the forward strand.
TTATCTGCATCAAGCCACTCCTATAATCACTGTTGTGGTTAAATTAATAGACTAACTGTACATCATGTGTGTAAGACTCCAGTGAAATCATTAGGTAATTATTCCCTCACGAATAAATCTCTCAACGAATAAAACTGGTGGTGTCTATATTATGATAGACTACTTAGCATTATAATAATATTAACAAATTTATTTCTTAAATCATTATTATTGTCCCTGGTTCACTCTTGTTAAGAAAGACCCAGCTAACAGAATTTTGTTATAAGAGCGTTCTCTAAATACTCAGTGTTGGTTCTGGAAACGTAAAAAATGTCCAGTTTTCTTGATGTTAGAGGAAAAAATGTCCATTTTTCTTGACGTTAGAGGAACTTTTTTATAAGGTATAATGTTCTGTTGATCAGCTTTATCAGAGAAGAAATGTTTTCTGAAAACATGCATTTGCTGATAAAGAAACAACATTATTATAACCAGGGGTCAAGAGCTTAACCAAAGCAAACACTGATCTCCATGATGATGACCTCAAACTAAACATCTAAACTTCTATTAATTCTCAATAAGATCTTCTATAGACGTGTGACAGAATTAAAGTCAGTCTGGTTAGTAATAAGTGAAGCTGGTAATGCTGTTTGTGGAGTTGTTTAATCAGATCTTCAGAGATTTAATGTATTTTATCATCAGTTCATCTAAGGCTGTGGCTGAAGAAAGTTGTAGTTTGTGTTCTTATTTCTCTTTCTTTCAGTGTTTGTTCACAGCAGGTGTTTGAATGATTGAAAGAATGTTTCAGGAACATCATACTAACCTTTTGTCATGATCATGAGTTGGAGTGCCCTGTTTAGCCGCCAGAGGGCACTCCAACAAGGACTTTTGTCACCTGTTTAAACTTAATTTCCCATAATTCACCTCCTGGACTGATTATCCTAGTTTCATTGCACTCAGCTGTTTTGTGTTTGATCATTAGTTCTGTCTATTTAGTCTTAGTTGTTTCTGTCCTTGGTTGTGGTTTGTTAATTTATGTTACATGCACTTTTTGTATCTCTGGCTTTCTGTTTATGGACTGTTACTGTGGATTTTGACCCTTGCCTTTTCTTTGGATTTCGACTTTGGATTACCCAATAAATGCTGCAACTGGATCCTAACATCTTGTTTTTGTGTGCAACCGTGACACCTTTAAATAACATTCTACTAACATTAAGGAAACTGAACATTTTCATGTTCTTGGAATGTTACAAATCAATGTTGAATTTTAGATCAAAATTAAGTTGAAAGAACATTTGAGGAACATTATACCTTATAAAAACGTTCCTGTAACGTCAAGAAGACTGGATGTTTTTAGTGTTCCCAGAACCAATACTGAATATTTAGAGAACTTTCTTATAAAAAAATCCTATAGAATATATTAGCTGGGGTAGCAGTGGCTGGAACAGACTTTAACCCTCTACCACACGCATTATGATAGACCTATAGAAAAAATATTTGGCTCTTTTTTCTTTTCTTAGAATGGCTTAACTTGAAGTGCTGTATAAAAAAAAAGGGAAAAAAAATAAAATAAGGTAATTTATGATATGTTGCCATACGGCAACAACGTGTAAATAACTTAGAATAAGTGTTAGTATATATAGTTAATATTTTTCCTCAGAAATGTTGTTTGTATTGAATCAATCAGTGCTATTATAAGCTTTAACAGTAATTATAAACAACACCTTATACTTATTTTCCAACATATTGTGCTTTTATTTATTCCATTCTCTTTTGCTGAATAATGCTTTATATTCTTTGAATTTCATTACTTTTTCATGATTATTATTTAAATTGCAAATATACAGAGTTTAAAACAAATATAATACTGTTCATCATGTATCATTGATGAATGTATCATCGTGTATCACTGAAGGATTTCACTCTTTCAGTGTTAGTTTTTAACACCTGTGGCTGAGACTACAATATACACCAGGGTATACATACCTTGACTATTTACATGCACATTATGGAGTGTTTTTGTGTGTTTGTGTGTGTGTGTGTGTGTGTGTGTGTCTTGTACACTGTGTCTGTGTATGGACATGAATGATGAATAAACCATAAACACACACCTCACCACGGCGCCACCATTTGAAGCACTCCTTAGCATCCCTCTCCTCCTCGTCAGACTTTTTTGTGTAGTAAACCCTACCAACATATTCAGTAAACTCCTCCGGCAGCAGACTGGATACCTGCAGATACAAGTGAAATAATGTGTTTATGATTATAGATCTGGGAAACTTAAACTTCACTTAAAATTTGATCTTTAAAGTAACAAGTGGTGTTGAGCTGTTTCATAACCATCTAAATACTTCTTAATAATACAATTTTCACCTTATGAAAAAAAGTACAAGATGATAATTTAGTGCTTAAACAATGGCTTGAACAAAATCTAACCAAACACTGATCTCAATTATGGTGAATCAAGTTGTTTTAAGAGACAGGAACAGAACCACCAACATATCTATAAATATAGAGAAATATAAATGTTCCTTCTCCATGTTTCTCTGAGTGTTTTGTAAAGTATTTCTGAGTTTGTTTAATAAAGAAGCTGCTGCACTAAGATCCTGATGTCTCTCCTTCGTTCTGCAACCAGCAACTCTGACAGGAGCAATATGATGATAATTTAGGTCTTGGGCAATCGCTTAATTACCTGCTATCACTAATTTGTTACTGTGAATGTGTGATGTATAGTAGCCTGTCAAAACTAATGTGACACTCTGTATAAGTACACATTTTTTCTTGAAACTACAGACTGAATAAGACAACGTGACTTTATTTTTTACATAATCTAATGATAAATTGTATGTGTAATTCAAACTGGAGAAAAAAAATCAGAAATGCTAAATTACTTAAGCAGCAAAGTGGTAAGTATACCTCGTATTTCTTAATCTTGAAGGGTTCAGTGGGGTTACTTTTCCTGTAGAAATAGACCTTGTCGATGGGTTTTTTATCCTTGCTGAAAGTACAATCCAGCTGAATCACCTGTGTGAGAGATTTACAATATTACAGCCACCTAAATATGTTGAAATGAAGCATAAAAGTCCAAGTGGAAAGTCAGTTTTAAACATAACATACATCAATGATGAAATCCTTCTTATCCAAGAACATAGTTGGGTGTTTGTTCCATTCTTCCACTGCTTTATTCCAGTTTTCCTGTAGCATTAATGATTAAAATCAAACAAATGAGAACAATTTGTCCACAAGAGATGCACATGATAACCCTTAACAATAAACAATTGCCATAAATGTTTCTTATTTACTAAATGTTTAATATTTAAACATTTCTTTACTTGTAAGTGCACATTTCCATTGACTGTAAAGTGTGACATTATGAAATGACAAATAAGATGCAAGGCATGATTTGTCATTTGTTAGTGGAGATGATGAAGTGAAATAAAAACTTTACTGCAGTCAAGACCAGAACTACTTTAGCCATTGTCTGGTTTGATCAGAAAACTGCAACTGGTAAACTGGAAGAGTCATTTAAGGGAACAGCACAATAATGGAATAAATTATATTTGCCCATTATGAAATTATAATTCTTAACAGGTGAGTTAAGTTTCAAAGGTAAAACTGTGTTTTGTAATCTAAGATCCAGTGCTAAATTAAGTTCTAATGATTACATTAATGCCACTGGTTTGTGGTCAACAATCTGTAAATGAATGTAATGTCATTCATTGATCCATCATGTTTTCCTCAGCTCTCTTCTACCTGGAAGATCTGTTTGTTGTTGTATTCAGTTTCTGTTACTCTGGTCTCTCCCACACACTTTGGCAGACGTCTGTTCACAACATCCTCCAGTTTCATCCTGGCATCTTTCAGCTCGTCATCAGTGGAGTACAAGATCTCCTCAAAGATGTGGTCTGATGAACGGAGAACATTTTTTGATTTAACTTTATTTGATGGCTATAAAAATTTTCACTGGTCAAATGAAATCAACACAGTAAAAATCATAATATGATCAAGATGCTTTGAATAATCTTTATTTACTTCATCTGAACCCTGTTTATGTTTGTGTATTTCCAGAATAGTTTAAGTTTACAAACAAACTATTTTAACAAGCTAAAAAAGGCAGGTTGCTGAGAAGCTCAAAATGCATGCGGCTACCCTTAAAAGTGCCATCTGTCCATCTTACCTGTCAGTTTGGACAATTTTGCAACCCTTTCCTTGTCGGATGCTATCGTACGCTTTCGTGAGCCACTTGACCTCTTCTTCTGGCCATCATCTCTTGAAGGGGCATCAGTAAACGGTGAGATCTTGGTGAGCTTGCCTTCAGCTGCCTTGAGGGCTTTTGTGATTCTAATGAACAAATCAAACATACATGAACCAATAAATAACTAACCAACACAAGGATATTTCGAGAACTGAGTAAAAACACTAAACCATACTTTATTTCGATGATGTTGCTGATCTTGTGCTGGTAGGCCTGACTGTAGAGAGTGTACCGGGTTTTAAACATGTCATAAACACTATCTGCCACCTGTGAGAGAAACAAGAGCACAGACTGACACACAAACACTGGAAAATACTGGAAAATAAAATTCACTCAATACTGAATGAATAGTATGGCAGTATCTATCTATTGTCAGTGATTGACATCTGATTCTGGAAATGTCTTTTTCATTACTTAACCACACTGTAATGGAGGATGAATATTTATTTATTATATTTAAACTGAAGTGAAATGTTTTAAAATACAATTACAGAATGAGCAATGATTGATCACTTAAAGATCTTTAATGGGTTATATAATGCATTATCATAACTAAAGTCAACATTTTGTAGTTGTATATGGATGTGATACTGCAGTGTTATCAAAACAGAGTGAAAGTAATCGTACGAGTAATAAATGATACCTTGTCTCTGAAGCAGATGTGATTTCTCCTTTTCACCTCACCCACCTCGTCCACCTCACACACCTGACACACTCGAGCAGATTTCAGCAGCCGCTGATGGTCGAAGCTGTTTGGGATGCCGAGGTGATAACAGTCTCTGTGAGATAAGAGAGCATTTAAAGGTATTTTCAGTACTGTGTTGGATTGTGCAGACCGAAATGGCAGGTGATGCTGATTTTATGCTGACTCCTAACAGTGTGGATACAGCAGTAATACTGATGCCATAGCAGAAAGGCTCTGTTCAGCCATGATTCACACGATCCACAAATAAATAAAAGTGCCTGTTAATGAGGGGTTGTTGAGATGCTAAACATTTTGGGGGTGGAGCTACCAAGATAGGAGTGTAAAATAACAACCACTTAAACATTTTCCAAAGTAATATTGTAAATTTGATCAAATTTAATATAAATGTAAAATAGCATCCTTTTAAAATGTAATATTTTTACCTTGCAAAATAGTCCCATCTGCGCACATCAATGCCGTTCCATTTATTTCTCACAATCTCAAACAGGAAAGTTTTGTCCTCACTCCAATTCCTCTCTTCCCGCTGGAAGAATGAAAATACTTTCAATTCTCAACTTAAATTGTGTATAACTTGCATTGAATTAAAGAGCATTTTACAGTATTTTGTACCATTTCATCTGAAGTAGTATGGTCCCCATCAATTAATTTCTTAATAAAGGTGAGATCACTCTTGTTTATCTTTCCCTTCAGTTCTCCATTCTTCGTTAATATGTTCTCAAGCATCAAGCTTGATGCTTCCTGATGACAAAAAAGCATTATAAAAAATGTATAAGCTGTATATATAATATAATTATTCAAGAGTGGTTCAGTATCTAAAAGTCAGTGATCTGCAATTTATTGGTGTCCTGTTTTTCTATTCTTGATGGCTACCACAGAAAAAAACAAAAAAAAACAATGACTTAAATACCGTTCGGTAAAAAGAAAAGTATGATGATTTGTTCCACCTAAAAATAAATAATAATAATTTTTGACAAATTTACAGATCAGTGATGAACATTTTGAACATTCTGGGTGATTCATTATAAATGTTCATTACTGATCTGTAAAGTTTTTAAAAAGGTCTTTTTGGAGTGGAATAAGTCATATATGAAAAGTGCATTTCATAGAAGAAAGTAAGCGTAAAGGTGATAAAACCCATATGACTGACTTTCTTCTATGAAACACACAAGGATAAATTTATAACAGCATGTCCAAGCTGTTCTCCAGTGAAGTGAATGATGACCGTGTCTTGTCATTCTCTTCCAATTTTTAATGCTGTGTCTTGGTGTTGAGGCTGTGCCCAGTGTCTGAGGCACATGTAAACACCAATAATCATTGGCAGACGGAAGTCTATGACGTCACACGCAGGGTGCCCGCGAGTATAAAAAGGCACCTGAGTTAAGGCCCTTTCACACAGGACGCGGTATGCGCTGCGCTCGCCGTTAGGTTCAGCGCAGCTCTTCAGATACAAAGCGATTTGCGCTGCGCTGGCCAGAACACAGTAGGCGGATTTTCCAAACTTGTATCGGGAGTTCTATACGTCTAATCATTTGATTGTTGTTCCACCTTTCGGTCAGCAGCAAAGTATATGTCCCGTGATAAGAAGTGAGCGATAGCAATCCCTGCTTGTAAGAAGAAGAAAGAGCAGCTCTTGACAGTGTCTGTCATGTCTCCATGACACAGCTTTTCTCCCGATGTCTCTATAGGACCAGCAAACTTGTATTGTATAGCTCTGGAAATTCCAACACAGTAAATAGCTGTTCATCCCATAGACTGTAAAAAAAGATGGACGACGCGACACCGCTTCCTTCCATTGTATTGAACTGAAGCCAAAATAGGCCGTTGAATGGGCGCTGACAGGTTACGCAATACGTCAAAAAAAAAAAGTTTGGAGCCTGGGCATGCGCAGAAGGAATCGTCAGTTGAGCCGGAGGCGGAGTCGCGATATCAAACTTCCGCCCAGACGACTGCGTCATCATTCATGTATTTTAAATAGACTATAAAATTATACACAATTTAAAAGTCTACCTATAAAATAATAGGCTATTCTGTTTCTAGAGCAATAATATTTTTGAAACAGCAAATTCAGTAGATAAAATCAATATAATATGCCACTAGAAACAACTCTAAATCGTCAGAAACGGTCCTGCCATTTTAAATCAAGTTCAACTAACGTTACAGGAGATCGATTGCTGTAGTTAGAGTAAGCTATCATTAGTTTAGTCCTGCTAATTATTATTTTATACCCATAAAAATAATAAGTAACTGCCAAATAACGATCACCTGCTTTTTCCCGACATGGTTAACATTAGGTGTGTTATCTTAACTAATAACATTTATTAATTAGCTTATAACGCCCACATTTGATGTTACAGAAAAAAAGTTCAGTGATCCGTCAGATCCTGTAGGTCGGTTAGTACAGTTTACTGCTGAACAACTCATTTTGTTGGTGTTAAATAACAAAGAAATCGAAAATTAACAGTTAGTTAATACATCTTCAATCTCCCCTCGAAGCTCCGACAGTCCTCAGACAAGCTGTCAATCAACTTCGAATCATGACGACACGCCCCGTTTTTATAGCATCAAATTGTTAGCTAAAATCTAAATCATCACAAAAACGAACAATTGAATATATATCAGTGTGATAACAACTACCTTAAATGACCAAAACCATCTTTCAGAAAGTTTTATTTGAAGCAGAATTTATTTTTAAGTTTTCACTGAAGTCTCATTCGACTGCATTGAGAGGGTGGGGTTTATGACCTGTACTGCATCCAGCCTCCAGGGGGCGATCAAAGAGCCCGTGGCTTCACTTTTCAGAACGTATGAGACACACCCGGTTCATCCATTTTGCTTTCCGATTGTTTGGATGCCCCGTTGCTATTGGTCGCGCGGGTAATCGTCACAGAGCGCAGCGGCAAAAGTTGAACTATTTTGAACTTTGACCGCGGCGTGCGCGCAAGCTGCGCTCCGTTGCGTCTGCGCTTTGGTCGACGCAGTCCTCGCGCGGCACGGGCGCAAGCCATTGAAACAAATGGGTTACATAGCGGTGGGCGTTTGGTATCGATATAATTTAATTTTGCCTATAAAACAAAGTGATTATTATTACTAATTATGTCACTATTCGCAAAGAAGAAAAACGTATTATGATTTTGCACTGGCCACACAAACATTTTTTAAAAAGTCAGGATTAAAATAAGTTGACGTTATAAACAAACGTTATAAACGCATTCTATAATACAGTGGTTCCCAAACTGGAGTACACGAACAAATGCTGAGTAGTTCATTTAATTCTACCTTAAAATAATATTTAAATCAAGCATGTATTTCTAACTGCCAAAATGCCGTAAATCCAGTACATTTAATCAGATTACCTCATCATTTGGAATCAAAAATGACTGTATCCACACAAGCAGCATGCATATAATAGATGGCGTGCTGAATCTGCTGCCTTAAAGGTCCCGTTTTTCGTGGTTTTTTGAAGCTTTGATTGTGTTTATAGTGTGCAATATAACATGTGTTCATGTTTCGCGTGTAAAAAAACACAGTATTTTTCACATAATTTACTTATCTGTATACCGCTGTTTCCACTGTCATAAAAACGGGCTGATGACTTCCTTGTTCTATGAAGTCCCTCCTTCAGAAATACGTAACGAGTTCTGATTGTGCCAGCGGTTCCTGTGTTGTGATTCGACAGCTCTGAGCGCACCTTGCCCGGAAAGGTCACGCCTCTTACCATAACGTGGAGATGCATGCGCTCAGTGTTATTGTAAACATGTCTTTAATTTTACCCTATCAATTTGAGCCGGAATCAGACCCGGTGATTGGACTGCGGGATGAAAATAACAGCGTTTCGACGACATGGCGACAAACACACTCTACAAACGCAACTCTTGTGTATTCCTGTGGGTGGAGGTTAGTCAAAAACTGTTTTAGTGACGTCATTAAAGAAGGAAGTAGAGGGATGTAGTCCAAACTGGCCGTTCGATGTAGGCGACTTCTGTTAAATAAAATATCTCGCTTGGCATTGAACTTTGAGCTTTAAAATTTTACAGATTTTATTTATACTCTAACAACAACATTACACACTAACTAAAGTTTGAAACATGGGATCACGAAGAACGGGACCTTTAAATCGCGCTAAATTACTGGCGTTCTCGACAATGCACCTTTGTAAAAGCGGGGATTTAGCACTTACTCGCATGAAGAACAAATATAGACACAGATAATGGATTCATTTCGATTTAAGACTCAAACTTTCTCCGACACAAAAACATACCTTGTGTGAGTTCTTGTGTTTAATGATGATAACGAGCAAGCACGCAATTGTTCCCAAATATCCACATGACTGCAAACGTGTCAAATTATACAACAGGTCAAAAAACAAAACGTACTTTTTAAACACATTACTGTCAGTATTTACTCTATTTTGCAATGAAATAATAGTTCTAACGAAAACTACAGCAGAACTTAAACACACGTCTGTGTTTCACGAACAATTATGCGGCTTTGAATGAATCGTGAGAATCAATGATTCATTGATTCATTCACAGCCATTCATTACTGAATGAATGACTCGATGACTCACTCATAAACTTAGTTTTACTTAGTTTTACCATCATTGCATATTTCTCTAATGAACATTTTTATATATTATTTTATTTATTTTGTAACATTATATATTTTATAAAGTTATTCATAAAGGTAAAAATATGCACTGGAAAATCAATTTAGAGGGCAAATATTGTCCCTTAATGCACTGTAAAATCCAATAAGTAAACCTTACTTAAAAAAAGCATGCAAACCGATTGCCTTGAAAAACCAAGTAAGGTGAAATAGGAATAGTATGTAGAACTAACAAGTGCCTGTCTAGTATTGTACACTTACAAGAGAGCTCCAGTAACTTAAAACAAATTTGTATCGTATACTCAATCAGAGATGATTAAGATTAGATGTAGCCTACTTGTCTTAGTATAGACTACTCAGAATTACTATTTTAAACAACTAAATCATTTAAAGTAAAATACACTTTGTGAGTATTCCTAATGCTGCGTTCATACCAAACACGAATAGAGCGTCAAATTCGCGTCTACCGCGTCTAGTTTGCCGCTTGAACATTTTGAATGCATTCGCGCGTCTAGAGCGAAATAGACGTGCGTAAAAAACAAGCGTTTAAAGCGAAATTGACGCACATCCGAGGCGAAATCCGCTTCTTGTGGGAGGGGCTAGGCGTTGCTAGGCGGTTGTCTGTTTGCAAGATGGCTGATATTGATCGTGCGTTCATCGAGAGAGCTACCGCTTTGTATTTGCGAGTCGATAAACGTGTACGTGACTCAAAAGTGAAATGTGTATTTACAACTTACCAGGTTGCCCAATCTCCTCACTGACACTCTTCCAAGCGAGGTCCTTTTTATTCCTGTCTCTATAGAAGTATGAACTTGTGTCATAAATCTCTGGGTGACTGCTCACTGATAATATCAGTCATTCCTCCATTTTGAATGAGTGACTCCGGGCGGGCCTGCCGCCACAGCAGCAAGCAGGCTCCTGATTGGTTAACGCGGTGCGAATTTACGCCAAAGTTCAAATTTTTCAACTCGGACGTGAATTCGCGTCAAACGCGTAAATGCACAAAAAGCACCATTCGCGCGTAACGCTCAATTCGCGTAATTCGCGCGTCAATTCGCATCTTCCGCGCCACGCTAAACGCCTCATTCGCGCCGCGAGACCTCCAGACTTAACATTGAAATCATTCGCGCCAGACGCTCTATTCGCGTTTGGTGTGAACACAGCATAACTCATTTATGCAAGTTGTGCTAAAGTGATGTTTTCTGCATACAACTTGGAATTACCGAGTTTAATTTACTTCAAAGGCAATCCAGTTTACTTGTTTTTACATTCCATATGAGTCCATCTTGCCGGGTGTTAAAAAGTAACACTGAAGCAGTGTTAAAGTTAATGAGATAATTGATTGATGATTGAGTGATGATTGACAATTAGTGGAGACACCTGATGTTAATAAGCAGAATCATTGTAGGAAAGAGAGAAAAAAGGTGTTAATTAATGTTTTATGAATGTTTCATTTCAAGTCACCATGAAAGAGGTCAGTGTTTGCTTTAGTTGGGCTCTTGACTCTTTACCTTTTATTATTAATTGTTCTCTGGCTGCTCCAACTTTGTGTTTGTAAAGCACATTTGTTATGGTCAGAGAAATTATGATTTGGTCACAATGTAAGTTGTTGGTGATATAATCATCATGTGATGACCTGATGTCGTTTAGAGTCTAAATCTCTGATTCTGTGTGCTTGATGTGTAGCTTTAGTATTAATGATTGTAGTCCTGTGATTTTACAGCTTGAGATCCAACAATAGCATGACTTTATCTTTTAAGAATAATACATTATGCACTGAAGCTTCAGTGTTTAAACACACACAGACATCAAGAATCAGCATCTGATTCTCAAGAACGGTGACGATAAATAAATACAAAATACTGACAAACAGATCAACTCTGAACATCACAAAACAAGCTACTGTCACAACAAAACAACAGAAAAATAAAAGCAAACATGAACAATCTACGAAAATTACAGGACAATTCAGCTGCATAATTTATTCATGCAGCAGTGCATGATGGGAGCCATGTTTTTGTTTTGATTGGTGGCTCCCATCATGCACTGCAACATGAAGCACTTGATTGTCACCATTGTTGAGGGTCATATGCTGATTCTTCATGTCTGTGTGTGTTTCAAAAAAACCCTTCAGATCATAAAAGCTCTACTGGATCTCAAGCGGTAACAGATTTACTATAAAGAAATAATATAACATCTACATCAGCAGTTAATACTGGATGTCACCAATGAATCTGGCCATTTCACAATGAGAAAACACAACCATTATGACTGTGCTTACCAAAGCACTGTAAACCTAAATTGAGCAACTTTAGCTCACATCACTTTTGGGAAACACAGCTCAGATCATAGTTTCTCTGGCCATAACAAATGTGCTCTACAAACACAAAGTTGGAGCAGTCAGAGATAAATTAATGTTAATAAAGAGAGTCAAGAGCCCAACTAAAGGAAATGCTTTTCACCATCATGGTGACTTCAAACTAAACTTTCATTCAAACATTAACATCTAAACATCTGTTAATTCTCAGTAAGAACTTTTGTTGATGTATGACAGAAATCAAATCAAACTGGTTAATAATAAGTGTAATAATGTTTAATGGCTGGAAGTCAGTTGTAGTTGTTGTGTCTCTCTCTTTTTCTCTTGTTGTTTCTTCAGTGATTCTGCTTATTAACATCAGGTGTCTCCACTAATTGTCAATCATCACTCAATCATCAATCAATTATCTCATTAACTTTAACACTGCTTCAGTGTTACTTTTTAACACCCGGCAAGATGGACTCATATGTTCACTTTGGGTGTTAATTTAACACTGGGGATTTTGCTGTGTACTATCTCCTGGGGCAGTCCAAAAAAGCTGCACAAGACACAGATCTAGCCATCTGGGGTCTGAGTCAGGAGATTTTGGGAGATATATATTTCCTTCTGGGGGTCCGTGAGGGTGGAGTGGTATTTAGCAAAGACAGAAGAATTATTTTTCTCTCTTGCTCTAAGCTTTTCAGGCTTCTCAAACCAAAATCAAAGTTTGTTCGTAAGTGAGGTCATCAGTGACTTAAATGTTAACTTAAAAAAATAAAATAAAATTCAAGCCCTCTAGAGCACTGTCCACGAGACTACAGGCACAATGACATAATTTAAGCGCTTTATCCAAAATACAAACTTCTACAGTTTACACCCCTAGAAGGCCAAATGTACTGTCACAAATATCACAATACAAAATTGTGTCAATTTTTATTGTGCATAGTTCACCCAAAACGCAAGTTTAGACAGATGTAACTTATCACCATCATAGACCCAGAAGGTCACACATTTTAGCTTCTAAGTTTAATAATTATTATGAAAAATTAAGAATAAAATACATTTAGAATTTAATAAACATGAAAAATATGTATTTGTACAGTAAAATTTTTGTGCTTACCTTCCAATTTTCACCTAATAAAGAGAAAAAACAGGAGGTTATTGTACAGTATATGATGTATTATCAGTGAAAAACTGATGTTTGCACAGATTGCTGCAGTCTATTTTAAAATTTTAAATATATTTGAATTAATAATTTTTAAAAAGAGAAAGAATCTGTTGAATGAAGATTCAACGTCAAATACAACATTTTTTACAGTCACTTGTCGCCACCTGGTGGTGAAACAATGTAATCGATAAATGCGTCGTTTTTAGCGCCAAGTTTCTTTCAAGAGCTCATTTGCTCTATTTTGATCGATAACATAGACATTAGTGTTTTATCTGAACTATAAACTTTGATCTCATTACTTCTGTGATAATTTGAATATTTGTAACAGAAATAAAGATACTGTGTGATTGAAAACACTGTTTGTGCAGCTGTTAATAACAGAGGTGTAAAGTCCAGGGCTCAGAAAGTAAAAGTCCTGCCATATTTTTCATTCCACCCACTGAAGCAGTGTTAAAGTTAATGAGATAATTAAGTGATAAATTGAGTGATGATTGACCATTATTGAAGACACCTGATGATAACAAGCAGAATCACCAAAGGAGAAAATCACAATTTTTAAGCCACCATCGTGGAGATGAGGGTTTGCTTTAGTTGAGCTCTTGTCCCTTGATTTTTTTTTATTATTAGAATTTGTTTGGGCTGTTGTAACTACATTAAAACCAAGCAGACAAGCAAAGATGGTCAGGTGGTGTTGGTTATGTTTTCACATAATCATTATTTTACTTGAATCCCTGAGCTCATTTAGAGCCCAATCTCTGAGTTGGATTTACAGTTATTGATTACAGCAGAACTGTGATTCTACAGCAGAGGGTCAGCTTTTACAATATGATTTAAAAAAAATTCAGAAAAGGTGTGCTGAACAAATAAGAAAAAAAAGTATTTTTTATTGTAGGCACACACAGACATCAAGAATCAGCCTGTGAATCTCAACAGTGATTCGTTCGTGAACCGGACATCACTATAACTCAGATATTGGGCTCTAAATTAGTTCAGTGATTCAGATCAAATAATGATTATGTGAAAACATAACCAACACCACCTGACCATCTTTTCTCTCTGCTTGTCTGAGACAACAAACAAAATCTAACATTAAATAGTCAAGGGTCAAGAGCTCAACTAAAGCAAACACTCATCTCCACGATGGTGTCTTAAAAATTGTGATTTTCTCCTTTGGTGATTCTGCTTGTTATCATCAGGTGTCTTCAATAATGCTCAATCATCACTCAATTAATCACTTCATTATCTCATTAACTTTAACACTGCTTTATTGGGTGGAATGAAAAATATGGCAGGACTTTTACTTTCTGACCCCTGGACTTTCCACCTCTGGTTAATAATACCTACATGACAACTGCTCTCTCATGACGAACTTTGAAGTAGATCAACTGACGTAAGGAAACCATGAAACTACCACACTGACGAGCTGATATGTCTGTTTCTATTCACAATCTCAGCACTCATTTTCATGTGTTTGTGTGTTCTGATCTCACGTGCCGATTGCACCTCTGAACTCCACAGCAGTTTGTTTGCGTGTCACTCGTAGCGCGTCTGTTTGTGATCCAGGGACAGAGCGAGCTTGACAGTTGTTCATGCAACGAACTTCATGTCTGTTTACATTTTAACACATTTAAGTGAAACTATCGAGAGTTATATCGAACAGTTTTTCTATCATTATCAATTAAGACATACCGTTGATAAATATCGATACGTTTTATCGCCCAGGCCTACTGCTTATAATGTCTATTAATCAGAGGTGTCAAGTAACGAAGTACAAATACTTCGTTACCTTACTTAAGTAGAAATTTCGGGTATCTATACTTTACTGGAGTAATTATTTTTCAGACGACTTTTTACCTCCTTACATTTTCACGCAATTATCTGTACTTTCTACTCCTTACATTTTAAAAATAGCCTCGTTATTCCTATTTCATTTCGGCTTGTTTTCATTCTGGCTTGAAAAAAAAAAAAAAAAACTATCCAGATAAATCGCGCCATCCGGATAGAGTGAATTCGATTGTGGTTGGATGAGAATAAACATATACAATTCTAACACCCTATTGGGTTGTACGCGATCCAGCGCACCTGCACGTCACAAATCACGTCAAATCACAAATCACATCACACTCCAGCAAGGATGACAGTGCTGGGGGTCGTTACTCGAAAAAGATTATTTCTTAAAAGATTATTTCTCTACTACTGGCTCATTTAGCCTATCAAACGGGTGCTTTCTCTTCGTCCTCCGCAAATTAAGCTAGGTAGTTCGGTAGAGAGACGTTAATTAGCGTATACACCGTTTTTTTTTTTTTTAGCGCGACCCTTTTTATTTATATGACCCATAGGCATATACAACCATGTAGCTAAACAAGCCAAAACGAATTAATTTAAAACGAAACTGAAGGTAAACCTGCGTTGCTCTCATGGTGTTATACCTCTCTCTTTCGGTGAAGTGGGGCAGTGCTCTTGCTGAATGGCACGGATTGCACTACGGACTATTGTTCCTTTTATATGTTTTTTAATAAAATTACTCCTTTTTTGGAACGCACTTCTGCGTCATCTTAACGAGACAGTCAAGGAGGAGTAGATTGCGCAAGCTGCGCCCTTTGTTTAACGTTAGTTTATTTATTTATTTTTGGTTTATCGCACCATAGTGTATATTGTGTCTATGTATTTGAAACATTTGAATGGACTGATAAAGGGAGCTGTAAAGTATTTTTGTTGAAGTACAATGTCGTTTTGACCATAATAATGTACTAAATCTAACTCGTATAAATATTACAGTAGTAGCCTATAGAAAAATACTATACATTCATATATAGGTAAAATCGAACTCTGAGCCTCCTGTACCCATTCTGTGACGACAAACAACTTCATTGTGCAAAGGATTATGGGGGTCCAAAGTGTCCATCAGTTATACCCTTTGAAATCCTTCATTCCGAAGGGCCCTTTAAAGTGGCCAGTTTTGAACACTTTGGTTTGGAACTACCTTCAATCTGGCGGCCATGATTGTTTTCACTCCGAAGTGCCCTTCGGAGGGCGATATATCCCATTTGGAACGCACCAAGAGTTTGTTGCCGTTTGTTGGATGCTCAGACGACCAAACAAATGCCGATTAAACATGTTCAGTCTGGTAAAAACAGACTCCGACCAACGCCAACACCTATCCAACAGACGAGTTTGTTGGCGTTTGTCGGTGCGGTGTGAACTTTGGCGGTTGGCGGGTGTTAATGTCAAGCCCTGATTGTTACTAACCTGCCCTGGGTACACCAAAACTACCCACATTTTTCTTGTCCGCTGCCCTCACAGATTCCTGCAGTTAAGTTTGGATGTACATTTACATTCCAGTAAAGGTTATTGATGACATTTTGAGGAGGTGGAGTGCACAATAGACCCCTGTGACACGGCCTAAGCTTTTGTCCTTAATGGCATTTTTTCCCCTTACATTACTTTTACTTTTATACTTTAAGTAGTTTTGAAACCAGTACTTTTACACTTTTACTTGAGTAAAAAGCTTGAGTTGATACTTCAACTTCTACAGAAGTATTTTTAAACCCTAGTATCTATACTTCTACTTGAGTATTGAATGTGAATACTTTTGACACCAGTGCTATTAATGCTTTATAAATGTTGAACTGACTATTTACTAATGCTTAACTAATGCTTCATAGTGTGCAGTTATTATAGTGTTACCACATTATATATTTATTTATATTTGTGTGTTTGTACTGCATGAGTAAATATGTCTGCAATATGTTTATACACATGAAGAATCATATCTGATCACATGTACATCGATATATTATGAAGTTTATTACTGAACATAAAATTACATATTATGATATATTAGTAAATATGTTTATTAATTTCTTATGTATTATTCATATAAAAAAGAGGCCATATATTGAAGCTTGAATCTAAAAGACCTTCTGAGTTACATGTTCCTAAAAATTAGATATGAAAATAATGATTGTAGTGTGCAGTAAACATAAACAACAGTGACCCTGTTTGATTTCAATCATTCACAGTGAGAGCAAAATCGAGGCTTCACTGGCAATAACACATGTGATACTTCATTTTAGATTCCTCATTCATGATGTCTTTAATATGTCAGCAGAGACAAAATAATAAAGGATATGTTACTCTATGATTTTTACAAAGTTTATACTGTAAGAAAAATCAGCCCCAAAAAAGCCCTTCTAAATAATTCATATGTAACAACTGACCACCAGCTGACCACAAACACTGGCATCAAAAAGTGAAAAGCTCATGCACTTACCACTATTTAGGGCTTCACTGATGCAGTTCTCGTACAGATAAGAGAATGGACCATGGCCTTAAACATATAAACAAAGAATATATAGAATTCTTGTTTGGTATTTTCCATGAGAACATTTTATACCATCTTCATTTGATTAAATATATCAATCACATATTATGTCATGCACTGTAAAATCCAATAAGTAAACCTTACTTAAAAAAAGCATGCAAACCGATTGCCTTGAAAAACCAAGTAAGGTGAAATAGGAATAGTATGTAGAACTAACAAGTGCCTGTCTAGTATTGTACACTTACAAGAGAGTTCCAGTAACTTAAAACAAATTTGTATCGTATACTTAATCAGAGATGATTAAGATTAGATGTAGCCTACAGCAAAATCCCCAGTGTTAAATTAACACCCCAAAGTGTACATATGAGTCCATCTTACCGGGTGTTAAAAAGTAACACTGAAGCAGTGTTAAAGTTAATGAGATAATTGATTGATGATTGAGTGATGATTGACAATTAGTGGAGACACCTGATGATAAGAAGCAGAATCACTGAAGAAACAACAAGAGAAAAAGAGAGAGACACAACAACTACAACTGACTTCCAGCCATTAAACATTATTACACTTATTAATAACCAGTTTGATTTGATTTCTGTCATACATCAACAAAAGTTCTTATTGAGAATTAACAGATGTTTAGATGTTAATGTTTTAATGAAAGTTTAGTTTGAAGTCACCATGATGGTGAAAAGCATTTCCTTTTGTTCATGTTTGCTTTTATTTTTCTGTTGTTTTGTTGTGACAGTAGCTTGTTTTGTGATGTTCAGAGTTGATCTGTTTGTCAGTATTTTGGATTTATTTATCGTCACCGTTCTTGAGAATCAGATGCTGATTCTTGATGTCTGTGTGTGTTTAAACACTGAAGCATAATGTATTAGTCTTAAAAAGAAAAAAATGCTATTGTTGGATCTCAAGCTGTAAAATCTCAGGACTACAATCATTAATACTAAAGCTACACATCAAGCACACAGTCAGATTAATTCATCATCAAATTATATTGTGACCAGATCATATTTTCTCTGACCATAACAAAAGTGCTTTACAAACACAAAGTTGGAACTGCGAGAGAACAATTAATAATAAAAGGTAAAGAGTCAAGAGCCCAACTAAAGCAAACGCTGACCTCTTTCATGGTGACTTGAAATGAAACATTCCATAAAACATTAATTAACACCTTTTTTCTCTCTTTCCTTCAGTGATTCTGCTTATTATCATCAGGTGTCAACACTAATTGTCAATCATCACTCAATCATCAATCAATTATCTCATTAACTTTAACACTGCTTCAGTGTTACTTTTTAACACCCGGCAAGATGGACTCATATGGAATGTTTAAAAATGTGTTAAAAATGAAATGTTGTAAAATGTGAAAATGAAAAGGATTTAATAAATTCTGATTTTAATTCAGTGTGTGTGTGTGAAATATATATATCTCATTATAGTCAATGATTGTACACTGTCAAAGCCAATTTTGTACTCTTTTTGAAGGGTCAATTTTTGTACTGTTAAATAAAGGTGCAAAATTGTCACCAAAGGTACAAAACTGGTCTCTTAAGGTACAAATCACTAGGGTAAAAATGTGTAGCTTTTTACCATTGTACCCCTAAAGGTACAATTATGTACTTTATTTTCTGAGAGTGTTGAAGTAAAGTAAACTCGGTAATTCCAAGTTGTATGCAGAAAACATCACTTTAGCACAACTTGCATAAATGAGTTAGGAATACTCACAAAGTGTATTTTACTTGAAATGATTTAGTTGTTTAAAATAGTAATTCTGAGTAGTCTATACTAAGACAAGTAGGCTACATCTAATCTTAATCATCTCTGATTGAGTATACGATACAAATTTGTTTTAAGTTACTGGAACTCTCTTGTAAGTGTACAATACTAGACAGGCACTTGTTAGTTCTACATACTATTCCTATTTCACCTTACTTGGTTTTTCAAGGCAATCGGTTTGCATACTTTTTTTTAAGTAAGGTTTACTTATTGGATTTTACAGTGTGGGAAAAAAAATGTCTGACATAAAAAGTTTGTGAACCATCTTATTCATACTGAAATAAAACAAACTCCTATTGTGCAAATAAACCACATTAGTTAAGGAATGCATTGTAAATCATTTTAGAACCTTTATTCATTATTCCTTTTATTAAATTATTTGTTAGGTTTTAAAATAGATACTACAGATATACAGTAGAAAGAGTTTTTAAATATTTTCTGCTCAGATGTGCTCATGTATGTTGACAGCACTCACCTAAATTGTAGCACAGAGCAGCAATTTTGACACACAGCTCGTCTTTCGGGGAAATCAGATCCTCATGGTTTTTTTTCAGAACGTCAATCATACATCCTGCTAAATATGCCATCCTTCAACACACACAGATCAGACATCATTTTAAACACAACACAGGGCAAAAAATTACATCAATTAATACTCTGCACTTTATCTTTACAAATTAAGAAACATCCCTTAAAGGTGAATCAACCACACCATCTGTCTGTGCATCTTCCACAGCATTACAATCTATAACTCATTAAAAGGTTTTTCAAGACATTAAGGTCATGGTGCACATGATGAAGTCAGTGACTGTGTGGTGTGTGGCATGTGGTGGCACATGCTGATTAAAGGTACATTCAGTAACTTTAATTAATAACAATATGTCCAGTATTTCGCAGAGACCAGTCAACAGTTTGATCTCACATTGATCTCACCATGAGCTCCCAGGATACTCGTGGTGTGGTCACAATGTGAGGTCAGAGTGATCTAAAAGTGTAACCTCACAGTGCAAATACTAGGCACCCAGCATGCATTGCAGCATGAAGCTTTTGATTGTCACTATTATTGAGATTCATATGCTGATTCCTGGGGTCAGATTTACTAACAACTTGTGCCAACGCAAACCCTCTTTTGGCATTAAAAAACTACTGTCAAGATTTACTAAAGATACAGAGAGAAAAGTTAGTGCTAAAAAAAACTTTTTTTTTTTAGGTGGCTGACCTTATTGCATATGCATTTGTAGAAGTTCCCTTTCGAAAGGGAACTCTACACTGCGTTTTACCGCATATGGGGAACGTTACACGTGAACAGGTGTCTGAAAGCAATGTATCAAATCACGCGCTAACCGGATGTTGAACGCAGTTGGACATAGTGGTGTATTAGAGGTAAAAAATGATATAAATACTGTTCAGTTTCTTGCACAAACCGATAGTTTCGTGTCTTAGGACATCAATGTGTCGTCACGAGCCACAGGGTTTAATTTGAATTTGTCTATGGAAGTTTTTTCGACTCTTATTGTTCAAGTTCCCAATCACTCTTATTATTTGACTGACAGATGGCAGCGGTTGGAGTTAAAAATCATCATTTGTGTTCAACTGAAGAAACAAAGTCACCTACATCTTGGATGCGCTGGGGGTAAGCAGATAAACATCAAATTTTCATTTTTGGGTGAACTATCCCTTTAATAAAGACCACAACTGACTCCCCCAAAGACTGCTAATTACCCATTATTTGCTTCATCCAATCCATTGCTCATCTACTTGGTATTCATTATTGTTAACGTCCATTTGTGTAGTAGTTTTTACTTTCTGTTTAATTATTGATTCAATTTTCTTAGTAGTTTAGTAATTTTCCTTCATAGTATTTAGTGTGATATTTTAGTCTTGCATATCTTTCTGTTAATAAATTCATTTTTATTGAAAACTGTGTCATTCTTGTGTTGATAGTCAATTATTGTGTTGTTACATCCTTCAGCTGAAAGAGAGTGAACCTTGAAGGAGTGTATGTTAAATATCTGTCAATAAATTCCAGGTATGTTTAATAATATAATAAAATAAAATTCACTATACAATCTAACCAATTGTAATATAGTGGCTATAATATTGTAAATGAGTGTACTATTGATGCAATTTTATTTTTTATCTTTTAATTTACATTTTTTGAGAATGTGAATTTTTCTAATCGAGACAGAAAGAAAATTTCATTTTGGGAATGGAGAATAATAATTAGCTTGAATATTCTATCTCTAAATGTGGGCGGGAATGAAACGCCTCTTTCCCCTGATTGGTCAACCAGACGTCAAACCATGTCGTCATCAGTTGTTCATCGTTTCAGCTCAACAGAATAAAAGTCCCTCGCTCTACAGCTGTACGGATTCTTAACGCATTTATTCTACATTTCATCTCTTTCTCATCAAATAACCAGACTAGTGAATGGCTTGACACAAATCGTACTGGTGCAGAGTCAGGGCTTAATTCTGTGTAGACATTAATTCATCTACACGTGAAATATTAGTTGCTTGATGCACTGGGCAGCCGGAGTGAATGTACAATACATTGCAGTAAAGTGCAAAGTACCAGTATCGATTTAAGTGTAAATCTGCAGCAGTCTTTTGTTTTAGATAACATGGATGAAATTTGAAATGTTATGAAAGACAGGCTATGAAAAGATATGTATTTGTGTATTTTGCAGTCACAGTATAACTATTAGGCCTATTTTGATTATTTTTTTCATAGAGAAGTGTAGGAAATGTAGGTTATCACTAGCGTATGATATGTCAAATATACAGAATGTATATAATAGGCTACATTCTATTTTTTTTCCTTTTCTTAAAGTCATAACGTTTGTTGTAGGAAATATTCTGAGTTTATTTCATTAATATTGAGTGTTAATGAATGTCACACAAAACGGGATATATCGCTCTCCGAAGGGCACTTCGGAGTGAAAACAATCATGGCCGCCATGTTGAAGGGTCGTTCCAAAACGAAGTGCTCAAAACTGGCCATTTCAAAGGGCCCTTCGGAATTAAGGATTTCGAAGGGTACAACTGATGGACACTTCAGGCCCCCATGATCCTTTGCACAGGGAAGTTTGACGTCACAGAGTAGGTACAGGAGGCTCAGAGTTCGATTTTACCTATAAATGTATGTATATTATTTTTCTATACTACTGTAATATTTATACGATTTAGATTTGGTACATTATTATGGTCAAAACGACATTGTACTTTACAGCTCCCTTAAACAGTCCATTCAAATGTTTAAAATACATAGACACAATATAGCCTACATGTGATAAACCTAAAATAAATAAACTAACGCTAAACAAATGGCACAGCTTGCACAATTTACTCCTCTTTGGTTGTCTCGTTAAGATGACACAGAAGAGCGTTCCAAAAGAAGAGTTTTTTTTACCCACACACCCTTCATCCATTCGAAGCTCTCACTCCGGAGGGTAAACCCTTTGAAGGAATTAGGGTATAGGGATGAGCCCCTCCGAATGGAAAGCAGGGCTACTTGAATTTATTCAGTTTTTTGAACGAATCGGTTGAATTCCTACCTACTGGCGACATTAATTTCATAATCCAAATATTGTTTCTTTATGTCATTCATTTAATATTTCTGTATTCAAAATGTTGTTTAAAACAATAATCTCATTACATTACGTAATTGTAATTGCTACACATTTACTGCCCTCTCTGAGAAACATTATCTACCATCTCATTAAACAGATCTGAAAGCAACTTCAGATGCTGCTTCTTTGACACCTCTGCAAGCCTTTAGTTGATACTGATTTAATTGGTAACAACCTATAGTGTCATATTATTCTAAGAACTTAACATTAAAGATGGCATACTTATACATATTTAATAAAATTAGGAAAAAATCCTCAAAATCAATGAAAATCAATTGCCCTTATGGTAAAGTTATTTTCTGACACAGACAGATGGCAATAAATAGCCTATAAAAATACTCTTCATCTCTTTATTGTTAGTGTTATTTCAGGGTTTTGATGAATGAGATGCATTTTAGAGTTCATAATATTTTCATATTTAATAGGCAAGAATGAACCTGGTGTTCTCCATGATTCCTGCACAGCAAAAACTGCAGTGTTAAATTAACTCTCCTGGGAGTATATGTGAGACCATACTCAAGAGTGTTAAAATAAGAGAGTTAAATGAACACTGAAGCGGTGTTAAAATTAATGAGTTAATTAAGTGATTAACAGTGATGATTGAGCATTATTGAAGACACCTGATGATAACAAGCAGAATCACCAATGGAGAAAATCACAATTTTTTTTTTCAGAATATCAGCTTTATCAATACAATTCAAAGGATTTCTCAAAAGTTGTTCTGAGCAAAAAAAAAAAAAAACCTATTTTAGGCACACACAGACATCAAGAATCAGCCTGTGAATCTCAACAACGGTGACAAGCAACATATTCTGATCAACAGATCAACTCTGAACATTAGAAAACAAGCTACTAAAAAGTCACATAACAACAGAAAAAAATAAAATATGAGAATAAAATAAATTACTAAGACAATTCAGCTCATAATTTATTCATGCAGCAATGCATGATGGGAGCCATGGATGAATTTTGATTGGTGGCTCCCAGCATGCACTGCAACATGCTTTATTATTCTCACCGTTGTTGAGATTCACGGGCTGATTCTTGATGTCTGTGTCTCTAAATGAAAGAGCTTTTTTTTTTCTTTTTTTTTTGATCAGAACAACTGTTTGTGAAATCCTTCAGATTATATTGATAAAGCTGATCTTCTGCTGCAGAATCACAGTTCTGCTGTAATCAATAATGTAAATCTAACTCAGAGATTGGGCTCTAAATGAGTTCAGTGATTCAGATCAAATAATGATTATGTGAAAACATAACCAACACCACCTGATCATCTTTTCCATTTGTTTGTCTGGATGTTATAACTCAGTTACAACAGCCCAAACAATATTAAATATTAAAAAGTCAAGGGTCAAGAGCTCAACTAAAGCAACCCCTGAACTCTGTGATGGTGACTTATAAATTGTGTTTTTCTGCTTGTTATCATCAGGTGTCTTCAATAATGGTCAATCATCACTGTTAATCACTTAATTAACTCATTAACTTTAACACTTTTCAGTGTTCATTTAACAGTCTTATTTTAACACTTTAACACTCTTGAGTATGGTCTCACATGTACTCCCAGGAGAGTTAATTTAACACTGCAGTTTTTACTGTGTGTTATTTCAGACAACAAAGCACTTGATTGTGATAAGCTTATAATCACGACTTCAGAAATGGAAGGTAGGAAATTTCTGAAAGCATGTGAAGGCAGTATATATTATGCCCTTTTTTGTTACCAAGGTTTGTCACTTGTGTAATTCCAAAAATTATCCTGTGTATATTTACTCATCAGTTTCCTCAATTCATAGATGATTCATGTCTTTTTAATTCATTGATTAAATGAATTTGTTTAATGCATTTATATATATAAGTAAAACTTTATTCCTTTGATTGTACATTACCCAAGTGAGTGTTCGAAGCGAGTGTGAGTGGCGCCCGGATACACCAGATATGTTCCTCCGAGCTGTTTGATGTGACGGAGTCTCTGAAACTGAGGTGTGTCAATGATCTTCACCAGCAGGGGGTGCAGCTCAATGTGACCATGAATGGGGTCATTGAAGATCTACAGCACAGAAAAGAGCAAATACTATATTCTGTTCTCAGTTTAGAAATACACCAGGAAAAGTGAGGTTTCAGAAAATATCAGCTTTTTGATGACTGCATCAATAAGGACAGCACAAACTAACATGTTCATTTATTTATTCAAAGCAGCCCAATATACTAATTTTATAAAAATAAAAATTAAATCAATTTTTAATAAATAAATAAATAAATAACCTGGTGTCATTTTAAGTTTTACCTTGCCAGATAAAGTTTCTTTGTCAGCATTTTTATCTGTAGCAGGAGCAGCCACAACACGTGACGATGAACTTGTTCCCTCTCCTGCAAAGATGTCTAACAGAAATAAAGTCAGTCTGGTTAGTAATAAGTGAAGCTGGTAATGCTGTTTGTGGAGTTGTTGAATCAGATCTTCAGAGATTTAATGTCTTTTATCTTCAGTTCATCTAAGGCTGTGGCTGAAGAAAGTTGTAGTTTGTGTTCTTATTTCTCTTTCTTTCAGTGTTTGTTCACAGCAGGTGTTTGAATGATTGAAAGAATGTTTCAGGAACATCACACTAACCTTTAAATAACATTCTACTAACATTAAGGAAACGGAACATTTTCATGTTCTTGTAATGTTACAAATCAACGTTCCTACAATGTTGAATTTTAGATCAAAATTAAGTTGAAAGAACGTTTGAGGAACATTATACCTTATAAAACTTTCCTGTAACTTCAGGAAAACTGGACGTTTTTAACGTTCCCAGAACCAACACTGAATATTTAGAGAACGTTCTTATAACAAAATTCTGTTAGCTGGGAAGCCATGTAAGTTGCTTTGGATAAAAGTGTCTGCCAAATGCATAAATGTAAATGTAATCATTTTGAATGGATCCGCATTGTATTTAAATTTAGTCCTTTGGTATCTCCCTGTGGGCTCGTTTGACAGGTTGATGTGCTTATTTGTTTAAGTTACTGTATAACTGAGCAGAGAAAGTACTTCTAAGTTGTAAAGAATGTTTGTAAAGTATGTTTGCAAAAAAGAACTCTGAAGGTTTAAATCTATCTTGAGTTTCTTCTTTAAAGAAATAATAACATGGGGTTGAAAAATAATAACAATACAAATGTTTTTGTGCAGTATTGATTCAGAGAGGAGGGGGGCCTTGGCACAAAAAAGGTTGGAAATCACTGGTCTAGGTTACTATTGTAACCCCCTTCTGGAGACGTTACGAGACGTAAATCAAAAGTCGGCCTGTACAATCAATCAGATATCGATACGGACTAGTGTCTGTGAATATTAAAGCTAAAAATGACTGCTATAGGCCTTTTTCACAAGAATCTGAAATCACGTGATGCCGAGTAAAGTTAGTTCCGCTATGCGTCTACGGCTATTAGATTGATATGCTCTTTTCTAAAATATCACTTCTTACCTTTTCTGTTTTGTCTGTTTTCCAAGTTGCTGTTGTATAATCTACAAAGAAATTATTTTCTACTTGTTTGTAGCTTATACGGCCACTCAGACCGTTGCTCAAATTTACCGGCAGGTGGATTTATTTTACCAGCTGTCAGGCTACGGCTACGCAGCTACTCATTCAGCAATTTCCCCGATCGTATCACGTACGACGAACATAATTTTTTTAATGAATAAATTATATAAATAAACTCCCAATATATACTTTAATGGGGGATATAAAGTCGTGAGATACAGAATATTGCCGTGAGTTTAATACGTTTTAAAAATATATAGCATGTATTAATCTCATATGGCATCACATCCCACATTCAAGCATAACTAATCCTGATCGATTAAAATGATTAAACTACATAATTAATTTCCAACTCCACACTGTACACAACTATCAGTCTAAAGACAATTAATGCAAAGTTGCATTAATGTTGCAACAGCACAATAATACTGTGCATAATACACACTTTAAGATGATGATGACAGGAAAATGAGTGAGAGATGACTGAAGTGTTTATATCCAGAAATATCATTAAAACACAAACTCAAAGGTCTTCATTGAAATTACAGATATTGCACAGTAAAAATTTAGCCTACTTATTACCTATTATAAATTAAATTAAATTAAACTAAATTGTTAGCTTTATAAACTGATTTGATTACATTTTTAAAAACATTTTTATTTGTCCTTACAATGTTTATATAATATATTCCCTGTACTCATGACTGTAAAATATGTGTCATACCGTGAAACCGCCAGAATCTTAACAAAAAAACATCCTACAGACTTTTGGTCATACCGCCCAGCACTAGCTCCAGCTTATTATTATTATTATTATTATTATTTAAATAGCTCAAGACAAGACAGATGATGCACATAAATGTAGTCAAAACAGCAAAACTGGAGTTACCTGAAACACCACTGGAATCAACGAAGTCGGATTCCTTGCACCAGTTCTGAAAGCTCTCCTCAGCTATCTGCTGGACCTCCTTCTGATGCTGCTCAATCCTCTCATCGTTCTGATAAGTTTTTTTGTAGTACACCCTAATAAGCCATTCATGAAACTTCTTTGGTTTAAGACTGGACACCTGCAGAGACAAGAGAGAACACACAACCAACATTTGTGCTCTCCTTTGGTCATTTGAAAGTGTTTTTATATATATAAATATACTTTAAACTTAAAAAAAATTGGTTAAAACACTGAATGAATGGGGAAGACTAAACTAGAGGGCCTTTTATTGGTCAAATATGATTTTTGTGATAAAGTGAATTTTTGTACCTGGTTCTTCTCAATCTTGAAAGCTGTGTCCCTGTTGTACTTGTTATAGAAGTGAACATTTTCAATGGGCTCTTTACCCACTTCACCAAAACCCATGTCAAGAATCTGAATGAGAAGAGATTTCAGACACAACATTAAGTTAATCAAATTCAAGAGGTAGGAAAGAGACTGATCTTCACTCTTTACACATACATAAATGTCAAAGTCCTTATCATCAAGTGCTGAGCTGCCAGACGTCCTCTTCTCATTGCACTCGTTGACAATCTTTTCCTTCAGTTCTTCCTAAAGGTTTGGAAGAGTATATTAGAAAACAAATATGTAATATAAAATGAAAATAATGTATATATATATATATATATATATATATATATATATATATATATATATATATATATATATACTCTTCAGTAATACGTCATGCAGTGTATTACAACATCACATAAAAAAATGAACATATTGATATAAAACATTTAAACACTGTCACATATACAGACATTAACAAATAAACTCTGAATAACAAAATTAAACAGCATCATTTTAAGCATTTATTTAGATATTTCATTACAATAAATGCTTGAATGAACAGCAAAGCAAATAAACAAAGGCAAAAATAACATTCACATAAATTAAATTGTTATATTGGACAGTTCAACAGACAGTAAGATACCTTTATTTTATCTTCCTTCAGTTGGGCCTCTCCAATAAACTTTAGCTGACGTTTGTCTGCCATTTTGAGGATCTTATCAAAGATGTGATCTGTGGAGGGGAGAGTAAAAGACACGGGTCAATAGAATATTATCATATCGATAGAATATTATCATAGCATTCAAAGAGCATATTTATATATAGCATATTTAGATTAATATGGATCTGGATATTAACATGACGTACAGAATACACATCATTTCATACAATTATTTCAAGCATGTAATGTGAACCAAGCTGATCCTTGACTTCAAACAATTCAGACTCTTATCAGAAGGCTGTTTTTTGTTTATATATTTATTTATTTTTGATTAGATAGTAAATTGCTTTAACACATAAACTGCCCCCAGTACCGCATTTGATCAGACATTGTGACCTCGAGCCTTAATGAATTGTGCACTCAGGGATTTCAGAGGATTTCATGTATTATTCATGCATCTTGATTAGAGTTAATTTCAAATGAATCAATAATTCAATGATTCTAACCTTTGAAAAAAAAATAGAAGTACACAATTTGAGATATGGTTCAAGTCTTCATTCATAAGTCATAAGATACAGTATCTGTAACTCTGATTTGTGAATGAATTGTTCGGTCCAATTTTAAGTGTTCAAAGAGGGATTCAGTTCTTGAGTCCTATGATCACATTAGTGCCTCAGGAAAGGGCATATTGTTTGGAGGATAATCTGAAAATAGGGCTTTTACAAGAATAAAAATCATAGTATTATGAAATTACATTCACAAGGAGAGCAGGCTGATTCTAATAGGGTCTGGGGGAAAGCTTCAATACCATTTCATTATCATTTTAAAAGGGCCAAACCAGAAGATGGACATTAATATAGACATAATAGCAGAACTGAAGATATCTAAAATCTTACTAGAAAAAGTTCCAGAATCAGTGAAGTTGACTTCCTCACACCACTGCTGAAAGCACTCCTTGGCTCTCTGCTGGACATCCTGATCAGTTTTTTTGTAGTACACTCTAACAAACCATTCATACAACTTGCTTTGTTTGTGACTGGTCACCTGCAGGAACAAGAAAAACCAAACACGTCTTTCTCAGAGAAATGCGCTTTATACCTGGGGATGAATTGTGGTACATTCATACCACAAACTAAATAGAGCGATCTAAAAAAAGCCTGAGCTCAAATCCCTTCATGAATTATAAATAATTATGAATCAAAAAGTGTTTGAGATAAGCGTTTGAGTGGTGGATCTAGGAATTTTTAAAAGCAGGGGGCACCCTTTACAGAGAAGGGCCAAGTTTAATGTTCAAGTCATGCGCAATTCTTAAATTAATGAGTTTTTCATACATTTTCCTCTTTCCTTTGCTGCTGGCTCTAGATCAAACTGTTCTTTAAAGCCCTAAGTTCAAGCACTTTCTGGATTTAGAAACTATATTTAATTTCTTCATTAAGAATAAAGCACATAATAAAATATGTAACAACATTTGAAGAAAAAAGCTTCTGTGCAAATTTGGAGTTCTGTTTTTCACACTTCGCTGTGTTTTGGGTTCCAACAAGAATATTCATAAGCACAATGATAAAATAAAATAGGTGTAGCTTAAAGGTAACCTATAATGCCCCTTTCTACAAAATGTAATATAAGTCTCTGGTGTCCCCCAAATGTGTCTGAAGTCTCAACTCAAAATACTCCATGATTATTATTATTATTTTATTTATTTATTTATTTATTTTTATTATACCATGTCCTAACTGCCTACTTTTGGGCGGGAGAAAAAATGTGCTGATTTGGTGTGTACCTTTAAATGCAAATGAGCTTGTGCCCCCTGCCCAAAGCTCACAATTCCAATACACTGAGGCATTGCTCTGTTTGTTCTATTTCTGGCTTGATTAAAATTTCAGTGAACTGTTCATAACAACTATACAGGCGCGCCGTTGGCACGGGGGACAGGGGGGTCAGGACCCCCTTAGTTTTGAAAAGACAGAAATCGACCCCCGCACTTTTGACAAGGGCTGCTTCAATCAGTCACACTATATCATCTTTTAGCTTAGGATATTTTCTTTCAAATGAGACCATTTTCACGTTTCTGTGAGCTTTTGTTCGTAAATAATCAACTGTTTTGTCGCAGATGTGAACAGGAAATGCGCTCTCGAACGGAGAAACACGACGCGATCTCCAAGCAATCGATCACAGCGTGCTACCATTTTAGGTAATGTTAGCGTTTGTCAATCAAGCCAAACCATCCATTCAGAAACCGAGAAATTTGACACTTTAAGGTAAGGAGGCTGATCTCTCAGGTTGACGCGCGAGCTGGCTTGTTTTGATTTCGGTAATTACATCTAGAAAGTTAAAAGCATTGATGGCATCTATAAAAGAGATATCTAAAAAAGAAACTAAAGTTATTGCCTCAACCGCCGACAGTGGGGAGGACGCACGAGAGGACCTGCGCGTTTAATTGGTGTATACTGTAATACTGCATTTACAAAGCTTATCAGTGGCATGCACTTTGATCGCAGTGCCCCCGCGTTCCCATTTCTCTCGATTTGAACCGTGAGCTCCAGTCCATTACAATTTAGGGCCCTGGTATACTTCATTTCCCACATTCCGCTCAGTCTCAGTCTTCAAAGAAACTCCTTTGCCCAGGAGCGCGGAAAGACGCGTTCGGTATGCACACGTGCACCGTCCGTGGTCATAACAATAACAATAACACAACCCCCCCCCAACGCAGTTTGGTCCCCCCCACTTTGAAAATGTCTCCTGCGCCCCTGCAACTATATGTTTATTTTCAACCAAACATTTTAACACACCTCTACATAATGTGAGTGTCTTTATCTTACTTTAATTTTTACTTTAAAACTGCACGTGGAACCTAATATGCTGCCAGGCTAACAAATGCATCTTCTACTCGCACCTGTTTTAAAAGTAAACCACACGCTTTTATTTTAGCAGAATGCTTTATAAAGTAGGTTCAACAGCATTAAGTTAAAGAGCACAAACTTTATCGTTTAACTGAACTGTGCACATTCATTACGTTATGCTCTTGTGCCGTCCATACAATAAACGCATGTCTTTGAATGAGCGGTGTTCATACGGGTTGAATTGATGTAGATCAGCGATGAGTGACAGGGCAGGGGCACTTCAGTGGCCAATCAGATTTCAGGTGCCCCTCTAGCCCCACCCCTGTATCCACCAGTGGCTCATATTGCTTCATTTTATCAGGTATTAACAATTGTCTTCATCTGAACAAATATGTTGGTAGTAACTCGCTTAAAAATATGTTCTTAAAAATTCATAATCATGACAATTAAGAGATAATATTTGCATAATCAGTATAGCTCTGTATAATAAATGGCAAAACTTTTATATTTACTGTTTAAACATACAAAAATTTCAAAGTCCTCAGCTTTCAGTCCTGGGCTGCCAGACATCTTGGTGTCGACTGTTTGTTGCCATTTTTTCTTCAGTTCTCCCTAAAGGTTTGTAAGAGTAAATCCGTCAAAATATTACACAAAGGGAAAAATAATATAGACAAAAGATATTTTGAGGCTTAAAAAAAAAAGAAACCTTCAAAAAAATGTAATGTAGTGTGTTGCATATTAATCTGATATTACATTTAATCCTGGCACATCACATAAAAAGGTACATATTAAAACATTTAAACACACACACACTAGATATTTCACCAAAATACAGTAAGCATTTTAAATTAATGTATTTGAACATTATGAACATCAAACAAATGTAAAGGAAAACAACAACAACATTGTTTTATATGGCTAATAATAATTTGTTGTGTGCACAAGTGTTTTAGAGGTTAACAAACCCATTTCTTAGGAAATTTATAGTCATGACACAATAATTCCAATAATTCCATTCCATAAATGTTCAGTTTCTTTCTTTCTTTTTCTTTCTTTCTTTCTCTCTTTCTCTCTTTCTTTCTTTCTTTCTTTCTTTCTTTCTTTCTTTCTCATTATTTTCATTATATTAAACTAAACAATTAATTAACCAATATTCTTGGAAATGCTATATGGCTGGATTACATCTGGTCAAATTAGTTAGGATCACTTGTATCATACATAATAAACTGAACACCCTACCCACACAGCAGGAGACTCCTAGGCGGATCTGCATTCAAGTCGCCAAATCTGCGTGACTGTCACATCCGTTTTGGCACTGCCCACAGGATCAGGATCGCCTCCGGGCGAGTCCATAAATTCTACTGTCAATCAGCGGATCCTGAGCGGACCCATGTCGGATCCGCGGACACCCACGTGCCTTTACTGTAACGGTTGTATCAATTTGCAGGTCCCAAACGGACCTGCCGCGGAGGTAAGGTTTTAATCGCGGATGCGGAGCGGATGCAGCGCGGAGTCAAAGTGGTGTCCGCGATCCGCCTTCGTTACAGATCCATCACTGCGCGCAAGTGGACTCCGATACGGGTCCGTTCACGGCAGAGGTGGAAAGTCCAGGGCTCAGAAAGTAAAAGTCCTGCCATATTTTTTATTCCACCCACTGAAGCAGTGTTAAAGTTAATGAGATAATTAAGTGATTAATTGAGTGATGATTGACCATTATTGAAGACAACTGATGATAACAAGCAGAATCACCAAAGGAGAAAATCACAATTTATAAGCCACCATCGTGGAGATGAGGGTTTGCTTTAGTTGAGCTCTTGTCCCTTGACTTTTTAATATTAGATTTTGTTTGGGTGCTGTAACTGAGTTATAACATCCAGACAAGCAAAGAGAAAAGATAGTCAGGTGGTGATTGTTATGTTTTCACATAATCATTATTTGACCTGAATCACTGAACTCATTTAGAGCCCAATCTCTGAGTTAGATTTACATTATTGCCATTATACATTATTATTTTGATGAAACATTTGGATTATATTGATAAAGCTGATCTTGTGCTGTAGAATCACAGTGCTGCTGTAATCAATAATGTAAATCTAACTCAGAGATTGGGCTCTAAATGAGTTCATTGATTCAGATCAAATAATGATTATGTGAAAACATAACCAACACCTCCTGATCATCTTTTCTCTTTGCTTGTCTGAGACAACGAACAAAATCTAATATTAAATAGTAAAGGGTCAAGAGCTCAACTAAAGCAACCCCTGATCTCTGTGATGGTGGCTTTAAAATTGTGATTTTCTCCTTTGGTGATTCTGCTTGTTATCATCAGGTGTCTTCAATAATGGTCAATCATCACTCAATTTATCACTTCATTATCTCATTAACTTTAACACTGCTTCAGTGGGTGGAATAGAAAATATGGCAGGACTTTTACTTTCTGAGCCCTGGACTTTCCACCTCTGCGCGATACCTCCGCGGTGGATCTTTTGCTGTGTGGGTATGGTCTCATGAACTTCAAGAGTAAAGGTCACATTTATAACTTACTGTACAAGTATGTTAAAATGGGTTAACATTCACACAAAT
This sequence comes from Chanodichthys erythropterus, assembly GCF_024489055.1. Lineage (NCBI taxonomy): Eukaryota > Metazoa > Chordata > Actinopteri > Cypriniformes > Xenocyprididae > Chanodichthys > Chanodichthys erythropterus. The sequence goes on from NC_090232.1 coordinate 53,592,360, forward strand.
TAAATCTGTTACATTGGACAGTTTAACACAGTAACATTCACACAAATTAAATCTGTTACATTGGACAGTTTAACACAGTAAGTTACCTTTAATGTATCTTCATTCAGCCGGGCCTCCCCAATAAACTTTGGTAGATGTCTGTTAGTGATGCCCTCTAAAATCTTTTGGGCTTCCTTCAGTTTAGGACTTGAATGGTTCAGGATCTGATCAAAGATGTGATCTGTCAGAAAATTTGGGTCAATAAAATGTTAATTAAGCATGTCAGGTGAGTCAAGCTTCATTAGCAGACACTTCAGCTGATCCATGATGCCAATCGATACAATTTAGACTCTTAATAGAGCTGTCTTAAACTGCCTTACTATTACATGGACAACAAATTGCTTTAACACCTCCACCATCTAAACTATTTCTAAGTTCATTTCATAGTTCTTACACAGGAAAATCCCCATGTTAAATGATCACCCCTTAATGTACAGTACATATTAGGGGTGTGCCCAAAACCAAATACCTTATTCAGAATGACACGGATAATGGCTTCAAAATGAATAATGGATAATGAATAATTCTGCCAAATAATATTCAGAAGAAGCTGACACAGGTAATAGGTGAGCCAGGAGAAAGCATGATATTATACACAATAATGAGTGTGTGAAGTAATTGAGTATAAATTTAAGAATGAAATGAACACAAATTAAAATTTGAAAAAAAAAAAAAACGCATTGTTGTTGCCCCTTTGTGTGTCCCCACTGAGCAAATTACGTCCAGAAGACGTCTTTTTGAGGTCTTGTCTCAGGTTGAAAAGACGTCCACGGAGGGGCCAGAATGAAAGTTTTTATGTCGTCTTTTTTTGACGTCTTCTGGACATCCGATATAGACGAACAAGCAGAATCACCAAAGGAGAAAAATCACAATTTTTAAGCCACCATCGTGGAGATGAGTGTTTGCTTTAGTTGGGCTCTTGACCCTTGCCTTATTAATATTAGAGTTTGTTTAGGCTGTTGACTGAGTCATAACAGCCAGACAAGTAATGAGAAATTATCAGGTGTTGGTTATGTTTTCACATAATCATTATTTGATCTGAATCACTGAACTCATTTAGAGCCCAATCTCTCGATTGACATTATTGATTACAGCAGAACTGTGATTCTACAGCACAAGATCAGCTTTATCAATATGATTCAAATGATTTCAGAAAAGGTGTGTTGAACAAAAAAAAAAAAAAGTATTCATTTTAGGCACACACAGACATCAAGAATCAGCCTGTGAATCTCAACAGTGGTGACCATCAAAAAGCATTTTGCAGTGCATTCTGGGAGCCACCAATCAAAATTCATCCATGGCTCCCATAATGCATTGCTGCATGAATAAATTATGATCTTAATTGTCTTAGTAATTTCCTTTATTCTCATATTTTATTTTGTTCTGTTTATGCAACTTTTTAATAGCTTGTTTTCTAATGTTCAGAGTTGATCTGTTGATCAGAATATGTTGCTTGTCACCGTCATTGAGATTCACAGGCTGATTCTTGATGTCTGTGTGTGCCTAAGAGAAAGATTTTTTTATCATGTGAAATCCTTCAGATTATATTGATAAAGCAGATATTGTGCTGTAGAATCACAGTGTTGCTGTAATCAATAATGTAAATCTAACTCAGAGATAGGCTCTTCATGAGTTCAGTGATTCAGGTCAAATAATGGTTATGTGAGACCATAACCAACACCTGATCATTTCTCTTTGCTTGTCCGGGTGTTATGACTCAGTTAACTGCTCAACAAAACTCTAATATTAATAAGGCAAGGGTCAAGAGCCCAACTAAAGCAAACACTCATCTCCACGATGGTGGCTTAAAAATTGTGATTTTTCTCCTTTGGTGATTCTGCGTGTTCGTCTATATCGGATGTCCAGAAGACGTCAAAAAAAGACGTCATAAAAACTTTCATTCTGGCCCCTCAGTGGACGTCTTTTCAACCTGAGACAAGACCTCAAAAAGACGTCTTCTGGACGTAATTTGCTCAGTGGGTCTCTTTTAGAAATCAGAGCTTGGCAAGGTAATATCGACTAAAATACTACATTATACATATGTTCTACTATATGATATGTGTATTTAAATGATTTAAACCTTGTACAATATGATACATGAAAGAATGCAGCACAGCAGGATTGCAAATCAAATATTTGCATTACGTCTCTCAGAAACCAAACTAGCTCTCTGTCAAGAGTAGCCTAATCTTTTTAATCTTCGTATTGTATGATAGGCTACATTCTGTCTCAGCCTCTCTCTGGGATGAGAATCATCCACTGAATATATATTTTTTTAAATTTTATGTTCTCTAATCTACGAAGCCTCAATAGGGACGTGGTGATGAAAAAAATTTGGGATGGAAGAATTGCATATCTTTGCATTCCCTCGCAAAGATATTATCATTCCCTTGCAAAACCTGCTGTGAGCTCAGACAAACAGTTACTCTTTAATGTCCCGCTGGCTGTCAGTAGTGTTAGTGCACACAAATAATGCGCGGCTCTTAGATTTTGAACTTGTTCGACTGAAATATAAAGAAATGCGGTCAGTGCTTAACTCAAGCACACTGTTAGACCATGCCAGGCTTTTTAACACTGTTGCTAGTAATTTACTGTTGATTGTACATTTACTGTAAACTACAGTATGTTACTGTAAAGACTCCATTAACTAAATTAAAACTTGAGTTACTTCATTTCATTTACAGAAGCGGACTGTCTTTAATTGTCCAACTGCCATTTAAATTTATAAACTGATATATTATTACTACAAACTTATTCCATTAGAGTTCACTAAAAACATCTTAAATAAAAAGATTGTCTCTGACAGTCTCTGTGTAATCTGTGAAACTAAGCAACAAACATCATATCATCAAGAGTATTTGATCTTCTCCTGAACTTAAGCACAGGATCTACTCTTCAGCACAATGGTGACACACAAAACAGTAAACAGTTATATACTGTAAACTGTGCCAGTATATGTTTTTTTTTTTTGTAACTTACAGTTTGTAACTGTTAAAATAGATTTTGTGGGTGTGTCTTTTTATCTTACACCTTTAACCCTTTCAACCCCACAGGAACATCCTCTAGTGTCCACACTACAGAGAAAAAGTAACAGTGACGCTGTGTTGCAGTGAGATAATTAAGTGAATGTGTAAATGATGAACACCTGCTGTTAACAAGCAGAATCACTAAAGAGAAGAGGAACAACAAGAACAGAAAAAAAATAGATGAGCAGAAACACAAGAACTACAACTGGCTTAAAACCATTACACATTATTACACTTATTACTGACCAGTTTAACTTTATTTCTACAGAAGATCTTTTTGAGAATTAACAGAAGTTTAGATGTTGATATTTAATTGATCAGCGTTTGCTTGAACTGAGCTCTTTACCCTTATCACAGTTTCTTGATTCACTGTGTTTAACCCCTTGTGTTACATTCTTATCAGACTAAAGTTTTAAATTATCGTCACTGTGAAACTACAGCAAGAGTTCCAACGACAATCTGTTACAATGAAGAACTTTTTTAAATACCATGCAAAAAAAAAAAAAAAAATGCTTGCTGGGAGTATTGTACTATGCTGGCATCCAGCATGCATTGCAACATTTAAACTTTTAAATGTCACCATTGTTGAGATTCATATTCTGATTGTTGATGTGTGTTTGTCTAAGTCATACAGTATCTTATGCACTACATGACTTCAATATTCTTCTAAATAACTGAAACATTGTTGGATCTCATGCTTTTAAATCACAGACATAGTATAACCAATAAATATAAGATACCCATGAAATCAAAGATTAGACACAGAAAGAGATCAGTGAATTAAACAAGTCCAAGATTATTACAGTATCATCACAACAGCCAAAAACACCTGATCAACTTCATGTTGGCTTTTTCTTGCCATATCAAATGTGTTTTATAAACACTCAGTTTCAGCAGCCAAAGAAAACTAATGTTAAAGAGTCAAGAGCCCAACTAAAGCAAACACTGGTCACCACGATGGTGACTAAGAGACATAGCATCCACTTTGGCCGTGTTTTGCCATCTGGCATCTAATCTTGTAAAGCCTAGTGATGCTTTCGTTTCTGGTGTTCAAACACACCACAAGGCACTGAACACCCCTCATTCTATAAGTGATGGGTTTTAGAGGAAGAAGCTGATTTGGGAGGCAAATTTGAGATTTTTGAAAATAGTAGTGGGGTCTTTAGTGGTAAGTGCATTTAATGCATCAATGGTCAGCACACACTAAATGCACCAAGGCTCCCAGGGGCCCAAGCGGTCAGCTTGCGCTGTGGGGGCCCTGATGTTCTGCTTTATTTGGCAGTCTCTGGCCTTTAGAGGCCCCCAGCAATACTGCATGAAGAGCACTTTTTAAAATACCTAAGCTCTTTGTATTGTCTTTGTGATGCAGGCTCAAGGTTTCCTACCAATTCTTACATTCTGTTCCTGTAGTGATGATTTGTGGCCTCTGGGATGTAGAAGAAATGAAAGCTAATAGTCCTGTCTTTTATTTTTGTTATTACACTACAGGATGGATTGTACCTGCTAATGTAATTATGTAACAAGTTTTAATTTAGTTCATGGTATATTTACAGTAACATACTGTAGATTACAGTAAATAACTGTATAATCAATAGTAAACAGTGTTGCCAGTATTTTACTGTAAAAAAGCCCGGCAAGGTCTAACAGTGTGACCAAAAGGGTTTTGGGTTTTGCACTTTTCAGACCGTCTCTTCAGACTTGTTTCTTTGCCACCTGCTCATAGAGACTATTTTATATATTATAAAGCTTGTTTGAGGAAACTTGGGTTTGTTGTAGCTCGTTGCCTGTGTTACTATGATTGGAAATAGCTGTCATTTGTGTTTTAACAACGTTTAGCTCATGAGTTATTGATCCAGGAAGTTCGAATCTGTGATATTGCCAACTTTACCGAACACCTTGAGTTAAGCACTGACCGCATTTCTTTATATTTCAGTCAAACAAGTTCAAACTCTAAGAGCTGCGCTTTATTTGTGTGCATTATTATCGTATGTTACTAACTGAAACACTACTGCCAGCCAGCGGGACATTAAAGAGGAAGTGTTTGTCCGAGCTCGCAAGGGAATGATAATATCTTTGCGAGGGAATGCAAAAGATTAGATTTTTTTTTTTCTTCCATCCCAATTTTTTTTCCACCACCACGTCCCTTTAGGGGCTCCATACTAATCAGCTATTCATCAAGTCATCTTACTTGAGGTTGTGGCTGTCCTGTCATTACCCAGGTTTTTTAATTTTTTTATTTTATTATTTCTCTACAGTTCTGTAGAGAAACAAATAAATTGGTTTATAGCTCAGTGGTTAGAGCAGGGCACTAGCAATGCCAAGGTCATGGGTTTGATCCCAGGGATTGCACATACTCAGAAACAAATGTATAGAATAATGCAATGTAAGTCGCTTTGGATAAAAGCATCTGCCAAATGCATAAATGTAAGTTCTACCCATTTCAGCTGACCTGTGAGATTGGTGTACTTTTCCATGTCGAATAAAGCATCTGAAATCTTCAACATGTCATCAGCTTCTTTGAGGACTTCTGTTATCCTAATGCACAAAGAGAAACATGCATGCTTATAACAGTAAAATCTGGGAAAATGTTGGACTAAATAAATCTGCTCTCACATACAAAACCTACTTGACGTCAATGATGTAGCCAATCTTGTGCTGAAGGGCCTGACGATGAAGAGTGTATCGTGTGTGAAACATGCCATAAACATTATCTGCCACCTATGGGAGAAACATAAATCAAAATATCACTGTATCTCGGACTGTAGGTGGGGATACACCCTGGACAGGCGACTGGTCTGTCACAGGCTTAATGATGATGAAGCAGTGACAAAATACATGAAGTACCTTGGGTTTGACAGAGTCATAGTGAACCCAGAAAATAATAAAGTCAAAATGTTTATCCAATTTGTAAAATATTTTACCTTCCCTAATATAAGTGAAGTTGCTCCTGTTGTAAGAGCTGTGTTTTGTTTGTTAATGAAGTTCACCACAAGACACCCCATTGATCAAGATGGTTTTCATAGTCCTACAGTTGCCCCATTATACAACCATATGCTCAGGAACTGATCACTCAAATAGCGTGGTGCATGAACTGCAATCTGTATCTCCTGATGCACCCAGTTTTATTCTGGGAGATTTTAATAATTGTACATTGGAGAAATCACTGGGACACTTCAACCAGTATAACCTGTCCAACACGTAAGAATAAAATTTTGGACTTGTGTTATGGATCGATCAAAGGAGCTTACAAATCAGTTGGTAAGCCACCTATGGGAACTTCTGATCACAATACAGTATTACTTGTTCCTACATATAAAAGCATATTTTGAAGCGTGAAAAGGCACAGGTAATTAAGAGGAAGGACTGGTCTGAAGATGTGACGGTATGTTTAAAAGGGTGTATGGAATCTACAGATTGGACAGTTTTTATGGACTCCGGTTTGGACATTGGTGAATTAACAGAAGTAATTTGTAGTTATGTGACGTTTTGTGAGGGTATGTTAATACCTGTGAAATCTTTTAAGAAATTTCCAAATAGCAAACCATGGGTCACAAAATCACTCAAGTTTCTTCTGTCAAAAAAAAATAGGGCCTTTAAAGAGGGAGACACAGTTGAGTATTTTAGGATAAAAAAAAGAAATTAAGTGTGAAATCAAAAGGGCTAAATCAGTTTACAAGGAAGATCTTGAGGTAAAATTGAGAATGGGAAATTTAGGTTCTGCTTGGGAGGGAATGTATTTGATAACAGATCAGGATAGTAGGAAAAGTAAAAATAGTATTAATGTAAATGGATTCAGTTCAGATGAAGTTTTGCCGCAGGATTTTAATATTTTTATTTAAGATTTGATGTTCATGATTTTAAAGAGCAAATTGATGGGTTGAAAAATGATTTTTAAAGTAAATGGGGAGGATCCCAGCTAACAAAAAGAAGTTGTCAGAACGTTTTGTTAACATTCTCTTTAAGTTACGAAAACGTTATTTCTGAATGTTTTTTAAACATTGAAAACGTCCAGTTTTTTTAATGTATCAAGAATGTTTTTTCTTGGTTTATATGAACGTTAGAGGAACATTCCATTCTATCATTTTGGAAATGTTATGAAAACATTATTTTTGAATATTTTCTGAACATTCAAAACACCCTGCCCCGCTAGAAATTTACATTCCCAGAACATTCTCAGAACATTCCCAATGGTGTTTAAGATGTTGTCTAGTAATGTTCCCAGAACGTTCAGAGACGGTCAAGATGTGGAGTTCTTTTAAGGTTTGGGGGACGTTATTTGGCGGACTTTCTCTGAACATTTAGGGAACCATATTTTATTTGGAAATGTTCTCAGAACATCCCTGCTGCCCTTGTCAAAAAAAAATTGATAAAATAAAAGTAGCTGCTCAAACAAAAACTATTTTTTTTTAAATGTCTTATAAAAGACAAAAAAAAAAAACAACAGCAAGATTCTGCGTATGAACAATGGTGACAAAATTTTCAGATAAACAGATTAACTCTGAACATCACAAAACAAGCTACTAAAGTGACAAAAAAGATTTTTGTTGATTATGTCTGTGTGAGATCAAAACACTGCTCAAAACTCTTGTCTGTATAATAAATTTAAAAAAAACCCCTAACCATTAATAATGCAAAACTAGCAGTTAATAGTGATGGCCGATTTCGAAACACTGCTTCATGAAGCTCCGAAGCTTCATGAATCTTTTGTTTCGAATCAGTGATTCGGAGCATGTATCAAACTGCTAAAGTCACGTGATTTTAGTAAACGAGGCTTCGTTACATCATCTCTGTTTCGAAACATTTCGAAATTTCAATGGTTCACCGATAGAAGGCGATGATAAAGTGAGCCCATGAATCATGCAGATTCACTGAGAACTATTGAACAAGTGTCTAGGGCTTTACCCTATGGTTTTACCTGATCTCCGATCAGTTTTATACAGTTGTAGATGTTTTAATTATACATTAGAATAATTAAAATTAATAATGGTAGTTATTAATCACTTATTGGCCTGTTTAGCTTGAGCCATGGAACAAAGAAACAAGCCAACATATTATACAGACACTCTATATTTAATCTTATTAGATGATTAATTAATTCCATTTAACTGATTTTACTTTCAATAAAAATTTTGTAATACATTTGTTAAAGGGTATTTTTAATGCATGTTTGGCCTGAGTTTTGTTGCATTTGCACTGTTCTGACCACTAGGGGTCACCGTGGAGACAGGTGTCAGATTGTTTCGAAGCCTCGAATCATTACGGCACATTTGATTCAACTGCTTCAGTGTTTCATGAAACCTCGATCTGCCCATCACTAGCAGTTAATACATTTGGGATGATCAGTGAATAAGGACACTGAATCACCAGCACTAAACAAACCAACTCATCTGATCAGAATTTCTCTTGCGTTTTTTGCTATAACTAGCATGTCTTGAGTCAAATCTAGTGTTAAACATCAAGAATCAAGAGCCCATCTAAAGCAAATGCTCACCTCCATAACGGTGACTTCAAACTTTATTATTTTCTATAAAACACACACGCAGAAGGTGACGTTCTTGTGACGTTGCCACACGGTCCTCTGTTGTTCATTTAATAACGTTCTGATATGAGTTTAAGGGGATGTTCTATTTTGTTTTTTTTATGGTCGCGCAAGAATGTTACAAAGAGGACATTTGGGAAGTTAACAGAACGTCCTATAGAAATAGTCCCCTAAACATTCCTAGAATGTCCTGAATGTTCCCTGAAGGTCCACCAAATAACGTCCCCCAACCCTTAAAAGAACTCCACATTGTGACTGTCTCTGAACATTCTGGGAACGTTATTAGACAACATCCTTAACACCAGTGGATGTTCTGAGAATGTTCTGGGGACGTAAAATGTCTAGCGGGGTAAACTGTCACCTAGTAACGTTCCCAGAACATTCAGAGAAGGTCACGATGTGGCTTCATCTTCTCTTCAGTTCTATTTAAATTTTTTTACAAAAATGTTAGATGAACTTCCAACCAACTTTTCAAAAACATTTAGCAAATATTAATATCAATTAGATGCTACGGCAATGTTGTTCTCACAACGTTTTCTCTCAGTGTTATGAGAATGTTCAAGTAAAAATAACATTGTATGGACGTTCCATGAACGTTGTTCTCACAACGTTTTCTCTACATAATGAGAATATTCATTAAGTACAGATTACAATGTAAGGATGTTTTTTATAAACGTTGTACTCAGAACGTATTATAATAACATTATGAAAACATTCAGCAAATAATAATAACATTAAAAGGATGTTCTGAGAATGTTATCCTAAGAACGTTTTCACTCAACATTACGAGAACATCAGTCAAGTACAAATAACGTGAAAAACTCGTTACAAGAACGTTGTTATGAGAACGTTTTTGCTCAACATTACGAGAACATCAGTCAAGTACAAATAACGTGATAAAGACGTTACAAGAACGTTGTTGTAAGAATGTTTCCTCTCAACATTATGAGAATGTATTTTAACTATGAAAACATTATAAGAATGTTCCTGAAACATTATTTTAGGAATGTTTTTTTCTAACATTTACATATCTTTTACTTAAAGGTCCCGTTCTTCGTGATCCCATGTTTCAAACTTTAGTTAGTGTGTAATGTTGTTGTTAGAGTATAAATAAAATCTGTAAAATGTTAAAGCTCAAAGTTCAATGCCAAGCGAGATATTTTATTTAACAGAAGTCGCCTACATCGAACGGCCAGTTTGGACTACATCCCTCTACTTCCTTCTTTAATGACGTCACTAAAACAGTTTTTTGACTAACCTCCGCCCACAGGAATACACAAGAGTTGCGTTTGTAGAGTGTGTTTGTCGCCATGTCGTCGAAACGCTGTTATTTTCATCCCGCAGTCCAATCACCGGGTCTGATTCCGGCTCAAATTGATAGGGTAAAATTAAAGACATGTTTACAATAACACTGAGCGCATGCATCTCCACGTTATGGTAAGAGGCGTGACCTTTCCGGGCAAGGTGCGCTAAACTGCTGTCGAATCACAACACAGGAACCGCTGGCACAATCAGAACTCGTTACGTATTTCTGAAGGAGGGACTTCATAGAACAAGGAAGTCATCAGCCCGTTTTTATGACAGTGGAAACAGCGGTATACAGATAAGTAAATTATGTGAAAAATACTGTGTTTTTTTACACGCGAAACATAAACACATGTTATATTGCACACTATAAACACAATCAAAGCTTCAAAAAAACACGAAAAACGGGACCTTTAACATTAGTGAAAGTTGTGGAAATGTTCCCCATTAGCTAGGATGATTGTCTTTTTTTAATGTGAGTGATGTGATAACAGTTTTTAAACAGTATAAAGTCAGGAAGGTACATGGGCCTGACAATATAGGGGGTAGGTTATCGAAGGAATGTGCCGAGCAGTTAGGTCCAATATTTTATGAAATTTTTGCTCTGAAGCAGTCTAAAGTGATTCCACTTTAATTTCTCACAACCCCATCAGAACAACCAAGAGGACAGAAACTTCTCAAAGGTAAATAGATGCTATGTGAAATAGATTCATAACTAAATAAAAACTTTTCAATGCAAAGGGGTGCAAACTTCTGTACTCAACTGTACATTGTAGTAGGTATAAATGGAAAAAGTCATTTACCTTGTCTCTGAAGCAGATCTGTTTTTCCCCGTTCACTTTACACACTCTTGCAGATTTCAGCAGACGCTGATGGTCAAAGCCATTAGGAATGCCCAGATAATAACAGTCTCTGTGTGAGAAGAGAGGAATTAAAGTAATTCAGTACATGATAGAACAACACAATGGTCTACATCTGTTAAGTTTCTTCAAATGCTCAATTTTAGCCTGTTCTCATGATGCTAAGTGCCTGCAACTTAGTCATACAAAAACTGCAACAATATTGCATAGAGCAGCCAAGTCCCAGCTAACAGAATTTTGTTATAAGAACGTTCTCTAAATTGCAAGAATTAGATGCTTTGTCTCCAGTCAAGACTTAGAGAAACTTGTTCATGCTTTCATCACCAGCAGGGTGGATTATTGTTATGGGCTCCTCACTGGTCTTCCCAAAAAGACCATAAGACAGCTGCAGCTCGTACAGAACGCTGCTGCCAGGATTCTGAGCAGAACCAGAAAACATGAACACATCACACCAGTCCTCAGGTCCTTGCACTGGCTTCCAGTTGCATTTAGAATTGATTTTAAAGTACTGTTACTTGTTTATAAATCACTCAATGGTCTAGGACCTCAATACATTGCAGATATGCTCATAGAATATAAACAGATCACTCAGATCATCAGGATCAAGTCATTTAGAAATACCAAGGGTTCACTCAAAGCAAGGAGAGTCTGCTTTTAGCTGTTACGCCAGCCGCAGCTGGAACCAGCTTCCAGAAGAGATCAGGTGTGCTCCAACAGTAGCCACATTCAAATCCAGACTCAAAACACATCTTTTTATCTATGCATTTGCTGATTGAGCACTGTGCTATGCACTCTCAGAAAAAAAAAAAGTACATAATTGTACCTTTAGGTGTACAATGGTACAAAGGTACAAATTTGTACCCTTGTGATTTGTACCTTAAGAGACCAGTTTTGTACCTTTGGTGACAATTGAAGGAAAGAGAGAAAAAAGGTGTTATTTAATGTTTTATGGAATGTTTCATTTCAAGTCACCATGAAAGAGGTCAGCGTTTGCTTTAGTTGGGCTCTTGACTCTTTACCTTTTATTATTAATTTTTCTCTGGCTGCTCCAACTTTGTGTTTGTAAAGCACATTTGTTATGGTCAGAACATAGGATCTGGTCACAATATAATTTGATGATGATGTAACCATCATGTGGTGGCCTGATGTCATTTAGAGTCTAAATCTCTGATTGTGTGCTTGATGTGTAGCTTTAGTATTAATGATTGTAGTCCTGTGATTTTACAGCTTGAGATCCAACAATAGTATGACTTTTTTTCTTTTTTTTTTAAAGAATAATACATTATGCATTGAAGCTTCAGTGTTTAAACACACACAGACATCAAGAATCAGCATCTGATTCTCAAGAACGGTGACGATAAATAAATCCAAAATACTGACAAACAGATCAACATCACAAAACAAGCTACTGTCACAACAAAACAACAGAAAAATAAAGCAAACATGAACAATCTACAAAAATTACAGGACAATTCAGCTGCATAATTTATTCATGCAGCAATGCATGATGGGAGCCATGGATGAGTTTTGATTGGTGGCTCCCATCATGCACTGCAACATGAAGCACTTTGTTTGATTGTCACCATTGTTGAGGGTCATATGCTGATTCTTGATGTCTGTGTGTGTTTAAAAAAACCCTTCAGATTATAAAAGCTCTGCTGGATCTCAAGCGGTAACAGAGATTTACTATAAAGAAATAATATAACGTTTATATCACCAGTTAATACTGGATGTCACCAATGAATCTGGCCATTTCACAATGAGAAAACACAACCATTATGACTGTGCTTCCCAAAGCATTGCAAACCTAAATTGATGAACTTTGGCTCATAGCACTTTTGGGAAACACAGCTCAGATCATAGTTTCTCTGGCATTGCAAATGTGTTCTACAAATGTACTCGGTTACTAACGTAACCTCGGTTCCCTGAGATACGGAACGAGTACTGCGTATGGGGAAAGGTCTCCTTTTTCCCCGTTACTGAAGCCTTTTTCAATAACGCAGTGTAACTGCATCGTTATTGGTTCATTCATAGACAAGTTGTTGAGCCAATGACGGCGCGGCATAGCTGCGCGGCCTATGGCGACAGAGTGTGCGAATATTCCCGCCAAAATGGGCGGGGTTTAGGGCTATATAAGCGGGCGTTTCGCCATAGGATTTCAGGTCATTCGACTGAAGCGACGACACTGAAGCCGCAGCCTCGTGGCACGGCATGTAACGCAGTACTCGTTCCGTATCTCAGGGAACCGAGGTTACGTTAGTAACCGAGTATGTTCCCTTTCGATACTTCGCTCGTAATGCGTATGGGGAACAAATTCAACCGCGCCGTGCCACGGCAGGGAACGACTGGACTTGTCTTGGGCACCGTGAGGGAACCAGAGGACAAGTGAGAAGGCCGGAGCCGTCGAACCCTCGTTACACTACAAAAAGGGAGTTAACTCCCAGAGTGGCATGAAGCGGAGCTCGATAGAGGCCGCTGGATCATACCGAGAGGACCCGAGCTTGTAAGGTCGGGACATCCAAATGATAAAATCTGACAAAAGTGGACGGCGAGGACCAGCCGGCCGCCTCACAGATGTCTTTAATCGAAACTCCACTAGACCAGGCCCAAGAGGAAGCCATTCCTCTAGTAGAGTGAGCTCTAACTCCTATGGGGCAGTCGAGGCACATAGAGGACGTTGAAAGACGTTTCTTTGAGACCGAAGACCATTTGGTGTGGCCACCAAAGCAGATAAAGAGCTGATCAGATTGCCAAAAAGGCTGTGATCGATCAACGTAGGTCCTTAATGCCCTGACAGGGCAGAGTAATTCCAGCTCTCGCTCGTCCGACGAGAGGGAAAGCGCTGAGAGGGAAATGACCTGTGCTCTGAAAGGAGTCGAGAGCACCTTAGGGACGTAGCCATGCCTAGGTTTCAAAATGACTTTGGAGTCATTGGGCCCGAACTCAAGGCATGCAGGGCTCACGGAGAGGGCCTGCAAGTCGCCAACTCGCTTAACCGATGCTAGTGCAAGTAGCAGAGCGGTTTTGAGCGTCAGGGGCCTGAAGTCAGCTGAACGCAGTGGCTCAAAGGGAGGCCCTTTAAGAGCTCTAAGGACCAAAGAGAGGTCCCAGGTGGGAACAGTAAGAGGACGAGGAGGATTTAATCACCTAGAACCTCTCAAGAAACGCACCACGAGGTTGTTTCGTCCCACTGACTGGCCAGCGATAGGAGCGTGAAACGCTGCAATGGCTGCTACGTAAACTTTGAGCGTTGAAGGGGTGCGATCCAGATCCAAACGCTCCTGGAGGAAAGACAGTATCAGAGATACGTCACACTCCACTGGGTCTATGTTGCGTGTAGAACACCAGCCAACAAAGACTGACCATTTCTGGGCGTAGAAGCGTCTCGTGGACGGAGCTCTCGCCTGAGAAATGGTATTCAGCACGTCCCTGGGGAGGTTAGCAGGCTCCCGTCGAGGGACCAGAGGTGCAGAGCCCAGAGTTCTGGCTGGGGATGCCAAATCGTCCTGTTCGCCTGAGAGAGGAGGTCCCGTCTCAGGGGGATCAGCCACGGAGATTTTGTGGAAAGCCTGAACAGCTCTGAGGACCAAACTTCGCTCGTGACGTGACTTCGGCTCGGAGGACATGAGCGTCGTCCGTGTTGACTGAAGTCTGAACCAGTGATGGGAATAACGGCGTTATAAATAAATCGGTTTTCATCCGAGTAAGCTCTCTCTCAGCCATAGGACCTGCAAATTTTTTTTCTCTGGTGTGTGCTGCGGTAAGTCATACACAAATATAATTTTAAACTGATAATAATGTACGATGCGCTGTGTGTGTGTCTGTCAGAGCATGCACGCGAAGCGCGAGCTCAAACCAGAATACCCTTTTTGATGCTTGATCGAAAATATGTGAAATGATTTTTTTTTCTAGTCGACTAGTAGTTGTTCATTTAAGCTATTAGTTGACTAATCACATTTATATTAATTTAATTTCTTAAATACTGAGAGAATAAACCATAATAAGGAATGTTTACATAATAAAGGCTATATAGCACTCAATGGCACGCATAATTGCCATAAAGAACCGGCAAAAGTAATGATTATGAGTGTGACAAAAACAGTAAGGAGACATTTTAATTGTTTATTAATAAAGTAATGTTTTCTGAATCAGTGTCGGCTGCAAAGATGAAGTTGACATTGCTGATTCTCATTGCTGATCATCTGCTCATATGGACGCGTCTAGAGAGATAACGCACATTTCATTCGGATTAGGCTACATAATCAGAGTAGCCTCTTTCTTTTCGTTTTTAATAACTTCATTTTCATTAAAGTAGATATTTCAAGCATTCTATAGATATATTTCTCATGTCTGCGAGGCAAGCAGCCTCTGAGTTTCGGTTCATTTAGCCTATAAGACACGCTCCAGTTCACGCGCCAGTGATCGCGCCCGCGCCTCCATGTCATGATTTTATTGTCTGCTATATTTGCTTGTTATATATTAAATCAAAGCAATTGGTAGATGAAACATTGATTAAAATTAAGATACAATTTTTACAAAACGAAATTCACTTTAAAGAAAGGCTTTCTACAAAGCAAAACTTAATGAAGTGGTCAAAATCTTATCTGACCCACTCCATGTCTCCCGATATATTTGCGCATCTTATGATGCATCTTACTCATGCTGTTCACTAACTTTTCATAATCGAATAAATGGATTTAAAACATAACATAGGACTATTTAAACATAAATATGAAACTACGTTTTCTTTAATGGCTACCAACACAGTACAGAGAAATTTCATGTCGTGAGCAAGAGCGGATCATGAGTCAGGAGTCGCATCAAGAATAATTTATTCTTAGACTTATATGTAATATTGGGGGCATTCAATTTATTTGGCATATTTTTATTTATTTATTTATTTTTTTAAAGTAACGCAATAGTTACTTTCCCTGGTAATTAGTTACTTTTATAATGATGTAACTCAGTTACTAACTCCGTTACTATTTGTGAGAAGTAACTAGTAACTATAACTATTTACTTTTTTAAAGCAACGTGACAAACACTGGTCTGAACAGATCTGTGATCTGGCCTTCGGGCAAACTGAAGCGAGTAGCCTTGACTTATGGTTCCCAGAACCCAGCTTGACACTCCGGGGATGGCCCGCCAGGCCTCGGCCCGCGTGACAAGGGGCTGAATGGTATTGGGTGACGGGCCGCCAATCGGGGGCCCGTGCACCGGAAAGAGTGGAAGAGGAACTTCGCTCTTTCTTAGAGAAGGTAAAATATTCATAGTGTTCGCCATAAGAATGGCATTTTGCATGGACGCAGCACTGGGCCCAGTTAGCACAATACTGAACATATCTCCCACGCCTGGAGCTGAACGAGGCGGAGGGGGGGTGGAACGAAAGAGCTTTTGGGGTGGTCCGGCCGTGGCGAGACTTTGCCCCATCCTCTTCCTTCCTGAAAAATCAGGAAGGCTTAGGAGGCGTCGGGTCCAGCATAATTTTAGGCCGGGGTCCCTGACGTTGCCTCGGGAAGGAGGAGCGCCTAGGATGGCGCTGTTCCTTGGGTGGTGCTGCCTGAGAGGTAGAGGGGGCAGGTTTGTTCTGCTGAGCCGGCGCAGACTTGGGGCGGCTGGAAGCAGACGTGGAGCTAAAGCGTTTAGGCAGGAAGTGTCGCATAGCCTGAGACGACTTGTGTGCTGCAGTAAAACGCTCCGTAAAGCCCTCTACTGCTGGCCCGAAGAGACCAGAGGGAGAGACCGGGGCATCCAAAAAGGCCGTCTTGTCCATCTCCTTAATCTCAGTCAGGTTGAGCCACAAATGGCGCTCAAGCACGACCAGGCTGGCCATGGATCGTCAAATGGCCTGAGCTGTGGCCTTTGTGGCACGCAGGGCTAAGTCAGTGGCGCTGCGGAGGTCACGGAAGGCAGGTGCATCGACGCCGGACTCGTCCAGAGAACGGAGGAGCTTCGCTTGAAACACCTGGAGAATAGCCATGGTGTGCAGCGCTGAGGCAGCCTGGCCCACGGACGTGTATGCTCTGCCTGCCAGGGCAGAAGTGGTCCTGCAGGGCTTGGATGGAAGGGCCCTCTTAGTTTTCCAACCCACAGCCGTGGGGGGACAGAGGTGAGCCGCCACTGCTTCGTCCAGGGGCGGTAGATGCTCGTAACCCTTCTCTTCTGAGCCACCCACAGAGGTGAGAGCTGAATAATGTGTAGTACGTAGGCGGGCAGAATACGGGGCGCGCCACAACTTCATCAGCTCATCGTGAACCTCTGGGAAAAACGGTGCGGCGCGTTGACGAGGGGCCTGGCGGGGACCCGGCAGGAACCACTCGTCGAGCCTGCTCCGTGATGGCTCCTCTGGCGGAGCCCATTCGAGGTCCAAAATCTCTACTGCTTTCGAGAGGATGCGGAAGAGCTCGGCATCCATACCCGGCTTGCAGTCAATGGGCTCCAGCGAGGGAAGGCGGGCGGGGTCAGAATCACCGGCCCAACCTTTGGTTTCAGAGGCCGCGAGAGACATGAAGTCATCAAGCGGCTCGTCCTCAGAACCGCCAAAAGAGACGAGGTCGCTCGCATCTGCTGAGGGACGCAGCTCAGAGCGGGAGAACAGGACGGTGGGCTGCTCTCTCGGGGAGAGGGTGAGGCACGCGGGGAAGCCGGCGTGACGTCATCCAACTCGGTGCGCTGGGCCGCTCTGCCCCGGCAGCGGCAATAAACCACGGCAAAATCCCTCTTTTAGGCGCGCCGGATGGCGGCAGGAGACGGGCTGGCAGGCGGCCGGAAGCGGGAAGCGGGCGACTCGAGACGGCGCTCAAGGTGGCAGTCGACGAGGGCACCAGCGCTGCTTCGTCGGCGAGCTCAGCAGTCCGCTGCGGGAGCCTCTTCGACGGCGGCGAGAGTTTCTTCCCAAGCGAGCTTCTTCCAGGCGGCGAAGGCTTCAGCCGGAGATCAGCGAGGAACGATGTGAAGTCATCGCTGAAGGAAAGAGAACTGAAATCCTATGGCGAAACGCCTGCTTATATAGCCCTAAACCCCACCCATTTTGGCGGGAATATTCATGCAACTATGCCGCGCCGTCATTGGTTCAACAACTTGTCTATGAATGAACCAATGACGATGCAGTTACGCTGCGTTATTGAAAAAGGCTTCAGTAGCGGGGAAAAAGGAGACCTTTCCCCATACGCAGTACGAGTGAAGTATCGAAAAGGAAACATAAAGTTGGAGCAGCCAGAGATAAATTAATGTTAATAAATAAAGTCAAGAGCCCAACTAAAGGAAATGCTTTTCACCATAATGGTGACTTCAAACTAAACTTTCATTCAAACATTAACATCTAAACATCTGTTAATTCTCAATAAGAACTTTTGTTGATGTATGACAGAAATCAAATCAAACTGGTTAATAATAAGTGTAATAATGTTTAATGGCTGGAAGTCAGTTGTAGATGTTGTGTCTCTCTCTTTTTCTCTTGTTGTTTCTTCAGTGATTCTGCTTATTATCATCAGGTGTCTCCACTAATTGTCAATCACCACTCAATCATCAATCAATTATCTCATTAACTTTAACACTGCTTCAGTGTTAATTTTTAACACCCGGCCAGATGGACTCATATGTACACTTTGGGTGTTAATTTAACACTGGGGATTTTGCTGTGTGACGGACAACAAAAAAACTCCATGAAATTTCCTAACTCTTCCATCTAGATAGCAAAATTCTGTTTTTACTGTTTCTTATGTGTTCCATTATTATTATGTATTTGGTTCTTCTTTATGTAAAGCACTTTGAATTACCATTGTGTATGAAATGTGCTATACAAATAAAATTGCCTTGCCTAAATATCCAGTGTTGGTTCTGGGAACATTAAAAACGTCCAGTTTTCTTGACATTAGAGGAACATTTTTATAAGGTATAATGTTCCTCAAATGTTCTTTCAACTTAATTTTGATCTAAAATTCAACATTGTAGGAACGTTTATTTGTAACATTCCAAGAACATGAAAATGTTCCGTTTCCTTAATGTTAGTAGAATGTTATTTAAAGGTTAGTATGATGTTCCTGAAACATTCTTTCAATCATTCAAACACCTTCTGTGAACAAACACTGAAAGAAAGAGAAATAAGAACACAAACTACAACTTTCTTCAGCCACAGCCTTAAATGAACTGAAGATAAAAGACATTAAATCTCTGAAGATCTGATTAAACAACTCCACAAACAGCATTACCAGCTTCACTTATTATTAACCAGACTGACTTTATTTCTGTCACACGTCCACAGAAGCTCTTATTGAGAATTAATAGAGGTTTAAATGTTTTGTTTGATGTCATCATCATGGAGATCAGTGTTTGCTTTAGTTGAGCTCTTGAGCCCTGACAGTTATAGAATTGCTTCTTTATCAACAATTGCAGATGGGTTTTTTTTTTCACTTTAATGCAGTGATATGTCTGTTATTAAAAACAAACATGTTGATCTTTGTCAGTGCAGAAATGTTTTCTAAAAAAACACATGCAATTGCTGATAAAAATCAATTCTATAACAGTCAGGGCTGAAGAGCTCAACTAAAGCAACCACCAACCTCCATGATGGTGACCTCAAATGAAACATCTAAACTTCTGTTAATTCTCAATAAGAGCTTGTGTAGACGTGTGACAGAAATAAAGTCAGTCTGGTTAGTAATAAGTGAAGCTGGTAATGCTGTTTGTGGAGTTGTTTAATCAGATTGTAAGGCCCGCCCAATCGGCCCAATGGCGGTTTCCCACAGGACGGGGAAGGTTTCTTGCACGTTCCATCTTTTCAGTGTGGCAAAGTAGTTTAATTCCAAATAATCTTTTATCTGACTCCATGTTATTATGACCTCAAATTTAGTTTATAATGTCAATTGATTATTGGTCATTTGTATAATAATTTGGCTTTACATTTGAATATTCTATTTAACTCTTTACTCTTATTGTACTTGTTCATTCGGTTCTCAGTGTCGCACAGGGTCCTCGCACTGGCCATTCATTAATATGTGGGCCCACGATCACAAACTCGCCAGTCTTGGTCACTAGACAGAGGTAATTGACTATACTGTTTAGAAGGCCGCTTTCATGCTTGCTCTATCTAAAAGTATTTGTTTAGTCCCCATAGATCTGTATACACTTGAATTAAAGTAACACTGACTCTAGTCAGAGGTCACAACCACTACTACAGATAAGCCGACCAATATTACTTCTCTTATAGCAGCTTTGGTTTGGTTATGCCATGGTTTCCCATGTACACTTAGCTAGAGTACACAGTAAAATCCCCAGTGTTAAATTAACACCCAAAGTGTACATATGAGTCCATCTTGCCGGGTGTTAAAAAGTAACACTGAAGCAGTGTTAAAGTTAATGAGATAATTGATTGATGATTGAGTGATGATTGACAATTAGTGGAGACACCTGATGATAATAAGCAGAATCACTGAAGAAACAACAAGAGAAAAAGAGAGAGACACAACAACTACAACTGACTTCCAGCCATTAAACATTATTACACTTATTATTAACCAGTTTGATTTGATTTCTGTCATACATCAACAAAAGTTCTTACTGAGAATTAACAGATGTTTAGATGTTAATGTTTGAATGAAAGTTTAGTTTGAAGTCACCATGATGGTGAAAAGCATTTCCTTTAGTTGGGCTCTTGACTCTTTTTATTAACATTAATTTATCTCTGACTGCTCCAACTTTGTGTTTGTAAAGCACATTTGTTATGGCCAGAGAAACTCTGATCTGAGCTGTGTTTCCCAAAAGTGCTGTGAGCCAAAGTTGATCAATTTAGGTTTACAATGCTTTGGGAAGCACAGTCATAATGGTTGTGTTTTCTCATTGTGAAATGACCAGATTCATTGGTGACATCCAGTATTAACTGGTGATATAGATGTTATATTATTTCTTTATAGTAAATCTGTTACCGCTTGAGATCCAGTAGAGCTTTTATGATCTGAAGGGTTTTTTTGAAACACACACAGACATCAAGAATCAGCATATGACCCTCAACAATGGTGACAATCAAGTGCTTCATGTTGCAGTGCATGATGGGAGCCACCAATCAAAACTCATCCATGGCTCCCATCATGCATTGCTGCATGAATAAATTATGCAGCTGAATTGTCCTGTAATTTTTGTAGATTGTTCATGTTTGCTTTTATTTTTCTGTTGTTTTGTTGTGACAGTAGCTTGTTTTGTGATGTTCAGAGTTGATCTGTTTGTCAGTATTTTGTATTTATTTATCGTCACCGTTCTTGAGAATCAGATGCTGATTCTTGATGTCTGTGTGTGTTTAAACATTAAAGCTTCAGTGTGTAATGTATTATTCTTAAAAAAAAAAATAAAAAAAAGTCATACTATTGTTGGATCTCAAGCTGTAAAATCACAGGACTACAATCATTAATACTAAAGCTACACAAACACACAGTCAGAGATTTAGACTCTAAATGACATCAGGCCATCACATGATGATTATATCATCATCAAAAAAAATTGTGACCAGATCAAATGTGCTTTACAAACACAAAGTTGGAGCAGCCAGAAAAAAATTAATAATAAAAGGTAAAGAGTCAAGAGCCCAACTAAAGCAAACGCTGACCTCTTTCATGGTGACTTGAAATGAAACATTCATAAAACATTAATTAACACCTTTTTACTCTCTTTCCTTCAGTGATTCTGCTTATTATCATCAGGTGTCTCCACTAATTGTCATTCATCACTCAATCATCAATCAATTATCTCATTAACTTTAACACTGCTTCAGTGTTACTTTTTAACACCCGGCAAGATGGACTCATATATACACTTTGGGTGTTAATTTAACACTGGGGATTTTACTGTGTAACATTACAATAAACAGAGGTAAGGCTCACCCTATTTAGGTTGGTCGATCAACATTTTGTTGTCCTAAATGGAAATTCCCTTTTAGCCTTTACAGTCTAAGTACACTTGAACTAATGCCAAGCGTTAGTCGGAGCTCTAAAATCACAGTTGGTGTGCCCAGGAGGTAATTTAGATGAAAGACCCTGGGAAAGGGACACACCCATGGTTGCAACCAAAGTATCCCTAAACTCTTAAAGGTCCCGTTCTTCGTGATCCCATGTTTCAAACTTTAGTTAGTGTGTAATTTTGTTGTTAGAGTATAAATAAAATCTGTAAAATGTTAAAGCTCAAAGTTCAATGCCAAGCGAGATATTTTATTTAACAGAAGTCGCCTACATCGAACGGCCAGTTTGGACTACATCCCTCTACTTCCTTCTTTAATGACGTCACTAAAACAGTTTTTTGACTAACCTCCGCCCACAGGAATACACAAGAGTTGCGTTTGTAGAGTGTGTTTGTCGCCATGTCGTCGAAACGCTGTTATTTTCATCCCGCAGTCCAATCACCGGGTCTGATTCCGGCTCAGATTGATAGGGTAAAATTAAAGACATGTTTACAATAACACTGAGCGCATGCATCTCCACGTTATGGTAAGAGGCGTGACCTTTCCGGGCAAGATGCGCTAAACTGCTGTCGAATCACAACACAGGAACCGCTGGCACAATCAGAACTCGTTACGTATTTCTGAAGGAGGGACTTCATAGAACAAGGAAGTCATCAGCCCGTTTTTATGACAGTGGAAACAGCGGTATACAGATAAGTCAATTATGTGAAAAATACTGTGTTTTTTTACACGCGAAACATGAACACATGTTATATTGCACACTATAAACACAATCAAAGCTTCAAAAAAACACGAAAAACGGGACCTTTAAAACTTTTAATACCTTTGGTTTACTTTCATGTAGATGAAACCATTGTACCAGTTGCACTGAGACATTTCAAATGATACCAAACATGACTGTTAATTCATTTGCATTGACAGAACATTATAATTTGTATATAATTTTTTTAAGTGAACTGAGTGATGGGAAGAATGTGTAAAGGGAAGGAAGTGGGGGAGAAGGAGCAAATGTGAAGGAAGGACAGGATGGAAAGAAGCTTTCCCGCAACTTCACGCTGTGGGGTGTGGAGACAAATGGCTGTATGCGTTTGTGCTGTCCATATCTCAGGAGATCAAAGTATCTGAGGATCTGTTTATCTTACAAGATCTTCAGAGATTTAATGTCTTTTATCTTCAGTTCATCTAAGGCTGTGGCTGAAGAAAGTTGTAGTTTGTGTTCTTATTTCTCTTTCTTTCAGTGTTTGTTCACAGCAGGTGTTTGAATGATTGAAAGAATGTTTCAGGAACATCATACTAACCTTTAAATAACATTCTACTAACATTAAGAAAACTGAACATTTTATGTTCTTGGAATGTTACAAATCAACGTTCCTACAATGTTGAATTTTAGATCAAAATTAAGTTGAAAGAAAGTTTGAGGAACATTATACCTTATAAAAACTTCCCTGTAACGTCAAGAAAACTGGACGATTTTAATGTTCCCAGAACCAACACTGAATATTTAGAGAATGTTCTTATAACAAAATTCTGTTAGCTGGCAACATGGCAGAAAAAAAAGAAGTACACTGAATTTACATTGAATCTTCAATAAAACATTAAAACATATTTAATTATTTTTTTTAATATAAGCAAAGTTGGTAATGCTTCTGTTGACAGGACATTTCAATTATACACAAACTGCCAATTTTTTATTTTTTTCATGGACTGTAAAACAATTTATAACAAAACAAAACAACAATATAAACAATTTAAACCTTCTTTAAAATACTACGTACCGAGCCAAATAGTCCCATTTGTCCACATCAATGCCGTTTACTTTATTTGCCACAATCTCGTACAGAAAAGCCTTTTCTGCTGACCGCTGGAAGATGGAAAACACTTTGAACTTTAACACTGTTTCCTGATAAACACTGTCTGTAACAGAAGCTTAAAATAACAATGTTTTACCTGACTAACTCTTGGCTCTTTCCTGATTAATTGTCCAATGAAGATGATGTCTTCATCTGGATTTAATCCGGACTCTTTCATGGCCTTTTTCAGATTATTTTTCTCTATCATGTGCTTAAACATCTCAACAGATGCCTCCTCATGCTTGAGAATATGAACAACATAAAAAAGTACAATGATAGTGCTGTACACATGATCAAACTATTACATTACACTACAACTAACCCTTTAAGCATTAGCATCTACATACATACAATGTAGCTCACTGACCTGTGATCAGATCATATTTATATCTGTACAGGGAAATTATGATGCTTACCTGCCAATTCAAATCTGAGAAATGAAAAAGAGATTTTATTATGTAAGACATGTATAATACATCCACTGTTTAGCTGATTCTTTTATGCACACTCTCTCTCTCTAACTCACACACACACAAACACACACACACACACACACACACACACACACACACACACACACACACACACACAGGTTTGTATTGCTATCTTAGTGAGAACATTGCATAGACTTCCATCAATTTTATATCAGGTCAATGATACTTTCTTTCCCCAAACCCAACCCCTACTCCTAAACTTAACCATCACAGAATCATCCCAGCTAGAAATTTGTAATGCTCTGGGAATGTTTTCAGCAGCAAGTTTTATTTTTGTTCCCAGAATGTTCTGCTAAAAGGTAGGAAAATATTCTCTAAAAACATTCTAAAAAATGTTTAGTGATAACGTTGATAGAACATTATCCCCTAACATTCTTATTAAGTGTTTAGCGGGAAGCTTTCCATTGGCCGCTGGATGTGAACTCAAATGTTGCTTAGACTTCAAATTTTGGTTGAAAGTGAAACTTTGTTTAACGTCAAGCTCAACATTATTAAGCAACTCACAAACAGCATTAGCTTCACTTAAACCAGACTGACTTTATTTCTGTAGTGTACAAAAGTTCTTGTTGAGAATGAAAAGAGGTTTAGATGTTGACGTTTTATTAAAAATAATAGTTATGTTTGCTATCACCATTATGTAGATCAGTGTTTGCTTTAGTTGGGCAGTTTGACCTGACATTGAAATGTTAATTTTTGTTTAACTGCTATAACTGGGTTTGTTATGTAAACAACAGCCAAAATAATTGTGATCAGATGATGTTGACTACTTCTTGATGAGAAATATATGATCATCATAATGGTCTGACCAACTGGGTAACTGGTTGCGTTGGTATTTTTCTACAGCATGACAACAAACAGTGTTTTAATCAACGGATCTGTATAATTAAAAACAAATAAATCACATTACATAAAACATTTTACTGAGCCTCTTAAACACACAGAGACATCAAGAATCAGCATATGAATCTCAACAATGGTGACGTGCTTCATGTTGCAATGCATTCTGGGAGCCATGGATGAGTTTTGTATGGTGCACTGAGAATGCATTGCAGCATGAAGCATGTCACCATTGTTGAGATTAATACACTGATTCTTGATGTTTGAGTGTGTCTCAATGACAAAAAGAGTTTACAATTTTTTTTTTTTTTTTTTTTTTTAAATGCTTGAGATTATCTGATTAAAAAACACTTAGATCTAATGCTATAAAATCACAGAGTTGTTATAACAAATAATGTGAAATTAACACCATAGATTAAATTGGGTGAAGTCAGATTATCAAACTACTCTCTGGTAGAGACCTGCACGTGATCTGCGGGACCCAACGCAACAGAGTGCGGTGTGGGACAAGATTTGATGGGCACATGTAGGTGCGGGCGGTGAGACACTACTTGTGTGTGGGTTGAAGGGTTAAAAAGGTTTGCGGGACTCCAAACAAAAACTAATAAATTGTTATTCATATATTGCAAAAAAGCAACAACACTCTCAAAAAGGATGTGTTAATTAATAACACATTTTTTGTGTTATGGCTATTTTAACATATTTTGTATCATTTTAAGTTGATCATGTGTATAGAGAGAGAGAGAGAGAGAGAGAGAGAAACAACACTGTGTCCAACACAACATGTGTTAACTATCATCCAATCACACTGTAATAATTGAAAATATCTAAAGATACTTTAAAATGAACAAAGACATTTGCTTTACCATTTCAACCCCCTCTCTCTTGCTACAAGGGCCATTTGGAAGACACAGAGGTGCTGATAGTGATCAAGCCCTGAGGGGCCAAGATGTGTGTACATCGGGGGTCTACAAATGGTCACACCTTTAGTACAGTGGGGGGAAGTTTTAATCTTCTGATTGGTCAGTTTGAATGTCTCACATTTGAGTTTTGGTCACATGGTCAGGGAAGGGATAAAAGAAGATTGTAACTATTGCTCTGTCTTTCTTGGATTCTTGGCTTTCCTTGGGCACTCTCTGGTCCCCTCTCTCTCTCTCTCTCATTCTCTCTCTCTCTCTCTCTCTCTCTCTCTCGGGTAACTTTTTTCATACATGCTGTGTATGATTAATGGTATATGATTTTATCATCTCATACATCTATTTTATAATTATTTTAAGTGTAACCATAATCAGATATTGTCATTAAACCCTTTCAATTACAAATGATGTGCTAACTAGTTTTGATTTAGTATTAACATTAATGTGCTCCCTATTGCAATACAATATTGTCACACTATAGCAACGCTCTCCCACATATTTTGCTATTATAACTGCGCTTATTTCCGTCGTTGGTATAAGTTGCAGTGGGTGGTAATAGACAAGAAATTCACAGTTTTCTAACATCTTGCTGATGAAGTTTCTTTAATCACTCGGCAAACCTTACAGCCTGAACCGCTGTAGGAGTTCCACCCTTACAGATGGTGCCGAAACCCGGGATCCCTTGCAGTGAGTTTTCTGAAATCTACTTTGATCGGTCGTCAGAATGAGGACATTTTTTCACAGTTGATCTTTTGAATGGATTAAAGCTGACCTTCTCACCAAGGAATGGGTAAGTCTGTTTTAATTGTTTAATGGTATGATATTCAGATCTCCTCAGGGATGGAAGGGAACATTTCTGGAAAGAGTGACATATTGTTTGCTTTATGGAGCAAAAAAGTTGAGCCTACTTTGTGCAAACTCAAGAAACAATATATTGGGATAAAATGTTCAGATGATGAAATGCTCAAATGGTGGGACATAATTGGCAAACACCAAAAGAAATCAAAACATGGTGAAATAATTGAGGCTTTAAACTTCATAAGTTGTGGTCACTGGGTAGGGGTAGACCTCCACCTTATTTTCAGAAAAATAGGAAACCACATTCTAAGAGCAAAGATCAACGCTCATTTGCAGGTAAAACTCTAAGTGAGTTAACTGCATTGTTCATGCAAGGCCTCTAGCTATTAACTTCACTTGCTACTGTAGAAGATTTTTTATGGTGAAAATTTAGTATATTATAGTAAAGATGATGTACTTTATTCTACCATAAAATCATAAACTCACATGTGTGTAGGGCTGAACAGGTGTGTGCTGAAAATATGATAGCATGCTGTAAACAAGAAATTTGAATCTGTTTGTGTGAATGGAAAATCCTGTTTCCAGTTGAAGACTGTAAAATGACCTTTCCAATAATATCTATAGAATGTATGGCAAAGGGCAGTTGCCTGAGTATATAAGGAGACTGTAGAAGCAATTCAGCAGCTGTCTCTGAGACTGGGATGAGCTGTCTCTGTGGAAAGACGCTCCTTTATTGGCAATAAAGTAAACCTTCTGGAATTAAAGATATTTAAGAAGTGATTTTTTAACATAAAGTAGAAACCACAACACTACACTGTAAAATCCAATAAGTAAACCTTACTTAAAAAAAGCATGCAGACCGATTGCCTTGAATAAACCAAGTAAGGTGAAATAGGAATAGTATGTAGAACTAACAAGTGCCTGTCCACACAGCAGGGGACTCCTAGGCGGATCTGCATTCAAGTCACCAAACCCGCGTGACTGTCACATCCGTTTTGACGTCGCCCAGAGGATCAGGTCTGCATCCGGGCGGTGCCATAAATTCTACTGTCAATCAGCGGATCTTGAGCGGACCCATGTCGGATCCGCGGACGCGCACGCGCCATTTAATGTTACGGTTGTATCAATTTGCGGGTCCCAAACGGACCCGCCGCGGAGGTAAGGTTTTAATCGCGGATGCGGAGCGGATGCAGCGCGGAGCCAAGGCGGGGTCCGCGATCCACCTTCGTTACAGATCCATCACTGCGCGCAAGTGGACTCCGATACGGGTCCATTCACGGCAGAGGTGGAAAGTCCAGGGGTCAGAAAGTAAAAGTCCTGCCATATTTTTTTCCACCCGCTGAAGCAGTGTTAAAGTTAATGAGATAATTAAGTGATTAATTGAGTGATGATTGAGCATTATTGAAGACACCTGATGATAACAAGCAGAATCACCAAAGGAGAAAATCACAATTTTTTTAGACACCATCACAGAGGTCATGGTTTGCTTTAGTTGGGCTCTTGATCCTTCACTTTTTAATATTAGATTTTGTTTGGGCTGTTGTAACAGCCAGACAAACAAACAGAAAAGATGATCAGGTGGTGTTGGTTATGTTTTCACATAATCATTATTTGATCTGAATCTCTGAATTCATTTAGAGCCCAATCTCTGAGTTAGATTTACATTATTGTAAATCTAACTCAGCAGCACTGTGATTCTACAGCACAAGATCAGCTTTATCAATAAAATATAAAGGATTTCTTAAAAGTTGTTCTGATCCAAAAAAGAAACCTTCTTTTAGTCACACACAGACATCAAGAATCAGCCTGTGAATCTCAAGGACGGTGTCAAGCAACATATTCTGATCAACAGATCAACTCTGAACATTAGAAAACAAGCTACTAAAAAGTCACATAAAAACAGCAAAATTTAAATAGTGAGAATAAAGAAAATTACTAAGACAATTCATCTCATAATTTATTCATGCAGCAATGCATGATGGGAGCCATGGATGAATTTTGATTGGTGGCTCCCAGAATGCACTGCAACATGCTTTATTATTCTCACCACTGTTGAGATTCACAGACTGATTCTTGATGTCTGTGTCTCTAAATGAGAGCATTTTTTTTTTCTAAGAACAACTTTTGATGAAACTTTTGAATTAATTTGAAAAAAAAACTGGATCTTCTGCGTTGAATCACAGTGCTGCTGTAATCAGTAATGTAAATCTAACTCAGAGATTGGGCTCTAAATGAGTTCAGTGATTCAGATCAAATAATGATTATGTGAAAACATAACCAACACCACCTGACCATCTTTTCTCTTTGCTTGTCTGGTTGGTTTTAATGCAGTTAAAACTGCCCAAATAAATTCTAACATTAGAAAGTCAAGGATCAAGAGCCCAACTAAAGCAAACCATGACCTCTGTGATGGTGTCTTAAAAATTGTGATTTTTCTCCTTTGGTGATTTTGCTTATCATCATCAGGTATCTTCAATAATGGTCAATCATCACTCAATTAATCACTTATTTATCTCATTAATGCTTCAGTGGGTGGAAAAAAAATATGGCAGGACTTTTACTCTCTGAGCCCTGGACTTTCCACCTCTGCCGCGATACCTCCGAGGTGGATCCGCCACGGAGTCCTTTTGCTGTGTGGGTGTCTAGTATTGTACACTTACAAGAGAGTTCCAGTAACTTAAAACAAATTTGTATCGTATACTTAATCATTTACTTTAGATGTGGTAAAAAGGTACAAATTTGTACCCTTGTGATTTGTACCTTAAGAGACCAGTTTTGTACATTTGGTGACAATTTTGTACCTTTATTTAACAGTACAAAAATTGACCCTTCAAAAAGGGGACAAAATTGGCTTTGACAGCGTACAATCGTTGACTATAATGAGATATATATATTTTACACACACACACACTGAATTAAAATCAGAATTTATTAAATCCTTTTCATTTTCACATTTTACAACATTTCATTTTAAACACATTTTTAAACATTCCATATGAGTCCATCTTACCGGGTGTTAAAAAGTAACACTGAAGCAGTGTTAAAGTTAATGAGATAATTGATTGATGATTGAGTGATGATTGACAATTAGTGGAGACACCTGATGATAATAAGCAGAATCACTGAAGAAACAACAAGAGAAAAAGAGAGAGACACAACAACTACAACTGACTTCCAGCCATTAAACATTATTACACTTATTATTAACCAGTTTGATTTGATTTCTGTCACACATCAACAAAAGTTCTTACTGAGAATGAACAGATGTTTAGATGTTAATGTTTGAATGAAAGTTTAGTTTGAAGTCACCATGATGGTGAAAAGCATTTCCTTTAGTTGGGCTCTTGACTCTATTAACATTAATTTATCTCTGGCTGCTCCAGCTTTGTGTTTGTAAAGCACATTTGTTATGGCCAGAGAAACTATGATCTGAGCTGTGTTTCCCAAAAGTGCTGTGAGCCAGAGTTGATCAATTTAGGTTTATAATGCTTTGGGAAGCACAGTCATAATGGTTGTGTTTTCTCATTGTGAAATGGTCAGATTCATTGGTGACATCCAGTATTAACTGGTGATATAGATGTTATATTATTTCTTTATAGTAAATCTCTGTTACTGCTTGAGATCCAGCAGAGCTTTTATGATCTGAAGGGTTTTTTGAAACACACACAGACATCAAGAATCAGCATATGACCCTCAACAATGGTGACAATCAAGTGCTTCATGTTGCAGTGCATGATGGGAGCCACCAATCAAAACTCATCCATGGCTCCCATCATGCATTGCTGCATGAATAAATTATGCAGCTGAATTGTCCTGTAATTTTCGTAGATTGTTCATGTTTGCTTTTATTTCTCTGTTGTTTTGTTGTGACAGTAGCTTGTTTTGTGATGTTCAGAGTTGATCTGTTTGTCAGTATTTTGTATTTATTTATCGTCACCGTTCTTGAGAATCAAATGCTGATTCTTGATATCTGTGTGTTTAAACATTGAAGCTTCAGTGTGTAATGTATTATTCTTAAAAAAGTTATACTGCTGTTGGATCTCAAGCTGTAAAATCACAGGACTACAATCATTAATACTAAAGCTACACATCAAGCACACAGTCAGAGATTTAGACTCTAAACAACATCAGACCATCACATGATGATTATATCATCAAATTGTATTGAGACCATAACAAATGTGCTTTACTAACACAAAGTTGGAGCAGCCAAAGAAAAATTAATAATAAAAGGTAAAGAGTCAAGAGCCCAACTAAAGCAAACGCTGACCTCTTTCATGGTGACTTGAAATGAAACATTCATAAAACATTAATTAACAACTTTTTTCTCTCTTTCCTTCAGTGATTCTGCTTCTTATCATCAGGTGTCACCACTAATTGTCAATCATCACTCAATCATCAATCAATTATCTCATTAACTTTAACACTGCTTCAGTGTTACTTTTTAACACCCGGCAAGATGGACTCATATGGAATGTTTAAAAATGTGTTTAAAATGAAATGTTGTAAAATATGAAAATGAAAAGGATTTAATAAATTCTGATTTTAATTCAGTGTGTGTGTGTGTGTAAAATATATATATCTCATTATAGTCAATGATTGTACACTGTCAAAGGCAATTTTGTCCCCTTTTTGAAGGGTCAATTTTTGTACTGTTAAATAAAGGTACAAAATTGTCACCAAAGGTACAAAACTGGTCTCTCAAGGTACAAATCACAAGGGTACAAATTTGTACCTTTTTACCATTGTACCCCTAAAGGTACAATTATGTACTTTATTTTCTGAGAGTGTTGAAGTAAAGTAAACTCGGTAATTCCAAGTTGTATGCAGAAAACATCACTTTAGCACAACTTGCATAAATGAGTTAGGAATACTCACAAAGTGTATTTTACTTTAAATGATTTAGTTGTTTAAAATAGTAATTCTGAGTAGTCTATACTAAGACAAGTACATCTAAAGTAAATGATTAAGTATACGATACAAATTTGTTTTAAGTTACTGGAACTCTCTTGTAAGTGTACAATACTAGACAGGCACTTGTTAGTTCTACATACTATTCCTATTTCACCTTACTTGGTTTTTCAAGGCAATCGGTCTGCATGCTTTTTTTAAGTAAGGTTTACTTATTGGATTTTAGTGGATTAGCAGCCCAATAGCAATGATCCTGTTTGTATTTCCAAACCTGTAATTGTGCTAAACATGTTGTGCGCATAGAATACATTTAATTACATTTTCACGGCATGTCGCAATCCGTGACGAAGCAGGCGAGAGCCAATGAACGTTGATATCACTGCCGTAAAACGTGTCGTGTAAAGCTTTTTGAGGCGGCAATTTTTGAATTCATAACGATCGCTGGATTTGTTTACGGTCTCTGTTGAGGACGGAGATGAAGATTGGCAGATGAAGAATTCAATTTGGATCTGTTCCTCGCAGTCGTATGGATTATAAAGATGTGGATTAAAGCGGATTAAATTGACTTTTGTGAATGTATGCTGCGTTTTGGTGTATTTTCTAGTCCTGTGTCTGAGAAAACGCCTTTTGTGTCCCATGGCGAACAAAATAAGTATTAAATGATAAATAATGGTTAATTAATGGTAAATAATCCTTAACAGGGACAATACACTAAGCATTGTTACACACAGACAACCGATGCCATGTACATAGGGCATATAGCATAAAGCTAGTTTGAAGAAGTGATGACATGGTTTAGAATCTCTAATGATGTTACAATATGTTTTATAGGTAAAAATAAAATTAATCATTTGACCCACTGAGCAAATTATGTCCAGAAGATGTCTTTTTGAGGTCTTGTCTCAGGTTGAAAAGACGTCCACTGAGGGGCCAGAATGAAAGTTTTTATGACGTCTTTTTTTGACGTCTTCTGGACATCCGATATAGACGAACAAGCAGAATCACCAAAGGAGAAAAATCAAAATCTTTAAGCCACCATCGTGGAGATGAGTGTTTGCTTTAGTTGGGCTCTTGACCCTTGACTTTTTATATTAGATTTTGTTTGGGCTGTTGTAGCAGCTAGTCAAGCAAAGAGAAAAGATGATCAGGTGGTGTTGGTTATGTTTTCACATAATCATTATTTGACCTGAATCACTGAACTCATTTAGAGCCTAATCTCTGAGTTAGATTTACATTATTGATTACAGCAGCACTGTGATTCTACAGCAGAAGATCAGCTTTATCAATATGATTAAAAAAATTTCAGAAAAGGTGTGCTGAACAAATAAGAAAAAAAAGTATTTTTTATTGTAGGCACACACAGACATCAAGAATCAGTCTGTGAATCTCAACAGTGGTGACCATCAAAAAGCATGTTGCAGTGCATGCTGGGAGCCACCAATCAAAATTCATCTATGGCTCCCATCATGCATTGCTGCATGAATAAATTATGAGCTTAATTGTCTTAGTAATTTCCTTTCCATTCTCACTATTTTTTTTTTTCTTTTCTGTTTGACTTTTTAGTAGCTTGTTTTCTAATGTTCAGAGTTGATCTGTTGATCAGAATATGTTGCTTGTCTCTGTTGTTGAGATTCACAGGCTGATTCTTGATGTCTGTGTGTGCCTAAAAGAAAGATTTTTATTTATTTTTTTTTTTAAATTAGAACAGCTTTTGTGAAATCCTTTATATTACATTGATAAAGCTGATCTTCTGCTGTAGAATCACAGTGCTGCTGTAATCAATAATGTAAATCTAACTCAGAGATTGGGCTCTAAATGAGTTCAGGTCAAATAATGATTATGTGAAAACATAAACAACACCTGACCATCTTTTCTCTCTACTTGTCTGGTTGTTATGATTCAGATAACAGCCCAAACAAAATCTAATATTAAAAAGTCAAGGGTCAAGAGCCCAACTAAAGCAAACACTCATCTCCATGATGGTCGCTTAAAAATTGTGATTTTTCTCCTTTGGTGATTCTGCTTGTTCGTCTATATCTGATGTTCAGAAGACGTCAAAAAAAGACGTCATAAAAACTTTCATTCTGGCCCCTCAGTGGACGTCTTTTCAACCTGAGACAAGACCTCAAAAAGACGTCTTCTGGACATAATTTGCTCAGTGGGGAGCTTCAGCTTTCTGTCAGTTTAAATGAAGGTGTCATGTCACTCTTATATTTTCGTCTTGATTGAAAGGATATTGTAGTTTAGGAAGTAATGCATATATGGCTTAAGGACAAAACAGTAAATATTCATATACAGTATATAGAATTATTAATTGCTTTCACACAGCTGAAATCACTGAAATTAGTGAAGTAAGAAAACTCAAATATATACTTACCAGGCCGGACTTCAGGAATGAACATGCCATCAAACAAATGAGAGAATGGACCATGACCTGAAAGGACCAATAAAGTAACAGTTGATCAATGACTATTTTGGTTCTGATGTATTCATCTATAATGAAGTCCATTCTTCAAAATTCAGCTTTACAGACAAACCAGGCATAAGGTGTATTGTTCACACTCTTCTAGATGCCCAAACTCCCAGTCAACATGTGAGATCATGTGATGATCACAGTGACCTCACATCATTCTCATACAGTGATACTCTCAGTGTTAGTAATATGTGAGCTCATTGTGAATTCAAAATGTTGAGCAGGTTGAGAGGAAGCAGTTCAAATATTGGTCAACGGGGGATATTCTCATGGTGAGCTCACAGTATGAGTGCACAGATTTATAAGAACATTCTCCAAACATACAACTTTCTTCAGCCACAGTCTTAGATGAAATCAACTGAAGATAAAAGACATTAAATCTCATTAAATCTAAAGATCTGATTCAACAACTCCACAAACAGCATTACAGCTTCACTTATTACTAACCAGACTGACTTTATTTCTGTCACACGTCTACAGAAGCTCTTATTGAGAATTAACAGAGGTTTAGATGTTGTCTCATTGTTTAATTTGACATTACCATCATGGTGATCAGTGTTTGCTTTAGTTGAGCTCTTGACCCTTGACTTTTTAACATTATATTTTCTCTGACTGCTGACAGGTGAATGCCATCCAGTAAAACATTTAGTGCTGCTGGATACCCACTAATAGATGTCCTAAACTTTGAAAGAAATTCTGAAAATATTTTGATGGCCATTTAAAAGCAGCTCTTTATTCTGACCATTTTTCACAAGCAACATATTATTCACAAAAATGAGTGAACCGGTTCAAGGAACGGAAACAAACTAATTTTTGACAGGAAGATAATCACAAATGGAAACGAAATAGAATTTAATCATTCTGAACAGAAACGCTAATTTTAAATGGCCATTAACTGGTTAATAATGTTATTTTATCGTTCTGTTTAATATTTTGATTTAACAGTCAACCAACCACAAATTCAAATAGTACAGCCTATGCAAATGTGACGCTGACGCATCCAACATAAGTGAAATGCCGTACACAGGCTCTAAAGTGTGTGAAATGCCCGCGCTGACGCGCTCATGCTCAGCTGTTAAGTCATCATAGGTCAGGTAAGTCACAATGCCAATGACCTAGCATTAGTTTTTCCGATGATGATATATGTCACCAACAGTCAAGCATTAGGCCTACATTTACGTGAAAATGAATGTCAAGTAATATGCAGCTTGTTGTGCGTTTTGAAACCAGCGAAAATTTGTTTGGAGTGTCTTTTGTAAATTATTAATGATGTCATGCTTTTACCTGTATTACCATAAATGGAGTAACAACTTACTCTCTTAGAAGGAAAATTCTAGTGGTTGTGTCGGCACCTCACGTGCACACAAACAAATTCTTGCATTGCTTACTTGATTCATGCTGAATGAGAAAGGTAAGCTTCAGATTCACTTTAAATGAATTCGTTTTGCATCTTATTTATTTTATTTGTTTTATTTCTAATAAATAAACCTGTTTCTCACCTTGAATATAGCAATAGAAGAATTTTTTTATTTATTTTGGCTTGACGTTTATATAGCCTGAATGGGCCTCTGTTACCTTTAGAGGTTTTCTTGTGGAGTAAGGGGAAGTAAAAGGTTTGTATGATGAATGCTGATGTCTAAGTGTGTTGATTTTTAAAGAGTTTTGAACAATCTAATATAAATCAGTTCAATGTTAAAAAAAATAAATAAATAAAAATAAATAATAAAATAAATAAAATTCTATCACATTTTCAAGTTTATTATTTCCTTTTCACATAACACTTCAATACCAAAAGAAAACTACAATAAAGCAGATTATTAAACCACTTTAATGCAGTCATTCATCTGTTATTAAAACAGACATGCTGATCTGCTTTATCAATGCAGAAATGTTTCCTGAATACATGTGATTGCTGATAAAAAAAGCAACTCTATAACCTTCATGATGGTGCCCTCAAAAGAAACATCTAGGCTATTTCTTAATATGCGTTCTTCAGCGATTTTGCGTCCTTGTGTTCTTGCTCTACGTCATCATCAACCGTCGAAGTTCAGTTCCAATAGAGGGTGTTGGTACACGATCCGTTATACTCATGCGTAGTAGACTCTTTAGAAAACACACATGCGCAAATGATAATTCTGTTTTGCGACAACCTGCACGATCCGTTTTGTGTGTGTGAGTGTGAGTGTGTGTGTGTGTGTGTGTGTGTGTGTGTGTGTGTGTGTGTGAGAGAGAGGGAGAGAGAGAGTATAACGTTTCCCCACACTTGTTTGTAGTTCTTCATGTAAGTGCAGATAGTCTTTGCAGAAATGCAGAGGTGGGAAGTCCAGGGGTCAAAGAGTAAAAGTCCTACCATATTGTTATTCCACCCACTGAAGCATTAATGAGATAAATAAGTGATTAATTGAGTGATGATTGACCATTATTGAAGACACCTGATGATAACAAGCAGAATCACCAAAAGAGAAAATCACAATTTTTAAGTTACCATCATCAAGGTCAGGGTTTGTTTTAGTTGAGCTCTTGACCCTTGACTTTTTAATATTAGATTTTTTTTGTTTGGGCAGTTTTAACTGCATTAAAACCAACCAGACAAGCAAAATTAAAAGACAATCAGGTGGTGTTGGTTATGTTTTCACATAATCATTATTTGATCTGAATCACTGAACTCCTTTAGAGCTCAATCTCTGAGTTAGATTTACATTATTGATTACAGCAGCACTGTGATTCTACAGCAGATCAGCTTTATCAATACAATTTTTTTTCAAAATCACAAAAAAAAAAAAAAAAAATTCTGATCAACTCTGAACATTAGAAAACAAGCTACTAAAAAGTCACATAAAAACAGGAAAAAAAAATAGTGAGAATAAAGGAAATTACTAAGACAATTCAGCTCATAATTTAGTCATGCAGCAATGCATGATGGGAGCCATGGATGAATTTTGATTGGTGGCTCCCAGAATGCACTGCAACATGCTTTTTGATGGTCACCACTGTTGAGATTCACAGGATGATTCTTGATGTCTGTGTGTGTCTAAAACATTTTTTTTTTTTTGTGTGTGTGTGTGACAAGGACAACTTTCAAAAAAGAAAAAAAAATGTATTGTAAAAGCTGATCTTGTGCTGTAGAATCACAGTTCTGCTGTAATCAATAATGTAAATCTAACTCA
The DNA here is from genome assembly GCF_024489055.1 of Chanodichthys erythropterus. Lineage (NCBI taxonomy): Eukaryota > Metazoa > Chordata > Actinopteri > Cypriniformes > Xenocyprididae > Chanodichthys > Chanodichthys erythropterus. The sequence goes on from NC_090232.1 coordinate 53,629,521, forward strand.
GAGATTGGGCTCTAAATGAGTTCAGGTCAAATAATGATTATGTGAAAACATAACCAACACCACTAGATCGTTTAACTTTGCTTGTCTGGTTGGTTTTAATGCAGTTAAAACAGCCCAAACAAAAAAATCTAATATTAAAAAGTGAAGGGTCAAGAGCTCAACTAAAACAAACCCTGACCTCGATGATGGTAACTTAAAAATTGTGATTTTCTCCTTTAGTGATTCTGCTTGTTATCATCAGGTGTCTTCAATAATGGTCAATCATCACTCAATTTATCACTTAATTATCTCATTAATGCTTCAGTGGGTGGAATAAAAATATGGCAGGACTTTTACTCTCTGACCCCTGGACTTCCCACCTCTGTGCATAGCATAAGCTACATTTAAAAGCATTAAAATAGACCCGCTGTTAAATGTTAAACACAATACAACTAAGGCCGGGTTCACACCGCAAGTGGCAGCAGAGCGCGTATTTTTTTTTTGCCGTCCATGTTAACAGATGAGAGCGTTCACACCGCACGCAGAGGCTGCGCGGCAGCGCGGAGCAGGAGCAGAGCAGAAGCAGCAGTGCCGCGATCGTTTCGGCGCTGGGTCTATTTTTGCTGTGCTGCTGATGCTCAATTAAAGTGAAAGCACACCTTTGATGGACAAAATAAATATGATTTCACACAAAAAGTGCTCAAAATGCACAGAATAAGCATATCTAGTGTGTTTTAACAAGAATTGAAGTATGCCAGGAAAGGAAATTAATATTAAAACATAGTTATAGAAGATTTACTCGTTTAAACTTGTTTTTAATTATTCAGTTTGGGTTAAAGTATGGTATATTATATAAAACTAAACTAAACTAGCCAGAAAATATGATATATAAACATTATTTTAGTTATTACACAGACAGCAATATCAAACCCGAGTTTGCAGTCTTGTAAACGTTCATGCGTCAGATGATGTAAAACACAAAGCTTACCTCATTTGTGTGCAGCAATGGATGACACGAGGCTTTTATTTTTATATTTATATTTATTTTTATTTATTTTATGTTTGTGAGTGTTGTACACCTTGCATGTTAACAAACTTTCAAGCCTATCAAGTTTAACAATGACCAATTATAAAAACAAATTTATAGCTGTCTTTGTAAAGAAATGCTCACTTTATATGCAGCTTCGAGCCGCTGCTGTGACGCTGTACAAACGCTTCCAGTGTGAATACTCGCGCGTCTCTGCAGCTGCAGTTCATGCTCACGCGCTGCTGCCGCTCTGCTGCCACTTGCGGTGTGAACCTATGGCGTTCGGACGAGGTCTAAAATATGAAGTTGCAACATGCACTCGTCTCACTGACGGCTTAATTTTTTGCTATTAAATCCATTCATTTTAAGACGCAGACGAGGAGTAGACGTCACGCAGACGTCACGTAAATCACGTGTGGCAGTGAAGTGTCGAGTCAGACGTTCACGCGTGATTCACGTGTAGCAGTGAAGTTATTTATTTATTTATTTTTTCGCTAACACGTATCAGAACACGGTCCTCACATGGCTCAGTGCAGTGTGTGAGCCAATGCACAATTTTATGGGGTTCCGACGAGCTCTTTAATATGAAGTTGCAACATGTATGAGGGGTGACTTCAACAAAATGTGATGATTGCTAAGCAAACTGAGAGGAGAACTAACGTGTATACGCACGCCAGCCGTCTGGCCAAAATCCCATAGTATTCAGGCGTCAGACGTCAGATATGAGACGTTAAACGTAACGGTCACGTGTTGGAGCTGCGCTCAAAGTGCGCGGCGGCGATGGCGGCGACGTAGTTGAGAAAGTATATTTTTTACTTTGCGTCTGGATAACGTACGTGTGGATAAACGTCTGGATAACGTACGTGTGGATAAACGTCTGGATAACGTACGTGTGGATAAACGCCTGGATAACGTACGTGTGGACTAGCGTCTGGATAATGTATGTGTGGATAACATTGATAATAATATTTTAGCTTTATTCTTATTTTGTCCAAAGGAAGCTTTAATTAAGGTGTAAATGTTCATAATTGTAGGAAGCATTACAAATCTGTCTCTCTGAATGAAGCTTGGCCATTCCTCCGGCCACCTCTGTTGCGCAAGCACCGCATTTGCTGACTTTTCTCCGTTTAAAGGACACAGCTGAACTATAGGCTTTCACCTCTTAATATGGAAAATAATAATAATAATAATAATAATAATAATAATAATAGGCTAATAATAATAATAATAATAATAATAATAATAAAATAACAAGCCCAAAAATGCATATAAATGGCCATGGTAACACTGCAAGTGCGCGCTTGGCTTGAAGCGGCTAAACAAATAAAACAGCAGAGACGAACTCAACGGTCAAACAGGTTTTTGTTTTTTTGTTTTTTAAGCGCATGTTTACTTAGAAAAATAATGTAAAAGTGCTGCAATGGCATAAAAAACATTAAGGTTAGCACAACGAAATAAACAAATATATTGCATGGTTATACACGCTCGTTTGAGATGTGTTGCATTAATTATTATTAGTAGGCCTAGACTTATTTATTTGTTCATGTGCTTGCATTCGATTTGTCTAATGCAATAAATTGAATTATTATATTTAAGCTTTAGTTATATTTTAAGTGATGTTGCTGGGTAAGTGAATTAAGAACAGTGCTCAGTCATAAAAAAATAAATAATGTTGTGTGTGCGTGAGGCGCCGACGCGATCACTTACATTTTCTTATAAAAGCGGGAAAAAAATAAAATACTCAGACATTTATGGTCACATTTATGTAACATTTCGAATCTGTGAAGGGTTAAATAGGCCTATTATTTCACAAGAAAAAAAATGCCTGTAAAATAAAGAAAGCAAAAAGAATTTCCTTTCTGTGGACTTCTCAAAAATGAACCGAAACTCAAATAACTTACTTGTCGCAGTTTGTTCCTTTCATTTTGTTAATATGTTTATTATTTAGGTGAAATAAATTTCGCGCATAGGTTATTTATTCCTTTTATAGAAGTGCTGCTGCCCAATGATGATGATGAATCCTCATGTTCTGTTGTTTATTCTGCTATTTGTTCATGTAGGCTAAAACTAATTAAACCCCTGGGATTTTATTAATGGGTCACAGACACGTATTCATTGTAATTTCGTTTAATTCTAATTTTACCTTGTCGGTTAATGAAAAGATAATGATCTCGTCGGTTGAAAGTCAGGGGAGGAAACGAAGTGACAAAGGCAACATTTAGTGTTCGTTTAGTTTAAGTTTTTTTTTTAACTAATATTTTTTTTCTTATATTCAGGTTTATTTCGATTAGCATAAATGTTTAATAGCTAGTTTTATTTTTTCTTACTTAACTATAATAACCCTGCCTGGGAAACACATCCACAACTGCAGTACAGTCAATTTTCCAGCTGTTTAAGCCATGAATATTTACAAATTCACAAACTAATTATTGCCGTCTGGGACACAATCTCAGGCCGGGAGTCTCAGACTCATCGAAGCCAAATACAGCTATTGATGCTCGGGAAGCTAAGCAATTTCTTAACGATCAGCATTTCATCTGAAAGAGGTTCGCCTGAAAATGTTGTCCAATAGAGGGAGCCACAGGATAAGGAATATTTTAAGCTTATTTTCCTTATTTTTAAGCTTATCTGTTTCCATACTTTTGAACTATAACCATTAAATTTCTTTAACCATGTTCTGACAATATAGTTTTACTGTACATTGACATATGAGAAATGCTTATCCCAAGAATAATTATTTTTATATGCTGTCTTAACTAATAGCCTATGACAGTTTGTTCTGCATGTGCATTTCTTTTTTCCGGTATATAGCTTACAATATTATAATTTCTATTAAAATACATGATTAAAGTGTTTGATAATAGGCCATAGCTTGCACTCTGAATTAATCTTTTAATTTCGAATTTGGTCTTTTAATTTAACTGTCTTTAATGCATCATGCATTTTTTTTTTTTTTGTTTGATTTGTTTTGTTTTATAAAGGATTTCTATGGGGGACAAAACTCTGTAACAATATGTTTTACTTGGATAATGCTGTCATTATCTTAGCAGTAGTGTTTATGACAGGAGAAATGTGTTGATTAGTTGTCTCTGGTTGTCACTGTAGGACATTAAGCCCAGGCATTTTCAAGTTAAGCAATAGCACATCTTTTAATGTCAGTTGATTGGCTAATAGTGTACGTTAGGTCATGTTTTCGTCAACATATTTAAACAAAATTAGGAATGGAGAAATATTCAGCGATTTTGAGGTGCGTTAAATGTGTTTTCTTTTTGCTCAAAACAAAGCAAAAACACTAATTTACAGAACTTCAGACAATTTACAAAATAACAACTGGCAAAACTTACTTCAGACGTCACGGCGCAGACGTCACGTAGCTTCTCACGTAGCTTCTCACACGGTTTTGGTCACGGCTTCTGCTCACGGCAAGGTACGCGACGATCGACACGACTGATTGCTTAGTTAGCATCGTAAATAGAGAAACGACACCTCATATAAATAGAGAAACGACACCTCATACAACATGCACTCGTCTCACTGAACGTCATGTCTGCGTCTGCCACATTACAGTTCGACTGCCTGGACGTGACGTCTGCGTTTGCTGCAAGGGTTTCCAGCATATTCCATACACTAATTTGAGCTTTATTATACCTATTCATTCTCTATTATTGTTTACACTTATGCTCATTGGAAATAATATTTAACGTTTTCAAGGCCATTCATTATTTTTAGCATGCAAGCCACCCATGCAGCTTTGTTACTACAAAGTGCCTACTTTCAATTTTATGATAAAATATATAGGCCTAGAATAAAAGTGTTTTTACGCTCTTTAATTTGAGACAATTCGCCAGGATGAATCAATGACGTTTTCCTCTAATATTTGCAGCAATAAATAAACATGAATATTTGAATGCATGTTAAAAAAATCAGAACAATTTAATATGAACCACTGTCTCATGCAATTGATCAGTCAGTTTCAAAAAACGTGGCACTAATGCCGCTGTGTGATATTTATACTGAATGAAAAAAAATTTCGCACAGTGGCCAAAAGAAAAAAATGAATAATAAAAAAAAAATAATAAAAAAATTGTGAGGGGATATTTGAATTATTTGTTAATAAACTAGTGTTTTCTGATTGTCACAAAGATGAATTTGACGATCTTGACTCATCTCCTCAACTGGACGCCCTTTAGATAAAAATGCTTCTTTACGGATTACATAGGCTAATAAAAGTTTGTTTTCGATTTTAATTATTTCGGTTTAAAGTAGTAATTTAAAGCATTTTATAGATATTTTTATCATCTCTGAGGCTATTCGCTTAGTCTCGGTTCATTTTTGTGAAGCCTTCCTTCTTAAGCCAGAGACGCGAAATGCGCATTCTGTTTGTTTTTTTATATTTATTTATTTATTTAAATCAATAGCGCACATTTATCTAGGGTAATTTTTTTTTTAAATTAGTATGGTAAAATGCATGACTTGTTTTTTTTTCTTTTTTCTCATCCATAAATATTATTTTATGCAAGTCGTGTTGATTTGTGAAGAAGGCTAAATTGATCAAACATATGCTCATTGCGCTTCCTGCGGCTGGCCGCTCGGTTGTTCCTCAAAAAAACAAAACTTGATTTTAACAAACATAGAATGTTCCCAAAATATTTCTAAATTAACTAAAGAAACGAAAAGAAATTGACCACCCATTAAAAAACAAAACTGGAATATTGTAATGGCTGCACATCAGCTGTGTTTGGGAAAGAGAGAGAAAGACAGACTCAGCTAAAATATAGTCTGATTATGGTTATGGCTAAAAATCCCAGAAAATATCGAGATATCATTTTTGTCTCTATCGCACACCTTTATATAGCCTATTTAATTAATCTTTGCTTGTTTGGTACACAATCCACTGATCATAAAGCTTAAAAAAAAAAAAAAAAAAAAAAAACCTTATCTTAGATTTTCTCAACTATATCTGCACTCTCAAAAAGGATGTGTTAATTAATAACACATTTTTTGTGTTATGGCTATTTTAACACATTTTTGTGTCAATTTAAGTTGATCATGTGCAGAGAGAGAAAGAGAGAAAGAGAGAAACAACACTGTGTCCAACACAACATGTGTTAAACTATCATCCAATCACATTGCTGCTACGTCACTCCACAAGCCGTTAAGCAAGTTTGTGCCTCTTTCTTCATTGGCGGATGACTTGTGTTCATTTTGACACATTCATTGTGTTATGATTTTAACACAGTAAATGTGTCAGGAAGGTGATCTGCTGTTAACAAGCAGAATCAAAGGAGAAATTCACAATTTTAAGTTACCATCATGGAGATGAGTGTTTGCTTTAGTTGAGCTCTTGACCCTTGACTTTTTAATATTAGATTTTGTTTGGGCTGCTGTAACTGAGTTATAACAGCCAGACAAGCAAAGAGAAAAGATGATCAGGTGGTGTTTGTTATGTTTTCACATAATCATTATTTGTCTTGAACTCATTTAGAGCCCAACTTTGAGCTAGATTTACATTATTGATTATAGCAGAAGATCAGCTTTTTCTACATAATTCAAAGGTATTTCTTAAAAAGTTGTTCTGATCAAAAAAAAAAAAAAAAACCTTGCTTTTAGGCGCACACAGACATCAAGAATCAGCCTGTGAATCTCAACAGTGGTGACAGGCAACATATTCTGATTTTAGAAACATTAGAAAAGAAGCTCCTAAAAAGTCACATAAAACAGAGAAAGAAAAAAAAATAGTGAGAATAAAGGAAATTAAATTAAGACAATTAAGCTCATTATTTATTCATGCAGCAATGCATGATGGGAGCCATGGATGAATTTTGATTGGTGGCTCCCAGCATGCACTGCAACATGCTTTATTATTCTCACCATTGTTGAGATTCACAGGCTGATTCTTGATGTCTGTGTCTCTAAATGAAAGAGCTTTTTTTTTTATTTTATTTTATTTTATTTTTATTTTTATTTTTATTTTTTATTTTTTATTTTATTTTATTTTATTTTATTTTATTTTATTTTATTTTATCAGAACAACTTTTGAGAAATCCTTCAGATTGTAGTGATGGGAAGTTCGGTTCTTTTCCGCGAACCGGTTCTTTCGGACAGTTCGATTCAATAAACCGGTTGAAAAAAACGGTTCACCGGTTCTTTTACGCTCCGACGTAATGACGTCATCCGCGATGACGTCGTCTATCACGGGCCGGGATGAAAAAACAAGTGATTCAAATATATAAAGTTAGTAATCATAACATCAGTCAACTAAAACATTATAATCTGAAGCGTTTCTTACAATTTAGTTTTGCATCTAAAGCATCCAAACACATATACATTACAGGCAGTGATGTGCAAACAAAGTTTTACAGTTATAAAGTGAATAAATTAGTCTTCATCATGATCCTCTTACATTATGATTAAATAAACTTACGTTTCGCCAGATTGGCCCCTCATTTCGAGTCCTCTCATAGCATCAGTTGTCCTAGTTAACCGGTGCTGTGATGTTACTGTTCGGTAGCTTCAGATCACACGCTGAATCACGCATGCGCAGTATCATCAGCTCACCGGTTCTCAAATCGGACACATCCGAAAGAAGCGGTTCTTCGGTTGTGTACTGATGATCCAAAAACCGTTGCAACCGGTTCTACTCGAGAACGAGATTGAGATTCGAGAACCGCGAGAGCGATTCAAAAGGAGTCGCTTGTTTGCTCTCGCTGCAGTTTGATTACGTCATTTTTTATCTTTATATCACCTTAATTGTTTAGAAATTAAAGCTGTCCATGGATTATTTATGAAACAAATAAATGTTTTGATAAATCTAATTGTTTTCACTCTTTTAAAAAAAATAACTTGAAAGCACAACTGCACAACTTTAACTATATTGCTTTTTAAATAATATTAATATAGAAAAATGAATTTGTTGAACTATTTCTGAACATTAGTTTGATCTGTGTACAAAATATTATGTTCATGTGGGCATGTAGTTTATTATGTACAGTATTATGTACAGTATTTTATGCTATTAATCTGCTATGGTGTATTTGGAAAAGCACAATAAACGTTATATTTTCAGTATGTTTTATATTATCACACTGTCCGATGTTCAACAACTTGACAATAACGTGCTTTTCGTTCACTTGAAAAGTTAAACGCATGCGCAGTATCATCAGCTCACCGGTTCTCAAATCGGACATGTCCGAAAGAAGTGGTTCTCGGTTGTGTACTGATGATCCGAAAACCGTTGCAACCGGTTCTTGACTCGAGAGCGAGAACGGTGACAGGCCGTGTATGTTCGTTCGTGTCGCGCATGTGCACTCATATCAGCTGCTCTGCTGCTCGTGCTCATCATCATCAGTTCTCTCTTCACAGCAGGTTAAGTCAGTACTGTTGGAGTAACTGAATAACTCCGGGATGTTGGTTTATTTCGAGAGGTAGTGTCAGTGTCAGGCACGTCAAAAAGTGTGTAACTTTAGTAATTTGTGGATTCATGTTTGCTTACTGGAGATGCGAACTGTTTGGAACGATTCAGACCGATTTGGTGAACTGGTTCGACCGGTTCACTGAAAAGAACCGGTTAAAAAGAACGATTCGTTCGCGAACCGGACATCATTATCAGATTGTATTGATAAAGCTGATCTTCTGCTGTCGAATCACAGTGCTGCTGTAATCAATAATGTAAATCTAACTCAGAGATTGGGCTCTAAATGAGTTCAGTGATTCAGATCAAATAATGATTATGTGAAAACATAACCAACACCACCTGATCATCTTTTCTGTTTGCTTGACTAGCTGTTACAACAGCCCAAACAAAATCTAATATTTAAAAAGTCAAGGTTCAAGAGCTCAACTAAAGCAAACGCCCATCTCCACGATGGTGGCTTAAAAATTGTGATTTTCTCCTTTGATTCTGCTTGTTAACAGCAGATCACCTTCCTGACACATTTACTGTGTTAAAATCATTGACTCAGTGAATGTGTCAGAATTAACACAACAAGCGTCGTCCCTAAACTCACACACTGATGAATTTAACACATTTTGAGTCAGTTTTAACACATCCTTTCTAAGAGTGTGTATTGCATTCATTTTAACTGGTCAAAAATAGCACATCTATGACACAAATTGTGTGATTTATGACACATTAGTGTGTTAAATATTTTAACACATTGCCTGTGTTAAGAAGAATAACACACTGGTTGAGTTAAAAAAAGTAACACAACACAACATGTGTTGTCCTTAACTAGACACACGGATGTGTTAAGATATAATGTGTTGTTTTTAACTCAACCTGTGTTATATCTTAACACACCCGTGTGTTAAGTCATCCGCCAATGAAGAAAGAGGCACAAACTTGCTTAACGGCTTGTGGAGTGACGTAGCAGCAATGTGATTGGATGATAGATAACACATGTTGTGTTGGACACAGTGTCGTTTCTCTCTCTCTCACACACACATTAGTGTGTTAAATATTTTATGCCTGTATTAAGAAAAAATAACACACTGGTTGAGTTAAAATTAACACAAAATGTGTTGTCCTTAACTAGACACACAGATGTGTTAAAATATAACACAGGTTGTGTTGTTTTTAACACATCTGTTTTAAGAGTGTGGTTGTCCTGCATCTTCAATAAACAAGTTAAAAAAATATACATATATTAATATATAACAATTTAGACATTTTTTTTTTTACTTTTTTAAATTGTAAAAGTATAAAGATAACATAAAAAGTATAAAGCCTAAAAGCAATGTTTTAGCGAAGTTTGTGTTGCTTCCCAGCCGGCAGAGCCATGTGGGGCCCAAATGGGTTTGACCTGGGCTATCTAACTGGGACCCAGCCAGTTTTGCACCCAGTTTCCATGTAGGCCCCACATGGATTTGCCCAGATGAAATGAACATTGTTCAGAGTGCACACTACAGGCTGTTAAATGTAACACAGAATCAGTGTTGGAGTTAATGAGATAATTAAGTAATTAATTGAGTGATGATTGAGAATTAATGAAGATAGGTGCTGTTAACAAGAAGAATGAATGAAAGAAAGAGAAACAACAAGAACAGAAAAAATCAAAACACTAGAACTAGAACTGACTTCAGCCGCAGCCTTAGATGAAATCAACTGAAGATAAAAGAAGACATTAAATCTCTCCAGATCTCAGCAGAGGATTAAACAACTCCATATACAGAAGCTCTTATTGAGAATTAAGAGACTGTTGTTGATGTTTTATTGAATTTTTTTTAATGTTACCATCATGGTGATCAGAGTTTACTTTAGTTGAGTAGTTTGACTTGTTTTTATAATGTCAGGGTTTCTCTGGCTGCTGTAACTGAATTAGTTATGGCAAGAAAAACAAGAGCAAACACAATCTGATGCTGTGTCTGCTTCATGATAAGAATATAATCACTGCGCAGTGGCTTGATTCACTGATCTTATGACTGAGTTTAATATGAGCAATATCTTACTGTGTTTTATTGTGATTCATGTAAAGATCCAGCACAGATTTAATCAGAAAATCTGAATGAGTTTTAAAACAGATTGCATACTAAACACTTTGATCTACGGTGAGATTTACTCACAAACATACATCAAGAATCAGCGCATGAATCTCAACAATGGTGACATGCTTAATGCTGCAATGCATTCTGGGGTCCATGGATGAGTTTTGCATGATGCACCCAGAATGCATTGTGGCATGAATCATATCACCACTGTTGAGATTCATACGCTGATGGTAGATCTCTGTGTGTGAGGAAGTTTTGCTGGAGTTTGAAAGTGTTTAGTGTACAATGTGTTTTAAAACTCATTTAGCTTTTCTTACTAAAACAGTTTAATCATTGTATTTCTAGAAGAGTCAACACAAACTTAACATTTTATTCATATAAAGCTCAGTCATTAGATCAGTGAAATAAGCCACTACATGACAGTTATATTCTTATCATAAAGCAGCTGATCATATTTTCTCTTGTCATTGTTGCCATAACAAAAGCTACAACAGACACAGTACAACTAACACTAAAAAAAAGTCAAGAGTAAAACTGCCTAACTAAAGCAACGACTGCCCTCGATCATGGTGACATCAAACAAAACTATTATTTTCAACAAATCATCAACATCTAAACCTCTGTTAGTTCTCAATAAGAGCTTCTGTAGATGAATGTCAGAAATAAAGTCAGTCTGGTTAGTAATAAGTGAAGCTGGTAATGCTGTTTGTGGAGTTGTTTGATCAGATCTTCAGAGATTTAATGTCTTTTATCTTCAGTTGATTTCATCAAAGGCTGTGGCTGAAGTCATAGTTCTTCAGTGATTCTGCTCGTTATCACCTAATTATCTCATTAACTCCAAGACCAATTCAGTGTTACATTTAATAGCCTGTAGTGTTCACACTGAGTAGTGTTCATTTCATCTGGGCTAAACCATGTGCTAAACAAGGGTGTGCTGGTTGGGAGGCGTCCGACCAGTGGGACTGTGACAGTTAAGGGGTTAATACGAACTTCTGTAGATGTCTGACAGAAATAAAGTCAGTCTGGTTAGTAATAAGTGAAGCTAATGTTGTTTGTGGAGTTGTTTAATCAGATCTTTAGAGATGTAATGTATTTTATCTTCAGTTGATTTCATCCAAGGCTGTAGCTGGAAGTAGTTCTTGTGTTTCTCTTTCCTTCAGTGATTATGCTTGTTAACAGCAGGTGTTCTTCACTAATACAAAATCATTATTCAATCACTTAATTATCTCATTACCTCCAACACTGATTAAGTGTTACATTAAACAGCCTGTAGTGTGCACACTGAGCAGTGTTCAGTTCATCTGGGCTAAACCATGTGGGGCCTACATGGAAACTGGGTGCAAAACTGGCTGGGTCCCAGTTAGATAGCCCAGGTCAAACCCATTTGGGCCCCACATGGCTCTGCTGGCTGGGTTATAGGAATACTCATGTCGTTTAGTTTTATGAAATCCGTTTTGAATTTTTTTTTTTACATTTGGGGGTTATTGTGTTTTTATCTTTTTACATTTTTAATGTAGCCTACACGCTTGATGGCCAACCCATCGATCGCAATCAGCTGCTAGATCTGAGACTGTTGCTGTAAAATATAATAAAATATATGGAAAAATGCATTATGCCTGATTAATGTTCAGTTTTTCAAGCACCTCTCTTCTTATATTTTACATTTAAAATATAAATTAGGATTCTAATATTTTTTTATCATGTTTTCCTTTCTTTTTTAAAAAGAAAATGTTAACTTTTATTCAGCAATAATGTTAAATTAAGATTTCTATATTTTGAATAATAATCTGCCAGTATTCATCAATCAATCCTGTAAAAATATCACAGAAAAATATTAAGCAGGACGATTTTTTCCGACGTTGACATTGAAGGATCATGCGTCAAAGAAGACTGGAGTAATGATGCTGAGAACACAGCTTTGCATCTCAGAAATAAATATAAAATATATTAAAATAGAAAACCATTATTTTAAATTGTAACAATATTATAATAACACTATTAACCAGACCCCGCCCCTTCAATAGGCTATATAAATAAATAAAACCTTATATAAATGATTCACCGATTTTATTTGTTTGTTTATTTATTTATTTGTCAAGTCCTCGATCCTTATCATTGCGTGAAATGAATCGTTAGTGGATGCGTGAAATGAAAATAGAGCTAAACAACGACGCTGGCACTCGCTCACCAATAGATGGCGTCGTTGGCCCATGTTTAATTAATTTTATCCGACAACAGAAATAAATGATTGGGTGCTTATACAAGTATGTAAATAAATAAATAGTTTCAGTAGCCACAAGAAGAAAAGAAAACAGATAATTTAACAAAGAAGTCATGAATAGAAGTAAAAACTACTGGCAAGAATTCTACACTCTAAAAAATGCTGGGTTAAAAACAACCCAAGTTGGGTTAAATATGGACAAACCCAGCAGGTTCACTCTCAGAAAAAAAAGTACAAAATTGTACCTTTAGGGGTACAATGGTACAAAGGTACAAATTTATACCCTTGTGATTTGTACCTTAAGAGAACAGTTTTGTACCTTTGGTGACAATTTTGTACTCTCTCAGAAAATAAAGTACATAATTGTACCTTTAGGGGTACAATGGCTTGTCACTGGGGCTGTACCCTCAAAGGTACACATTTGTACCCTTGTGATTTGTATCTTAAGAGACCAGTTTTGTACCTTAAGAGACCAGTTTTGTACCTTAAGAGATCAGTTTTGTACCTTAAGAGAACAGTTTTGTACCTTTGGAGACAATTTTGTACTCTCTCAGAATATAAAGTACAAAATTGTACCTTTAGGGGTACAATGGCTTGTCACTGGGGCTGTACCCTCAAAGGTACACATTTGTACCCTTGTGATTTGTACCTTAAGGGATCAGTTTTGTACCTTTGGTGACAATTTTGTACCTTTATTTAACAGTACAAAAATTTACCCTTCAAAAGAGTACAAAATTGGCTTTTTGACAGCGTTCAATCGTTGACTATAATGAGATATATATATTTTACACACACACACACTGAATTAAAATCAGATTTTATTAAATCCTTTTCATTTTCACATTTTACAACATTTCATTTTAAACGCATTTTTAAACATTCCATATGAGTCCATCTTGCCGGGTGTTAAAAAGTAACACTGAAGCAGTGTTAAAGTTAATGAGATAATTGATTGATGGTTGAGTGATGATTGACAATTAGTGGAGACACCTGATGATAATAAGCAGAATCACTGAAGAAACAACAAGAGAAAAAGAGAGAGACACAACAACTACAACTGACTTCCAGCCATTAAACATTATTACACTTATTATTAACCAGTTTGATTTGATTTCTGTCACACATCAACAAAAGTTCTTACTGAGAATGAACAGATGTTTATATGTTAATGTTTTAATGAAAGTTTAGTTTGAAGTCACCATGATGGTGAAAAGCATTTCCTTTAGTTGGGCTCTTGACTCAATTTACTAACATTAATTTATCTCTGACTGCTCCAACTTTGTGTTTGTAGAGCACATTTGTTATGGCCAGAGAAACTATGATCTGAGCTGTGTTTCCCAAAAGTGCTGTGTAAATTTAGGTTTACAATGCTTTGGGAAGCACAGTCATAATGGTTGTGTTTTCTCATTGTGAACTGGCCAGATTCATTGGTGACATCCAGTATTAACTGGTGATATAGATGTAATATTATTTCTTTATAGTAAATCTGTTACCGCTTGAGATCCAGCAGAGCTTTTATAATCTTCATTCTGCTGTTGGATCTCAAGCTGTAAAATCACAGGACTACAATCATTAATACTAAAGCTACACATCAAACACACCGTCAGAGATTAAGACTCTAAATGACATCAGACCATCACATGATAAAATCATCATCAAATTATATTGTGACCAGATCCTGTTTTCTCTGACCATAATAAATGTGCTTTACAAACACAAAGTTGGAGCAGCCAGAGAATAATTAACAATAAAAGGTAAAGAGTCAAGAGCCCAACTAAAGCAAACGCTGACCTCTTTCATGGTGACTTGAAATGAAACATTCATAAAACATTAATTAACACCTTTTTTCTCTCTTTCCTTCAATGATTCTGCTTATTAACATCAGGTGTCACCACTAATTGTCATTCATCACTCAATCGTCAATCAATTATCTCATTAACTTTAAAGGTGCCCTCGAATCAGAATTTGAATTTACCTCGGCATAGTTGAATAACAAGAGTTCAGTACATGGAAAAGACATACACTGAGTTTCAAACCCCATTGTTTCCTCCTTCTTATGTAAATCTCATTTGTTTAAAAGACTTCCGGAAAACACTTGGATCTCAACATAACACCGACTGTTACGTAACAGTCGGGATCATTAATATGTATGACCCCAATATTTGCATAATGCCAGCCCATTCGACGCATTAGACAAGGAAAGGCAGTATTAACGGCTGGATCTGTGCACAGACAAGGTAAGCAAGCAAGAACAACAGCGAAAAATGGCAGATGGAGCAGTAATAACTGACATGATCCATGATATCATGATATTTTTACTGATATTTGTAAATTGTCTTTCTAAATGTTTCGTTAGCATGTTGCTAATGTACTGTTAAATGTGGTTAAAGTTACCATCGTTTCTTACTGTATTCACGGAGACAAGAGCCGTCGCTATTTTCATTTTTAAACACTTGCAGTCTATATATAGCATAAACACAACTTCATTCTTTATAAATCTCTCCAACAGTGTGTAATGTTAGCTTTAGCCACAGAGCATAGCCTCAAACTCACACAGAATCAAACGTAACCATCTAAATAAATACTTTACTCACATAATTCGAAGCATGCATGACGAACATCTTGTAAAGATCCATTTGAGGGTTATATTAGCTGTGTGAACTTTGTAAATGCGCTGTAATATAGTCGAGAGCTCGTGTGGCAGAGGAAGCGCATCTCTTAAAGGGGCCGTGCTGAAAAAATCAGTGCATAGTTAATGATGCCCCAAAATAGGCAGTTAAAAAAATTAATTAAAAAAAAATCTATGGGGTATTTTGAGCTGAAACTTCACAGACACATTCAGGGGACACCTAGGACTTATATTACATCTTGTAAAAAAACAATCTAGGGCACCTTTAATACTTTTTAACACCCGACAAGATGGACTCATATGAAATGTTTAAAAATGTGTTTAAAATGAAATGTTATAAAATGTGAAAATGAAAAGGATTTAATAAATTCTGATTTTAATTCAGTGTGTGTGTGTAAAATATATATATCTCATTATAGTCAACGATTGTACGCTGTCAAAGGCAATTTTGTACCCTTTTTGAAGGGTCAATTTTTGTACTGTTAAATAAAGGTACAAAATTGTCACCAAAGGTACAAAACTGCACTCTTAAAACAGATGTGTTAAAAACAACACAACCTGTGTTATATCTTAACACATCCGTGTGTCTAGTTAAGGACAACACATGTTGTGTTACTTTTTTTAACTCAACCAGTGTGTTATTCTTCTTAACACAGGCAATGTGTTAAAATATTTAACACACTAATGTGTCATAAATCACACAATTTGTGTCATAGATGTGCTATTTTTGACTAGTTAAAATGAATGCAATACACACTCTTAGAAAGGATGTGTTAAAACTGACTCAAAATGTGTTAAATTCTTACACATCAGTGTGTGAGTTTAGGGACAACACTTGTGTGTTAATTCTGACACATTCACTGAGTCAATGATTTTAACACAGTAAATGTGTCAGGAAGGTGATCTGCTGTTAACAAGCAGAATCATGGGAGAAAATCACAATTTTTAAGCCACCATCGTGGAGATGAGTGTTTGCTTTAGTTGGGCTCTTGACCCTTGACTTTTTAAATATTAGATTTTGTTTGGGCTGCTGTAACAGCTAGTCAATCAAACAGAAAAGATGATCAGGTGGTGTTGACCTGAATCACTGAATTCATTTAGAGCCCAATCTCTGAGTTAGATTTACATTATTGATTACAGCAGAACTGTGATTCTACAGCAGAAGATCAGCTTTATCAATACAATCTGAAGGATTTCTCAAAAGTTGTTCTGATTTAAAAAAAAAAAAAAAAGCTCTTTCATTTAGAGACACAGACATCAAGAATCAGCCTGTGAATCTCAACAATGGTGAGAATAATAAAGCATGTTGCAGTGCATGCTGGGAGCCACCAATCAAAATTCATCTATGGCTCCCATCATGCATTGCTGCATGAATAAATAATGAGCTTAATTGTCTTAATTTAATTTCCTTTATTCTCACTATTTTTTTTTTTTTTCTCTGTTTTATGTGACTTTTTAGGAGCTTCTTTTCTAATGTTTCTAAAATCAGAATATGTTGCTTGTCACCACTGTTGAGATTCACAGGCTGATTCTTGATGTCTGTGTGTGCCTAAAAGCAAGTTTTTTTTTTTTTTTGATCAGAACAACTTTTTAAGAAATACCTTTGAATTATGTAGAAAAAGCTGATCTTCTGCTATAATCAATAATGTAAATCTAGCTCAAAGTTGGGCTCTAAATGAGTTCAAGACAAATAATGATTATGTGAAAACATAACAAACACCACCTGATCATCTTTTCTCTTTGCTTGTCTGGCTGTTATAACTCAGTTACAGCAGCCCAAACAAAATCTAATATTAAAAAGTCAAGGGTCAAGAGCTCAACTAAAGCAAACACTCATCTCCATGATGGTAACTTAAAATTGTGAATTTCTCCTTTGATTCTGCTTGTTAACAGCAGATCACCTCCCTGACACATTTACTGTGTTAAAATCATTACACAATGAATGTGTCAAAATGAACACAAGTCCACCGATGAAGAAAGAGGCACAAACTTGCTTAACGGCTTGTGGAGTGACGTAGCAGCAATGTGATTGGATGATAGTTTAACACATGTTGTGTTGGACACAGTGTTGTTTCTCTCTTTCTCTCTCTCTCTCTGCACATGATCAACTTAAATTGACACAAAAATGTGTTAAAATAGCCATAACACAAAAAATGTGTTATTAATTAACACATCCTTTTTGAGAGTGTGGTCTCTCAAGGTACAAATCACAAGGGTACAAATTTGTACCTTTGTACCATTGTACCCCTAAAGGTACAATTTTGTACTTTATTTTCTGAGAGAGTACAAAATTGTCACCAAAGGTACAAAACTGGTCTCTTAAGGTACAAATCACAAGGGTACAAATTTGTACCTTTGTACCATTGTACCCCTAAAGGTACAATTTTGTACTTTTTTTTCTGAGAGTGTTGGGTTAAAGGGCACCTATTTCACAATATGTAATATAAGTCTCTGGTCTGGACAAGTTTCAGCTTAAAATACCCCACAAATTTGCCCCTATTTGGGGGTGAGCAAAAACATGCCTTTTACTATATTACTATATTGCTTTCTAAAAAAATAAATACAAAATTGGCTGAAAAAAATGGCTGGGTGAAAACAACCCAATCCCTGGATTTGTCCATATTTAACCCAGCATTTTTTAGAGTGTAGCAGCTGCATTATGGACTAACTTTAACTTGTTTATTGAAGATGCAGGACAACCAGATATCGTTGAGAAAACCTAAGATAAGTTTTTTTAAGCTTTATGATCAGTGGATTGTGTACCAAACAAGAAAAGATTAATTAAATAGGCTAGAGCCAAAGACACAAGCAGCACGTGAAGTGATCCATCATCTCTTTTAGTTACAGCACATGAATGAATATGAAAGGTTATTTTGTTTATGTGTGATGTTAAAACATGGAAGAATTGAAAGAGAACCCCTGGCTCTAAACCCCTGTCCTGACATTTTATCCTACCATTCAGATTTTCCAACCAGGGTTTACTGCGCATGCACACATTAATATTGCATCCTTTTTCTCATGCTAAACAATATTTAATGTATCTGCATTACTGTGAGGGAAGGGTTGGGGTAGGTGTAGACTTCAATAAAAACGCAATTGGAATAAAAAAATATTTATTGTTGGTTCCATGTACCTGTATACCTTCTAGCTACAACCGCAAATATAACACATAATTATTGTATTTGCATTTCTGTAAGGGTATGTTTAGGGTTGTGGTAGGTGTTGACGTTAATAAACCATAACTTTACAGTAGCATTTTTCGATGTCGAATTGTACTACCCACTGTTTTAGTGGGAGATAGGGAAAATCTGACAGGGTAGGACAAATCGACAGAACACCGGGTTTTCTGCACCTGTTAATACAAATACATGTTTTTATGCATCTTCAAAAACATTTAGGCTAAATAAATAAATAAATAAAAACAAAAAATAATAATAAAATGTGCTCGCTTTTGTCTTTTGAGGTGTAAATGTTTTATAGTATTCTAACAGATCGCCTGTCAATCACTTTGGCGAAACTATAAAACTAAATATTACAACTCCAAAATAAAAGATATGCAAATATTGTTTATGTTAGTAAAATTAGCCCAAAATATAGCAGTGTTTAAACATTCGTTCTTTTGGTATTGGTCTAGAGACTCCTAGTGGTGAATACATGCTAGAACAACTTTTTTATGATTTCTTCAAAGTATCCGTGGATATGTGGACAAGAAGCAATTGCATACAGCATTTTTTATATTATTTGTATAAATGTTTACTTTTTGGAATAAAAAGCTATACATAAGAAAGGTAAAAAGCACTTAATTGCTAATTAAACATAATTGAGGATAAGTGTAAACAATAATAGAGAATGAATAGGTATAATAAAGCTCAAATTAGTGTATGGAATATGCTGGAAACCCTTGCAGACGCAGACGTCACGTCCAGGCAGTCGAACTGTAATGTGGCAGACGCAGATGTCACGTCCAGTGAGAGGAGTGCATGTTGCAACGTCATATTTTAGACCTCGTCCGAATGCCATATATTAGTAGGTACCGATAGTGTAGGAAAACCGTGACATTTTCTACTACGTAATTACGCGCATGCGTGAAACGGATCGTGCAGGTGGAACGGATCGTCACCGTCGACCTTTATGACTGCGGTTACGCCCGCTAAGTGGCAAAAGGCTGAGCAGCAGCATTGGTTTTCAGCGTGAATGTCGCGAAAAACACACAAAACACATCCAAAACGGGAAAGAGCTTTGTGATTGACTGTACAAATAGCTTTGACACAAAACCTGAGGTAGGCCTATATATTTAAAGACTGCCGAAAAAAGAAGCAAATGGATCACTGCAATTCACAGAAACAGGTGGACTCCAGGCAGAGAAACATGGATTTGCAGTTATCATTTTGTGTCAATACAATATATACGGTATGTTTTTTACCTCAAAATCCAACAATTTGTTATATATTGTGTTAACAACTCATCAGTTATTTACCATCTGCATAATTGGGTGTTTTTCAATAAACAACACTGACAAAAACTATATGTTTTAGGGCTGGACAATATGACTATATATTTAACACTGATATAAGTGATTACGCGGATTTAAACCTACCTATATTGTAGTTATATGAAATATTCACAGGCAGATTTGCTTTATGTGTCTCCCCGGCGTTGAAATCAGGCACATATAAATGTCAGGAAACACGACTCCAGGCTGCATGTCAATATCCATGGATTAGGTTTATTTGACAAGTTGTAAGAAACACTTTCGTGTCCAACCTTTAGTGCAATCGTTTGTTTTACTCGCGTTTTCGCAGTGTTCTCTATTAAATCCAGTCACACGCAGCAGGTTCTTTTACCACTCAGTCCAGCTGAGGGAGCGCGTTCCAGCGAGAAAGTGACGTCGATGCATACCCTCTATCCACCTGTTTCCGCGGGGCACTGCTGTAAAAAAGAACGTGGGTACAACTTCCGGTGAGGCAGCGGAAGTAGCATACCAATGGTATTTTGTGTGCTAATTAGCGAAGAGGCTAAGTGTTTTTTGGATCATTGTTTACTTTGTAAAGTTGCAAATCTTTATGAGAGATGTCGTTACGGCGCTCAGGGACAACATCTCAGTTTAGTACATTTATTAGTTAATAATATCACAATACAATAAACAGTTTTCATGCCCTTAAATGTCCTTTACTTTACTGACCTTCCACAAAAGTGCTGCTGCATGACTAGAGCATCCTCAAATATTGATGCTGGAATCTTAAATCTGTAAGTAAAAGTCAAACATTCGCAAGTTTGGATCGCTAAATCTTGAATGACTGTCAACTGTTGAATGAATGAGTATCACGTCCAGCTTGTTTACTTCGAACCGGAAGACACTCCCACTTTTGACGCAAGGCCTCATGGGCGTAGGAAACTTGTGGATACTCAAGAACGCAAGAACAGAGGACGCATGAAAGTACCCGGATGTGTTCTTGATATCGAGGATGCATCGAATGCAAACTTGAGAAAATCGAACCGTTAAAAATCTCAGAAGACGCTGCAGGTGGTCGACATACAGAAGCCTGCGAGCTTTAAAGTTCTCGTTCTCACTTATGAGATTCCCTACAAGCTCGCATATATGTGACGGCTCGTGAAAGTAAACCATTTGTTTTGCTTAATTTTAATAAAGTGATAACCTGAAGAAAGCCTGCAGTATTTTTATTGGAAAAAAAATAATCTTAACATTGACAAAGCTTGTAACACAAAAGCTACTCATTTTCATACACGCAGTGAAATAAAAAGATATAAATTTATATGAAAACAATGTCTATAATAATATGAAAGAAATCTTTTAATAGGTTATGACATTTGTTTGTGATGTTATGTTGTATTTATTGTGCATTAGCCACTTATAAGATGCTGGGGTGGTCAAGATCGCAGCACATCTCAATTCTCAAATGATGCGTTCTGTGTCCTCGCGTCCTTCCGAGTTCGTTCTTTCAAGGTCGCCTGGCAAGACCGGACTCCACGAGAACGCAAGTCCGTTCTCTGCGTTCTTGGAATTGAGAAACAGCCCTAAACCACTGTTAATTCTCAGTAAGAGCTTCTGTAGACGTGTGTCAGAAATAAAGTCAGTCTGGTTAGTAATAAGTGAAGCTGGTAATGCTGTTTGTGGAGTTGTTGAATCAGATCTTCAGAGATTTAATGTCTTTTATCTTCAGTTCATCCAAGGCTGTGGCTGAAGAAAGTTGTAGTTTGTGTTCTTATTTCTCTTTCTTTCAGTGTTTGTTCACAGCAGGTGTTTGAATGATTGAAAGAATGTTTCAGGAACATCATACTAATCTTTAAATAACATTCTACTAACATTAAGGAATCTGAATATTTTCATGTTCTTGTAATGTTACAAATCAACGTTCCTACAATGTTGAATTTTAGATCAAAATTAAGTTGAAAGAACGTTTGAGGAACATTATACCTTATAAAAACGTTCCTGTAAC
Organism: Chanodichthys erythropterus; assembly: GCF_024489055.1. Lineage (NCBI taxonomy): Eukaryota > Metazoa > Chordata > Actinopteri > Cypriniformes > Xenocyprididae > Chanodichthys > Chanodichthys erythropterus. Next base: position 53,651,321 of record NC_090232.1, read on the forward strand.
GTCAAGAAAACTGGACGATTTTAATGTTCCCAGAACCAACACTGGATTTTGTAACACCCCCCCAACCCCCCCCCCCCCCCCCCCCATATGTGTTAGAGCTACTCACCCATATCATGGCACAGAGCAGCGATCTGAACACACAGGGAATCCTCTTCTGTAATGTTAAGCTCTGGCTGATTCTCCTGTAAACTCTCAACCAGACATCTTGCTAAATATGCCACACTAACACACAAAAACAAAGCATGTCAGCTTATTTGAAAAATAATAATGGTACAGCTTAAAGGCCTGTCTGTGTAAAACTCAAAAAAGGGGTAAAATTACCCAATGGAGTGTTCAAAGCGAGTGTGAGTGGCGCCCGGATACACCAGATATTTTGATCCGAGCTGTTTGATGTGACGGAGTCTCTGAAACTGAGGAGTGTCAATCATCTTCACCAGCAGGAGGTGCAGCTCAATGTGACCATGAATGGGGTCATTGAAGATCTACAGGGTAGAAAATACATCAGTTTGTTAATTGAACGAGTTTTAACTTGCAACTAAATATAACCTAACCTGCTGGGTTAAGATAATAGTTACATAAAACGTTTTACCAATACATTTATAGCAATAATAACATTTTCTTTTATTATTTTTTCTACATTTCCATGCAGACAAAAGCTTCAGAGAATTTTAGAGTTGTTGTTGAAATATATATATATATATATATATATATATATATATATAACCACACAGCAGGAGACTCCTAGGCGGATCTGCATTCAAGTCGCCAAATCCGCGTGACTGTCACATCCGTTTTGACGCCGCCCAGAGGATCAGGATCGCCTCCGGGCGAGTCCATAAATTCTACTGTCAATCAGCGGATCTTGAGCGGACCCATGTCGGATCCGCGGACGCGCACGCGCCTTTACTGTAACGGTTGTATCAATTTGCGGGTCCCAAACGGACCCGCCGCGGAGGTAAGGTTTTAATCGCGGATGCGGAGCGGATGCAGCACGGAGTCAAAGTGGTGTCCGCGATCCACCTTCGTTACAGATCCATCACTGCGCGCAAGTGGACTCCGATACGGGTCCATTCACGGCAGAGGTGGAAAGTCCAGGGCTCAGAAAGTAAAAGTCCTGCCATATTTTTTATTCCACCCACTGAAGCAGTGTTAAAGTTAATGAGATAATTAAGTGATTAATTGAGTGATGATTGACCATTATTGAAGACACCTGATGATAACAAGCAGAATCGCCAAAGGAGAAAATCACAATTTTTAAGCCACCATCATGGAGATGAGGGTTTACTTTAGTTGAGCTCTTGACCCTTGACTTTTTAATATTAGATTTTGTTTGGGCTGCTGTAACTGAGTTATAACATCCAGGCAAATAATTAAAAAAGATGATCAGGTGGTGTTGGTTATGTTTTCACATAATCATTATTTGACCTGAATCACTGAACTCATTTAGAGCCCAATCTCTGAGTTAGATTTACATTATTGATTACAGCAACACTGTGATTCTGCAGCAGAAGATCAGCTTTATCAATATAATCTGAAGGATTTCTCAAAAGTTGTTCTGATAAAAACAAAGAAAAAGTTATTTTAGGCACACAGACATCAAGAATCAGCCTGTGAATCTCAAGGACGGTGTCAAGCAACATATTCTGATCAACAGATCAACTCTGAACATTAGAAAACAAGCTACTAAAAAGACACAGAAAAACAGCAAAATTTAAATAGTGAGAATAAAGGAAATTAATAAAACAATTCAGCTCATAATTTATTCATGCAGCAATGCATGATGGGAACCATGGATGAATTTTGATTGGTGGCTCCCAGAATGCACTGCAACATGCTTTATTATTCTCACCATTGTTGAGATTCACAGACTGATTCTTGATGTCTGTGTCTCTAAATGAAAGCATTTTTTTCTAAGAACAACTTTTGATGAAACTTTCAGATTATATTGATAAAGCTGATCTTCTGCTGTAGAATCACAGTGCTGCTGTAATCAATAATGTAAATCTAACTCAGAGATTGGGCTCTAAATGAGTTCAGTGATTCAGATCAAATAATGATTATGTGAAAACATAACCAACAACCCCTGATCATCTTTTCTCTTTGTTTGTCTGGCTGGTTCTAATGTAGTTAAAACAGCCCAAATAAATTCTAATATTAAAAAGTCAAGGGACAAGAGCTCAACTAAAGCAAACACTGATCTCCATGATGGTGTCTTAAAAATTGTGATTTTCTCCTTTGGTGATTCTGCTTGTTATCATCAGGTGTCTTCAATAATGTTCAATCATCACTCAATTAATCACTTAATTATCTCATTAACTTTAACACTGCTTCAGTGGGTGGAATAAAAAATATGGCAGGACTTTTACTTTCTGAGCCCTGGACTTTCCACCTCTGCGCGATACCTCCGTGGTGGATCCGCCACGGAGTCCTTTTGCTGTGTGGGTACACACATACATACATGCATACATGTGCATCTCAATAAATTAGAATATCATGAAAATGTTTTTTTTTTTCTGTTATTTTTTAATTTAATTCAATTTTTTTTTTTTTTCATTTTGATGTTTACAGCTTGCTGCTCATCAAAATAAAATAAAAAAAAAACAGTATCTCAAATTATTAGAATATTTAATTTCAAGTTCTATTAAATTACCATTCTCAGGGTATAAATATTGGGTTTAGGTCAGTAATCCCAACAGCAGTCATGGGGAAGTCTGCTGACTTGACAGTTGTCCAGAAGACGATCATCAAGACCCTCTAAAATGAGGGTAAGCCACAGAGGGTCACTGCTGAAAGAGCTGGCTGTTCGCAGAGTGCTGTGCCAAAGCATATTGATGGAAAGTTGACTGCAAGGAAAAAGTGTGGTAGGAAAAGTTGTACAAGTGAAAGGAATGACCGCAGGCTTGAGAAGACTGTCAGGCAAAGCCGATTTAAGAACTTAGGAGAGCTTCAAAAGGAGTGGACTGAAGTTGGAGTCAGTGCATCAAGAGCCGCCGCACACAGACGTCTTCAGGGAATGAGCTACAACTGTCACATTCCACCTACCAAGCCACTTCTGAACCAAAGACAACGTCAGAAAGCGTCTTACCTGGGCTAAGGAGAAGAACTGTACTGTTGATCAGTGCTCCAAAGCCCTTTTTTCAGATGAAAGTAAATTTTGCGTTTCATTTGGAAATCAAGTCCAGTGTGAAGTTTCCACAGTCAGCGATGATTTGGGCTGCCATCTGCTGGTCATCTGCTGTCATCTGCTGGTGTTGGTCCACTGTGTTTTCTGACGTCCACAGTCAATGCAGCCATCTACCAGGACATTTTGGAGCACTTCATGCTTCCTTCTGCTCTTTATGGAGATGCTGATTTCATTTTCCAGCAGGATTTGGCACCTGCACACACTGCCAAAGGTACCAAAAGCTGGTTCAATGACCATGGAGTTACTGTGCTTGACTGGCCAGCAAACTCGCCTGACCTGAACCCCATAGAGAATCTATGAGAGACACCAGACCCCACAATGCAGAAGAGCTGAAGGCCACTATCAGGGCAACCTGGGCTCTCATAACACCTGAGCAGTGCCACAGATTGATCGACTCCATGCCACACCATATTTATGCAGTAATTCATGCAAACGGAGGCCCAACCAAGTATTGAGTACATAGAAATGAACAAACTTTTCAGAAGCCTGACATTTCTGTTTAAAATATCCCTTTTTATTGATCTTATTAAGTATTCTAATTTATTGCAATGAATTGTTAATTTATTGTGAATTGTTGGGTTTTTGTTAAATCTGAGCCAAAATCATCACAATTAAAAGAACCAAAGACTTAAAGTACTTCAGTGTGCATTGAAATTATTTAATACACAATTTGAGTTGAATTACTGAAGTAAATGAACTTTTCCACGACATTCTAATTTATTGATATGCACCTGTATTTTTGTTGTTAAACTGATCTTACCTTCATCCTAACATCAGTTTGAAGCTTTGATGAGTATTTCTCTGCAATGATTTGCAAATCCCCATTGATCTTTTTTCTCACTGTGGGATCTAAATAACATTTTACACATTCAATGTAAGAAATAATTTATTTTAACAAAACAACAAGAAATCCCAAGTAGCCAACAAGTATGCTTGTGTAACAACTCAAAATACATTAAATAAATAAATAAACAAAATAAAATAAAAATCCAAACTTAAAATTTACGTATTTAAATCACATATAAAATTTCCATCCAGCAAAATCCCCAGTGTTAAATTAATACAACTCATTGTAAATATGTGTCCACACTACAGGGTGTTAGAAAGAAGCAGTGTTGAAGTTAATGAGATAATTAAGTGATTATTTGAATGATGATTGACCATTATTGAAGACACCTGATGATAACAAGCAGAATCACCAAAGGAGAAAATCACAATTTTAAGACACCATCACAGAGGTCAAGGTTTGCTTTAGTTGGGCTCTTGACCCTTGACTCTTTAATATTAGAACTTGTTTGGGCTGCTGTAACTGAGTTATAACATCCAGACAAGTAAAGAGTAAAGATGATCAGGTGGTGTTGGTTATGTTTTCACATAATCATTATTTGACCTGAATCACTGAACTCATTTAGAGCCCAATCTCTGAGTTAGATTTACATTATTGATTACAGCAGAACTGTGATTCTACAGCACAAGATCCAGTTTTCTTCAAAATAATTCAAAGGTTTCATCAAAAGTTGTTCTTAGAAAAAAAAAATTTAGACACACAGACATCAAGAATCAGTCTGTGAATCTCAACAATGGTGAGAATAATAAAGCATGTTGCAGTGCATTCTGGGTGCCACCAATCAAAACTCATCCACGGCTCCCATCATGCATTGCTGCATGAATAAATTATGAGATGAATTGTCTTAGTAATTTTCTTTATTCTCACTATTTAAATTTTGCTGTTTTTCTGTGACTTTTTAGTAGCTTGTTTTTTAATGTTCAGAGTTGATCTGTTGATCAGAATATGTTGCTTGACACCGTCCTTGAGATTCACAGGCTGATTCTTGATGTCTGTGTGTGCCTAGAAGGCAGACTTTTCTTTTTTTGATCAGAACAACTTTTAAAAAAATTCTTATTTTATTGATAAAACTGGATCTTGTGCTGTAGAATCACAGTGATGCTGTAATCAATAATGTAAATCTAACTCAGAGATTGGGCTCTAAATGAGTTCAGTGATTCAGATCAAATAATGATTATGTGAAAACATAACCAACACCACCTGACCATCTTTTCTCTTTACTTGTCTGGCTGTTATAACTCAGTTACAACAGTCCAAACAAGATCTAATATTAAAGAGTGAAGGGTCAAGAGCCCAACTAAAGCAAACCTTGACCTCTGTGATGGTGTCTAAAAAATTGTGATTTTCTCCTTTGGTGATTCTGCTTGTTATCATCAGTGTCTTCAATAATGCTCAATCATCACTCAATTAATCACTTAATTATCTTATTAACTTTAACACTGCTTCAGTGGGTGGAAAAAAAATATGGCAGAACTTTTACATTCTGACCCCTGGACTTTCCACCTCTGTGTGTGTATGTGTGTGTTCATATATTCACATTTATATGGGAACATGTATGTGCAATATACATACACAATAAAGGATAAAACTTTATGAAAATTACATGTAATGATATTTTGTATTCATTTCTAAATATATATTTTTATGTATCAATATATGGCCATACATGATCAATGCATATATTGCAGTATATTGAAAAATAAAAGCACTAGTTTCCCATATATGGAAATGTATTATGTAATATATCACATTATATTTTGCAGTATATTCCCATACATTTTTGTTCCATAAGGGAAGTCAGCGGTAGTTCTCGTGTTTCTTGTGTTTTTTTTCTGTTCTTGTTGTTTGTCACGGTCTTGCCATGTTTTTCTTTTGCTTTTGTTTTCTTTTTGTTCATCATCTGTGGATGTCTGCTTGTGATTGGGAACACCTGCCTGCGGATATTTAAACATCTGTTTGCTAACTAGCAGTGTGTGGAGTTGTTCTGTTGTTGTGTTCTTGCTCTTGCAGGAATGGGCACAGGTGGCAGGTGTCCTTGGCTTGGAACTTCTACACCACCAGATCCTCAATATTTCTTCAGTTTTGTGGTCATGGATGGGATCGTTGGCGTTTGAATGTTTCCTATATTTTTTCTGTTATGCCTTCACTAGAGATTTATAATAAAATATACTTTTGCAATGTATTTTTGTTGCAGTTATGAGCCGAACTGTAACTGTTTCTCTTTCCTTCAGTGATTCTCCTTATCATCATCAGGTGTCGCCACTCATGGTCAATCATCACTTTATTAATCACTTAATTATCTAATGAAATTTAACACTGCTTCAGTGTTACTTTAACACTCTGTAGAGTGGGACCATATGTAGGCTTAGTGTTGATTTAACACTGGGGAATCTGCTGTGAACTTGTAGTTAGCAACTCCCCAACACTGCAAAATGCATGCAACTAGATTAAGTGAATGATATTATCAGTTTTAAATTGCAACTCCTGTCACTAAGGGAAAAAAAACAAACAAAAAAAAAACAACAACAACAACAACAGCAAAAACAGTCAGTGCTTTTGATTACTGTTTTTTTTTTCTTTGAACGCTGATTTTTTTTTTTTTTTTTTTTTTTTTGAATGCTGAACGCAAATGGCAGGTCAGAGCCTGATCTACTATTTGAGAAATCATTGTGATTCTACACAGATCTGCTGAACTTTACAGCTAAGATGAGATCTCACACACAAAGGAGCCAGGTGTACTATTGAGACTTTGTTTTACTTTTTTGATTTCTGGACTTTACATACAACTTTTGACTCTATCAAACACTTTGTTTATGGTGTTGAGTTGGAACCAGACATTGTATATTTATTTAAATTGTGGAAATAGTTTATACAAAGTTTCTTTCTTGTGTTTTATAATGAAATTGCTGGCTGTTAACTGATTGGATATAATTTGTTCCAAACAATTATTTTTAAATCCTCCTAGAGGTGAACTTAGGCCCTATTTAAACTCTGTTGAGTTATACTAGGGGCTGTTGAATGCTTGAATCTGATTGGCTGACCAACGTTCTAAGGTGTGCAATGGGCTATATGCACAGTTACTTCCGTGCATATACCTAATTTTCCAATAAATCTGTTTTATTGATTGCAATAAAGACAAAGCTATTGGGACCGTTTAAAAATGCTGTCTCTGTAATTAGACATACACACATTTTCCCCCCAGCACTTCAAATGTTATTTTTAATGTGATGACCACAACCATTATTAGTTCATCCTTCTGAGATTTTCCCAATTGTAAAACTGAACAGTTTCAAAATGTAGGAAATTCAACATTTGATAGAAAACACTTTTAAAATTAAAATTAAAAAAGACAATAATTACCACTTTAACCAGCAGGTGGCAGCAAAGTAGCATTTATTTGCGCATATATCAGCCATAGGATGATTATATAGCCATTATAATATTGACATTGCTATTTATGAACATGTAAGTAATCGCTCTTCATATTACCCTCCTTGTGCCAATTTATCTATGGGTAGAAGGAAAAATAGACAAATTTCCAACGTGACAGCGCATGCGTCTATATCAGCTATGGAGCCTGTTCAAAATGCTGATGGAAACAATAACACAGTTTGCCAAATTCTGACAGTAACAAACCATTTTCCATTAAAACAATAATATACTGTAGAAAACAATGCATTCTGGGTAATATTTGTCATTTTTGAGAAAATAGCAGGAATATACTGTGAGTTAACATCGCTCAAAGTCGACACTCAGAGGTTGTGTCCTAAATCACACCCTATACCCTCATTCACTATTCCCTACATTAGTTCACTAATATAGTCCACTGGACAGAGTGAATGAAAATAAGTGAGTGAATTCAGTGATGAACACCTGATAACAGAACCACTGAAGGACAGAGAAACAAGACCAGAAAAAAGAAGAAACACAAGAACTACAACTGACTTCAGCCAGACTGAGTGTCAAACCAGTTCACAAACCAGTGTGACATTATTTCTTTCTTACATGTACAGAAGTTACTGTTGGGAATTAACAGATATGGATGTTGATGTTTTATTGAAAATAAAAATGTATTGAAGTTTGTAGTCACCATCGTAGTGACCAGTGTCTGCTTTAGTTGGGCTCTTGACTCTTTAACATTAGTTTTCACTGGCTGCTGTAACTGAGTGTTAATAAAACATGTTTGATATGGCAAGAAAAAGCCAACATGAAGTTGATCAGGGGTTTTGGTTGAGCCTGTAGTGATCTTCTACTTGTTTAATTCACTGATCTCTTTCTGTGTCTAATCTTTGGGTATTTTATCTTTATTGATTATACTATAACTGTGATTCAACAGCATGAAAACCAGCAACGCTTCAGTAATTTTGAAGATTATATAAGTCTTATAATGCATACACTATTTTGAGCTTCTGCATAACTTGCACAGCAGAGACATCAACAATCAGAATATGAATCTCAACAATGGTGACATCTAAAAGTTTAATGTTGCAATGCATGCTGGATGCCAGCATAGTACAAAACTCCCAGCATGCACTGCAGCATGAATAAATTATGCAGCTTTATTGCCACCATTGTTGAGATTGATGTGCTGATTTTTGATATCTGTGTGTCTAAATAATGCTGCAGCTGTTTTTTGTTCATGGTGTTTGAAAATCAAACTCTTTTTAGTTGATTGTTGTTGGAACTCTTGCTGTAGTTTCACAGTGATAATGTAAAATATTAGTCTGTTAATAATGTAACAATGGAAAAAACACAGTATGAATTCAGTGAATCAAGAGACTATGTGATGGGAAACCGAGGCTTTCTGAAGCATTTGAGGCTTTCATCAAATTGTGCCAAAAAACGGTTCATTATTCAAAGCTTTTAACACAGTGCGCATTAACGACATCTGGTGGTCAGACTTGTTTTCTGCACCATATCTAAATCATCGTGGAGCAGATCTACGGTTTGAAAAAGCACGTGACCAAAGCTTCGGAAGTCCGTGACATACTGAATCACTCTTGTCTTGAATCAGTTCTATCTAATCTGTAATCTCATCTAAATTAATTTGTGACAGTGAGACCACCACTCGTGTCATGTGTCAACGGATTCACATATTGATTAAAATATACAATGATGTGATCATAACTGATAATAGTAGTTAAAAAAATATTCTGGGTGAGCTGTTTAACCCTTATGTTCTGTTCAGGGTCTCTGAGACCACAGCAATAAAACATGATTAACCCTTATGCGGTCTTCGTTTGGGAAGTACACTCAGGGTCTTCGGGGTCTCCACAGACCCCAGGCAACAAAATGCAATTTTGTAACAAAATACTTGTTTTTTTAAAAAACATTTAATTTTACTCTGTTTATTAATGTTTTTACTCCATGTTTGTACAGTTTTTGGAGGATTTATCATATTTTTTAAATTTATATAAATAAATTAAAAAATATTTTTTTAAAATAGGTTTTTATACAAAAACACATTTCTAAATTTCATTCATTGGGATAACATGGATAATTTGACATGGTTTAGTGTAAGATTTTTGCCCATCTTTTGGAAAATGCAGTTTTAAAAGTAAAAAAACTATCATTTTTACCAGTAGATGGCTGCAGAGCTCCACTATATGCTATGTGCTATTTGAATGACTGAAAGACATCTTTTCACAAGTATTTTTCAGTTGAATTCATATCTAAATATTATGAAATCACAATTATAACAATAAAGGGTACTTTTTGTCAAAGTTTAGTATTTTTTGTAATGAAAAAAAAATAGTTTTTCAATATTGTTACATTATGATGAGACTCCACTGTGAAAATGGACAAAATTCATCCTCAAAATCAACATTTTGGAAAAATTATTTTTTTTCAGTACAAAAAATGCTAAACTTTGACAAAAAGTATTTTTTATTGTTATAATTGTGATTTCATAACATTTAGATATGAATCCAACAAAAAAAAAAAACTTATGAAAAGATGTCTTTCAGTCAGTCAGATAGCACATAGCAAATAGTGAAGCTCTGCAGCCATCTACTGGTAAAAGTGATTTTTTTTTACTTTTAAAACTGCATTTTCCCAAAGATGGGCAAAAATCTCACACTAAACCATGTCAAATTATCCATGTTATCCCCATGAATGAAAGTTAGAAATGTGGGTCTTTTATAAAGTGAATTTTACATAAAAAGCTGTTTTTGTAAAAATATTAATTCATTTATTTATTTATATAAATTTAAAAGATACGAGAAATCCTCCAAAAACTGCACAAATATGAAGTAAAAATATTAATAAACAGAGTAAAATTACATTTCTTTTTTAAAAAGCAGTTATTTTATAACAAAATTACATTTTATTGCCTGGGGTCTGTGGAGACCCCGAAGACCCTGAGTGTGACCATTTTCTTTACACTAACATAAAAACAAGCTATCACTCCGATTTTTTTTCCTTTGTAGATCTAGAAAGTGTTAACAACGGTACAAAGTTTCATGTCATTTGGACAAAGAGAATATTTTTTTTTTATTTGAGCAAACGTCGTTTGGGGTCTGTGCAGACCCCAAAGACCCTATAAGGGTTAAATGCATTTTCTTTTATGCATCACCTGAAGCACCATTTTTTTTTTTCAAACCAGCTGTCTCGATTTTCTGATACTGCATGACGTTCGAAGCCTCAAACGTCATCAATCACATGGTATTGTCATTTCGATACAAGCATCGGTACAGTGTGCTAAAGCAAACGCTGATCTCCTCAATGGTAACATCAAACTAAACATTTTCAACAAAACATCAACATCTACACTTCTGTTAATTCTCAATAAGATCTTCTGTAGAAATAAAGTTAATCTGGTCAGTAATAAGTGTAATAATGTGTAATGGCTGGAAGACAGTTATAGTTTCTGCTTGTATTTATTCCGTTCTTGTTCCTATTTTTAGTGGCTCTGCTTGTTAACAGCGGGTGTTCATCATTAATGCTCAATCATCACTTACATATTAAATTAATAATCTCACTGCAACAGCGTCAATGTTACTTTTGCTCTGTAGTGTGGACACTAGAGGATGTTCCTGTGGGGTTGAAAGGGTTAAAGGTGTAAGATAAAAAGACACACCCACAAAATGTATTTTAACAGTTACAAACTGTAAGTTAAAAAAAAACAGTTATATATAATATAACAGTTATATATATAGTTTACTGTAAAATTGAGTTTTGCTCTGAAGAGTAGAGCCTGTGCTTAAGTTCAGGAGAAGATCAAGAAACACTGATGATATTTTGCATGTTGTTTTATTTAACAGATGGTGACTGTGTAGTTGCTGATGCAGTGAAAATCTTTTTATTTAAAATAAATAAAAGTTTTTAGTGAACTGTAAATAAATAAGTTCGTAGTAGTAATATGCTCATGTTATTAACATATAATATTTTTTTTGTAAATTTAAATGGCACTCTGTCAATTTGAGGCAGTCGGTTTCTGCAAATGAAATGAGGTAACAAGTTTTAATTTAGTGCATAGTATCTTTACAGAAAATAACTGTACATTCAATAGTAAATCACTGTACAGTATTGCCAGTATTATACTGTAAAAAAGCCTGGTAAGGTCTAACAGTGCACTAATAGTCCTTGCATGTAATTGTTTCGAGGAATTCATATTTTGCTTTATTTAAAGCAATTGCTTGCATCAGTACATTTCATATTTATGCAATAAAAACAGATAAATGAAAATCTAAGCAAAATACATGAGCTAAGACTTTCTGTATAAAATTAAAATAAAAAAAAAAAAAACTAGACTGAGGACATCAATGCATGAACAAAGATTGAACTCTTTGACATTGATGTCAAGTGTGTACATTGTAAAAAATAAAATAAATAATTGCCAGGAATTTACAGGATTAAAGAGCATTATTTTACAATAAATTACTGAAGTCAGAATTGTATAGTGAAATGAATGCATGCCTGGTCATTTTCTTACAGATAACTGTTAATCAACAGCAGAATGATGATGACACCACAGTAATTTACTGCTCTTGTTTTACAATGAATTCACATGATAAAGTTGTCTTTAATCATTATGTTTGCTATTTAGTTTCCCCCTGTTCACTCAGTCTTTGTCCGTTCACCGTTTATGTAAGTTGTGTTGTATCTCTATGCCTTATACCCTGTGGATTACGTCATTAAACTAGTATTTGGATTTATTTTCCTCGTCTGTGCTCCTTCCTGCAACCTACCGTAACAAATGGTGATTGGTGTTCGTTATATTCATATTCAAATTTCTGATCTAGCCAAGTTGGAAGTGTGACAAATGAAAACATTTGTTACAACAATGACGAGTTAGAATATAAAATAAGCTAAACCTATGATTTTGAATCAGTCAAACTACATTATTATAAGCATTATTTCAGCATAAAGATTAACCAATATCTTATTGCAAATTCATAATAACTGTTTGTAGGTGGATAGTTCACAATAATGAAGCAGCTGCTAAAATTTATCTTTGAAAGGTGTGACATCATCTTGCAACACAAAATGTTTTTTCTTCCATTGCCTCATGATGCACAGACATCAATACTCAACATACAAAACACAACAATGACACTCAACAAATAATAATAATAATAATAATAATAATAATATTAATAATAATAATAATAATAATAAAGATCAATTCTGAACATTATGAAATAAACAACACAAACTGCTAAAAGTGAGACAAAAGTAAGCTGAGCAGCACAGAAAAAAAAAAAAAAACAAGTATAAAGAAACTTCATAATCTATTCATGCCACATTGCATGCTGGGAACCTTCATAGTACATGTGCACTGTAGAAATACAGTATGATATTGTTTGTTTACAGTAATTTTTTGAAAGTGCAGATATATACAAGAAAAGTCCTACTGTGAAATTACTGTGAAAGTCATGCAATTATTAACTGGAATACTGTAATTTCACACTAAAATTTTTAACGGTGTACAACATTCTGCGTCAGCTTGATTTTAACGATTAATTAAGGAATTCACTTTGAAGAAGAGCAGTAGTGGTGCGTGTGATCTAATTTGTTGAGCTGTTTCTGATTTGTAAAATGAATACTCAATTCAGCATCACAGTAACAATGTAAAATAGAATACAGTAAAGAACTGTAATTTCAGTCACATATTCATTATAAATATACATCAAGCCACCTTTATTTTACAATAACGGCTGTAGCAACAGATCATTTTACAGCAATGTACTGTGTTTTTACAGTACAATTGTAGTTGATGATTTACAGTACTCTTGTTAATTTACTCTCAGCGCATAAGTTTGTTAAATTTGACAGTACATTGTTTAATGTATGTGGATTATTTATAATATGCCCTCTGTATTTCTCTTTATTTTTTTTAGTTTTTTTTTTTAGTTTTCACTATGCACTCCATGTTGGCATATTTGTAGTTTGGCAATTATGAATTGCCTTTAGTCTTTACAGCAGTGGTTCTTTGATTATGCGTGACTGTATTAAACCGAGGCCCCAAAGAAAGCTTTGGCTCCAGGTCCCTTCATCACAATCATCAGGTACATCACAATATAGAAGAGGATTGCAGCTTCCATTTCATGCCGACTTTAAATTACCAGCAACAGTAATATGACAATATGATGAGAAGTGAGAGGAAATTATTGAAAATGACATCACAAGACCACAACCGCATGAAGTCTTTCTGAACCTTTTCTTTCTTTTTTTTTTTTTTTTTTTAGAAATTAAAATCACATTGAAATCAAAAAGGTAAAAACTCACATAACCTTTGTGTTCTCTTACCTGTTGTTTGATGAAGCAATGTTTTTAGTTTTTCAACACTGTCGAAAGTTTCTTCAACAGACATCATTTTTCTCTTGTCCTTCTGTTGTTATCAATTTGGTCAGCTGTAACAAACTACAGTATGTTAATGAAGGTGTGTCGCTTTGCTTTCAGCTTTTATACCTGTGAGACTGTGAGGGGTGTGTCACAAACACTGCTGAGCTCAATCACTGACATTAGAGACATCAGTAGAGGTGAAGGTGAGACAGAAATTAAAGATGTTTCATACAGGTTATTAAAGATTGGCTGATGACATCAAGTTTTGCCACACTGTAACTTAAACAGAGCAAAGTAGGATTTGAACTTAAAATAAAGCATATGTCTCATTTAGTAAGACATTGGCCAGGTTTCACAGACAGAGTTTATCCTAAACCAGGATTAAGTCTTAGTTCAATTAAGGCATTAAAGCAGCTTTTATAAACTTTCACTAGAAAAAAACATTACTGGTGTGCATCTTGAGACAAAACAATGGCTCTGACATATTTTAAGATATATCAGTTAAAGTTACTTTCAGTTAAAACAGCTCAAACATGCATTTTAGTCAAGGACTAGCTTAAACCTTGTTTGTGAAACCAGGGGATTGAGGAATGGCATAGACACTTTCATTGAGGTGCTTCATTAAAATAAAGCAGCAATTTTTTATTCATTTATTTTTTTTTTGACCCCTGTGGCTTAATAATCCTTCCTGAATTTACCTGTGAGATGATGGCAAGGGTTTTAAAAACAGCTCTTGACAATCCATAGGTCTCTCTCGCTGATCTAGAAATAGAGTAACCACCCATCCCGCATTTTACAGGACAGTCCTGAAATTGGGAGAGCTTTGTACCGCAAGATGTAAGACGTGTCCCGCATTTGAGTTATGTCTGTATTATTATTATTTTTTTTTTTTTCATCCCAAAAATTATAATACTTTGACTTTAGCTGTGAGAGATTTTCCCGCTGATGACAACTGAGTGGACAGCGCAAAGGAAAAAGTGCGGGCCTCATCAAAGTCAAACACAACTACACCAGCAAGGATTTCATCTCACATACTGCTCAAAGAGCCATTCAAAGCTATGATGATTCAAAGCATGTAATCATCCATCCGGACATGCGGTGATCCTGTGAATGCTCGGCGCCACCCACGGGAATGGTTAAGCAACTATGAAAAAAAACAAAAACAAGATATTCTCCATTAATTTTCACCAATAAAAAAAACTTTCAGACATGACTTTCACGTTAATAGTTCAAGGTGGTTTCTATGGCGTTATTATAATGATAAATGTCGAGATTGCATTATTGCAATGAAAGCAGGAATCTCTCCACTCATAGGCCGATTCCCTTTTCACAAAAAAATGGATGCACATTCTTTCTTGATCATATATTACATGTGCATGCTCAATCTTTGTCCTCCTGCATGTGCACTCATGAATCTAAAATGGTTTTCTCCCCAGGATTTAATGCTGCCAGAAGCGCAACATTATAGTGTGGGCACTCACCGGCACAACATTAATGGGTGCATATGCCAAGTTTGCCAACGAATGTAAATCAATATTTACATAGCATAATAGTAATAAGTATTTTTCTCATACATGTCCCGGATTGTCCCAGAAAATCATTTACTGTTCTGCAACAGATCAATAGCCAGCTGGTCACCCTATCCAGAATTGTCATTTGGCTTTTTAATGCATTTACAGTCATGTGAAAAAGAAAGTACACCCTATTGAAATCTATAGTTTTATGTATCAGGACATGATAAAAATAATAATAATAAAAAAAAGCATCTGGTCCTTGGCAGGTCATAACTTAGGTAAATACAGCCTGAACAACAACACATGACATATCAAACAGTGTCATTATTTATTTAACAAAAACTATGCCAACATGCAGAAACCATGGGCGACAAAGCACACCCTTACTGCTTCCATATGAATTAAAGAGTGCAAGTATCAGTCAGACACTGCTAATCACATGATTAACTGATTATCAGCAAACATGACCAACTCTATAAAAGCAGATGTTCTGTCAGTTTGCTGCTCTGGAGACTTCAGGTGTGCATTAACACAATGCCAACGAGGAACGACATCCGCAATGATCTTAGAGAAGCAATTGTTGCTGCTCATCAATCTAGGAAGGGTTATACAGCCATTTCAAAACAATTTGAAGACCATTATTCTACAGTGAGGGAGATTATTCACAAGTGGAAAGCCAATCTTCTCAGGAGTGGACATCCCAGCAGATTCACCTCAAGATCAGTCAATGTAATGCTCAGAGAAACTGCAAAAAACACAAGAGCTACACCTCAGACTATACAGGCCTCAGTTAACATGTGAAAGGATAAAGAAGTTAATAAATAAAGTCAGTCAGGTTAGTAATAAGTGAAGCTGGTAATGCTGTTTGTGGAGTTGTTGAATCAGATCTTCAGAGATTTAATGTCTTTTATCTTCAGTTGATTTCATCTAAGGCTGTGGCTGAAGAAAGTTGTAGTTTGGAGAATGTTCTTATAACAGAAATTTGTCAGCAGGGTGTGCACTCATGTTGTGAGCTCACCATGTGACACCCCTGTGATATCACCATGATCGTTTTGAGAAACAGGAAGTAGAATGTCCCCTCTGTGACAAATATTTGACCTGAACCAGTATCCTTTCAACCTGCTCAACATTTTGAATTGACAACAGCTTATTTAATTAAGTTAGCAGTTAAAAATACTACTCACAATGAGAGTATCACAGTATGAAAATGATGTGATGTCACTGTGATCATCGCATGACCTCACGCAGATGTGTAGTCGAGACCAAGACGAGAGCATTCAAGAGGGAAGTTAATGAGATAATTAAGTAATTAATCAAGCAGTAGTGATGAACACCTGCTGTTAACAAGCAGAATCATTGAAGGAAAGAGGAAAACAACAACAAATAAAACACCTGTGCTACTTCTGAACATGAAGATCAAATGATCAATGATCTCTTTGTCAAGTCCAGTCAAAACAAGTCTTACACATCAGTGCTTGTGTTTTGGGTCAACACTTGTGTTAATTTTGATACATTCATTGTGTGATGATTTTAACACAGTAAACGTGTCAGGAAGGTGATCTGCTGTTAACAAGCAGAATCACCAAAGAAAATTACAATTTTAAGTCACCATAATGGTGATCAGGATTTGCTTTAGTTGAGCTTTTGACTTTTTATTATCTGAATAATAAAAAAAATATTGAAACAGAACACAGACATCAAGAATCAGCCTGTGAATCTCAACAACGATGTCAAGCAACATATTCTGATAAACAGATCAACTCTGAACATTAGAAAACAAGCTACTAAAAGTCACATAAAAAAAAATAAAAAAAATAGTGAGCCTGCACTCACATTGCACTTAACACTCTGGGCTGGAGCACGCTTACGTCATATGCAATGCAACTTTTTGTAGAAGAAAACAGGAAGAAATGCACTTTCACTAAGATATTGCCTAATTGATTTATCATTTATGCTGCACAGCGATTTCCACTTGCACATATCAGAGGATTATTATGAAGGCAGCTGAGGTTAATGGAGGAATTTACTTGCAAACTACAATTCCTGTTCATCAATAAGCTGAAAACCAGACAGTTTATAAACCCGAATACAGTTGAACTAATTATATTAATTGAAAAGTGCACTGTCCAGGTAGTAATAAAGATGTTTGCTGTCATAATGATAACAGTAGTACACACAAAAGTAGCAGCTGTTCCGTGCTCCGGCATGGTTAGCACTCACACTGCACGTGTGCCACACTTAAGCCCAACTAAACTGTGCTCTGGCCCACCTTTTCCAAGTGGGCTTGGGACGGATAAACGAACCGTGCAAAGGCACAGTACTGAGTGATAACACTATTCAAACGCACTCTGGCATGGTTCAGAGTGCCTAGTGTGAGTACAATGGCGTTCGCTGCTGTTTCAACACCAACATTCCAGATTTTTTCTAAGGCAAAATAAAATACAACAAACAGATCAGCAGTGATGTCCCAGATAGCAAACAATGATCAAAACAATGTTAAATCAATGTTAATGTGTCAACGTTAACCGCATAATGTTGAAAAAATGTTGAAATTTCAACAAGAAATCAATGGAAATGGCATTGATGTTGGTTCAACACCATCCTTGCACTCTCAGAAAATGAAAACTATGATGATGAAAACTAAATCACTCAATCATCTTTGTTTCTGGTTTCTTTGCAACAAATTATGTGTTTCAGTAAACACTGTTACAAAGAGCACAAACTCACACAAAAAGCTTAGAGTCAAACTGCCCAACAAAAGGAAACACTGACCACCACAATGGTGACCAAACATTTTCAATAAAACATCAACATCTAAACCTCTGTTCATTCTCAAAAAGAACTTCTGCTGAGATTTCAACATTAATTGAATGCTTTCCTGTAGCTCAGTGGTTAGAGCAGGGCACTAGCAATGCTAAGGTCATGGGTTCGATCCCAGGGATTGCACATACTCAGATACAAATGTATAGTATAATGCAATGTAAGTCGCTTTGGATAAAAGTGTCTGCCAAATGCATAAATGTAAATGTAATTGCGGGTGCAAAAGTGATATTGATTCAATGCGGTTAACGTTGACACATTAACATTGATTTAACATTGTTTACTATCTGGGATAACTGATGGAAGTGTCTTATTTATCATGATAATGACTTTTCCATTACACTTCACAATACGCATTTATAGGAGCATTTATAATTCTGATAAAAACTGTCCATATATAACAGGCTTGGTGGGTTCATAATTGGTAATGTTTTTTTTTGTTTGTTTTCATGTTTAATAGCTGTCCTTTTAAACTTTTGTTCTTAGCCCATGTCAGATGTGTCTTGTCTGTTGATGTGATGTGTCTGTTGAGGTAATGTCCTGAAAAACATAAGAAACACCCCTGTGAAATATGCAACCAAGCAGATTCAAACTATAAGGTGTGAGTGTAAATTATCACATTCATAAAATAATTCTGTGGTTTACTGTGTGAAAAACAGGTGAGGCAGCTTCAGATGAACAGATGATCTTTGTTTGTTTCAATTGTGAATTTTCACTGTTTTACACATCACTGTTGCAATCGACTTTGCAAAATAAAGAATAAAATATTTTTTTTTGTCTTTAGAAAACAATAGAGCTACAAATATAACTAAAATGCAATAAGGATTTACAGAATGAAACTTGCAGAAAGGAAGAAAAAGGCTGTTGCTGGTTCTCTTCTCTCGATCACAAGGTTGATCAAATCACAACATCCTCCTCGAGATAAGAGGACAATCATTGCAGCAGCATAATTAATACTGCATTATCTTAAAGTATTGTTCAATAAAACCACTTACATATATTATACAGTACCTCAAGAGTACAAAATGTTTTTTTTTTTTTTTTTTTTTTTGGAATCTTGTGATAAAACTGACTATTTCTGTTTAAATACAATAAATCAAATGCAATATATGACTTTTTATTAGTATTTTTTTTTTTACTAATTGAACATATTTAATGATATAAAATAAGTTTCTCTGTTTATAATTATATAATTATATATATGTATATAATTGGCTGTTGGGAAATTACATTTTATATGATTAAAGTTGACTTTAGCATGCTAAATTGACTTGATTTTGATTGATTTTACTTGATTAGCTTGATTTAAAACCCTTTCAAACTTCCAAATGCAGATTGACCACACAAATCAAGACTAGGCCTACATCGTATATATGCTGCCCACATAGCAACATTGTGTTGGCCCAGATCTGGCCCACATGCTCAAATGAATTACGGTCCTTGTGTGGGCCGTTTCTGTTTGCCAGATCTGAGCCACAAGCAGGCCACAGCAATGCCACATGTCAGCCAAGAGCAAAGAAATAAACCTGAACTGGACCTTATCTGAGCCACAAAATCTGTGTATATTAAATATAGAGTCATCTCAGCCTTAAAGGTCCCGTTCTTCGTGATCCCATGTTTCAAACTTTAGTTAGTGTGTAATGTTGTTGTTAGAGTATAAATAAAATCTGTAAAATTTTAAAGCTCAAAGTTCAATGCCAAGCGAGATATTTTATTTAACAGAAGTCGCCTACATCGAACGGCCAGTTTGGACTACATCCCTCTACTTCCTTCTTTAATGACGTCACTAAAACAGTTTTTTGACTAACCTCCGCCCACAGGAATACACAAGAGTTGCGTTTGTAGAGTGTGTTTGTCGCCATGTCGTCGAAACGCTGTTATTTTCATCCCGCAGTCCAATCACCGGGTCTGATTCCGGCTCAAATTGATAGGGTAAAATTAAAGACATGTTTACAATAACACTGAGCGCATGCATCTCCACGTTATGGTAAGAGGCGTGACTTTTCCGGGCAAGATGCGCTGAACTGCTGTCGAATCACAACACAGGAACCGCTGGCACAATCAGAACTCGTTACATATTTCTGAAGGAGGGACTTCATAGAACAAGGAAGTCATCAGCCCGTTTTTATGACAGTGGAAACAGCGGTATACAGATAAGTAAATTATGTGAAAAACACTGTGTTTTTTTACACGCGAAACATGAACACATGTTATATTGCACACTATAAACACAATCAAAGCTTCAAAAAAACCACAAAAAACGGGACCTTTAATAAGCCTGTTAACAAGCAGAATCATTGAAGGAAAGAAGAGAAGAGCAGAAACACAAGAACTACAACTGTCACAGCCAGTCACAGCCTTAGATTAAATCTCTGAAACGTATAACTAAAGTATTAAAACTTTTATAAAAATAAAAGCTAATTCAAAATATTAATGAAAACAATAATATATGATAATAAAATCATGAAATCATTCATTTTAAGTTTTTAAATATTTCAAATTGCTTTTCAACTTTTAAAAGTTCATCTAAATAGTGGTGTGAAACACTGAAAGTATAAATAAATCATAAAGAGATTAAAGTGAAGTCATAAAATCTGCATACATATTATTCATTATAAAAATAGAAAAAACAATGTTTAAACTTTAAATGTAAATGCTTGAAATTTTATAGAACTACACAATTATCTATTTATATGTGTATTTAGTGCAGTAAAATTTAATCAATCCATAAAATTTTTTTGGATAAAATTATATCATTTCAAGAGGACATGCGTATAGAAAAAACACTCCAAAAATATATTAAAGGTGACCTATTATGCCCTATTTAACAAGATGTAAAATTAGTCTCTGATGTTCCCAGAGTGCGTATGTGAGGTTTTAGCTCAAAATACCCCACAGATAATTTTTTATAGAATGTTAAAATTGCTTCTTTTAGTGGTTGATCAAAAACGAGCCGTTTCAGTGCGGTCCCTTTAAATGCAAATGAGCTGCTGCGATCGGGCTAAAAGGGCGGAGCTTCAACAGTTCGTTCCCATTCAGTCGGTCACGTTCGACGTACGTCGGACAGACCGACGAATAGGAATCTCGCTAGAGAGGCCAATCTACTTCGAGTGTAACTAAACGAGCCAATGCACATTGGCATGCAATCATATGCATCAGCTGCTCGCCTCGCAGCGCGGGTATATAATGAGCAGCAGGTGCGTTGCATCTTCAGCTTTTCGCTTCGGAGCCAAGCCTTCTATGAAGACAGCTACTGAAAGCGAGTGTGGTGAACGAGTCTCTCTTCAAGACGTCTCTTTGTTGCGAGGTGCAGGCGGACAGCGCAGCAGCGGGGCCGATTCTCCTTTTGTTTTTGTTTTTGCCTTTAATTTGATTGAGCAAAGCTGGAATCAGCGTGAAGGCCGTTCTCACGGCTGGTGAAACGGTGCGCTTAGAGCGCTAAAAAGCTGTTGTTACAGCTGGTAAGAGGAGCGCCTTCAAGGAGAGTGCACACGACAGGCTGCACATTCCCTGTCTGTGCTGCAGCGGCTATTCCCCTGCGTGCTTCAGCACCTAAAAGAGTCAGTCCTTGAAAGAGCTAACACGAGTAGTTCGCGTCTTTTTAAAGATGTCGTTCTACTTGTGTGTTTCTGGATGCGGTCGTTACCTGGCGCCTCGGGATGGTCACCAGCGCTGTATCGCGTGCTTGGGCTTAAGGCACGCTGAGGCAGCGTTTGTGGATGAGTCATGTACCCATTGTGGGAAGATGACCATCGCGGAGTTGCGGTCGAGACTCCACTTTCTGCAAAGGGGTGGAGTCCCGGTCCCGACGCCTCGCTCCAATCCTCCTCAGAGGGTTGCTGCGAGCGGCGGGGCTGGTGACTTGAGGATAACGGTGAGCGCGCTTCCTTCGGGGAACCAACCCCCTAGGAGCCCTCCCCCCTCGTGCGCTCCGCAGCCAGTAGAGCTGCCCTCGGAACGTGGTGGACCACCCCAGAGGTGTGTACCATCCGTTTCCTTCGGAGCTCCCCCAGACGACCGGATGTCGATCGCTGCATCGGAGGGTGAGCCTGATACTTCTGGGGAGGATGAGTCGGCGCAGTTGCCTCCTTCGGGGGTGACAACTGTGCCCGACACGGACCCGGAAATGATGGCTATGCTTTCCCGGGCCGCCAACAGGGTCGGGCTCGTGTGGAATCCTCCACCGTGTCCCGAACCCTCGAGGTTGGATGACTGGTATCTCGGGGTGGCCAGGGCTGGTTCTCAGCCCCCACCCCAGTGCCCTTCTTCCCGGAGGTGCATGAAGAGCTCACGGGCACGTGGACGGCACCTTTTACTGCCCGAAACCGTGTCGGTGGGTCCTCCTCCCTCACCACCCTTGATGGCGGGGCAGCGAAGGGTTACACGCGCATACCCCCTGTGAAACGGGCCGTTGCTATGCAACTGTGCCCTAACTCCACCTGGCGGGGGAGCCGTCTCTCCCTTCCCGGGCCTGTAAGTACTCGTCGGATCTTACCGGCAAGGCTTATCAGGCCTGTGGGGAAGCTGCCTCTGCCTTACACGCTATGGCGTTGTTGCAGGTCCATCAGGCCAAGGCACTGAGGGACCTGCACGAGGGTGGTCATGATCCACAAGTTCTCCAGGAACTTCGTGCCGCGACGGACCTCGCGCTTCGAGCGACGAAGGTTACGGCGCGGTCAGTGGGTCGTGCGATGTCCACTATGGTGGTCCAGGAACGCCATCTCTGGCTGTGTCTTGCGGACATGAGGGATACCGACAAGGTCAGGTTTCTTAATTCCCCCGTGTCCCAGACCGGCCTTTTCGGCGACGCGGTCGAGAACTTTGCCCAACAGTTCTCGGCTGTACAAAGGCAGTCTGAGGCCATCAGTCACATCCTGCCGAGGCGGTCAGCTGCTGCACCTCCACCGCCGGCGGCACCTCAGACTACCCGTCGCCGAGGGCGCCCCCCTGCAGCCGCCCCCGCTCCCGCGCCCCAGCAGCAGCAGCCTCCATCCAAGCGGCGCCGTGGAGCCGGTCGCGGGCGGGGCGCCCAGCCCGTCCAGCCACCCCCCAAGAAGAAGGGTGGCAAGGCCAAGTCCAAGCGGCCCTAGGACGGGCGACCCGGAGATGGAGGGGACTGCTCTTCAGGAGGTGGTGAATGCACCACTCCTTCCCCCGGAGGAGGGCCGGGTGGAGAATCTTTTGTTGTTTCCTTTTGTTCCGCCGCTGGCTCAACGGCCAGCGGTACCCAAATTTTCAAGAAAAGAGCAGTTTCCTTTATCTCCGGGTCCGAAGAGGGCTCGGAGAGCAGTGGGAGGGCTAGAACCTCACCACTCTCATCCACCTCTTCTGTCGCCAGCGGACAGCAGCGAGCAGCAGGTAAGCAAATCCTTGACTGCTCCCTCTGTCCACCCGTGGAGGCAGGTAAGTGTTGCACAGCACACTGTGACCCCGCTTCGGGCCGCCTCACACAGAGAGCCTCCCGGGCCGCGTCCCTGCGTTCCACCTCGCTGCCCCGCGGCGGGTACGCCGGTGGTCCCCTTGGTGCCGCTGGTGCGGTCTCTGGGAGCCTGGCTAGCGCTCCCCAGTCCGTCTCGCTGGCTCCTCCGGACCATCAGGCTCGGCTATGCGATTCAGTTCGCCCGGCGTCCCCCCAAGTTCAGGGGCGTCCTCTTCACTTCAGTGAAAGATGTCGATGCCCCTGTTCTGCGTGCGGAGATTGCAGTCCTACTGGCGAAGGACGCGATAGAGCCGGTCCCTCCAGCCGATTTGAGGTCAGGGTTCTACAGCCCCTACTTCATTGTACCCAAGAAAAGCGGCGGGTTACGACCGATCTTGGACCTGCGAGTTTTGAATCGGAGCCTTCACAAGCTACCGTTCAGAATGCTTACGCAGAAACGCATTTTCGAGTGCATCCGTCCCCGAGATTGGTTTGCAGCGATCGACCTGAAGGACGCGTACTTTCATGTTTCGATTCTTCCGCGACACAGGCCATTCCTGAGATTCGCGTTCGAAGGTCGAGCATATCAGTACAGAGTCTTACCCTTCGGGCTGGCCCTGTCTCCCCGCGTCTTCACGAAAGTCGTGGAGGGAGCCCTTGTTCCCATGAGAGAACAGGGTGTTCGCATTCTCAACTACCTGGACGACTGGCACATTCTAGCACAGTCTCGGGATCAGTTGTGCGAACACAGGGACTTAGTGCTCAGGCACCTCAGCCAGTTGGGGCTTCAGGTCAACTGGGAGAAGAGCAAACTCGCCCCAGTGCAGAGGATCTCTTTTCTCGGTATGGAGTTGGATTCGGTCGAACGGGTAGCACGCCTCACAGAGGAACGTGCTCGGTCGGTGTTGAACTGCCTGAATACGTTCAATGGCAGGACAGCGGTCCCACTGAAGTTTTTCAGAGGCTCCTGGGGCATATGGCGGCTGCAGCGGCTGTAACACCGCTCGGGCTGCTTCATATGAGACCGCTTCAGCACTGGCTTCACGGCCGAGTCCCGAGATGGGCGTGGCAACGCGGCACGTTCCGGGTGCCAATCACTCAGGAGTGCCGCCGAACCTTCAGTCCGTGGTCGGACCCTTTGTTTCTCCGGGCAGGAGTGCCCCTAGAACAGGTGTCCCGGCATGCTGTGGTTTTCACAGATGCTTCTGCCACCGGCTGGGGTGCCACGTACAACGGGCATGCAGTCTCAGGGGTTTGGACGGGACCCCATCTGCATTGGCACATCAATTGCCTCGAGTTGCTGGCAGTACGCCTTACGCTGAGCCGCCTCAAAGGCCTGCTTCGCGACAAGCATGTACTGGTCCGTACGGACAACACTGCGACCGTTGCGTACATCAACCGCCAAGGTGGTCTACGCTCCCGTCGCATGTCGCAACTCGCCCGCCATCTCCTCCTGTGGAGTCGGAAGCATCTGAGGTCGCTTCGCGCCATTCATGTCCCCGGTGTGCTCAACCGTGTGGCCGACGAGCTATCACGAGCTGCGCTGCCCGGAGAGTGGCGACTCCACCCCCAGGTGGTTCAGCTGATCTGGAGAGAGTTCGGAGAGGCTCAGGTAGACCTGTTTGCCTCACCAGAAACCTCCCACTGCCAGTTGTTTTACTCTCTGACCGAGGGAACAGTCGGGACAGACGCACTGGCTCACAGCTGGCCCCGGGGCCTGCGCAAATATGCGTTTCCCCCAGTGAGCCTACTTGCACAGACCCTGTGCAAAGTCAGGGAGGACGAGGAGCAGGTCTTGTTAGTTGCGCCTTACTGGCCCAACCGGACCTGGTTCCCAGAACTCTCACTCCTCGCGACAGCCCCTCCCTGGCCCATCCCTCTGAGGAAGGACCTCCTCTCTCAGAGACGGGGCACTCTTTGGCACCCGCGTCCAGACCTCTGGAAACTCCATGTCTGGTCCCTGGACGGGACGCGGAGGTTCTAGGTGACTTACCCCCGAGGTACTTAACACCATCACTTCGGCACGTGCACTGTCTACGAGACGTGCTTACGCCTCGAAGTGGAACCTGTTCGTCGAGTGGTGCTCTTCTCGCCGAGAAGACCCCCGAAGATGCTCGATCGGTGTCGTGCTTTCCTTCTTGCAGCAAGGGTTGGAGCGTAGGCTGTCCCCCTCCACCCTCAAAGTCCATTCTGCTGCTATCTCCGCTTACCACGACCACATAGATGGCAAATCTGTTGGTCAGCATGACCTGGTCGTCAGGTTCCTTAGGGGGGCGAGACGGTTAAATCCTCCTCGTCCCCCCTCCATACCCTCTTGGGACCTTACTCTGGTGCTCAGAGCACTCCAGATTGCTCCCTTTGAGCCTTTGCTGTCAGCAGACTTAAAGATTCTCTCTATGAAAACTTTGCTGCTGGTGGCATTGGCCTCCATCAAGAGGGTAGGGGACCTGCAGTCATTTTCGGTCGACGAATCATGCCTAGAGTTCGGGCCGGGTGACAGCCACGTGGTACTGAGACCCCGGCCTGGCTATGTGCCCAAGGTTCCTACCACTCCCTTCAGGGATCAGGTGGTGAGCCTGCAAGCGCTGCCCTCGGAGGAGGCAGACCCAGCCCTGGCTTTGCTCTGTCCAGTTCGCGCCTTGCGACTGTACATAGACAGAACTCGAAGCTTCAGGACCTCAGACCAGCTCTTCGTCTGTTACGGAGGCCAGCAGAAGGGAAAGGCTGTCTCCAAGCAGAGGATGGCCCACTGGATAGTGGATGCCATCGCCCTGGCTTACCAAGCTCAGGGCGTGCCCTGCCCGCTCAGGTTGCATGCCCACTCCACGAGAGGTGTGGCATCCTCCTGGGCGCTGGCTCGTGGCGCCTCGCTAACAGACATTTGTAGAGCTGCGGGCTGGGCGACACCTAACACGTTCGCTAGATACTATAGCCTTCGTGTCGAGCCGGTCTCCTCCCGTGTTCTCGCCTCAGGTCAGAGGCACGGAGAGGCCCCGGCTTAGTGTCGGCTTGCTGCGCTACATGCGCATTCTATTCTCCAGAGAGTCCCTACGGGCAGACCCTGTTGAGTCCTCCGGTTACCCTTCGGCAGCCGACGTGGCGGAGCGTCTGGCGCCAGGCCTATACTCCGTTGTATCCTTGAGAACCGGATTTAGGCTGGGTTCCATATGTGTGACCCTACGGGGATCCCATATGGCTTTTTCCACGGCTGCTCCTAAACGAAGCCCGTGTCTTTCCCTCTGGGAGAACCCATCTCTCACCGAGTGGAGTCACCCCAGTTCTTCCATATGTTGTACAACCTACAAGGTTAGTCCATATGTACTTATCCATATAACTCCTTCGGGGAAGGATATGGCTTCCGCAGCGTTCCTTATCGCATGTAAGGCTACGCTTTCCCAGCGTTATCCAATTGTCGCACTGAGTGGGTTTTGGGAACAACAGTGATCGACCCTCTCTGCGTAGCCTGGTCCCACCGTCCTTAGGCAAGGGGGTTCAGGTGGCTCACGACAGAGCGCTGGAAGAGGGCAGCCCCTGTGGCGCTTTGGTAGGGATTCCTATTCGTCGGTCTGTCCGACGTACGTCGAACGTGACCGACTGAATGGGAACGTCTCGGTTACATAGGTAACCCTCGTTCCCTGAAGGAGGGAACGGAGACGTACGTCCCGTCGCCACAGGCGTTGTCCTGCTGATGCTGCCGCCTGCTGGGTTCGGCTCCTCAGCGAAAACCTGAAGATGCAACGCACCTGCTGCTCATTATATACCCGCGCTGCGAGGCGAGCAGCTGATGCATATGATTGCATGCCAATGTGCATTGGCTCGTTTAGTTACACTCGAAGTAGATTGGCCTCTCTAGCGAGATTCCTATTCGTCGGTCTGTCCGACGTACGTCTCCGTTCCCTCCTTCAGGGAACGAGGGTTACCTATGTAACCGAGACGTTCTCCCCTGTCAGGATTCAGTCAGGACGCACTATAATGTCAGAAACTGCGAATATATGCTGCATGCAGATAGAACAGGTATAGTTTAGTTAAATTACGGTTATAATTTATATTGCCTTCTTGTTTTAATCTACTATATTAGTACAAGCCTGTTGTACCGTCCGAATGATGGCCAAACTATACAGATGAGATTTATGACGTTTATTGTACTTCACACAGAAGATGAAACGTCTGTTTTCACTCTAGAAAATCACTGTAAGAGCTTAATAAAACACTGCAAGTGTGCATTAAAATATTATCCATAAACTCTCTCTTATCCTTGTATTATCACCAACAAACATAGCGAATAACACAGAAACACTCGTCGTTACAACTAACAGTAAACGAATATATAAAGACCTTATGCCTTTCGGGTGGTGCTTAATAAACTTTATACCCGTAAATAAACTCCGATGAACTGTAATAAAGTGCTCTCACTTTCATTACTGCCGTATTTAGTGTCACTCTGGAGTCTTTAAACTAGATCACGAACAGTTTTTACTTGTATATCCTTGAGTAACACATTTTTAACACAGTTTCTGTTTTGTATTGTCCCTTTGTATTGATATTCATTCTCAAAGCAATCCGGTGTGAAATGATTCGCACAGACATACACGAATATCGGCAGAACTGAGGGAGCATTTTCCTGGAAAACCAAGTTAATCCACCTCGTTTTCAGCGGCTCAGATTTAGGGAGTAAATGAAGAGAGTTATGTGGATTAATCCATCCTGTATGGAGTCAAATTAATGCCTTAAAGTTTTGCACAAAAATAAAGTTTTGCAAAACACAAAAAAGAATTGAGCAATAAAAAAATGTTTTGCAAACAAAAATAAAGAATTGCAAAGGAAAATTCAAGTATTGAGCGGAAAAAAAATAAGTTTTGCAAACAAAAGTAATAAATTCCAAAATAAAATAAAGTAGTGCAAAAATAAAAATATAATCAATTACAAAAATCAATGGCAGCTGTAATCCTATTTTATCTTTGCCACATATTTTTCATGCTCAAACCTACTAAATCATTTGCAACGCTCATTTTATTCTGCGTTTCAGTCAAGCGTGCGCTCACGATACCGGTTTTCCTTTGCGCTGCACTTTTCTGTGCGGTTCTCTTTATGGCACTGGTTTGACGTGGGGGTGGAGTCAAGAAACGGGGACACGCCCCCGCGAAATGCATTGGAGGGGAACGTAATCGGCGACAGGTGAAATAATTCTTTGACATGGTTAAAAATAATGAATGGTTTGTTTTTGTTGGTTTGTTTAGCATATGTTGTCGCCGATTACGACCCCCTCCAATGCTTTTCTTATAGTAATATGACCCGTTGCGCTCTGTCTCACTACCTGAATCCACTTTTGTGTCCTTAAACATTTGTTTTTTGGGGTCGACAGCTTATAAAAACTTATTTCTGGGTTTTTTAGCTTGTTAGCTGTACACCTTGTCACACAGCAGCTTTTAGGCATTGTTCTGTTTATTGTAATGAGTCAGAAAAGACAAGGAGGCAGCCTCACGCAATACAAAGTCAATGGAGACGGTTGGATTGTTTTTCCCCCCGGTGGGCGTGGTTTTCAGATTATAATAAATGCGCTCTGTCTCTATGCTTGATCTGTTCTGTTGCGATCTGCGTCTCCTGCCAATGACGTGTTCGCGGGGGCGTGCCCCCGTTTCTTGACTCCACCCCCACGTCAAACCAGTGCCATAAAGAGATCCGCACAGAACAGTGCAGCGCAAAGGAAAACCGGTATCGTGAGCGCACGCTTGACTGAAACGCAGAATAAAATGAGCGTTGCAAATGATTTAGTAGGTTTGAGCATGAAAAATATGTGGCAAAGATAAAATAGGATTACAGCTGTCATTGGTTTTTGTAATTGCTTATATTTTTATTTTTGCACTACGTTATTTTATTTTGCAATTTATTATTTTTGCTTGCAAAAATGTTTTTCTGCTCAATACTTTATTTTTCCTTTGCAATTCTTTATTTTTGTTTGCAAAACATTTTTTTATTGCTCAATTCTTTTTTTTGTTTTGCAAAACTTTATTTTTGTGCAAAACTTTAAGGCATTAATTTGACTCCATAATCCAGCTACAGAACACCCAAAACGCTTGAGAGACATTCTCGTCAGTGCAGCAATGGCGGACTCGCTGTGAACGCGCTCAGGGCGGTTCTATGTTCAAACCACTTCAGTGTCAGTTAACACTGTGGGCGGGGCCTGTGGCTTTTGTGATGTCACACTGCCAGGGATCTGGAAACAGCTTGTTCTGAGACACTGCTTATGATTTATGGGGATTAAAAAAAAGGAGTGGGTGGATTTTTATCACTACCCAGACAGCAACATAATGTGGCCCAGATCCAGCCCACATCTGATACATGTTGATTACACACAGACCAGATATGGGCCAGATCTGGGCCCACTTTATGTTGCTGTCAGGGTATAGGGTGGTTGTGTACACACACTGCCAACACACATTTATGTCCAAACACCAGGCAAAAGTAAATTTTGCATAATAGGTCCCCTTTAAAAATAATTATAAGTAATGAATAAACTTAGTTTGGTTAATATGCAGATTAATTGTTCACATTGTCACTTAATGAGACTTTTTGTCTTTGTTTCCCAGATTATTCTTGAGAAAAAAATAACAATGACAAATGTTGTTTCTGCATCCAAAAGTGTGTTAAACACTTATTTTTGCTTTTAATTCACCGGGCTAAATATATTTTTGGTTGCTTTTTTTTTTTTTTTAAACAAGTTTCTACATCAGAAAAACCAACAAGATAAAAGAATTACATTCATTAAATAATTTTTCAACTCTTGCTATGGATTGATTTGTGTTGAAACACTGAAACCAGCCTAAATAAGAAATTGAAAAGCACATTTGTTTTCATAATTCACACTCATTTCCCTAATATTACCCACAATTACCAGATATGGCCTTTATTAAACTGGCCCTATATTTTTATAAAAGCAGTGATCTGCTCTGCTGAATTACAATGAAAAGTTCTTCTACTGACTGAATTAAAACACAATTCACATTCTATAATTAACACTCTGTGATTTTAAAATCTTTTCCTCTATATTTTCATAATCCGTATGTTTCTTCAGTAGCACAGACATGATTGATCAGTCATATACTTTGGATATTATAAATCATTCACTCAGTGGTTGTAAAATATCTTCACGCCATCTCTGAAAGCACTTCTCTGCCTCTTCCACCTTCTTCTTCTCCTCCTCCTTATCTTCAGCTGTCTGATCATCAGTTCTTCTGTAATAAACTCTGACAAGCTCTTCATTGAACCTCTTCGGCAGGAAACTGGACAGCTGTCAATTCAAGACAAAAATCACACCATGAGTTTTCTAAAGATGCTTGATCATGAAGTAAATGAACTACAATATAAACTTCACTGAGCCCAACGAGACAAAGCTCAAGCTCCAGTCCAATGGGATTACTAAAGGTACCATTGTTAAGGAATGAATGTCTCCCATTTGTAAAAATTCTTCAGTGAATAAAACAGTTTGAGTGTCATGATTGCCTGATAATCTTTAATGGTAGAAGCTTCATTGGGTTTCCTCTTGCTGTAGAAATAGACAGAATCAATGGGGTTTTTGTCCTTCATGCCGTGATCCAGATCAACCACCTGAATAAGAGATGAAATAGTTTGTGAAGATGTGAAGGCAGAGGTGAAGGGATGGATTCACTTAACAGTTGTATGTTTTATTTCAAAGCAAAAACTGCATCTTAATCACTTTCAATCTAGTTTAAGCACTGAATCACTATTAAAAATTTAGTGTGAAATTACAGTATATTCCAGCTTAATAATTGCATTAGTTTCACAGTAATTTCACAGTAGGACTTCCCTTGTATCTAATGCTCTTGGACATTTCTTGTAAATTCTACAGTACTTTACTGCCAATTTCAGTCAAGCCTGGCTTTACTGTGAGTTTACAATATTGGAGAACTAAACAAAGAAATAAATAAAATTACTGTAAACAAACAGCATCATACTGTATTTCTACAGTGCTAAGAAGGTACCCAGCATGCATTGCGGCATGAATGATGCTGTGGAGTTTCTTGATTCTTGTCGGTTTTATCTGTGCTGCTCAATTTATATTTGTTTCACTTTTAGTAGTTTCTGTTGTTTGTTTATTTCGTAATGTGCGGAATTTCAAAGATAAATCTCAGCAGCTGCTTCATTGTTGTGAAATATCCATCTACAAACAATTATGAATTTGAAATAAGACACTGGTAAATCTTTAAGCTGAAATAATGTTAATAATATGCAGTCTGACTAACTTAAAATCAGCTTATTTTATATTCTAGCTTATTGTTTTAAATGACCCCAGCATGCCTTAATTAAATGCCTTGTTTCTTAAATGTGTTTTAATGTATGTTTCTATTTTTTATTTCAATGTTTTTTTTTTGTTTTTTTTTGTATGTTCTTGTAAAGCACTTTGAGACGCAACTTCTAAAGGCGCTATATAAAATAAAGTGTATTATTAATTTATTATTACTAATTTCACTGTAAATTGCTGACTACAGTATTTTTTTCTAAAATAATACTCTTTAATCCTGTAAATTCCTGACTTTTTTTTTTTTTTTTTTACAGTGTACATAACTTACATAAACTGGTAAATCTTCAGCATTCAGAGAAACAGTTGGGTCAGTAGGATTGTAATTCTTCACTGCGGCTTCCCATGTCTTCTTCAGCTCTTCCTGAATTTTCAGATTTGAAAGTATTTGTCAGGTATACTGTACAGTAAATACTGTCTTAATAAAGTCATGTGTCTATTAAATATGGCCATTATCAGTCATTAAACCAATGCATTTTTTGTTTCTAACCTTTTCCATTTCTTTCTCAGTCAGTCGAGCTTCTCCCACAAACTTTGGCAGTTTTCTTCTGACGATCTTCTTCAGGATGTCTCTGGATTTCTTTAGATTATCAGCAGTGGAGGATGAGATCTGTTCAAAGATCTCATCTGACAGAAGGTTCAACATTTTAGTTAAATAGTATAAATTATTAACATATGATTTTCTTTAGACCATTACATTATTATATTATTTACAACAGATAAAAATGGAGAATGATGGAAAAATTATGGCTCATTTATTTGAAGTGCAGCCTTATTTATCTGAAATGATTTGTCCTTTTGAGTATACATTCCCAAAACCAGACGTGTCACTCACTTTTTAGCAGACTCGTTCAGAGAAAGGTGGGTACATTTTTAAGGTTTTTTTTGTTGTTTTTTTTGTTTTTTTCTGCTTTCAGCTGACCTGTGAGTTTGCTGTATTCCTCTGCCGTCTTTATGGCTTCAGAAATCTTCAGCATATCTTCAGGTTTTCCTTCATGAAGGTCACGATCAGCTAGCACGAGTGCTTCAGCAAACCTGACACATAGAAAAACAAATGAGTTAGTGTGTTGTACCATGTATGCTGTGGAAACTTAAGTGTAGAGCCCCATGATTTCCATGATGCAGAACACGCAGACAGACTTGCAATGTTTTCAACGTCTGCCGTCTCACTGTATTATGACATGAACACATGAACTTAATCTCCAGAGCTGCTCTGAGAATTAAATCATGAGCATTTTATGGTTTCATATGAGAAAATTTTAGAAAAAGGAAAACAAACGCACTACCAGGTGCCAGTCAGGAGAGATGAATTCAAATGTGTATAAAAAATATATGATCGCACACTCAACTTGTGAATAGTTTATTAACCAACGTTTCGGCAAAAGCCTTTGTCAAGGTATGAGAAAATGTCTCGGGTTACGACTGTAACCCTTGTTCCCTGAGAAAGGGAACGAGACACTGTGTCGGTAACGACACTTTGGGGATTCCCCCCCAACATAGCACGTCTGAAGTATGAATGAAACTATTCCAATCCTGATTGTTGTTGCGTCATGACGTAACATGTGACGGCATACACGGAAGCTACAAAGGGACACCGGCACACAACAGAGTTAGCTTTGCGATGAAGCAAGCCACTCCCAGGCATAAGAGGTGTGGCAAAGAGACGCAGTGTCTCATTCCCTTTCTCAGGGAACAAGGGTTACAGACGTAACCCGAGACGTTCCCTTTCGAGGGAACTCGCACTACGCTGGTAACGACACTTTGGGGAACGGATACCCACTATGCCACACCGAAACATGCCTGTCCTAGTGTGAAGCTGAACCAGGCACAACTTAGGACGAGAGCACTTGTGCACCCGGTGTGGAGGGAACATGCAGGATATAAAACCTGAAGAAAGTATGCGGGGTGGACCACCCAGCGCACCTGATATTCCGAGGCAATAGCCTGAATAATCCAATTACTAATCGTCTCCTTGGAAGCAGGAAGTCCATTCTTGGGTGATCCAAAGCACACCAACAACTGTTCTGACCTCCTCCAGTGAGAGGACTTTTCAATAAAAATGTTCAACTCGGATGAAGCCTCTCCTCTTCCGCCGACACATGAGGTGGAGGATGAAAGGCCTGAAGAACCACTGGCCATGCCACATTAGATGGCACCTTGGGCACATAGCCAGGCCAAGGGTGTAAAATGGCCTTAACTCTCCCAGGGGCAAACTCCAGGCAAGTCGGCAAGATAGACAAGGCCTGGAGATCCCCCACTCTCTTGAGCGAAGTAAAAAGGAGAAAGGAGGAGAATGGTCTTTCTCGCTAGGAGAAAGACCATCTTCAATGTCAGGTTCTTTGCCGTAGCCGACTCAAGAGGTTCGAAGGGGGTAAGAGACAGCCCTTCAAGAACTACTGCCAGATCCCAAGTTGGGACACTGGAACGAGTTGCAGGCCTCATAATTAAAGTACCACGGAGGAAACGTACGACCAGCTGGTGCCCCCCCAGAGGCCCATCACTTAAAGGAGCGTGGAAAGCCTCAATAGCAGCCACGTACACCTTTAGTGTGGACTGGGTAAGACCAGCAGAGAAGCGATCTTGGAGGAACTCCAGTACTGAAGCCACCGGGTAGTTAACTGGGTCCAATCGATGCTCTCTACACCAAGTGGAAAACACATTCCACTTTAGGCTATAGAATTTCCTCGTAGAAGGAGCCCTGGAACTTAGTATGGTCTCGACCACTCCAGCCGACAGGCCAGCCTCTAGGTACTGAGCCCCCTCAGGGGCCAGACTCACAGTTTCCACAGCTCTGGCCGAGGGTGAAATATCGTGCCCCCTGCCTGAGACAGCAGATCCCTCCTCAGAGGAATCTGCCACGGCTGGCCTGCCAGGAGTGACATGATGTCTGAGAACCAGACCAGACCAGAATGGGGCTACCAGCAATAGACTGACCCCTTCTATGCCTGAAAAGCGTACAGGCGTAGCCTCGGCCATGTCTGTGCCATGGCATCCAACCCCAAGGGAGTGGACAGTGGGTCGTCTCTCGAGACGCAAACAAATCCACCTCCATTGGGCCGTACCTCTCGCATATCGACTTCACCACCTCGGGGTGAAGTCTCCATTCCCCGGGCCTCAACCCCTGCCTCGACAGGATGTCTGCTCCCTGGTTCTGGTCCCCGGGGAAATACATTGCTCTGAGAGATGACAGTTTCCCCTGGGACCACAGGAGGATCTAATGCGCCAGTCTGCACAGAGGGCGCAACCTCAGACCCCCCTGATGGTTCAAATACGAGACCACCAACATATTGTCTGCTAGTATCAGGACATGGTGACCGCTGAGATCTGGGAGAAAGCTCCTCAGAGCCTCGTAGACCACCAGCAATTCCAGGCAATTTATGTGCCATCTGGAATGCTGGGCCTGCCACAGACCTCTCGCAAAGCGGCCGTCCATGACCGCGCCCCAACCTGTAAGGGATGCGTCTGTTGAAACGACTTTTCGGCGACATGACACTCCCAATACTGGGCCTTGGGACAGAAACCAAGGTTTCTTCCATATGGAGAGGGCATGAAGGCAACAGCGCGTGACCCTGATCATACGGAATGGATTCCCTCTCGAGGAAAACCCCTTGGTTCTGTAGGGGTCTCATGTGCAGAAGACCAAAAGGTATTATGTTGGACGCAGCTGCCATGAGCCCCAGCAGTCTTTGGAAATGTTTTACAGTGATAGCGTGGCCTAGCTTTATCCTGAAGACCATTGCCAGGATGGACTCGACACGAGCAGGAGATAATTATGCCCGCATCGTTGTCAAGTCCCATACCACCCCCAGGAACGTGGTCCTCTGGGCGGGTGACAACACGCTCTTTTTCGTGTTGAGTCTCAACCCCAAGCTCTGAATGTGGCCAAGGACGACATCTCGATGCCAAACTGCCATCTCTCGAGACTGGGCCAGAATAAGCCAGTCGTCGATATAATTTAGCACACGGATGCCCTGAAGCCTCAGTGGCGCTAGAGTTGCGTCCATGCACTTGGTGAATGTGCGAGGGGAGAGAGCTAGGCCAAACGGAAGAACCCGATATTGGTACGCTTCGCCCCCGAAAGCGAACCTCAGGAACTTCCTGTGACATGGAAGGATGGAAACATGGAAGTATGCGTCCTTCAGATCTATCGTGACAAACCAGTCCTCGGACTGGATCTGACTCACGATGGCTGGAATTGTGAGCATCTTGAACCTGAATCTCCTCAGAGAACGATTCAAGTGCCTGAGATCTAAAATTGGACGCAACCCCCCATCCTTCTTGGGAACTATGAAGTACCGGCTGTAGAACCCGGACTCCCTGTCTGGCAGAGGAACACGTTCTATGGCCTCCTTTGCCAACAGGGAGTGAACTTCCTGTTCCATCACCTTACCCTGCTCTGAGTCCACCACTGTCCAGACCACCCCACTGAACTTTGAGGGGCGGCAACCGAACTGCAGTCTGTACCCCTTTACTACTGTACGCAGGACCCATGGAGATACATTCGGAAGGCATTGCCATGCCCCGATATAATCTACTAAGGGAATCAGCCTCTCGAGGCTGACCTCGGGTGTTCTTCAAGTGTCATTCATGATCCCCTGAAGAGGAATACCGGCAGGAAAAGATCGAAAACGATTTTCTGTGTGCGGACGCTGTCGCTGCCAGGCCACAAGCCTTTGGGGTGGACACTGCAGCATCCGTTCACCAGAAATCGATGTGGTCGAAGCTTACTGGACGGCGGGAATCCAACATCGATTTCCTGAGGGTTCCGAGGTGGAAATGACCTCGATCGTTCCACCCCGGGGGGGACAACCCTCAGAGGCCCTGCAACGACTAGGACCTTTTTCCTGAAGTCTTTTCCGCCTGAAGGACATTTCTCAAATCGACCTGAGGGAGATACTCATTGTGTAAGTCAGGAAAAAATGGTAAACCCTGACGTTGTGACTGAGATCTGTGTTGCAGGAAGCGCTCATCTAATTTACTTTTGACTTGCACTTCCTGGCTTTCTTGTGGCCAGTCAACATTAAGATGGCCACAGCACGTGTTAACACATCAACAAGCTCCTCACATGCAGGTGAATGTAGTGGCGAGCTCTCTACCATTTCACCTGCCTCGATGCCAAGCACATCTAATTCCTCAGAATCAGAAGGCTCAAACATTGGGTTCTCCTCCCATGCAGAAGAAGCCGCCAGGGGGCAGGCTTCCGCACGGCGAGCGGGAACATCGGAACTATCAGACGAGGGCTGAGAAGGTGCCGCAGCAGTCTCACGCCCTCCTGCCAGTTCCATCTGCGAGCCCCACGATCTAAGCCAGGACCCGAACCGTGGGGCTCGCGAGCCTGGCCGGCCTCATCAAACACAGCCAAGCGGG
Source organism: Chanodichthys erythropterus (assembly GCF_024489055.1). Taxonomy (NCBI): domain Eukaryota; kingdom Metazoa; phylum Chordata; class Actinopteri; order Cypriniformes; family Xenocyprididae; genus Chanodichthys; species Chanodichthys erythropterus. The sequence goes on from NC_090232.1 coordinate 53,688,575, forward strand.
AGCGCAGCACTCTAATCGGCAGAGCTTCACAGTGCGCACAAGCAGCTCCCTTGAGAGCTACCCGGGCGTGCTGCACTCCCAATGACAGCACTCCATGCACTCCATGTTTTCATTACTAAACCTCTGTTGTGCAGCACTATGTTTGCTAAAAGAATAAAAGGGTTTGTTTAATTTCCATTTGATTACAAGATGAATATATGTTTTATGCCTTCATTTGATTATCAAAAAAATAAAAACACAACACAGATTTTCTGATGAAAAAAAAATCATGATTTCAGTTAATTAGATATAATTTAATTTAAAATTTAATTTAACCAGAAAAATTTGGGGGAATTTGTGCAGTCAATGGTCTAATGCAGAATTTGTGTAAGGTCATGTAAAGAATAATAAGCAATGAGCAAAGGATGTTAAAGTGTGTACAGTGGGACGTTCACTGCAAACAGAGACTCACATTTCTTCAATGATGTTGCAGATCTTGTGCTGGTAGGCCTGGCGATGGAGAGTGTATCGGGTGCGAAACATGTCATAAACATTATCTGCCTCCTGTTAGACACACAAACACCAGTGTCACAGATCCCATGATACAATGACAAATTCATCAACTTGAAATCTGTTAATTTTGTCGCTTTTTTAGATTTAAAAAAAATAAATAATAATAAACAAGATAGCTGAACAAAAGGAAAAAAAATGATATTATGAAATTTGTATAAATCATGTAATGTCAGTTTTGTATCAGGCACCTTGTCCCTGAAGCAGATGTGATTTCTCCCGTTCACTTCACAGACTCGAGCAAACTTCAACAACCGCTGGTGGTCGAAACTGTTATGAATGCCGAGGTGATGACAGTCTCTGAGAAATGAGTATCAAATACAAAAATAAAATACAATGCATAGATAATATATAAATATCAGCTTGGCTCTGTTTGCATTAGTTCACAGGTAACTTTATTTTAAACGGACCTACAAGAGATTAAAACAAGGCTGAATTCAAGCTGTGAATATGGTCTTATATTTGCTACTATGTGTTCTTGTGTTGTCATCAGCCAATCAAAATGTCTAATAATGATTACCGTGCAAAATAGTCCCATTTGTCCACATCAATGCCGTTCTGTTTGTTTGCCACAATCTCATACAGGAAGGATTTGTCTTCATCTCTGCCCTTGTATGTCCACTGAAATGAAAAGCATGTCTGTTTCACTTCAACATTTTCCACTAAAGGTATCATTCAGTTTTATTAACACATCTGGAGTATCAGTATGAACCTCAGCAGCTGAAGCTTTTGCCCCTTCGATTAACTCTTTAATGAAGATGACGTCTCTATCATCCAGTCCGTGCTCTTTCAACACATCTTCATTCTCAGCCTTCAGACTCTTCACAATGTCATCAAACATCTGCACTGACATCTGCTCATGCTGCAGTAAAGACACAAAGACAGATGAGATCTTAAATACATCAAATACAGAGTCCACACAGCAAAAACTCCAGTGTTAAATGAACTCTCCTGGGAGTATATGAGTCCATACTCAAGAGTGTTAAATGAACACTGCAGTAGGGTTAAAATTAATGAGATAATTAAGTAATTAATTGAGTGATGATTGACCATTACTGGAGATACCTGATGTTAACCAGTTAAAAAGTCAAGGGTCAAGAGCTCAACTAAAACACACACTGATCTCAATTATGGTGACTTTAGTGTGATTTTCTCCTTTGGTGATTCTGCTTGTTAACATCAGTATCTTCAATAATGGTCAATCATCACTCGGTTAATCATTTAATTATCTCATTAACTTTAACACTGCCTCAGTTAATTTAACACTCTTATTCAAACACTTTAACACTCTTGAGTGTGGACACACATATACTCCCAGGAGAGTTTATTTAACACTGGAGTTGTTGCTGTGCAATTGCATCCCAGCTAACAGAATTGTGTTATAAGAACGTTCTCTAAATATTCAGTGTTGGTTGTGGGAACATTAAAAACATCCAATTTTCTTGATGTTACAGGAACGTTTTTATAAGGTATAACGTTCCTCAAACGTTCTTTCAACTTAATTTTGATCTAAAATTCAACATTGTAGGAACGTTGATTTGTAACATTCCAAGAAAATGAAAATGTCCAGTTTCCTTAATGTTAGTAGAATGTTATTTAAAGGTTAGTATGATGTTCCTGAAACATTCTTTCAATCATTCAAACACCTGCTGTGAACAAACACTGAAAGAAAGAGAAATAAGAACACAAACTACAACTTTCTTCAGCCACAGCCTTAGATGAACTGAAGATAAAAGACATTAAATCTCTGAAGATCTGATTCAACAACTCCACAAACAGCATTACCAGCTTCACTTATTACTAACCAGACTGACTTTATTTCTGTCACACATCTACAGAAGATCTTACTGAGAACTAACAGAGGTTTAACACACACAGTTTCTGCCAATCTCATGTTAAGCTTGAGTACATATAGAGTAACAATGCATCCTTCATATCTCAGAAAAGTCTTTAGTTTTATCATATTTATAAAATATAGATACGCTTAACATAGCGACATCATTATAAATAAAAAGGGAACAAAAACGTTTGTGTTGTTTACATTATATGCACTTGCGCTGACTGCCAACAAAACACAGACATCTGAAGCAGCTTTACTCAATGCCACTGATCTGCAAATCCAGCTCTGAACTGGGACTTGTTTACAAAGTATTCATCACAGAATTGCCAGGAACAAACAAACATACGTGCACAACTCCATTGCTGCCCCAGAAAAACAAACTTCATCCACTGTTCCCTTAACACTGGGTTCTTTGGGAAGCTGAAAAAGGTCATCTTTCCCTCACAACCAAAAACATTCTCCTTCGGTGACAGGAGCTGCGTCACATTTCGGAGGCTGTGTCCTCCGGAGATCGCATTTGAAGGCTGAATACTTCATCAAGGATGTCATATTTAAGAAAAGTAACTGTAATAAAATTGACTGATATTCACTGTGAAGTGTAAAATACTGTAATGTCTTTCTTACTTTGCAATCTAACGGTTATTTTTCTTAAATGAGACCGATGATGCAGCCTTCAAAGGGCCATACTCGAGAAAATTCGGCAAAATGTCCACAAGTGGAAGTTGTATATTTGGCACAGAAATACTCTGTCATATGTCCAACTCATGTTTTGAAACTTTGGCCATGTTTATCATGACGATCTGATGTCTAAGTGTGTCTTATTCAACTTTCAAATAGTTTTGGATGATCTAACCCAGCGGGCACCTTGATGTCAAATAGATATCAAATTGAAGTCAAACAGTCATCAAAGAATTGGTCAAAAATGCAAATCAAATTGATGTCAAAACTTGACATTCATTTGATTTGCATTTTTTTTAAACATTTTTTAACACATTGATGTCCTATTCTAGACCACAAGAATAATGACAAAACAGTATTAAATGCAAGACATGTTTTATTAAATCCACTGGTTTATATCAGAATTTTATATATAAATTTTAATCTGATATAAATCATAATAATGTTGCGTTTTGTCTAATCGCATCGGAAAAGAGATTCAAACGTTAGGGCATTTTTATTAGTAAGAACAAAAATTGTAAAACTAACAGTACTCGTGACATTTCAAAATAGACATTTAAAAAAAAACAATAGTTACCTGCGTAATGGATCTAACTCTGTTAAATTACGTTACCTCAGAATCCTTCACTGTAACAAATGGCGGGAAATTTCAATTCACCAAAAAGAACAAAATACTCATTGCAACGTCAAATATTTAATCAAAACACAATCTTCTAAGTTTTCAAAGTTACCCAATTATTTAATGAGATGTTTATTACTCACCTGATAAAAGCACCAACCTTGTCGAGCTGCTTCGACCTGACGTCTTCACCGCACAGCGCGCACTGCCACTAGCCTCTATGTTGTACGCAAGACGTGATGACGTGCATTTCAACGGTCATCAACGTCGTAAATCCTCCAAATAATTTTTCTTTTCTTTTTTTTCCCGTGTATACATGTATAACATTGTCATATAGGTTTGCATTAAATTACACACAAAAATACATTTATTAATTGTAGTCCATTCTTCAGCTGCAAAACAACCCGAGAATGTGAAAAAGGCGCCATCTATAGGTGGTATTAGGAATAGAGAATATGAATGGGCATTGTAGGCCCTACATTTTTCAGAATAAAAAAGAAAATAGAATTTCTGAAAAATAAATATGATTTTTTTAAGAACCCTAGCATTGCATCTATCAGTTGAAGACAAGAAAATCGAAATAATTTTAAAATATGTAGCCTGTTCACTATGAAAAATGTAATGAAAAATGTAAATTTTACTGTACACTCTCAGAAAAAAAAGTACAAAATTGTACCTTTAGGAGTACAATGGTACAAAGGTACAAATTTGTACCCTTGTGATTTGTACTTTAACAGACCAGTTTTGTACCTTTGGTGACAATTTTGTACCTTTATTTAAAAGTACAAAAATTGACCCTTCAAAAAGGGTACATTTGGTTTTGACAGCGTACAATCATTGACAATATAATGAGATATATATATATATTTTACACACACACATGCTGAATTAAAATCAGAATTTATTAAAACCTTTTCATTTTCACATTTTACAACATTTCATTTTAAACACATTTTTAAACATTCCATATGAGTCCATCTTGCCGGGTGTTAAAAAGTAACACTGAAGCAGTGTTAAAGTTAATGAGATAATTGATTGATGATTGAGTGATGATTGACAATTAGTGGAGACACCTGATGTTAATAAGCAGAATCACTGAAGGAAAGAGAGAAAAAAGGTGTTAATTAATGTTTTATGAATGTTTCATTTCAAGTCACCATGAAAGAGGTCAGCGTTTGCTTTAGTTGGGCTCTTGACTCTTTACCTTTTATTATTAATTTTACTCTGGCTGCTCCAACTTTGTGTCTGTAAAGCACATTTGTTATGGTCAGAGAAAAAATGATCTGGTCAAAATATAATTTGTTGATGATTTTATCATCATGCAGTGGCCTGATGTCGTTTAGAGTCTAAATCTCTGACCGTTTGCTTGATGTGTAGCTTTAGTATTAATGATTGTAGTCCTGTGAATTTACAGCTTGAGATCCAACAATAGTATGAATTTTTTTTCTTTTAAGAATAATACATTACCCACTGAAGCTTCAGTGTTTAAACACACACAGACATCAAGAATCAGCATCTGATTCTCAAGAACGGTGACAATAAATAAATACAAAATACTGACAAACAGATCAACTCTGAACATCACAAAACAAGCTACTGTCACAACAAAACAACAGAAAAATAAAGCAAACATGAACAATCTACGAAAATTACAGGACAATTCAGCTGCATCATTTATTCATGCAGCAATGCATGATGGGAGCCATGGATGAGTTTTGATTGGTGGCTCCCATCATGCACTGCAACATGAAGCACTTTGTTTGATTGTCACCATTGTTGAGGGTCATATGCTGATTCTTGATGTCTGTGTGTTTAAAAAAAAAAAAAACCCTTCAGATTATAAAAGCTCTGCTGGATCTCAAGCGGTAACAGAGATTTACTATAAAGAAATAATATAACATCTATATCACCAGTTAATACTGGATGTCACCAATGAATCTGACCATTTCACAATGAGAAAACACAACCATTATAACTGTGCTTCCCAAAGCATTGTAAACCTAAATTGATCAACTTTGGCTCACAGCACTTTTGGGAAACACAGCTCAGGTCTTAATTTCTCTAGCCATGACAAATGTACTCTACAAACACAAAGTTGGAGCAGCCAGAGATAAATTAATGTAAATAAATAGAGTCAAGAGCCCAACTAAAGGAAATGCTTTTCACCATCATGGTGACTCCAAACTAAACTTTAATTCAAACATTAACATCTAAACATCTGTTCATTCTCAATAAGAACTTTTGTTGATGTGTGACAGAAATCAAATCAAACTGGTTAATAATAAGTGTAATAATGTTTAATGGCTGGAAGTCAGTTGTAGTTGTTGTGTCTCTCTCTTTTTCTCTTGTTGTTTCTTCAGTGATTCTGCTTATTAACATCAGGTGTCTCCACTAATTGTCAATCATCACTCAATCATCAATCAATTATCTCATTAACTTTAACACTGCTTCAGTGTTACTTTTTAACACCTGGCAAGATGGACTCATATGGAATGTTTAAAAATGTGTTTAAAATGAAATGTTGTAAAATGTGAAAATGAAAAGGTTTTAATAAATTCTGATTTTAATTCAGCATGTGTGTGTGTAATATATATATATATATGTCATTATAGTCAACGATTGTACGCTGTCAAAGCCAATTTTGTACCCTTTTTGAAGGGTCATTTTTTGTACTTTTAAATAAAGGTACAAAATTGTCACCAAAGGTACAAAACTGGTCTCTTAAGGTACAAATCCCAATTTTGTACTTTTTTTCTGAGAGTGTACAGTAAAATGTACATTTTTCATTCAATTTTTCATAGTGAACAGGCTACATATTTTAAAATTATTTCGATTTTCTTGTCTTCAATTGATAGATGCAATGCTAGGGTTCTTAAAAAAATCATATTTATTTTTCAGAAATTCTATTTTCTTTTTTATTCTGAAAAATGTAGGGCCTACAATGCCCATTCATATTCTCTATTCCTAATACCACCTATAGATGGCGCCTTTTTCAAATTCTCGGGTTGTTTTGCAGCTGAAGAATGGACTACAATTAATACATTTATTTTTGTGTGTAATTTAATGCAAACCTATATGACAATGTTATACATGTATACACGGAAAAAAATAATTTGAAAAAATTATTTGGAGGATTTACGACGTTGATGACCGTTGAAATGCACGTCATCACGTCTTGCGTACAACATAGAGGCTAGTGGCAGTGCGCGCTGTGCGGTGAAGACGTCGAGTCGAAGCAGCTCGACAAGGTTGGTGCTTTTATCAGGTGAGTAATAAACATCTCATTAAATAATTGGGTAACTTTGAAAACTTAGAAGATTGTGTTTTGATTAAATATTTGACGTTGCAATGAGTATTTTGTTCTTTTTGGTGAATTGAAATTTCCCGCCATTTGTTACAGTGAAGGATTCTGAGGTAACGTAATTTAACAGAGTTAGATCCATTACGCAGGTAACTATTGTTTTTTTTTAAATGTCTATTTTGAAATGTCACGAGTACTGTTAGTTTTACAATTTTTGTTCTTACTAATAAAAATGCCCTAACGTTTGAATCTCTTTTCCGATGCGATTAGACAAAACGCAACATTATTATGATTTATATCAGATTAAAATTTATATATAAAATTCTGATATAAACCAGTGGATTTAATAAAACATGTCTTGCATTTAATACTGTTTTGTCATTATTCTTGTGGTCTAGAATAGGACATCAATGTGTTAAAAAATGTTTAAAAAAAATGCAAATCAAATGAATGTCAAGTTTTGACATCAATTTGATTTGCATTTTTGACCAATTCTTTGATGACCGTTTGACTTCAATTTGATGTCTATTTGACATCAATTGCCCGCTGGGAACACAAATGACTCAAACATTGTTTGAGTTTATTACTTTCTTTTCATAAAACCTCTAATGTCAAGAAAACTGGATCGGAAATGGTCAAGAATTTTTTTTTTTTTACATTCCCAAAATCAACACTGCATATTTGGAGAATGTTCTTATAACAAAATACTGTTAGCTGAGTTGGCTGCATGAGCAATGTGTTCATTCTCACCTTCCACTTCTCAGGGATTTCATCAGGCAAGCCTAAGAATAAGAAGCAGGTCTCAGATGATTTGTAAGTCATATTTTTCACATTACTGAACACTTTCAGGTTCACTTATTAGACATGCACACACAAATTAGACATTTCTTTTTTTCTTTTTCCAAACATAACAATGACATGACAAGAAATTTGCATGTCCACAGATCCTTCTGATTAGAATTAATTTCACACTGACACACCTCTTATTTGTTTAATCTTTTTGGCTTTAGGAATAACCAGACCATCAAATACATGGGAAAATGGACCATGACCTAAAAATAGATAGATAGATAGATAGATAGATAGATAGATAGATAGATAGATAGATAGATAGATAGATAGATAGATACTTTAGTACAGTACTTTAAAAACAAAAACTCAAACATCCGTTGATGATTTTAGTAATAAAGTTGCAGAAGTTTTATATATCCATAAGCATCAGTGTTACTCACCCAAGTCATGACACAATCCAGCGATCTGAACACTCAGGAAATCCTGTTTGGTGATTTTGAGCTCCGGCTGATTGTCATGAAGAATCTTGACCAGACAACCTGCTAAATACGCCACACTAACACACACAAACAACACCACTTCATGACCAAAAACTCTAAATTACTTAGCACTAAATAACACTTAACCTAATTCACCCTACAATGAAAATTTATTATATATATTCATTGTAGGGTGCATTATTATTTTAAATGACCCAAAATTTCAGCTGTGAATATAATAATATCTCACCCAAGAGAGTGTTCGAAGCGATTGTGAGAAGCTCCTGGATACACCAGATATGTTCCTCCAAGCTGTTTAATGTGACGGAGTCTCTGAAACTGAGGTGTATCTGTGATCTTCACCAGCAGGGGGTGCAGCTCAATGTGACCATGAATGGGGTCGTTGAAAATCTACAGTACGCAAAACACACCAGATTATCACACTAACATACAAGAGATTTTTCAACTCAGCATGTAGGCCATTGACCAAAATGATTTTTATGCTCCACAAAACTCCTTTTGTGGAAGACCACTTCACATGAAAAATGCATCCTGACCAACAGGGCAACACTTGAGTAATTGATTCATTTACACAACTGATCTGAGTTAGTTTTGTCACAAGAATAAATAAGTAAAGCACAGATTTTAGCAATTTCTTTCCATGAAAGGTGCTTTCTGTTATCCACAAAATATAAAGTACATTCATGCTTATGTCATGCTTATTTTAAACACATACATCATGTGCGATGTTAAATTTCAATTTGATGGTAGAGAATTACAATCCACATTTAATACATATCGGCTGTGAAAAAAGAAATAATATTTACATACCTTCATTTGTTTTTTTGAGAAGAATAAGGAGTATTTCTTCAAGATGTCTTGCAATTCATCATTAATGATCTCCCATAACTGTTGTTTCTCAGGCTCTGGAAAAAATGTGACATTTTATATCCTCATTGTATATTTTCAATAGTTTTGTTTCCTTAGCTTGTCAATGAAAGAAAACATTTCAGCAATGCAGTTACACATTCCACATATTATGTGTAGCACTCTATTTTACACATTTTGTATCACTATTAATAAAACTGTGTTGGAAGAACTAATTTATTTTACACATAGTTATGTATAGTTTCAACACAACTTGTTAATCTCAGAGGTGTAGCGAAGACCAGTCCTCCAAGACCAAAATTATTCAAGACCAGAGGTGTGGTCAAGACCTGAACCTCAAAGACCAAAAAAGACCATTCAAGAATGAAGTTAATGAGATAATTAATTAATCAATCGAGTGATGATTGCGCATTAGTGATGAACACCTGCTGTTAACAAGCAGAATCACTGAAGGAAAGAGAAAAAACAAGAACAGAAAAAAAGAGAAGAGACAATGCAGCAGAAAAACAAGACCTACAACTGACTTCCAGCCACAGCCTTAGATGAAATCAACAAGATAAAACACATCAAGTATGGAATGCCAAACCTGACAAAATTACAAATAAATAAAATAAATAGATACATATGCAAAGAAATGTGTTAAAAAAAAGTAAAGCATAAAAATAAATAAATATATAAATAAAGATACAAAAAAATATATATATATATTAAAAAAATCTTTATTTATTTTTTATTTATACCATTTTTTAAAGGACCGAGTACTCGTACTGACTGACACATATCCTGTTTTCACCCAAATGTTCACTTAAGCCATGACCGACTGTGTTTACATGAGATAATCCACACGATGGACATTTTGACAACTATGTGTACATTTGACCATTCAGGCGCAAGGAGAACTGATCGCGCGCTGTCTGAGAGAACTGGGATTGCGCGCAAGAAAGAGAGAGAGAGCGCGTGCGAGAGAGAGAGGCTTCTGGTCTGTGTCATTCAGCGCGATTCCACCTATCCCACCTTCACTAATCGATAACGAATTGTGATTGAAAGCATGCAGTTTGCAATGTGTGGGTTTTCATCATTAATTTTGAAGTAGTTCCATACCTCTGAGGCTGACATTGTTTCTGCTGCTGCCGTCGGTGTATCTGTGCAAGGAAAATTCTGTCAGTTACGTCACGTGAATGAATTGTCTTAGTAATTTCCTTTATTCTCACTATTTTATTTTTTGTTGTTATGTGACTTTTTAGTAGCTTGCTTTCTAATTCCGCCTACTGAAGCTGTGTTAAAGTTAATGAGATATTTAAGCAATTAATTGAGTGATGATTGACCATTATTGAAGACACCTGATGATAACAAGCAGAATCACCAAAGGAGAAAATCACAATTTTTAAGCCACCATCATGGAGATGAGTGTTTGCTTTAGTTGAGCTCTTGACCCTTGACTTTTTAATGTTTGATTTTGCTTGGTTGCTGTAACCAAGTTATAACAGTCAGACAAGCAAAGAGCAAAGAGAAAAGATGATCAGGTGGTGTTGGTTATGTTTTCACATAATCATTATTTGATCTAAATCACTGAACTCATTTAATCTTTGAGTTAGATTTACATTATCGAATGTGATTCTACAGCAAATGATTTTCAATATAATCTAAACGATTTCTTAAAAGTTGTTCTAAAAAATATCTCATTTAGACACAGGCATCAAGAATCAGCCTGTGAATCTCAACAGTGGTGACCATCAAAAAGCATGTTGCAGTGCATTCTGGGAGCCACCAATCAAAATTCATCCATGGCTCCCATCATGCATTGCTGCATGAATAAATTATGAGCTGACTTCTCTTAGTAATTTCCTTTATTCTCACTATTTTTATTTTTCTGTTGTTATGTGACTTTTTAGCAGCTTGTTTTCTAATGTTCAGAGTTGATCTGTTGATCAGAATATGTTGCTTGTCACCGTCATTGAGATTCACAGGCTGATTCTTGATGTCTGTGTGTGCCTAAAAAGATTTAAACGTCAGGACAACTATAATCCTTTGGTTTATATTGAAAAAGCTTTTACTGTAAAGCTGTTGTAGATTCACATAGTTGCTGTAATGAGCAATGTAAAAGTAACTCAGAGATCAACTAAAGCAAACACTGATCTCCTCAGTGGTGACATCAAACCAAACATTTTCAATTAAACATCAACATCTTCTTAGTTATCAATAAGATCATTAACTTCTGTTAGTTCTCAATAAGATATTCTGTAGGAATAAAGTTAAACTGATAAGAGTAATAATGTATAATGTGTAAGTTCCTGTGTTTTTGCTTTTTTTCTTGTTCTTGTTTCTTGTTTCTCTTTTCAGTGGTTCTGCTTGTTAACAGCAGGTGTTCATCATTAATGCTCAATCATCACTTAAATATTCATTTAGTTATCTCACTGCAACACAGCATCAATGTTACTTTTACTCTTTGTAGTGTGGACACTAGATGATGTTCTTGTGGGGTTGAAAGGGTTAAAGGTGTAAGATAAAAAGGCACACCCACAAAATATATTTTATCAGTAACGAACTGTAAGTTTAAAAAAAAAAAAAAAAAGTCATATTCCGGCAACACTGTTGCCAGTAGTTTACCGTAAATGTGAGTTTTGTGGGTCACCATTGTGCTGAAGAGTAGAGCTTGTGCTTAAGTTCAGGAGAAGATCAAGAGACACTGATGATATTTTGCATGTTGTTTTATTTAACAGATGGTGGTTGTGTAGTTGCTTATGCAGTGAAAATCTCTTTTTATATCCACAAAAAAATTTAGTGGACAGTAATATATAAGTTATGTCCAACTGTAAATAAGATCACAGTAATATGTGCTCACATTATTAGCATATTATAAATATTAGTTTATGTCAGAAATTAGTTGACTCGAGATTTAATTGAGTGCATGGTATTTTTACAGCAACATACTGTAACATACTGTAGATTATGGTAAAGAACTGTAAAATTAACAGTAAATTATTGGCAACTTTTTTTGCCAGTAATTTACTGTAAATTCACAGGATTTTTTTTTTTTTTTTATGTATGAATGAATAATTATTTATTTATTTATTTTTGCTTTATTTTTTATTTTTTTTATTTTTTTTAACGTTTCTTTGTATATTTATTTATGTATTTATTTATTTTTAATTTTGGCAGGTTTGGCATTCCATAATCAAGGGTCAGATTTAATAACAGCTTGCGCCAGCACAAACCCTGTTTTGGCATTACAAAACTACTGTCAGGATTTACAGCAGTGAGAAATTGGTTCACAGTTGTTTTTTGTGGCTGAGATTATTGCATATCCATTTTGAAGGAGTTTCACATTCAGACTGAAATTTTTTGGGAGGAGAGTATTTAAATTAATCACTCAAAGTGATTTACTAAGGTTTACACTAGTCAATTTACTGGTATTTGTCTCAATATTTACTGCCCCAAAAAAGCATGTCTTAAACCAGACACTAATTTGATTTTAGTAGATTGTGTTTGTCATTATTGAAATGATGTCTGTGTTCTTTCATTTAAGCATCGTCAGTAGATCGGAGGATTAAACAACTCCACAAAAAGCATTACTAATAAGTTTGACTTTATTTCTGTCAGACATTTTCACAAATTCTTATTGAAAATTAACAGTGTCTTAGATATTGATGTTTAATTGAAATTGTTTGGTTTATATCAGCGTTTGTTTAAGTTGGGCTCCTGGAATCCTTGGTTTTTTTTTACTATTGGTGTTTTTACCACTTACTGTTTGTCGAACATGTTTGTTATGTTGTTTACCTGTTGATTGTGTCATTAATTATCATGTCTGATTAACTGTTCTCACCCAGTATTTAATGAGTAATTCTATAGATTGTGTTTTATTAATTTTGCATTATTCATTATAGTACATTCTACAGCTTGAGATCTAGTAGTGTTGTGATCATCTAGATGACTTCAAAAACACATTGTACAGAGATCATTTAGAACTATAGAGATTTAATGTCTTTTATCTTCACTTGATTTCATCGAAGGCTGTGGCTGGAAGTCTGTTGAAGTTCTTGTTTTTTCTGTTTTGTTGTTCATCTTTCCTTCAGTGATTCTGCTTTTTAACAACAGGTGTTTTCTTCAGTAATGCTCAATCATCACTTCATTATTCATTAATGAGTAATCAAATCTCATTAACTTCCCTCTTGAATGGTCTTTGTCTCAGTCTTGGAGGGTTTGGTCTTGACTACACCTCTGGTTAACCTTCCTGACAAAATTGACACAAAAAGTGTTGTCCCAAAACTCACACAATGATGTGTAAGAATTTAACCCAATTTGAGTCAGTTTTAACACATTCTTTCTCAGAGTGTATAGTGGATGTGAATGGGGCAAGACTTTACAGAAATGTGCAGCTTAATTAATTTATTTATGTTAATTTTAACATTAGTATAAATGTTTCCATACCAAACATGTACTGTTAAGTTTTCTAATTTAATATTTTAGCAGTGGGACTAGTTTTAGGAAGTAGTTCAAGCGGATAAAGTTCTGGTTATCCCTGATAGCATCAATGATTGAAATAATGTTAAATCAATGTTAATGTGTCAGCGTTAACCGCATTGAATCAAAATCACTTTTGCACCCACAATTAATGTTGAAAAAATGTTGAAATTTCAAAAAAAAAAAAAAAAAAAAAACAATGGAAATGTCATGTCATTTTTGAGAAAATAGCAGACATGTTGGTTCATCATTCTTGCACTCTCAGAAAATGAAACACAACTACAACTGACTTAAAGCCACACAGCCTGAAATCAACTGAAGATAAAAGAAGACAATAAATCTCTCAAGATCTCAGCAGAAGTTCTTTTGAGAAATAACAGGTTTAGATGTTGATGTTTTATTGAAAATGTTTGGTCACCATTTTGGTGGTCAGTGTTTCCTTTAGTTGGGCAGTTTGACTCTTAGCTTTTCATTAAAATTATTATTGTTGAAATTTGAACCTTTTTTCAACGTTAATTGCGGGTGCAAAAGTAATATTGATTCAGTGCGGTTAAGGTTGATACATTAACATTGATTTAACATTATTTCAATCATTGTTTGCTATCTGGGTATGCCCTTCTGACGTAATTCCTGTGGGCGTTTCTTTTGTAAACAGCTTCCTTTCTATCTTTGTCAAATCTATTGCAGTCGCTGGATTTTGTGTCATCTCAAGTCAAGTTGTGGTCCAATGAAACAAATAACTTTATTTGTATGTATTAACTAACTGCCTTAGACATGAACAATAATCTTGTGATTGACTTTTTTTCTTGGTTTGTAAATCACAAGTAACAGATGGATATTACTCTAAACACAAATAAGGAAGTAGGAGATAGATGTATCACATGACCTTCAGTTTATTTTATATCTATATACACATTACCATATGAAAATGGGTTGTGTCATGAACTCCAAATTTAAATCAAATCACATATGTCGTCCCTTACCTTTACTTTCTTCATAGGACTTTTTTAGATGCTGAAGACTTTTCCTGTGATCAGAGAGCGTTTTTTTGGTTTGTTCAGAATGAAGCATCTTCTCTTTTGTCTTCTTTTGGTGGATTGTTAAAAACTCAGATGAGGAGGCAATAAAGATCTGTACAACTGTGTACAGATTTCATATATTCAGCAACTCAACTCACTGGATTACATGATAAGGAAAGTCTTGTCATGAAACTATGAGGGTGTGTCTCAGACAAACGTTGAGCTTTAGTGACGGGGAATGAGTCGAGTCAGAGTGACTGCTGCTGGAAACACATTCAGCAGGTGCCGATCACACAATATTTACTGTATAGTTCTTGTGTATGTGTTTGTCTTACATCTGTCTTTGGTAGGGCAGCCTGTTTTGCAAATATATGCAAATGTAATGCAAATATTGCATAATAAAATATGAAAGTTAAAGGGATAGTTCATGCAAAAAATAACATTCAGTCATCCTTTACATGTCGTTCCACATCTGTATCAACTGATTTCTTCTGTGGAAAAGATATTTTGAGAAATGTCTTTTTTTTCTCTTTCTTTTTTTTTTTTTAATGGGGTCCAGTTTTGCTCTTACACCAACATTACTCAAAATATCTTCTTCTGAGCCAAAAGAAAAGACATGACAGCAGTGATATAACTGATAACTGTACATGTGTGTAACAAGTTTGCTGGGTTGGTAGATTATTTTTTTCTTTTTTCACATTTAAAATCTTTTGCCATCTTGTTCCTCATTCATGTTATGCCTTTGCATGATTTTCTTAGGTTTGTTAATAGATGTGACAGGTAATGATATGAAAAACAGACACACCAACACCCTTCTGAAACACACACCGAAGCATGTTCAAACTGTAAGGTGTGGAAAGTTTTGTGTGAATGATCACATAAATAAAAACATTCTGTGGTTGACTTTAATGAAGTGTCTGTAGTGGAACAGGTTCTGTTTGAAGAACAGGTGGAGCAGCTCTAGTAGATGAACAGCTGGTCTTTGTGTTGCATTGTGTACACATTTACTAATAGATGTAAAATAATTTCAAAATGAAGAAAGCTTCTGTGTCATGACATTCTAAAAGCAATCACATCTCCGGCCTCGCTCCGTTCCCACGGCTCTCGGCTTCACCCTGCTTACCAAATGACTTTTCTTTCTCTTGAAATTCTTGAATAATTTTATCATTCATGCATTCATTTATATTGAAACAAATACAATGTGATTGATTTATCTTTGTGGAGAATCCACTCAAAACAACAACCATTTCTTTCATTCAGATGCCTGAACTTTGGCATTAATGTGGTGAACAGTTGAGGTGGAGTTTAACTGCTCCCAACCGAGTCTCTTTCTTCAATGGAAGAATAGTCTGACAGATTTTTTTTTTTTTTTTTGTATGCAGTGACTGTCAATGGAAACTGAACCTAAAAGTGCTAAAAACATATCCTGAGTGTATTTTTATCATCTAACTTTAAATATTAAAAAGTAGGCATTTTAACATGACAAAAATGGAGCAAGGGTGTATAAGTACACAAAAGGAAGGAAAAAGCTAGCAGTTTATCAGAAATTTAAAATAATACACCAATGAGCCAAAACATTATGACCACCTGCCAAATATACTCTTGGTCGTCTGTGTGCTGACTAAAGAGCACAGACACATCGATGAATGGAATCTACCTGAAGGTCCTGTAGGATCTGGCACTAAGACATAAGCAGATCCTTCAAGTTCTGTAGGAAGTGCTTCAAATGTTTAAGATCCTTAGGATGATTTGCTGCAGTTTGTATTTGTCCAGATTAAATGCTTATTAAGTTACTGCTGCTGGAGCACAATCTATAACTTCTACTTTGACTGTATTTCAATAACAGTTGTGTTAACCCTCTGGAGTCTGAGGCTGTTTTGCAGTTCTGGAGAAGTTTTGACATGCCCCTGTATTCAGCACAAACTAGGCTACCATAATAGGTGAAGAACATGTATGTACATCTTTGTATTTTTGAAGGAATAATGTTTATGCGTGGTTATTAAAAAAAAAAAAAAAAAAACTTAAGTCACTGAAATACGGCCAACATCCCGCATAATGATCCATGATCTTGACAGAAAACATGATTTTTGTGATCATGTATAATTGCACTTCATGTGAAGAAAATTTTGTATAGGCCTAAATTACAGTACCAGTACCAGTCAAAAGATTAGATGCATTATTATTATAATGTTTTTAAAAGAAGTCTCATGCTCATCTTGCTGTATATCAAAAATACAGAAAAACAGAAATACTTTGAAATATTATTAATATTTTAAAATAATGGTTTTCTGTTTCAATATAATATAATGCATTTCTGTGATGCAATGCGTCTGAACATTCATGTTACCTCTATGGCATTTTATATAGCTTAAAAGCATGCACATTTGGATAAATATTGATGGATTCTCATATATGTATGTCAATTTTTGTATGTATGTGTTTTCAATTCATACTTGCACCTGGAGGGCGCTCTATACACCTTCAGGCCACAAATTCATATAAAGAAGAACAGGCACACCATGTGACATTCCAGGAATTAACAGAGGCTTCCAGAGATCGTTAACCATGGTAATAACATGCAGAAAAAACACGTTTGAAGATAATAAATACACGATTGAGATGATGTATACATGTATTGCCTCAGAATTTGTTTCTGAATAGCGCTCGCTCTGTAAGCGTGGCCGCATTAGCGGATAATGAGCTGAATCACGGGCGTCTGACATCTGTCTCTTTTCATTCAGATTACATAAACAGAGATTTTTTGTTTTCGATTTGACTTACACACTTTAAAGCCTGACATTTCAATGTTTCTTTAGACATAAGTATCATTTTTTGTGTCATTAGTAGGGGTGTGACGAGATCTCGTGTCACGAGATCTCGCGAGACTAAAGTGTGATGAGATTTCTCGTCGAGGCGAAAAGTAGTCTCGTGATGTTGCCATGACAGAGTGTTAGGATGATTAGGAAAGAATATGCCACCGCTACGTTTACATTACGCCTCCACTGTCCTTTTGCTTTGTGTTTAAATAAAAAACATTTAATTCAGTTGGATAACGGTAGCCGCCGCTCCATATTTAAAGAGTACGCGCGATCGCTGAAAGTGAAAGTAAACGCGCGCGCGCATTCAAACGTGATTTCAATACTCCGCATTTTGAAAGCGGCTCCCTGATGAATACAGATATCTCTCAATATGAAAGCTATTTTAGGCTGGGCAGTGTAGTTGTAACCATCTCTTAGCTCTGTATCAAAGAAAAATTTGGTCTTATTTGCACTTTGAATATTGAGAGAGTACGATTATGGTTGCACTTATTGTAAAGTGTTACTATAAAAATTAATAACCGTTTCTCTTAATCTTATTCAGCACAAACAGTAAGGTTTCATTTGTTAACATTAGTTAATGCACTGTGAACTATCATGAACTAACAATGAATGACTATTTTTATTAACTAACATAAACAAAGATTAATAAATACTGTAGCAAATATATTGCTCATTGTTAGTTGATGTTGGAGTAATATGTAATATGTTGATGTATGTGTAATATGTTAATGTTAATAAATGAGACCTTATGAGACTTATTGTAAAGTGTTACCATTTTTATTTATACTGTTTTATTTCTATGATCAGTTTGTGGAAAGGAGTTCAGTTAGGAGGTCTAAAGTTGTAGAAGCTCATAAATCATGTACAGTAAGGCCTGAAGGGACTGAAATCATACAGAAGAGAAGTCAGTCAGTTGAGTTAGTGGCAAAACCTTTTACAGTACTTGAGTATTGTTGTCTTTTACTGCATATGATAATTCAGAACTGAAATGACATTCATTATAAGATGATTAGTTAAAACATTTCAAATACACCTGCAGAATATTTTTTCTAGTCATGTATTTCGCCATTGAGGATTTCTTAAAAATAGTGTGTAAAAATCTTGTCTCGTCTCGTGAACTCAATCTCGAGTCTCGTTTCGTCTCGTGAGATACCCGTCTCGTCACACCCCTAGTCATTAGTATTCATAAGTTACAGTTCATTTTCTGAGAACTATCAGATTGGACTTCGTTCAGAGGGAGACGAGAGATCATGCATCATGTTAGTTTTCTTTATTTTACAAAAAGCACAACATTTTGTTTTTACTCTGAGTGTACACAAATAAAAGAAGACATTCTATAGTTTCAATTTTTATATTACTTATGTCTTTATGACAAAAAATTACGAAGTAGTTTAAGTCTGTTTTGCTGCAATGTGAAAAAAAATCCTGCAAAACGCACCAGGGCGTTTCCCGACTCCAGAGGGTTAAACTCTCTGAGACGGTTGGCTATCAAATGCAGCACAGAATAGTTTGTTCTGTCATCATTTACTCACTGTCCTGGCAATCATGTATGACTATCTTTCTTTCTTCTGTGAAACTCAAAAAAAAAAAAAAAACATTCGGAAAAAAAATCTTCAATTGCTTTATTCTGTGAAAATCAATGGAATCTTTAACTTTCACGCTCCAGAAAGGATTTTTTTAATACATCTCAACTTGTATATTCTTCTGAAGTCCAAAAACAGAGCAATATTGAAGCCATTATTTGTTCTAAAATCAAATCAAAACATTGATCAACACACGCATATGCTACATCCAATACAGTGACACAAACCTCAAACGTAAATTAAAAGATACCGCCTGAATAATAAAAGCAACCACCCTGTAAACAAGCCTGGTAGCCCTAAGGGGGCCCATAAATGTTGGCCCCTTTGCACTGGCCCTGCATGGGCCTTCAAACTTGAAAATAAACAAGTTTGAAGTCAGCGTTATAGTAGTCTCAGCCTCAGTTCTACAACAAGTCGGGAGACGTGTGTCGCGTTCTGTAATGGTCCACCAGGAAACTAATGCTGTGAAGCAAAACCCCCTCATGGAAGAAGAACACTGTCATGTTTACAGCTGTGATAATGAGCGCTTACCAGGATCAACTAAACACTGGATTTTAAAAACTATGTGAAGTTTACGGCTCCATTGTTGCAGTAAACTTGAACAACATTCTTGAATGAATAATTTATTAGATGCATGCCGGTCTGAAATTGTAGAGACATCATCTTTTCATTTTCATGCCCCTAAACATGATGTGGAACAAATAAAAAGCTGCGATAAAAAGAGTACAGTACAAATTATGATATCTCAATGGGATCCTCACTCTAAGAGGAAATGTGTAGAAAAATGACATATTATGTGTAACACGCTAGTTTACACATTTTGTGTCAATATTGCATAAAAATGTGTTGGAAGAATTCAGTTGTTTTACACATATTATGTGTAGTTTTAAAATGAACACAACCTGTGTATTTGTTCACAGCATGAACATAATCTGTGCAGCCAAGAACACCTAGCCTGACTTCGTCATACTCATATTCTGGGCAGAATGTGAGTCTGATACTGCTCCATTGCACTTGAATTATGGGGCGTGTCTTAACCGAACAAGTAAAAAAAAAAACTCTGCACTCAATTGGATAGACCTACAACCAATCAGAGCAACGCAGTAAGTGACGTATGCCGAATCCCGTTGGAAGGACGGCAAACACATCTTTCCCATCGACAAATGCCTTGATTGCGGTTCTTTGTTCGTCTTTTAAAATGAATGCGCTGTCGATTTCTTTTATTACAGATGTGATAGCGGAATCTAAACATCTTACTTCTCCAGCTGCAGTCATCGTTGGTGAAAACCAATTCAACCCAAGCGCTCTTTGATGACGTGGGTGGTTACGTAACCGCAGATAGCCTGTCCATCATCGATTAAAGCCCGCCCTGGCAATTTGATTGGCTCAGCCTTCTGGGAGCCGAGCATAATTACTCCACAATGGATCGAGTCCAGACCGAACTTCCCGTCCAAAAAATGTTGTGGGCGGGGTTCGGGCTGGCACCCAGGCTAAAGATCACCTGTAATGTGTTAATATTACACATTTACACAACTTTGTGTTCATTTCAAAGGTGAAGATCAGACCTCCAAAACCAAGACCATTCAAGACCAGAGGTGTGGACGAGACCAGACCTTCCAGACCAAAACAAGACCATTCAATCAAGATAATTCATTAATCGTGTGACTATTGAACATTAGTGATGAACACCCGATGTTAACAAGCAGAATCACTGGAAGAACAGAAAAAAGATGAGCAGAAACCCAAGAACTACAACTGAATTCAGCCACAGTCTTAAATGAAATGAACTGAAGATAAAATACATTAAAATCTCTCAAGATCCGATTAAACTCCACAAGCAGATGTGTAAAGTTAACGTTAAGAAAATTAAGTGATTAATTGAGTGATGATTGATCATTATTGAATATGCCTGATGTTATCAAGTAGAATAACCGAATGAGAAAATCCTTAAAATTTTAAACTCACCATCATGGAGATCAAGGGTTGCTTTAGAGCAAACCCAGATCTTTCCTTAAAATTGTGATTTTCTCCTTTGATTCTGCTTGTTAACAGCAGTTCACCTTCCTGACACATTTACTGTGTTAAAATCATTGACTCAGTGAATGTGTCAGAATTAACACACAAGTGTCGTCCCTAAACTCACCCATTGATGTGTAAGAATTGAACACATTTTGAGTCAGTTTTAACACCTTTCTAAGAGTGTGTATTGCATTCATTTTAACTGGTCAAAAATAGCACATCTATGACACAAATTGTGTGATTTATGACACATTAGTGTGTTAAATATTTTAACACATTGACCGTGTTAAGAAGAATAACACTCTGGTTGAGTTAAAAGTAACACAAAATGTGTTGTCCTTTAATAGACACATGGGTGTGTTAATATATAACACACCCATGTGTCTAGTTAAGGACAACACATTTTGCTATAGCACAGGTGTTTTGTTTGTTGTTGTTGTTGTTGTTGTTTTCCTCTTTCCTTCAATGATTCTGCTTGTTAACAGCAGGTGTTCATGACTACTGTTTGATTAATGACTTAATTATCTCATTAACTTCCCTCTTGAATGGTCTTGGTCTCGGTCTTGGAGGGTCTGGTCTTGGCCTCTGGTTAACCTTCCTGACACATTTACTGTGTTAAAATCATTGACTCAATGAATGTGTCAGAATTAACACATCAAGCGTCGTCCCTAAACTCACACACTGATGTGTAAGAATTTAACACATTTTGAGTCAGTTTTAACACATCCTTTCTAAGAGTGTTCCTGGTTAAATAAAGGATAAACAGACAAACAAATAAATAAATAAATAAATATGTGAAGATAATGTCCTAAAAAAAAAAAAAACAAAAGAAAAAAACAAAAGGACACACCAACACAAAATACGCCCTGAGCAGGTTCAAACTGTAAGGAATGTTTTGTGTAAATGATCACATAAACAAAATACTGTGTTTGTGTTTGAATTTAATGTAGTATCTGTAGTGAAACAGGTTCTGTGTAAAGAACAGGTGAAGCAGCTTTACATGAACAGCTGATCTTTGTTTGTTTCCACTGTGAACTTTCACTGTTTTACATGTCACTTTCAATAGTCTTTGCAAAAAAACAAACAAACAAAAAACAATTAAATTAATATTTCTGTCTTTAAATAAACAGAGCTACATATATAGCAAACATGCAGTAAGGAAGTAAGGATTTACAGTATAAAAAGTACAGAAAGGAAAGAAAAGGCTGTTGTTATATTCTTTTTATTAGTTTGATCCAATTACAACGTCCTACAAGAGGACAAGCTTTACCACCATATAATATTTATTTATTTATTCATTGAATCTGGTGATAAAACTGGCTTTTATTTAATAAAATCAATCAATGAAATGTAATAACTCACTTTTTTTAACTAACTGAACATATTTAATAATTTCTAGGGCCAAAATATATAGTTCTGTTTTTGATTATAATACATATAATAAATTTAATACATGATACAGATTAAATGTCATATAAAACAACATTAAACGAATCACATAAAGCTCAGATTAAATTATATTTATTTAGATTAACCAAAAATGTTGTGTTTTATTTCAATGGCACAAACACTATAGCCTCATACAGAGTTTATGTGTGCACACTGTTAGATCCTGCCAGGCTTTTTTACAGTATAATACTGACAACACTGTTACCTCATTTCATTTGCAGAAACCAACTGCCTCAAATTGTCAGAGTGCCATTTAAACTTACAAACTAATTTGTATTATATGCTAATAATATGAGCATATTATTACTATGAACTAATTTCTTTAGAGTTCTCTAAAAACATTTTAAATAAAGAGATTTCCACTGTATCAGCAACTACACAGTCACCATCTGTTAAATAAAACAACATGCAGCATATCACCAACATCTCTTGATCTTCTCCTGAACTTAAGCACAGGCTCTACTCTTCAGCATGATGGTGACCCACAAAACTCAATTTACAGTAAACTACTGGCAACAGTGTTGCCAGTATATAACTGTTTTTTTAACTTACAGTTTGTAACTGTTAAAATACATTTTGTGGGTGTGTCTTTTTATCTTACACCTTTAACCCTTTTAACCCCACAGGAGCATCCTCTAGTGTCCACACTACAGAGAAAAAGTAACATTGACGCTGTTGCAGTGAGATAATTAAGTTAATATTTAAGTGATGATTGAGCATTAATGATGAACACCTGCTGTTAACAAGCAGAACCACTGAAAAGATGAACAAGAACAGAATAAATACGAGCAGAAACTACAACTGTCTTCCAGCCATTACACATTATTACACTTATTACTGACCAGATTAACTTTATTTCTACAGAAGATCTTATTGAGAATTAACAAAAGTTTAGATGTTGTTTTATTAAAAATGTTTGGTTTGATGTTACCATTGAGGAGATCAGTGTTTGCTTTAGTTGAGCTCTTTTCACATGACTTGTTTTTGTTTTTCCTCTGGCTGCTTAAACTACTTTTGCAAGCCACATTTATTATGGCAGAAACAAATGTGGAGAAAAAAAA
The DNA here is from genome assembly GCF_024489055.1 of Chanodichthys erythropterus. Taxonomy (NCBI): domain Eukaryota; kingdom Metazoa; phylum Chordata; class Actinopteri; order Cypriniformes; family Xenocyprididae; genus Chanodichthys; species Chanodichthys erythropterus. Next base: position 53,712,132 of record NC_090232.1, read on the forward strand.
TCATTGAGTGCTGATAGTTATGTGTTGGTGTAGACCTAACCATCACATAATCTCTTAAATCACTGAATTCATACCATGTTTTATCCATTGTGTCATTATTAACAGACTAATATTTTACATTATTTCCACTGTGAAACTACAGCAAGAGTTCCAACAACAATCAGCTAAAAAGAGTTTATTTTATAAACACCATGAACAAACAGCAGCATTATTTAGACACACACAGATATCAAAAATCAGCACATCAATCTCAACAATGGTGGCAATAAAGCTGCATAATTTATTCATGCTGCAGTGCATGCTGAGAGTTTTGTACAATGCTGACACCCAGCATGCATTGCAACATTAAACTTTTGGATGTCACCATTGTTGAGATTCATATTCTGATTGTTGATGTCTGTGCTGTCCGAGTTATGCAGAAGCTCAAAATATTTTATGCATTATAAGACTTATATATTCTCCTAAGTAACTGAAGTGTTGCTGGTTCTTAGCTGTTGAATCACAGATATAGTATAATCAATAAAGATAAAATACCCATTAAATCACAGATTAAACACAGATAGAGATCTGTGAAATAGACAAGAGTAAGATGATTACAGGATTATCACAACAGCCAAAAAAAAACTGATCAGCTTTATGTTGGCTTTTTCCTGCCATATCATGAACGAAATAATGTCAAACTGGTTTGTGAACTGGTTTGACACTCAGTGTGGCTGAAGTCAGTTGTAGTTCTTGTGTTTCTGCTCGTCTCTTCTCTTTTTTCTGGTCTTGTTTCTCTGTCCTTCAGTGATTCTGTTATCAGGTGTTCATCAGTGTCTGAATTCACTCTCTTCTTTTCATTCACTCTGTCAAGTGGACTATATTAGTGAACTAATGTAGGGAATAGTGAATGAGGGTATAGGGTGTGATTTAGAACACAACCTCTGAGTGTCGACTTTGAGCAATGTTAACTCACAGTATATTCCTGTAGGCTATTTTCTCAAAAATGACAAATATTACCCAGAATGCATTGTTTTCTACAGTATATTACTGTTTTAATGGAAAATGGTTTGTTAGTGTCAGAATTTGGCCGTTTTTCTACAGCAAGGTTTAACAGTGCAATTAAAAGTCATTACTGATTAAAGGCATTCAGATTCATCTGAGGCAGATTAAACAGGTCTAAGCAGGTTTCTTATGTGTAAGTTTTCACAGGAACAATGAAACACATTCCTCCAGTTTCACAGACTAGGCTTAAGCAAGTCCTAGACTAAAATGCATGTTTGAGCTGTTTTAACTGAAAGAAACTTGCACTGATATATCTTAAAGTATGTCAGTGTCATTGATGTTGTCTCAAGATACACACCAGTAATGTTTTTTTTTTTTTTTCCCCTAGTGAACATTTATAAAAGCTACTTAAATATCCTAATTGAACTAAGATCTAATCCTGGCTTATAGGCTAAGCCCTCTCTGTGAAACGTGTTTCAATCCAAGTGAATCTAATTCATTTTGTTCTTTTCAAAGAGATGAAGACATTTCTTTTTTTTAAACAAGTAAATGTTTTTGTCTCTTTTATTTCATGAATAGTAAATTGTTCTTTGGGTTTTATTAAACAAGCTATTGCTAACATTGAATTGGACATATCTGCATTACATCTAATCACTGAAATATCACATGCCTTTATATAATATATTTGAAAGAAAGCAACTAAATATCACATTATTTCCAATTCAGATGTACACTGTAAAAAATTGCCAGGAATTTACAGGATTAAAGAGTACTATTTTACAACAAATTACAGAAAATTTACAGTGCAATAAATGCATTGCTGGGTCATTTTCTCATGATTTACTGCTAATCTTCTAATCAACATCAGAATTATACTGACATCACTGCTCTTGTTTTACTGTGAGTGCAATAAATTATATTGTTTATTACTGTAATTGTTTTAGAGTCACCACAATGGTGATCAGTGTTCATTATCTTGGGGTCTTGGACCTTCTAATTTCATGTTCAAATTTCTGATCCAGTCAGAAGTGTGACAAATGAATACATTTGTTAATACAATGACAAGCTAGAAAATAAATAAACTAATTGGTTGATTTTAAATCAGTGAAACTATCTCATGATAGTAAAGCAGATGCTGAGATTTGAAAGGTGTGACATCATCTTACAACATTTATTTAGATTTATTTCTACCATCACATAACAGACATCAATACTTGACATACAAAACACAATGATGACACTTGATGAATGACAATAATAAAGCAGATCAATTCTGAACATTACAAAATAAACTACACAAACTTCTAAAAGTGAACCAAAAGTAAGTTGAGCAGCACAGATAAAACCAACAAGAATCAAGAAACTCCACAGATTCATATCTTCATGCCACACTGCATGCTGGGTATCTTCATATTACATATGAACTGTAGAAAACAATATTGTTTGTTTACAGCATTTTTTTCAATACTGTAAGCTCACTTTTACAGTACAATATTAAAAACTTGACTGAAATTGGCAGTAAAGTACTGTAATTTTTTTTACAAGAAATGTCCAAGAGCACAGTTAGATACAAGAGAAGTCCTACTGTGAAATTACTGTGAATGTAATGCAATTGTTAACTTGGAGTATACTGTAATTTCACACTAAATGTTCATTGATTGCTTTTCAAAGCCTTTGTGTTCAGAACTGAAAGTGAGAGAAAGAACAAGAGGAGAGATGGAGATAAACATCCACACATCAGGACAAATGTGCATGAATTCAAATATATCTTTTCCTTGGGGCAGTTTCCTCACAGGATCTTTGTATCTGATCTAAACCTAATGTCCAGTGTTTGCATGTGATTTCCTCACACAGTAATACAGTTCCATACATTGACCTGCTGAGCAGCCACAACTTTGACAGTCAAACTTCTGAGAGCATGCAATGCAAATATTTAATTTATTAATCAAATGTTAATTCTCCTGAGGATGAATGACTGCTGTTTGAATTGGTGTGTGTTAAAGGAAATGCATGTTTATACATGTAAATATAAAAATGAGCTGCTGGACACATCTGACCTCCATAATTCTCTCATGTCACGCATCTGCTCCAGTCTCTGCTCTGAAACAATCCAGTGATGGCCTTAGAAACATGTCTTACATGTTGTTTCACATTATTATTATTATTATTATTATTAATAATAATAATAATTATTATTAGATATACTTTATAGCTCAATTTGTGATACAATTTGCATAAAAATTGTGCACTTTCTTCTTTAAAAAAAAACATTTTATATGGATTTCCTGGAGCCAAAGATTCCACAAGACCTCTAAATGTGTGTGCCTGTGGTTTAGAGGAGCATGTGTGAATATTTTATATGCTGTTTGTGTCTGCTGAGAAACATTTGTAATGTGGAAGATAAAATGACTATCTTTGTGGAAAGTGAGTATCTTTAAAGAAGCTGAATGATGCAGGTTTTTCCTCTTGAACTTGTGCTACAGAGACCTCAGGTTCACACAGCTCAACTCTTTATGGATAACTAGCGCTTTATGTTGCTGAGATAAATCATTACATCAATCATAATTTCAGTAGAGGCTAATTTTACACAGAAGAACCAGTTTCTTTCCAGATTTGAATGTATTTGTCATGCATGTGTGTGGACTCGGCTGCTGTGTAACTTTCTTCATTTTCACGAAACATCACATATTATTTTATTTATTTTTTCATACCATATTTACAGGATATACAGCTCAATCTGCATTTGAATATGTCATTCACATACATGGAAATTAAATTTATAAAGTGATGATCAATCATAATATTTAAAATAATCGTTTAAAAACACACATTTAAAACACCAATATGTGCGGGCATCAGTGAAATTTGAGATGTATTTAGGGACAAATAGGGCAAATAGATTGTATTTTTACTCTTTTTAACTTTGGCTGCATTTTTTTACTCTATTAAATCATAAGTAAGCACTGGAATAAAATCATGGGTTTGCAGTAATGCAGAGAAGATCACACATATGCACACAAGTTAAAATTAAAATATAAAAGACAAATTACTCATTCACTTGGTTTGTAATAAAACGAAGTGGAAAGTAAGCATGTTGACACTAATATTGCAACATAAATTATACTGTACATGACAAGTGTTAATTTAACACTGTACAGTAGAACAGTTGTGTGGCCTAATGGATAGAGAGTCGGATTTGTAACCCAAAGGTCATGGGTTTGAGTCTCAGGTCCGGCAGGGATTGTCGGTGAGGGGAGTGAATGTCCAGCGCTCTTTCCACCCTCAATACCACGACTGAGGTGAGACCCTTGAGCAAGGCACCGTACCCCCAACTTCCCATTGCTCCGGGTGTGTGTTCACTGCTGTGTGTGTGCACTTGGATGGGTTAAAGGCATAAATGCAGAGCACAAATTCCATGTATGGGTCACCATACTTGGCCACATATTACTTCACATGAATATATTAAACATTTATGCTAAAGGATTAATTATTGAAGCCCATTTCTGCCACATCAACGCATGCAAAACCCTGCTTTGGTAAAGCATAATAAGGATATAACAAATCATACATTTAATGAGATAAAAGTCAAAATTATGATATAAAATGAAAATATATATGGTTAGTGCTAGCCCTCCCAGAACCCATAGAGATTGCATTGCAGTGCCTGCAGTTTGAAAAAAAGATCTTTGAAGGGAAGTCTATGAGAACTCTCTGAGCGATTCTCGGCCAGACTGAAATAGCCTAAAAAGAGGCGGTACTCCATAGAACATGACTCAACGCTGATTGGAATATATACAGTAGACTGAGAAAGTAAAAACAGTCTAGGGGGCCATTTACATTTCGCGTCTTTTGCACACTCAAATTCGTTATTTCAAATGCTCATAAAATAAGCGCTCATCGTGGAACTGAGGCAGTCGTGATGCGCATGCGGTACATTTTCCAGGAGCATTGAGATGAAAAATTCAACTTTTCTAAATGCTGCAAGCACACCGCAGGTCATGTGACAAGAACCAAGCGATCAGCTTTGGCCTTTCCATAGCAAAACATCGAAAGCTCAGCCAAACAGCTGATCATAGCTGTTCAGGGTCGGTTTTTATTTCTCATCTTCATAAATATGTCTAGTAGTAAAGCTAATAATGCAAGGGATAGAAATGAATTTATACTCTGCTGAAACATCCTCGTTATCATGGAGAGCACAGGTCATGGTTGCATGGCAATGACAGATGCCCACGGGAGCGCAAGTGCTTTGGAAAGAGTATGAGGTCTCTGTGGAACAAAAGTGGGTGTTTCTGTATTTGTGGGTGTTTTCAAACTGGTGGGTGTTTATATATCATGCAATGAAAATGATCCCCTTCCCCCAACCCTGAGATGACCCGCTTGAGCTGAGGTGCTACAGCGATCTGTCACGACACTTTAAAGAGCCACAAAACGGTATTTATTGTTTACATCTCTTTAAAAATTACAATTTGAAATTTGAGAGTTGTTTCATATCGAAAGTAGCCTTCTCTGTCTTGTCTGTTGACGTGTTGTGAGTGTCCATTGCTCCGCATGTGTGGCGTGAGAGCGGCATGGCTTGTCGGACATAGCAACAGTAACTAAAGGGTTTTGTTGAATATTGTTGAATCACATTTTACTTGGTGAGTCAGCATAATACAATCAATGGTAAAAAGAATGTATAAAAACCTCATAATAAAATGAAAAATGGTCACTTAGTTGCATTAAACTGCATTTATTCCTTTTTTCATGTGTTTCGATCTAAGTAGTTATAAATGTCATAGTGAATCATGTGATTATTCCTTATTGCAGTTCATTGACGCCATTGTTGGTCACACACCTGTGTAAGAGAAAAAAATTGATACAGAGGTAAATGAGTGTAATGTATAATTTCTTGTAAAAATTGTGTTTAATTGTTTAATTTGATTGTTTTTATCTTTGATGTGAAATTATTCTTGAATGCACTAAATAAATGTTCTGGTCTCTGATCAGACCAGTTTTTTTTTTTTTTTCTTCTTTCTTTCTTGACTCTATGGATTGTAATAGTTTTACATGTAATACTTACAGTGATCTTTTGGGACATCCTGTGAAACTCATTTGATGGCGAGCCAACCAAATCTGCTACAGAGGAAAAAGGATGACACATCATAAAGAAGAGGACAATATCCTTTAATCATCAGTCTTTAATCATCAAACAATCATCACTTAATAGATAGAGATGAATAGAGAGCGTTTTTTTCGGGCTACATTAAAATTATTTCATGTTTTGTTCTATATATTGTGATGACCTCTGCTGGCTGGAGCTCAGTTTATTAATTCTACCTGGATTCACCTGTGAGACGATGATGAAGGTTTAAAAATCCAATGCATTAGGTCTTTCTGCCTGATCCAGAATTGCTATCTCTAGCCCTAACTAAATCAATGTCATCTGAAAAAAATAAAAGCACTCATTCTGCTTTCAGATCGGTCACATAGGCTTTATGGAATTTTTATGATTGTTTTTTTCTCTCCTTTTTGACACAATTTGTATTGTGTTGTTCAAACTGAAATGCAACAGCAGATATGGACACACACACACACACACACACACACACACACACACACACACACACACACACACACACACACACACACACACACACCTGCTGACACACAATATCTTCTTTTAAATCAGAAGAAAAGACATTAAAATGACAGCAGTGATATAACTGATGGCAGTGTCTTCATCGTGAAACTGACACGTCACAATAAGCATTTATTGATCCAAATACTTGTGATAAAACACTGTGTGTGCTGGAACAGGTTTGGTGGATTCATAATTGTGGTGTTTTTCATGTTTAATATCTGTCCTTTTAAACTTTTGTTCTCAGCCCATGTCAGGTGTGTCCTGTTAATTAATGTAACAGGTAATGTCCTGAAAAACATCAGAAACACCCCAGTGAAATACGCACCTGAGCAGGTTCAAACTGTAAGGTGTGGAAAGCTTTGTGTAAATGATCACATCCATGAAATAATTCTGTGGTTTACATTGTTTGGTTCTGTGTGAAGAACAGGTGGAGCAGCTTCAGATGAACAGCTGATCTTTGTTTGTTTCCATTGTGAACTTTCACTTTCTTTGAACATCACTTTTAGCTGCAACAGACTTTATTAATGAAGAATGACATTAAAGCTTCTGTCATGTCAGAATTGTAGTTAAAAAGGGTTAGGCTTATCTTTAAATAATAGATAGACACACAAATATGACAACAATGCAATAAGGCAGCGGGGTATGTGAAGTAAACATGAACAAAATGCTGAATGTTGCCGTTCATTAATCCTTCCCCACCTTAAAATAACATTAAAACTGACCATATATTTTCTAACAGGCACAATGTCGTAAATACATGACTACATGAATACATAAATAAATCTAATCAAAATATCTTTTGTGGTCAAATCTGACAGCGTCCATTTCCACATAAGCAGTGTGCATACGGGTGTATATAGGTCTGCTGCCGATTTAAGATTCAAACTCCTGATACAAAACAAAGCTTTTTTTTATAAGCAAGAATGCAAATCTGAATATACACGCAATTGCAAATGTATATTGATTTTATATTGAGCAGTGTTCTGTGAACGAATCTGTGGCTTTGAACGAATTGTTCGTGATTCAATGATTCATACATAAATTCAGCCACTTGCTTCGTTGAATGAACGACTCGATGATTCATGCATTAAGACAGTGACTTATCGCCATCTACTGGTGGTTTAATATTTAAAATCACTTTTCAAGTCACTTTTCAAGTTTTATCATTGCATATTTCTCTATTGAACATTTTTAAATTTAAAACATTATTGATGTTGTAAAGGTATTTATAAAGAAAAAAAAAAAGAAAAGAAAATGTAAAGAAAGTCAATTTAGGGGGCAAATATTGTCACTTAATGGAAAAGGTGCAGTCTAAGTGGAAGAGAGAATGATGGTAAATGCCTCACTCTAAATAGATTGTGAACCACTGCAATAAGGATTTATAAAAAGTGAAGAAAGAAAGAAAAAGGCTTTTTCTTCAGTTCTCTTCTCTTGATAACAAAGTTGATCCAATCACAACATTCTCCTCGAAACAAGAGGAAACTCTTCACCGCAACATAATTAATACTGCATTATCTGGTGTTCTTCAATAAAACCACCTACATATATTACACCTCAATGATGCAAAACATTAATTTAATACAACATATTACTTTTCTTTTTGGCTAAATGGAAATATCTAATAGTCAAAATAAGATGCTCTGTTTGTAATTCTAATACATGTAATACATTTTTGTCAAGTTGACTTCCTATTGAGCTCAAAACACATTTAAATCTCGTATAAAACAGCATTAAATTAATTAATAGAGCTTAGGACACATACTTTCAGATTAAGCAAAAATGATGCATGTTTATTTCTATTCATAATTTACACTTGCATTAAAAAGTGTAATGGCCTTGTAACACAGATGGGCTCAAATGACACATGCAGCTTATAAACTCAGTTATGTGTGCAGTTAAAGAAGTCAGATTAAACAGGTCAAACAAAGGTGTGTGTTTGTGTGCATGTGTGTGTGCATGTGTGTGTGTGTGCCAATTCACAAGAACAATGAAAACATTCATGTGTTTTAATGCAAGTTAATCCAGTGAATCTGGTTTTTCGGCTTAATGCAGGAACAGATGTGCCAAATCTGTGCTTGCTTCTATATTGAAACAAAGTTGTAAAGTTGAGGGGTCAGAACATAAAAGTCCTGCCATATGTTAATTTCACCCACACAGCAAAAACTCCAGTGTTAAATAAACTCTCCTAGGAATAAATGTTAGACCACAGTCAAGAGTGTTAAAGTTAATGAGATAATGAAATGATTAATTGAGTGATGATTGACCATTATTGAAGATACCTGATGATAACAAGCAGAATCACCAAAGGAGAAAATCAAATTTTTAAGTCACCATTGTGGAGATCAGGGTTTGCTTTAGTTGAGCTCTTGACCCTTGATTTTTTTTTTAATATTAGATCTTGTTTGGTTGTTGCAACTGAGCTGTAACAACCAGACAAGCAAAGAGAAAAGATGGTCAGGTGATGTTGGTAATGTTTTCACGTTTTTTAATATTCTAATGTGAGGTGCTGATCTTCAATTACTTAAACCACATTAATGCTGTGAATAAATGAAAAAAATATAAATGTTGATCTGCCTTATAAGTGCAGACATGTTTTCTGTAAACAGCTGCAATTGCTGATAAAGAAGCAAATTTACAGTAATCAGGGCTCAAGAGCTCTACTAAAGCAAACACTGATCTACATGGCGGTGACCTCAAACGAAACATCTAAACTTCTGTTAATTCTCAGTAAGAGCTTCTGTAGACGTGTGACAGAAATAAAGTCAGTCTGGTTAGTAATAAGTGAAGCTGGTAATGCTATTTGTGGAGTTGTTGAATCAGATCTTCAGAGATTTAATGTCTTTTATCTTCAGTTCATCTAAGGCTGTGGCTGAAGAAAGTTGTAGTTTGTGTTCTTATTTCTCTTTCTTTCAGTGTTTGTTCACAGCAGGTGTTTTAATGATTGAAATAATGTTTCAGGAACATCATACTAACCTTTAAATAACATTCTACTAACATTAAGAAAACTGAACATTTTCATGTTCTTGGAATGTTACAAATCAACGTTCCTACAATGTTGAATTTTAAATCAAAATTAAGTTGAAAGAACGTTTGAGGAACATTATACCTTATAAAAACGTTCCTCTAACGTCAAGAAAACTGGACGTTTTTACATTCCCCGAACCAACACTGAATATTCAGAGAACGTTCTGTTAGCTGGGTCTGAAGGAAAGACATTCTGGCTCAGCTGAGACTCGAACCAGAGACTTTCTTGTTGTGTGGAGACAGTGTTTCCCACTGAGACACTTGTGCTGCCCTTAAACACAAATGTAAAATACACATACTTGTAGAATAATTAGTAATAAGCACAAGAAAAGGTCCCTGTTTAGGTTCAGCTCTTCTACATCTGAATGCCGGCTCAGTATTGGCCAAATCTGTTCCCGAGAGCAGAATTACTGATCAACACACACATATGCAGAATACATCAAATATAGTGACGCAAACCTTGACTAATTAAACTGAATCAATGTCATTTCAAAAATAAAAGCAATCATTCTGCTTCGTGATCGTTCACTAGGCTTTGTGGAATTTTTATGATTGTTTTTTTTTCTCTCCTTTTTGACGCAATTTGTGTTGTGTTGTTCAAATCGAAATGCAAAAGCAGACATGGACACACACACACACACACACACACACACACACACACACACACACACACACACACTAATAATCATTGCTGTTTCAATCAACATTCCTAACAATATCTTCTTTTGAGTCAGAAGAAAGACTAAAATGACAGCAGTGATATAACTGATGGCAGTGTCTTCATCATGAAACTGACACGTCACAATAAACATTTATAGATCCAAATACTTGTGATAAATAACTGTGTGTGCTGGAACAGGTTTGGTGGATTCATAGTTGTTGTGTTTTTCATGTTTAATATCTGTCCTTTTAAACTTTTGTTCTCAGCCCATGTCAGGTGTGTCCTGTTAATTAATATAACAGGTAATGTCCTAAAAACATCAGAAACACCCCTGTGAAATACGCACCTGAGCAGGTTCAAACTGTAAGCTGTGGAAAGCTTTGTGTAAATGATCACATCCATGAAATAATTCTGTGGTTTACTTTGTTTGGTTCTGTGTGAAGAACAGGTGGAGCAGCTTCAGATGAACAGATGATCTTTGTTTGTTTCCATTGTGAACTTTCACTTTCTTTGAACATCACTGTTAGCTGCAACAGACTTTATGAAGAATGACATTACAACTTCTGTCTTGTCAGAATTGTAGTTAAAATGGTTCAAAGGGTTTATCGTTTAACTTTAAATAAAATATAGTCATGCAAATATGACAACAATGCAATAATGATTTATGAAAAAAAAAGTGCAGGAAAAAATGGGCTTTTTCTTCAGTTCTCTGATCTTGATTACAAGGTCGATCAAATCACAACATCCTCCTCGAAACAAGAGGACAATCTTCATTGCTGGGCATTAATTAATTGCCTATTTTGGGGCATAATTATAAATGTGCCTATGCAAATATTGGGGGCGTACATATTAATGATCTTGACTGTTACGTAACAGTCGGTGTTATGTTGAGATTCGCCTGTTCTTCAGGTCTTTTGCACAAATAAAATTTACATAAGAAGGAGGAAACAATGGAGTTTGAGACTCACTGTATGTCATTTCCATGTACTGAACTCTAATTATTTAATTATGTTGGGGTACATTCAATTTTCAATTCTAGGGCACCTTTAATAAATTGATGTTTAAATTGATGTTTAAATAAATTGAGTTTCCTAAAATGTTGTTGTTTGAACTCATGGTGATCAGTGTCCCCCTTTTTGGGTACTTGATCTTCATTTAAATGACTGTAATTCTCTTTCTGTTGATGCAGCAATGCATCAACAACATTTCAAAGGAAGGGAAGTAAGCAATGTATATATATAAGATATATTATATATATATAATCTATATAACCTATATATATTATATATATATATATATATATATATATATATATATATATATATATATATATATATATATAGGTTATAGGTTATTTAAACTGAAATTTTATGTTAGAGCAGTAATTTAATCATCAGCAAAATTTAGAAGATAGGTACTTTTTTGAACATAAAAAAAAACTAGTGTGTTTTCTTTTTGACTTTGTATAGGACTCCTTTTTAGTCGCTATTTTACACACTCAGCTCCAGACATGATGCAAATTCAAAGTGTCTAGTCCAGGCGCATCAACGGCACTCGTGCTCTTAAACTCGTAATAAATCAGAAAATGATGCCGATCGACAGAACAAGTTTATTTTTTAGAGTGCATCACTCCAAAACAGATGATGACAACTCACACCTGGAGCTGTACTTATTTGCATGCCTGTTTAGCATTTTGCTTCGCAACACTCAAAGGATGTGTTCGTTTTGGTGAATAGATCGGACCCACTCTGACATGGCAACTATATCCAATGAACGAAGAGGCTAGTATTTTGCTCTCGTCTAGGCTTAGGGGATGTGGCAGTTATGGAGGCCCCTCCTCAAACCCGAGGCCCAAGGCAATTGCCTGCTCAGCCTATAGGTAGCACAGGCCCTGGTTTTATGTTTAATAATGGTCTTTCAAAATTTTGTTAACACTTATGTCATAAACACCTTGTGATTTTTTTAATTTGGCTGATATAATTCCTCTACATTTGTGACAACATCTTGCACAAATGCTTGAGTCACACACAGACTTCAACATTCAGCATGCAAAACACAACTATGGTAACAATTAAATTTCAATTAAAGTAAATTAAAGGTGCCCTAGATTGTTTTTTTACAAGATGTAATATAAGTCCTAGGTGTCCCCTGAATGTGTCTGTGAAGTTTCAGCTCAAAATACCCCATAGATTTTTTTTAATTAATTTTTTTAACTGCCTATTTTGGGGCATCATTAACTATGCACTGATTTTTTCAGCACGGCCCCTTTAAGAGATGCGATCCCTCTGCCCCACGAGCTGTCGACTATATATACATCAAATAAACAAAGTTCACACAGCTAATATAACCCTCAAATGGATCTTTACAAGATGTTCGTCATGCATGCTGTATGCATGCTTCGAATTATGTGAGTATAGTATTTATTTAGATGGTTACGTTTGATTCTGTGTGAGTTTGAGGCTATGCTCTGTGGCTAAAGCTAACATTACACACTGTTGGAGAGATTTATAAAGAATGAAGTTGTGTTTATGAATTATACAGACTGCAAGTGTTTAAAAATGAAAATAGCGACGGCTCTTGTCTCCGTGAATACAGTAAGAAACGATGGTAACTTTAACCACATTTAACAGTACATTAGCAACATGCTAATGAAACATTTAGAAAGACAATTTACAAATATCACTAAAAATATCATGATATCATGGATCATGTCAGTTATTACTGCTCCATCTGCCATTTTTCGCTGTTGTTCTTGCTTGCTTACCTTGTCTGTGCACAGATCCAGCCGTTAATACTGCCTTTCCTTGTCTAATGCGTCAAATGGGCTGGCATTATGCAAATATTGGGGTCATACATATTAATGATCCCGACTGTTACGTAACAGTTGGTGTTATGTTGAGATCCGAGTGTTTTCCGGAAGTCTTTTAAACAAATGAGATTTACATAAGAAGGAGGAAACAATGGGGTTTGAAACTCAATGTATGTCTTTTCCATGTACTGAACTCTTGTTATTCAACTATGCCGAGGTAAATTCAAATTCTGATTCGAGGGCACCTTTAAAGTTAATGATCAAGTACACTCTACAGTTCTGTTTTAGTTACTAGAACTACTGTGTAAGTGAACTATATTAACTAAGCATTTGTCAGTACAACATACTATTCCTATTTCACTTTACTTTTTTTTTTTTTTGTTTTTTTTTAAGGCAGTCAGTTTCAGATTTCACAGTGCACTAACAGATCTCCCCCTATATTAATATTGAGCAAAACACATGAAATAACATTTCCCTGAAATGTTCTCTTGAACATTATCTCTCCTTTACCCCAGTGTTTCTCAAAGTGTGTATGTGCAATATATGTACACAATAAAGGATCAATCTAATGCTAGTTTATTCCTGGAGTATATTCCCATATATTTGTGTTCTGTAAGGGCTCCTGTCTTTGTGCCTCCATTGTCTTTTCATGGGAGAGGTACGTTTCTAATAAACTTTAAATAATCTAACTTCATTATATTTATAACATTATTTTCCATATATGTTTTATTATTTTCATGTTTTTACTTTAATTAGGGTTATCATTAGTTTTATGCATCATCTGTGAACTTGAAGCATGTGGTAATTGCATTGCACTTGAAATGTACTTTTACAGAAATGTTGAGGGTGAAGGCAAACATCATAAAATACTTTCGTCTCTTTGTCAGGTATGTTTTTTTTTGTCATTTTTGTCAGTCATGTTCTTTATTTTATTGATTTATTCCTCTGTTCATCTTTTACATTGTCTTTGCATGAGAGAGAAATGTTGAGGGCGAAGGCAAACATCATGAAAGACGTTTGTCTCTTTGTCAGAGTAAATGAAGAGTCGACCAGTTACTGTCAGTCTATTTATTCAATCAAAAGAAAACACACAAGCATCGTGCAAAAGTAAATTGCAGCACTTCAAATGGTTTATTCTTCTTTCAGTGAATCACTGTGTTTGTATTTGACCTCAATTATAAGTTACTTTGGTTAACAAATCTGTTAAACGAATAAACAAACACATTTGTTTATATATGTGACCAGTCACGGAAAGTAGGGACACAAGTCGGTAAGTCAAGCTGGGGAATTTTGAGTTATTCACAGATTCTGACAGTGCAGTCTCCAAGCTTTCCAACGATGTGTGACACATGGAAATCTGATAATGTTTGGAGAAGTTGTGGCCATTTGAAGGTAGGCACTCAAGAAAGCTCTATAGGGAGAAAAACGCCTATAAAGTTGCAGTTCTCGCTTGTTCTCACCTGCTGGGAGTGACAATAGGGCTCATTTACATCTCATTTAGATAAGCCATACCCCCTGCAAAGCTGCATGGACCACATACTATTAATAATAAAGGTTAATGTGCATTGTAAATGTCAGTAATTTATCCTTTTTGACTTTTATAAAAATGATTTAGAGGCTGAAATATGTGACTTTTGTCAAAACGTTATTTGAACTTGTGCATTGTAGATAACATGTTGCAAGACACTCCTTTAAAATCTGCCCATCATTTTTAATGTTATTATTTTAATGTTTATGTAAAGAAAAAGTACATATTGATGCTAATTTTATTTTTTATTTGCTGGTTTTCCACATAAAACTTGGTGAATTGACTTTTTGAACAGGATTCTGTGATAACCGTGATCATTTTGGTCACTATAATCATGAAATGAAATGTTCTCACCTGAGAAGCCTGTTAAAGAAGATGACATTTTTCATGGCAGCTAACTTTTTCTGCAGCAGTTTGTTTCTGATATAAAGAAGTGATATCGCCATCTAAGGTCATTGAAGGTACTATATCTTGTTACTCACTCAACATGTCATCAAGGCTACTTTACATGAATGTAAGTGCTGAATCACAGGTGTTTGATTTATGAGATGAGATCATGACAGCAGCTGGTGTTGAGGCTCAAACCAGCACATCCAGTGCAAGTAGACTTTGACTATTTCATTTTACTTAACATTGTTTTATTTATCCGCTATATTGACAAGACCGTTTTGAAGGATATTGATTTACTCATGGCTATTTTGTGCACTTGAGCTCAACTGAGAGTTTGTAGACGTTTAAGAGGTTGTTGTGTCGACCTTGATTTATTGCAGTATTGAGGTGTTCAGTTTCATTTTGATTTTAGAAAATAAACATAATTTCTCATCTTACAAATCAATTGATTATTATTTTCACTGCCATGTCTCTCAGGTGTTGAGGACTAGAGCTTCTTTGATTCTACATTCAGCACGAGTAAAATACTTAAGTACTGTTAAAATCAGATACTCGTTTATTCAAGTCGTATTGGAATTGGTGAATTGTAACTTGTAACTCCACTTAATGGAGTCATTTTCACTGTAAGGTATCTGTACTTTTACTCAAGTATAGTTTTCAGGTAATCTTTACACCTCTGAAGAAAACTGAATAAGGGGGAAAATGAAAACACAAATATTATTCCATACTCCAGTTTTTTCCCATACTTCAAAAACTTAAATGCAATGAAAAGGTGACCATTTACGAACAATTTATAACTGATATTAAAATGCATTTAGAAACTATATCAGAAAAGTAAAAACTTGAAAGCCATACAAACTATACAGCTGTTTAACCTCTTAACTGTCTTTCTGAGCTGATGGATCTGAACTTAAACAGATTTAGTTCATGAATGATTGAAATGCAGATCTAAAGTTGAACACAGGAAACACAGAGGAAACACTTTGAAAAATTAAAGTGTATAAAATTATAGGAGTTTAAGTTAACTGTAATGCAAGAGTACTGAACTAAACATTTTTATTTCATACAGTATATATATTTCACAAAATAATTTAGAATCTGAAATTGCTAGAAAATCAAAGCCATACAGTAATTGAGTTTGAAGCTGATATCACTAAAGGTTTTAAAACACCGTTTTAAATTCAGTGTCCAATTTCAGAATAATTTTGAATGTTTCGGCTTTTGAATGACACCAAATTATATCACATATGAAAATATGTGAGCAGAAACAAGCACACCTGACAGATAATTTTTTTTTTTTTTTTTTTTCCTTATTTCTTTATTTGCCTGACATGTTTGGTTATACTTGTGATTCTCAATAAAAACAATCTTAATGGTGACTCCAAACCAAACTTAAATTTGATCAAATATCAACATTAACTAAAGCTAATATTCTGTTAACAGTATTTTTATACATGTATGGAAGAAATAAACCCAAACTCACATTTATGCTGAGCACAATATATTCAAATAAACACACAAACTCAAAGAGACAGACTGTGTTCAAGGCTCAGTGAAGGGATTTAAAGGATCTATTGTAGCTTCAGCCTTCATTCATCGAGACACAGAACTCCAGTGCCTTAAACCAACAAATGCAAACTGAACTGAAAACTGAAACAATGAATCAGGGAAATGAAAGCACAGAGTAGTGGAGCCCTCTGCTGGTCACTGCAGGAAATCACACAATAATTCATCTGATCATCTGGGGTCATATTCACAAAACATCTAAAGGCTAAAAGTAGCTCCTAACTTGCCGATTTAGGAGAAACTCTTAAAAATAATGGGCGTGTCAGTCCTAATTTTAGGACTCCTAAATGTTTGCTCTAAGAATATTTCACAAAGCATTTTAGCGCTAAAACTAGCTCCTAAATCTGTGAGACGTTAGGAGTAGTCAAGAGGACTCCTGAGTCACTAAGATCAAATCACAAACACTCCTAATGGCCGTTAATGTCAATCTGCCTCAGCAATCCGCCTAAATGCAATACATATTTTGATTTATAGATTTGAATCTACAATAAAGGCAAAATAAATAAAAATAAATCTTAAATTAATAAATATTGTCCGATTACATGTGGAAGTTATTTTCTCTAGTTCACACTTACAAATGATCGAATATAGTATAAATAATAATAATAATAATAATAATTATTATTATTATTATTGGAATTTAGCCAAAAAAGAATTTAGCCCACCCCAAGAACGGGGTGGCGGAGGGATGCAGAAAACTGTCGAGATAGTCGGCTCTTGTCTGTATACCTCCTCTTGAGCTGATTAGATAGACAGTTTAAATGTGCTCGCAAACTTTGTTAATAAAACATCATTTGTCGCCTGAATTCTTCAATCTCTCGAGATGCAGACATGTACATATAGCCCAGCAAACACAAACGTTCCCCTAACGCTCCCATATGGTCCCGTTTGGTTATTTTTTTGGGGAACCAAATAAGATGGGTTCATCTCTTTTTGTTCTTTTTTTGCAACCTAAAGAGAACGTTTCCAGACCGTTCCCTGCAGGTTATTTTTGGGTTTTATTTTTATAACCTAAAGAGAACATTCCTACAACGTTCCCTGCAGGTTATTTTTGGTTCTTTTTTGACAACCTAAAGAGAATGTTCCCAGAACGTTCCCTGCAGGTTCCTTTTTGGTTCTTTTTTTGTAACCTAAAGAGAACTTTTCCAGTTTCATTAGTGACAACCAGTGGCGTAACTTTGTTTTAAAAAGTGGGTGGGACAGGAATGTGTATGTGGGGGGTGTGTTGTATTATTATTACAATAATAATAATAATATGATATTAAAATTAATATGATAGTTTCTTCCTTACATCTGCTATAATACAATATGTCGTTAGTCCCGAGGGCCGAGAGTGTGTAAATAAATACGTGGATCCGCTCTTAATAATAAGATTGTCTTGATGGACCAGTGGCAGTATTTTTGTTTAGCATACAAGAGGTTCTGTGTTCTAATCCAACTATGTATGATTTTTTTTTTTAAACCTCATTAAAACCATAGAAGCGCTCGTCCGTGTGAATCGCAGTGTGCACGAGCGCCGAGAACACTGTTGCGCCTCTGATAGCAGCGACAACGAGCACTCAACTTGATTTCAAAAACAACACATCCCAGCGCCAGATCACCTATTATTAACTCAAATTGATAATCAACTAGAGGTGTTTCTTTTGTATTAGATCCGTGCCGCAAGATGTTTCAAAAAGTGGTGGAGACATGTCCCACCCGTCCCACCTGCAAATTACGCCTATGGTGACAACCTAGCTACATTTTAAAACCTTTATTTTAATATAGCAACATTTTTTTATTTTTAAATCTTTACTTGAATATGACATTTTTATTTTAAAATCTTTATTTGAATATGAAATTTTTATTTTTAAAATCATTATTTGAATATGGCTACATGATACCTCTTTCAACAATATTTCTATGAATGAATCACTGACAGAGACTCCTCCTCCATCCGCCAATCACTGTGGGCATAGTTAGTGAGCTTGTTGAGATCATCCATAGCAACGAGGTCAACCCCGCCATTACTCTTAGCCCTTACTCTTACTCTTCTATATTCCTTAGTAAAAGTTGGTCTCAGCAGCTTTGTGAATATGTTTTAAGAGAAACCTCTTAACCCTCTGGAGTCTGAGGCTGATTTGGGGCCTGGAGAAGTTTTGACATGCCCTGACATTTGTGCTTTTTTCAGTTGTTCATAAACATATTAATGACAAAGGTGTCATTACACTGTATTCAGCACAAACTAGGCTACCATTATATGTGAGGAACATGTATGTACATGTTTGTGTTTTTGAAGGAATAACGTTTATGCGTGGTTATTGAAAAAACAAAAAAATTAAGTCACTGAAATAAGGCCAAAAAAAGTATAGTAAATCTGTGTTTACAAGACTTCTGGGTATTTGAGGTTGTAGGCTAGAGTTTTTGCTTCAGAATGATGTAAAAATTATGCTGCCTACTCGTTCATATAAAACAATATATTGATTTAGTTTTTGTAAGACACTTTTTGTCAAGAAACACAGTATGCGTGGAGGCGTGAATCATCATGAATAATGGGTCATTTACATCTGAGAAGACAAAAGAATTGCATAAAGAACCTCTAATGGTGCTGCATAATAATGAGGCCTTTCAGTCAGGTAGGCTGTGAAAAAAACCTCTGTAATCATGTCTCAGCTCAATTTAAAATAATGGTATTCTATTATATTCTTTAAAATATAATGTATTTCTGTGATGCAAAGAGTCTGAATATAGGTTTTTAGTTTAAAAGCATGCACATTTGGAGAAATATTGATGGATTCTCATATGTTTATGTCAATTTTCTATACAGAGGAGTTATATTTATTCTATATTCATTGTCATCACTATGAGCGCTGGATACTGTGTTTTCAATTCATACTTGCAGTCGGAGGGCGCTCTGTACACCTTTAGTCCACAAATTATTCTAAAGAACAAGAGGACATATCAGGAACTAACGGCATGTCTTCCAGAGGTCGTTAACCATGGCTTTTAAATACAGATAAACACTTTTCAAGACAATAAATACATGATTGAGATGATGTATGCCTGTATTGACTCATAATTTGCCTCTGAATAGCGCTGGCTCCATGGGCGTGGCCGCATTAGCAGATAATGAGCTGAATCACGGACTTCTGACATGTGTCTCTTTTCATACAGATTACATAAACACAGAATTTTTGTTTTTGATTTGACTTACATGATTTAAAACCTGACATTTCAACGTGTCTTTAGACATAAGTCTAATTTTTTTGTGATTAGTATTCACTAAGTTATAGTTCATTTTCTGAGAACTATCAGATTAAACTTTGTTCAGAGGGAGAGAACAGATCATGCATCATTTTAGTTTTCTTTATTTTGCAAAAAGCACAACCTTTTGTTTTTACTCTGAGTGTATACAAATAAAAGAAGATATTCTATAGTTTCAATTGATATATTACTTATATCTCTATGGCAAAAAATGACGGAGTATTTTAAGTCTGTTTTGCTGCAATGTGAAAAAAAACCTGCAAAACGCGCCGGCGCGTTTTCAGACCACGAGGCTGAATCCAGCTTCTTATTCGCAGCTTCTTATTGACGCTATCCGGTCCACCTTAAAAGACGCGACGCTTCCGCGTTTGTAGCTTCTTATTCACGCGACAGTGCGTTTTTTCTCTCTTTCGCGCTTTTTAAGGTATTGTGTTGCTTTTTGTATCTATTTTCAGAATTAAAGGAAAATAAACTATTTTGAAAGTCAAATAACTCTGATATATCAACGAAAATAGGCTGAAAAAATATAAAGGCACATAAAATATAATTATAGTAGGCTATTCTTTGTTTATTGAATATGTCTTCAGCTCAACTTGAAGGATTGTGTGGTTTTTCTCTTATTCACGCTTTTTATGCTATTATTGTCTATTTTCCGAAAAAAATAATAAATTATTCTTAAATGTAAATAACACTGAAATATCTGTGAAAAATACTGTAAAATGACAAAGGTATATAAAAAAACAATTACATCATTTTTTTGCACGTCATCATTTGAATGCATTAATGAATCAATTGAATAAAAAAATAATTCAAGCAAATATTACAGATTTCAATATCACAAGGTAACTAGAGACTATACCAGCTCCAGCTCCAGCTTGGATCCAGCCTGTTATGAAGACTTCAGATGAAGGACTCCAGAACATCAAACATGGATGATTTATACAAAAAGATCATGTTATCATTGCTTTGCATGCTCACTACTTTTGCTTAAAAATACTACAATTTTTATATCTTACAATTGTACGTCCTGATATCATCTCATTAAATAAGACTATTGTGTTTTTGACACAGAAACATGAATTTGCTGTAAAGCTTCTTTTGAAATATGTATAGTGAAAAGCGCTATAAAAGTGAATGTGAATTAAATTACCTTTGAGTAAGTTGCACTAGAGGACATTTCCATGGACATTTTCATACATTTTTACTGTAGCATTTGTGGACCCATGAATTTGACAAATGCAATACATTTACAGGAGAAATTGCACTATTGGCCCAATTGGAGGCGCTATATCTCAGCTGCCTTTGAGGGTGCGTTAAAATTTCTATCGAGGCCTTATTCCCAATGTACTTGACTGTCACCATGCACATTTTCAGACATTTTTACTGTAGCATTTTCAAGTTATGGACCCATGAATTTGACAAATGTGACAATACAGTTACAGGAGAAATTGCATTATTGGCCCAGTTGGAGGCGCTATATCTCAGCTGTCTTTGAGGGTGCGTTAAAAGTTGCACTTGAGTATTATTCCCAATGTACTTGACTGTCACCTTGCACATTTTCAGACATTTTTACTGTAGCATTTTAAAGTTATGGACCTATGAATTTGACAAATGCGACAATACAGTTACAGGAGAAATTGCATTACTGGCCCAATTGGAGGCGCTATATCTCAGCTGCCTTTGAGGGTGCGTTAAAAGTTACACTAGAGCCTTATTCCCAATGTACTTGACTTTCACCATGCACATTTTCACACATTTTTACTGTAGCATTTGTGGACCCATGAATTTGACAAATGCAATACATTTACAGGAGAAATTGCACTATTGGCCCAATTGGAGGCGCTATATCTCAGCTGCCTTTGAGGGTGCGTTAAAATTTCTATCGAGGCCTTATTCCCAATGTACTTGACTGTCACCATGCACATTTTCAGACATTTTTACTGTAGCATTTTAAAGTTATGGACCCATGAATTTGACAAATGTGACAATACAGTTACAGGAGAAATTGCATTATTGGCCCAGTTGGAGGCGCTATATCTCAGCTGTCTTTAAGGGTGCGTTAAAAGTTGCACTTGAGCATTATTCCCAATGTACTTGACTGTCACCATGCACATTTTCAGACATTTTTACTGTAGCATTTTAAAGTTATGGACCCATGAATTTGACAAATGTGACAATACAGTTACAGGAGAAATTGCATTATTAGCCCAGTTGGAGGCGCTATATCTCAGCTGTCTTTGAGGGTGCGTTAAAAGTTGCACTTGAGCATTATTCGCAATGTACTTGACTGTCACCTTGCACATTTTCAGACATTTTTACTGTAGCATTTTAAAGTTATGGACCTATGAATTTGACAAATGCGACAATACAGTTACAGGAGAAATTGCATTATTGGCCCAATTGGAGGCAGAGATATAGCGAATAGTGCAATTTTTCATGCAATTTTTCATTTCATGTCACATCTCTCATGGGATCATGGGATCATAACTCAATAATGCTACAGTAAATTGCTCATAATGTTGTATGATGATAGACAAGTTAATTGGGAATAAGGCTCCAGTTAAAATTTGAACATACCCTCAAAGGCAGGGGAGATATAGCGCCTCCATTTGGGCCAATAGTGCAATTTCTCATGTAACTGTTCTCATGTCATTTCATTTCTCATGTCACATCTGTCAAATTTATAGATCCATAACTCAATAATGCTACAGTAAAATTGCTTATAATGTTGCATGGTGACAGTCAAGTGCACTTGGAAAAAGGCCCCAATGCAACTTTTAATGCACCCTCAAAGGCAGCTGAGATATAGCGCCTCCAATTGAGCCAATAATGCAATTTCTCCTGTAACTGAAGTCCACCCCTAGGTGTGACCACGGTCGGTTGGGAACGGGCAAAGGAAGGAGCTTGCCAGATGGTAGATGGCGTGGGCTCTTCGAGATGGCGCATTCCTTGCATTCCTTGCATCCCTGCACATACCTTCTGACATTGGATGCCATGTTGGGCCACCAAAAGTGTTCTTTCTGCAATGAGAGGGTTTCATTGACCCCCATGTGGCCAGTTTCTAGTAAGGTGTGAGCAGAGTGGATGAGTGGAGTGTGCCGTGTCCAGGGAATGTACTGCAAGCCTAGCGGGCAACCCGGCGGAGTGTTGGCAGCAGCATTGGTAGAGGGTATGGTCTCCGCTAGTGATGCGCGGGTCGTCTCATAGCCCGCGGGCCCCGCGGGTAACCCGCGGGTCGGGTTGGGGCGGGCAAAGAAATTGTCACTTTATATGCGGGGCGGGTTGGGGCGGGTCAATAAAAACAATTTTAAAAAATCCATGTATGTTGCGTGCAATTTTCTGTAGCCTATATTAAATATTTGGGAATATCTATTTTCATATTTTATTACGTTCTTTGATAAGGTTACAATATGAAGGCCGTAGCAACGTAACTTTTTGACGTCCCCAAACCTTTGCCGTGACGTGACACGTCACAAAAGCGGCGCGCCAAGCATCTCCCCCCGCCAGCCACAACAACAAAAACGGAAAAAAATAAAAGTGAAGAAGATGGAAGACGAGGTGCGGGAGAAATTGAGGTCGGGAATTTACACAATTAAAAGAAAAACAGGTCAGGCTGCTAAATCTAATGTTTGGGACCGGTTCTCAGAAATAATTGCAGCAGGAGACAACAGCAGTATCGGCTATGTGAAGTGCAACTCGTGTGAAAAAATTTACAAACACGAGAGCCACAAAACGGGCACTTCCAGCATGGCAAGACATATTTGTGGAGGGTCTAAGAAAAAGAACAACAGTGAAACGTCTCAAAATATTACTGCTTTCCTCAAAAGTAAAGTACCAGCACATGTCAAGTCCGAGGTCACAGACGCTTGTGTTGAATTGTGCTGTCGAGATCTGCGGCCCTTCGACATAGTATCTGGAGATGGATTTCAAACCGTAGCCCAGAGTCTAATTAACATTGGTTCACGTTACGGACGTGTGGATGCCAGCAGTGTACTCCCTCACAGGCAAACTGTTTGCGACAGAGCAAAAGCGACCGCGCAAGAAAAAAAAGAAATCCTCTCAAAGAAGATAAATAAAGCTCTGGATTGTGGCATAGCCATTACCACTGACATGTGGACTGATGAGTTCAACAAACGAGCATACACGGCGTTTACTGGTCACTTCATTAATGACGACTGGAAATTGGAGAGCCGTGTCATAAGCACAGCTGAATTTGACTCTACTCTGAAAAAGACAGCGCACAACATCCACGAGCAAATTATTAAGGAGCTGCATGACTTTGGCATTGAACCTGCTCGCATATCAAACGTAATGTTTGTTAGTGACCAGGGCGCAAACATAAAAGCTGCCCTTCGCAGCTACAAGTGGATGCCGTGCACAGCACATGTCATTAACATCGTTCTCAAACACACATTTGATGTAAAAGAGAACACGCCAACATACATGCACGAAGTTAGTGATATCATTGCTAAGTGCAAAAGCCTCGTGACATACCTGAAAAAATCCGGCACTGTAGTACAACTCCCACACACAGTGACACAGGAATGCGAAACCCGATGGAATAGTAAAGTTGCAATGATGCAGTCAGTCAGTAAACAGTACCGTGAAATCCAACTGGCCTTGCAGGAGAAAGATCAGCTCCACAGAATGGATGGCATTCAACTGGATGTGTTAAACACAGTTACTGAGTTTTTGTTGCCTTTTAAAACTGCAAGTGAAGAGATGGAGGGTGACACGTATCCAACTATTCAGCTGGTCGTGCTTTGGTTTTTTAAACTAAAGAAACACTGCGAGCCCCAATACGGTGATCCGGAGTACATGGTTTATATTCGGGCACAGGCAACGCAGCTGCTGAACGAGAAAATGTCCATCAGCGTCACCCACAAGCTTGGAACGTTTCTTTGTCCCCGCTTTAAGTCCCTGAAGATGTTTCAAGCGGAGGAGAGAAACGCTGTGTACGACCAGGCCAGAAGACTTGTCAGGGAATTTGACAGTGCGTCGCTTACACCTCCAGCAAGTGTCAAGGAACCAGAGCCGATGCCCCGACTCCCCCGAGGCGAGTAGCACCAGCAAATAGATAGGCCTATAGGCCGGAGTCTTGCGTTTCAGCTACAGTGGTCTAATGTATGTTTAAAAGGTTAAATATTGTTACATTTTATTTTTAGTTGACGAAGCCGAGCGAGTCAAAAGAAAAAGAGATGAGTTTAGTGAGTGGGAGGATGATAGTGAAGAAGTTGCAGAGAGAGACGAGGTTCAGCGCTACATTGAGGGCCAGTTCTTCTGGGATGGAGAGGACATACTAAGCTTCTGGCAGTCGCAGTCAGTCGCCTTTCCTGTGCTTGCCAAGGTGTCTAAAATGATTCTCTGTATCCCGGCCACAAGCGCATCAAGCGAGCGCACATTCAGCTCTGCTGGCCGGGTGCTGGAGTCAAGGCGCAATAGGTTAAACCCCGGTACAGTGGATGCCATTCTTTTTTTGCACAGCGAACGTAAAAACGCCAAATGAACATTCCTGTGCGTTAAATGTGTGGTAGATGCTGTGGGCTATTGTCTGTCTCTCTCTCTGTCTGTCTCTGTCTGTCTCTCTCTCTCTCTCTCTCTCTTCTTTTTTCCTTTTAAAATTGGACCTTGAGTCTGTTAAGATTGATTGATTAAAAAAAGTTCAGATTAAAAAAGATTGATTAATAAAGTTCAGTGGTTGTAGCTGTAAACTGTCAGCCTCATACAAATCTTAAAAAAAAAAAAAAATGTTTAGCTCATTAGATGAATAGGCTGCTTTCTAAATGTTGAAAATATTTACCATTATCTTGTTTTTAATATGGTTCATATTCAATCGCATGTTGTTGCCAGTTTACAGGGTGATGTTTCAAAGCACTTTCAGGCTGAAATAAAGGCTGTGTTTATTTAACATTACAATGCCTATATGTCTGTTTAATGGTCGCGGGTGCGGGGCGGGGCGGGTTGTAAAAATAGATACAGTGGTGCGGGGCGGGCTGGGGCGGGCCATATAATTTCATAAAAGCGGGACCCGCGGGTTGGAAAAAAAGCCGACCCGCGCATCACTAGTCTCCGCTGACCAGGTGATAGAGCTGACGATGAGTTTCTCTGGGGGAATGGCTTCAGGTTCTTGGTACTTTCATCAGGAATATATAAACATGCCTTAACGTCAGCCTTAACGTTTCTTGATCCAGGTCAATAGGAGTTAGTGAAATTGAAGCGGGTGAAAAATAAAGCCCAACAGGCTTGGCTAGGGTTAAGTCTCTTAGCCACTCGTAGATACTCCAGGTTCTTGTGATCAGTGAGGACCAGAAAGGGATGTTTAGCTCCCTCCAGCCAATGCCTCCACTCTTCAAGGGCCAACTTGATGTTGAGTTGGCGAAGCCTAGGAAGTGTTGGAGTTCCTTTATGGTCGTGGGTGATGACCAGTTCTTGATGGCGGCCACCTTCCCCTCATCCATCCGGATGCCACTGCTGTCGATGTCATAGCCAAGGAACTGCACTGAGGGCTGATAGAATGAGCACTTTTCAGCTTTCAGGAATAGCTGGTCCTCCCTCAGGCATTTCAGGACCTCCGCAATGTGGCGGCGATGTTCGGCCATGCTCCAGGAGTAAATCAGGATGTCATCAATGTAGACCAAGACGAATTTATGTAGAAACTCCCAGAGCACCTCATGTATGAAGTCCTGGAATACGGAGGGGGCGTTGACCAGGCCATATGGCATCACGAGATATTCATAGTGTCCAGTAGGTGTCACGAAGGCGGTCTTCCACTTGTCCCCCTCACGTATCTGGATGAGGTTATACACGTTGCGGAGGTCCAACTTGGTGAAGACAGTGACACCATGGAGATGTTTCAGGGCTGCTAGGACGAGAGGAAGGGGCTATCTGAACTTGACGGTGATGTTGTTAAGTGCCCGGTAGTCAATACAAGGCCGCAGGCCTCCGTCCTTTTTTCACCACGAAGAAGAAGCTGGAAGCAGCAGGGGAAGTGGATGGATGGATATAGCCTTGAGCCAGAGCCTCCTCGATGTATTCCTCCATGGTCTTCTCCTCTGGGATTGAAAGAAGGATAGATCTTGCCCATTGGCACTGACTAACCTGAAAGCAGATCGATGGCACAGTCCCATGGCCGGTGTGGAGGCAACTTGGAAGCTCTTTTTGGGCAGAAACATCACTGAAGGATGCGTAACACAATGGTATATCCACAGAACATTTTTCAATCGGGCTTTCAATGGATGTTGCACAGACAGAGAGATGTTCAGGACGTGGAGATGATGGAACTGGAAACTTGGAGAAACAGTCCATGAAACATGTGTCGCCCCACTTCAGGATTTCACCAGTTTTCCAGCAGATGACAGGGTTGTGCTGCTCCAACCACGGGCGCCCTAGGATCACGTCAGTGGTGGATTCCTTCAGAACCAGCAGATGTATCTTCTCCACATGAAGTATACCAATTTGCAGTTGTAGTGGGCCTACACTTCAACGAACTTGTCTTCTACTGAGAGATTTTCAAGTTATTGAGTGGATCTGGTAGGTAGACGGCATTGTCTTGGTCTTAAGTTTGAGCTGACGGCAGAGGGAGCCAGAGATGAAGTTGCCTGTTGATCCAGAATCGAGGAGTGCATTGACTGGAAATGAAACATCAGCAGCAGTAAGTTTTACAACAGTGGTGAGTGGTTTCATCAAATTTATAGAAGGGAAGATGGCACTCACCATGGGATGAGGAGGACGAATTGGGCATGTGGAGATTACATGCCCAGGGGATCCACAATATAAGCACAGATTCTGGGTCAGCCTTCTCTGCCGTTCAGTTAGTGTCAGTCGAGTAGAATCCAGTTGCATGGGTTCGTAAGCTGGTTCTGGAAGGCTGACGGATTCTGGTCGGCAGAGGGAGGTGTTGAGCTGTGGCTGGCCCTGGTGCTCTTCGAGAATCCCAGGTAGGTTTTCCGAAAACGTCTCTGAAATGGTTGACGAAGCTGTAATATGACTGTGTAACAGGATTATTTTGGGTCCAAATGTAATCGGCCCATTGAAGTGCTTTACTGTGTAATTGTGAGATAATAAAAGCTACCTTGGCGTGTTCAGTGGGGAACAAGTGCGGTTGCATCTCCAGGACCAGCGAACATTGCAGTAGGAATCCTTTGCATTCCTCCGCCGAACCAGAGAAGGGTGCCAGTTTAGCCATGGGACTGGCGTAGACTTGTGGTGAAGAAGCAGTGGTAGTGTTGACGAAGGTGATCGCTGGCAGTGATGGTGGTGGATTGGCAATGCGTCAACGAGCTCCTGGATTGGATTGGGTTGACTCATACTTGTGTCAAACGTCTTCATATCTTCTGTTACAGTACAGACAGGTCGGAGGCAGAAGATCACAGGTAATGGTGTTTATTAAATGTGCATGGTGACAGTCAAGTACATTGGGAATAAGGCCCCAGTGCAACTTTTAACACACCCTCAAAGGCAGCTGAGATATAGCGCCTCCAATTGGGCCAATAGTGCAATTTCTCCTGTAAATGTATTGTCACATTTGTCAAATTCATGGGTCCATAATTTTGAAATGCTACAGTAAAAATGTCTGAAAATGTGCAAGGTGACAGTCAAGTACATTGGGAATAAGGCCTCGATAGAAATTTTAACGCACCCTCAAAGACAGCTGAGATATAGTGCCTCCAATTGGGCCAATAATGCAATTTCTCTTGTAACTGTATTGTCACATTTGTCAAATTCATGGGTCCATAACTTTAAAATGCTACATTAAAATTGTCTGAAAATGTGCATGGTGACAGTCAAGTACATTGGGAATATGACTGTAGTGGAACTTTTAACGCACCCTCAAAGACAGCTGAGATATAGCGCCTCCAATTGGGCCAGTAATGCAATTTCTCCTGTAACTGTATTGTCACATTTGTCAAATTCATGGGTCCATAACTTTAAAATGCTACAGTAAAAATGTCTGAAAATGTGCATGGTGACAGTCAAGTACATTGGGAATAAGGCCTCGGTAGAAATTTTAACACAATAGTCTCTAGTTACCTTGTGATATTGAAATCTGTAATATTTGCTTGAATTATTTTTTTATTCAAATGATTCATTAATGCATTCAAATGATGACGTGCAAAAAGAATGATGTAATTGTTTTTTTATATACCTTTGTCATTTTACAGTATTTTTCACAGATATTTCGGTGTTATTTACATTTCAGAATAGTTTATTATTTGTTTCTGAAAATAGACAATAATAGCATAAAAAGCGTGAATAAGAGAAAAACCACACAATCCAAGTTGAGCTGAAGACACATTCAATAAACAAAGAATAGCCTACTATAATTATATTTTATGTGCCTTTATATTTTTTCAGCCTATTTTCGCTGATATATCAGAGTTATTTGACTTTCAAAATAGTTTATTTTCCTTTAATTCTGAAAATAGATACGAAAAGCAACACAATACCTTAAAAAGCACGAAAGAGAGAAAAAACGCACTGTCGCGTGAATAAGCTACAAACGCGGAAGCGTCGTGTCTTTTAAAGTGGACCGGATAGCGTCAATAAGAAGCTGCGAATAAGAAGCTGGATTCAGCCTCGTTTTCAGACCTCAGGGAGTTAACTAAGAACTTTTAGTGCCTTTCAGGAGAACTTCTCACAAACAATCCTAAAATGGCTGTTGCCGGCAATCCACCTCGGAATGTGAACATTTTAGAAAGATTTAACGATAATGAGCTTTTAAAAAGGTATCGCCTTAATCGCGAAGGTATTATGACTGTTGTCGAGCTGGTCAGGGACGCAGTCACTTCACCAACAGAAATAACCCCATAACACCGGAGATCAAGGTTTTAACAACTCTGCGCTACCTGGCCACTGGGAAAATGCAGCTATGCAGCGCGGACGAACTACACATATCTCAGCCATCCGTCAGTAGAATATTGCATCAGACAATAAATGCCCTCTATAGACCCCACATAATCCGACAGTTCATACGGTTTCCACTTGATGTTCGCCAACTACACAGAAACAAAGCCTAGTTCATGGCCATAGCTGGACTACCCGGTGTAGTTAGTGTTATAGATGGGACACATGTCCGAATAATTGCACCATCAGAAGACGAACATGCATATGTAAATAGGAAAAAAATCCACAGCATTAATACACAGGTAGTTTTTGATGCTAGCTTCAGTATTCTTGACATTGTCGCCAAGTGGCCAGGCACAACACATGACTCGAGAATCCTACAGGAGAGTGGCTTGAGGCTGCTGTTTAAGAGGCATCATGTGCCAGCTGGATGTCACTTGTTGGGGGACAGTGGCTATCCCTGCAGGACGTGGCTTCTCACACCTTATATCCACCCACAACCTGGACCTCAGTTAAATTACAACAGGTAAGCTCACAAAATGCTTGCTTTCTTTTTTAAATTATAGTTATATTGGTCACCGGTGTTGGACACGTTACTTTAAAAAAAGGGAATTAGCTATAGTTACTTCTCACAAATAGTAACTTGAGTTGCATCATTATAAAAGTAATAATTACCAGGGAAAGTAACTATTGCGTTACTTAAAAAAAATCAAATATGTCAATTAACTTGGATGCCCCAATATTAAATGTCTAAAAATAAATTTATAATAATAATTATAATAATTCATTGCTATTTTTTAAATTCATCTCTTTGATTATGAAAAGAAAACAGCATGAGTAAGATAGAATACATCATAAGATGCGCAATATATATTGGGAGACATGGAGTGGGTCAGACATGATTTTGACCAATTCATTAAGTTTTGTTTTGTAGAAAGCCTTTTTTTTAAGTGAATTTCGTTTTGTAAAAAATGTATCTTAATTTTAATAAATGTTTTATCAACCAATTGCCTGGATTTAATAAATAAGAAGCAAATATAGCAGAAAATATTATAATGACATGGAGGCGTGGGCGCGATCACTTGCACATGAACTGGAGCACGTCTTAGGCTAAATGAACTGAAACTCAGCATATAGGCTGCTTGCCTTGCAGACATGAGAAATATATCTATAGAAAGCTTCTTATGTGTACTTTTAAATTAACCCTCTGGAGTCTGAGGCTGATTTGGGGCTTGGAGAAGTTTTGACATGCCCTGACATTTGTGCTTTTTTCAGTTGTTCATAAACATATAAATGACAAAAGTGTCATTACACTGTATTCACCACAAACTAGGCTACCATAATATGTGAGGAACATGTATGTACATGTTTGTGTTTTTGAAGGAATAACGTTTATGCGTGGTTATTGAAAAAACAAAAAACTTAAGTCACTGAAATAAGGCCAAAAAAAGTATATTAAATCTGTGTTCACAAGACTTCTGGGTATTGGAGGTTGTAGACTAGAGTGTTTGCTTTAGAATTATGTAAAAATTATGCTGCCTACTCCTTCATATAAAACAATATATTGATTTAGTTTTTGTAAGACACTTTTTGTCAAGAAACACAGTATGTGTGGAGGCGTGAATCATCATGAATAATGGGTCATTTATATCTGAGAAGACAAAAGAATCACATAATAATGACCTGAAATGACTTGCATATTAATGAGGCCTTTCAGTCAGGTAGGCTGTGAAAAAAAACCCTCTGTAATAATGTCTCAGCTCATCATAAACAGCAATACTGTGAAATATTATTACAATTTAAAATAATGGTATTCTATTATATACTTTAAAATATAATGTATTTCTGTGATGCAAAGTGTCTGAACAATTATGTTACCTCTATGGCATTTCATATAGGCTTTTAGCTTAAAAGCATGCACATTTGGAGAAATATTGATGGATTCTTATATATTTATGTCAATTTTCTATACTGAGGAGTAATATTTATTCAATATTTATTGTCATCACTATGAGTGCTGGATACTGTGTTTTCAATTCATACTTGCAGCCGGAGGGCGCTCTGTACACCTTTAGGCAACAAATTCATATAAAGAAGAAGAGGAACCAGGAACTAACGGCATGTCTTCTAGAGATCACTAACCATGGCTTTAACATACAGATAAACACTTTTCAAGACAATAAATACATGATTGAGACAGTGCATACAAGTATTGCCTCAGAAATTGCCTCTGAATAGCGCTGGCTCCATGGGCGTGGCCGCATTAGTGGATAATGAGCTGAATCACGGACTTCTGACATGGCTCTCTTTTCATACAGATTACATAAACACAGAATGTTTGTTTTCGATTTGACTTGCACGATTTAAAACCTGACATTTCAACGTTTCTTTAGACATAAGTGTCATTTTTTTTGTCATTAGTATTCATAAGTTACAGTTCACTTTCTGAGAACTATCAGATTGGACTTCGTGCAGAGGGAGACGAGAGATCACACATCATGTTAGTTTTCTTTATTTTACAAAAAGCACAACATTGTGTTTTTACTCTGAGTGTACACAAATAAAAGACATTCTATAGTTTCAACTGATATATTACTTATGTCTCTATGACAAGAAATGACGGAGTATTTTAAGTCTGTTTTGCTGCAATGTGAAAAAAAAAAACTTAAGTAAAAAGAATATTGAAAAAAAAATTGCACTTGGAACCTAAAATGTATTGAACTGTATTCACAGTCTCACTCAAGACATTTTATGTTTTAGAGCCCACAAGAAAACTCAGTGTTGTGGAAAGGGGCATTGGGCAG
Organism: Chanodichthys erythropterus; assembly: GCF_024489055.1. Classification (NCBI taxonomy): domain Eukaryota; kingdom Metazoa; phylum Chordata; class Actinopteri; order Cypriniformes; family Xenocyprididae; genus Chanodichthys; species Chanodichthys erythropterus. Next base: position 53,744,604 of record NC_090232.1, read on the forward strand.
ATGAAACGTCGGTTTCATGTCCTACATGGGGAAATCTGTCTAACTCTAGAGAAAGCAAGCAGAATCATCACTGTCTGTGCCATTCTGCACAACCTGTGCAAGCAACAAAATATCCCACAGCCAGAGGAGAATGAAGATGATGATGACGATGACGACGACGATGCTGCTGACGAAGGCAGAGTGGCTGTTCACACACTACAAAGTGGACTGGCATACAGGGACCAGTTTGTCAACATACACTTTGGGTAAACCCATATGCCTAGATACATGGACCTTGTGTTACCAATCTATAAGGAGTACTTAAATTACAATTATATAGCTTTAACTTGTATCTACACAAATGAGTCAAAACATAAGTTAGTGTAATGTTTTTATTCAAGAGATTGTCTGTGTTTAAGCATGTTTAGTTTCTGAGAATAGTACTCCTCTTTTAACAGGAGAAGCCTCTCTTGTGCCTCAAGGAGCCTATGCTGTTTCTTCAATAAACTAATTTCAAGCTCCAATTTCTGTTCCAACAGAGATGCTGATGGAGCAGGACCACCACCAGCGGCTGCAGGACTGGCAGGAGCAGGGCCTGGAGAGAGAGCAGCAGGAGCCAGGAGGGCAGGAAGAAGGGGAGCAGGAGCCAGGGGAATAGGAAGGAGGGGAGCAGGAGCATCATCATGATTGCCAAATGAAGTGATGTCCCTGAGAAAGAGAAAAGGACTAACAAAAACTAATCATTTTGTTAGTCATTGTAATTACATAATTTGTAATTGATTTATTGACATTACTGTCCCAGCTGTGAATTATATGAGGCAAATGTTCCATTAAATAAATAAAATAAACATAGCCTACCCCTCAAGCTCATTCAGCAGCTGCATTACAGGATCAATGCACCCCTCCAGCCCTGTTATGCTTGTGTCCGAGTGCCCAAGTACACTGTACACCATTGAGGCAACAGGTGACAGAGCCTTGGGTGCTGTTCCTCCTCCTCATGAATACAATAAACATTTTGAAGTATAGATTTTAATCTGCAAAGGTTAACATTACGGTCAACTTGAAAAGAATGTCCTACCTGTGGCAGTTGTTTGTCGCTTATATTAGGTGATCTCTCCCCTTGCCTGAGATTGCAGACAGTACCAGCGCTTTTCATAGTCATCCTTGCTTCTCAGCACAAGTGGAAAAGCCGCATTAATTTGCACATATATATTCCCACGCATCTTTTTTAGTTTTGGAAGTTATCCCAACCCCAATTTTCCCTTTAATTATATCCTTCTTCTCGTCCACAAGTTGGGCGAGAAGTAAGAGCTGTTCTTGTGTCCAATTCGGCTTTCTTTTGCGTTTGCATGTCTTATCAGCCATGATTTTTTTTCTAGTCTATTATTTAAAAGGCTGTTTATATGCATATCTACTAATTGGCAATGGTTGAAGTGATAGTAGAATGAATGGATGATAATACTGTCCTTAGTATCTGCAGGAAGATCACTGAAGCTGACTGGAGATGACGCTGGCGGATGACACTCACACACAGACTTGGAACACAGGAGGGAACACAGGAGGGAACACGGAGACACTGGAGACAGGTAGATATCGACTGGAGTCTTTGAGGTAAGCATTGAGGTAAGTTCCTGTATCGCAAACAAGACCGGACAATGTGGCTGTGTGTGTGAGTGTCTCTTGTAGTGCTGGTGATGATCGTGCTGATGAGGTGCAGGTGGCGGTGATTAGTACTCAGGGGAAGGTGTACGCTGTGATTGGTGGGTGCTGGAGCCTGGCGTGTCTGTTACAATGATACTTTGTTCTACAATATTTCTATGATTAAATCACTGACAGAGACCCCCCCCCCCCAACCACACACACACACCACACCCTTTTAACCTGAATTAGCTGACTTTACTAGACAATTACGTGGAAACTAGGGGTGTGATGAGATGTCGTGTCACGAGATCTCGCGAAATTAAAATGTGACGAGATTTCTCGTCGAGGCGAAAAGTAGTCTCGTGATGTTGCCATGACAGTGTTAGGACGATTAGGAAAGAATATGACACCGCTACGTTTACATTATGCCTCCACTGTCTTTTTGCTTTGTATTTAAATAAAAAAAAAAACTAAAAAAAAAAAAAAAAACATTTAATTCAGTTGGATAACAGTAATATAATATGAAAGCTCTTAATATGAAAGCTATTTTAGGCTGGACAGTGTAGCTGTAACCATCTCTTAGCTCTGTATCAAAGAAAAATTGGTCTTATTTGCATTTTGAATATTGAGAGAGTGCGATTATGGCTGCACTTATTGTAAAGTGTTACCATAAAAATGAATAACAGTTTTCTCTTAATCTTATTAAGCACAAACAATAAGATTTCATTTGTTAACATTAGTTAATGCACTGTGAACTATCATTAACTAACAATGAATGTCTATTTTTATTAACTAACATAAACAAAGATTAATAAATATTGTAGCAAATATATTGCTCATTGTTAGTTGATGTTGGTTAATACATTAATGTTAATAAATGAGACCTTATTGTAAAGTGTTACCATTTTTATTCATACTGTTTTTATTATATGATCAGTTTGCAGAAAGGAGTTCAGTTAGGAGGTCAAAAGTTGTAGAAGCTCATAAATCATGTACAGTAAGGACTGAAGTAAGAGACTGAAATCATACAGAAGAGAAGTCTTTTACTGCCTATGATAATTCATACTCAGAAAGTAGAACTGAAATGACATTAATTACAAGATGATTAGCTAAAACATTTCAAATACAGAATATTTTTTCTAGTCATGTATTTCGCCATTGAGGATTTCTTAAAAATAGTGCGTAAAAATCTTGTCTTGTCTCGTTCTCGTGAACTCAATCTCGAGTCTCGTCTCGTGAGATACCTGTCTCGTCACCCCTAGTGGAAACCCATTGAACTAAACCTTTTTTGTTTTTACACAGCATGAACATAAAATCTTATGTGGTGCTGCAGACAAATCAAGTTTACATCTGAGATGTTTTTACGGAAATTCATTAGTTCACATTATTAATGTTTTCTGGCATACGTTTTATGAAATAACTATTAAGTTAAACAAATTATTTTAAGTAGAAATAAATATATTTAAGTAATGTCTTATTTAAAAAATGATACTACTTAGATTTATATTACTTGTATTCATTTGAAGAAATACACAATAACATTTCAATGTTTTTTTTATTGTTTACAAAAACAAAACATAAAAACATAAAAAAAACTTGAATGTGCAAGAAATGATCTATAAGAAAGACTAACCAACAAATAACAATTTTGATTGTATTGGACAACCAATATATTATCACTTATTGTGAGTGTGACATGTTTTGCAAATGTACAATGGATATGAAGCCTGGTTTATTGTGAAAGCATTGTCAACAGCTGTCCAACATTCTCTCTCAGATCAAAAGATCTCAATTAGACGAATACTGTGTCGATCAATGTTTTCATAGAATTCCTGCTTGAGGTTCTCTCCCAAAATTCTGTTGAACTCCATGAACACCTGCAAAATAGAAAAAAATACAGAGCAGTACATTTAACACAACATCAACTGTGACTGTGTGGATTATCATGTTCACTTTATGTGTTTTTTTAAAGTGTCTACTTTGGGGTCCTGCATACTTGCATTATATGGACTCAGAGATTAAATATTTTTAAAAAATACTGGTTTGTGTTCAGCTGAAGAAAGAAAGTAATATACACCATTCTTGAACATACATGATCTTCTGTTAAAAGAGCAGGACAGCATTCCCGCATCTGGCTTATGGACCTTAAGAAGCAGAATTTTGAACTGTTAGTTTTCTTAATACACCAAAGAGACATAAGGTGCGTTTCGTTCCATTCGACCGTAAGTGGACTGCGAAGTGGACTTCACAGGGTATTTCGCCATCTTAAGTGAGATTCCATTCCGAAGGGAGTGAACGTGTTCAGTTCGAAGGGCACTGCGAACGGCATAGGGAATAAGGGAACATCGATACATCACTTCACAGGAAGTAGAGAGGTAAAATCACCATTGCGCACCGAGGCACCAGTCAGAACTACGATGGAGCAGAGCCGTTGAAAGAGTTTTTAAATGGCTCTCTGATGGAGGAATTTACGTTTGTGTCCATTTACGTTGCGAGTATTCATACATTTTGTTATATGAACGAAAGTATGAATGGTTATGGCGATGAATGTTAGATTTGCATATTTTATTGTATGAAGAGGCATGACAAAGTAAAAGTGTTGAAAAGCAGCTGAGGCTCTGTCATTTTTATTTTATTAATTTACCTCAGAAGTGTTTACTATGCAGCTGCGCGTGGAAAAGAAAGCGCACGAGATGAGACCAGACCATGGATTAAGAACACAAATACAGTTAACCAAATGATAATTTATTTTCATATGGCATGACAGTTTCAAATCTGTTAAGAGTCAATTTTAAATTCAAAAGTATATTATAATATCTATTTATTTATGTTATATCATAATCTGCGCAACAACATCGTTGACTTTCTTTGATGACGTTTGCAGGGCGTTCCAAATGAGAGATTATTGTTAGCGAAGTCCACTTCAACGGATATACCATGCTCAGGGAGTAGGGAGCAATGAACACTGCGTAGGGATCCTGTCGAATGGAACGCAGCTATACGCTAACGTTATCCACAAGCATGTGTACATACATTCACACATGCAAACATTATAGCTGTGCACATACAGAAACACACTGGCTAACAAACTGTGACCTGACAGAAACAGCAAATTGAAATGTTAACATTAGCTAATCTGTGAACTGACAGAAAAAAAGAGAAAAAAAAAATAGTAGCTACGTCGACCGATGTTTTAACAAATAATGCTATCTATCAAATTGCGTTACCAACACTGTATTTGTATTGTAGTAAGGTTTAGGGTTGGGGTAGGTGTAGATGTTAATAAAGCCCCCCAGCTAACACGTAACAGTTACATATTTTGATTAGCTGGGCCATACCACATAAATATCATGCTGGAAGCATAATCTGATATGTTGCAATAACATTGGCCCGGTTTTGGGGTAATCACTTTTGTCAGAAAGATAGGATTTATACACTCACCGTTTAAAATTTCTTTCAAAAATCCACGTTTAGTGTGCAGCATCGGGTAGACTCTTCAAACAGTGGCTCTGCACACTGTCACCTGTTTCTAGGCCCCTCCCTCCCTTACAGACATGATTATTGCACTAAATATTTCGTCTGATTAGTGCAAACAACTAATTTTATTTAGTTATGACAACTTAAAATAATAATAATAAAAAAATAAAACAACAAAGAATAAGCGATGACCACTTAAAAAGTTTCATTAACACAAAATCCGGGTTTAGATTGCATCAGCCAATCACTGTGGTCATAGGTAGTAAGCGTGTTGACATCATCCATAGCAACGAGGTCAACCCCGCCCTTACTCTTAGCTTAAGAGTTTTCTCTATTCCTTAGTAAAAGTTGGTCTCAGCAGCTAGTTGTGAAAAGGTTTTAAGAGAAAACTCTAAACTAAGAACTTTTAGTGCCATTTAGGAGAACTCTTAGTGGTAAGATAAAATTTTTTGTGAATACGGCCCCTGATGTTCATGTGTGGAAATACTGCAGAAACATCACAACTATACAAATAACATCACAACTAAATAACATCACAACTAAATAACATCACAACTAAATAACATCACAACTATATACACATAACATCACAAATATACAAATAACATCACAACTATACAAATAACACCACAACTATACAAATAACATCACAACTAAATAACATCACAAATATATAAATAACATCACAACTAAATAACATCACAAATATATAAATAACATCACAACTATACAAATAACATCACAACTATACAAATAACATCACAACTAAATAACATCACAACTATACAAATAACATCACAACTAAATAACATCACAACTATACACATAACATCACAAATATACAAATAACATCACAACTATACAAATAACACAACTATACAAATAACATCACAACTAAATAACATCACAAATATATAAATAACATCACAACTATACAAATAACATCACAACTAAATAACATCACAACTAAATTACATCACAACTATACAAATAACATCACAACTAAATAACATCACAACTAAATAACATCACAACTATACACATAACATCACAACTAAATAACATCACAACTATATACACATAACATCACAAATATACAAATAACACCACAACTATACAAATAACATCACAACTATACAAATAACATCACAACTATACAAATAACACCACAACTATACAAATAACACCACAACTATACAAATAACACCACAACTATACAAATAACATCACAACTAAATAACATCACAAATATATAAATAACATCACAACTATACAAATAACATCACAACTATACAAATAACATCACAACTAAATAACATCACAACTATATAAATAACATCACAACTATACAAATAACATCACAACTAAATAACATCACAACTAAATAACATCACAACTATACACATAACATCACAAATATACAAATAACATCACAAATCTATAAATAACATCACAACTATACAAATAACATCACAACTATACAAATAACATCACAACTAAATAACATCACAACTATATAAATAACATCACAACTAAATAACATCACAACTATACACATAACATCACAAATATACAAATAACATCACAACTATACAAATAACACAACTATACAAATAACATCACAACTAAATAACATCACAACTATACAAATAACATCACAACTAAATAACATCACAAATATATAAATAACATCACAACTATACAAATAACATCACAACTAAATAACATCACAACTATACACATAACATCACAAATATACAAATAACATCACAACTATACAAATAACACAACTATACAAATAACATCAAAACTAAATAACATCACAACTATACAAATAACATCACAACTAAATAACATCACAAATATATAAATAACATCACAACTATACACATAACATCACAAATATACAAATAACATCACAACTATACAAATAACACAACTATACAAATAACATCACAACTAAATAACATCACAACTATACAAATAACATCACAACTAAATAACATCACAAATATATAAATAACATCACAACTATACAAATAACATCACAACTATACAAATAACATCACAACTAAATAACATCACAACTATACACATAACATCACAAATATACAAATAACATCACAACTATACAAATAACACAACTATACAAATAACATCACAACTAAATAACATCACAACTAAATAACATCACAACTATACAAATAACATCACAACTAAATAACATCACAAATATATAAATAACATCACAACTAAATAACATCACAACTATACAAATAACATCACAACTAAATAACATCACAACTATACAAATAACATCAGAACTATATAAATAACATCACAACTATACAAATAACCTCACAACTATATAAATAACATCACAACAATATAAATAACATTACAACTAAATAACATCACAACTATACAAATAACCTCACAACTATATAAATAACATCACAACTATACAAATAACATCACAACTATACATATAACATCACAACTATACAAATAACATCACAACTAAATAACAATACAACTATACACATAACATCACAACTATACAAATATCATCACAACTATACAAATAACATCACAACTATATAAATAACATCACAACTAAATAACAATACAACTATACACATAACATCACAACTATACAAATATCATCACAACTATACAAATAACATCACAACTATATAAATAACATCACAACTAAATAACAATACAACTATACACATAACATCACAACTATACAAATATCATCACAACTATACAAATAACATCACAACTATATAAATAACATCACAACTATATAAATAACATTAGAACTATACAAATAATATCACAACTATACATATAACATCACAGCTATATAAATAACATCACAACTAAATAACAATACAACTATACACATAATATCACAACTATACAAATAACATCACAACTATACAAATAACATTACAACTAAATAACATCACAACTATACAAATAAAATCACAACTATACAAATAACATCACAACTATATAAATAACATTACAACTAAATAACATCACAACTATACAAATAGCATCACAGCTATATAAATAACATCACAACTATACAAATAGCATCACAGCTATATAAATAACATCACAACTATACAAATAACATGACAACTATATAAATAACATCACAACTACACAAATAACATCACAACTATAACATCACAACTACACAAATAACATCACAACTATACAAATAACATAACTAAATAACATCACAACTATACAAATAACATCAACTGTACAAATAACATCACAACTATGCAAATAACATCACAACTGTACAAATAACATCACGACTATACAAATAACATCACAACTATATAAATAACATCGCAACTACCTGCTTTCACTTACCTGCACTCTGCCTCACCTCTCTGGTTGTTCAATAAACATTGTTAACATTACATCCGTGTCTCCGTCCCCTTCTGTACGTAACAGAAGACCGGACCACAACCGTCTGAACAACCACGATGAGCACTCCGGATCTGTTTCAAGACCTTGTGGATGCGCTTCGCCGCACTCTCACCAGCACTTCCACACCAACAACACCAGTGACCACTTCCGCATTCACCGCTGCATCTCCTTCACCACCTGCCATCACCAGTCCCATGGCCAAACCGGCGCCCTTCTCTGGCTCGGTGGAGGACTGCAACGGATTTCTACTGTTTGCTATTCCTGGAGATGCAACCGCACTTATATCCCAATGACTATGCTCTCCAGTTCAGAACCCTAGCTGCAGCAAGCGGTTGGAACGAACAAGCCCTCATTACCACCTATCATCAAGGACTGGATCCCCATGTGTGGTTGCATCTCGCTGCATACGAGGATACCATCGGGCTCGAAAAAATTCATCCAACTATCCATCAGATTCGCCACTCGTATGCAGCTGTGTCTCGAAGAGCACCAGGACCAGTGGTTATTTCCATCTATCCTCCGCCAGCCTGAATCCGTCAGTCATCCAAAACCAGCCAACGAACCCATGCAAATTGAAAAATCACGTCTTTCGTCCGCTGAGCGACAGAGGAGGCTGACCCAGAATCTTTGTTTGTATTGTGGCCGCCCTGGGCATTACATCTCTGAATGCCCCACTCGTCCAGTGTGACCTATGGTGACTGTCATCATGCCTACGTTGAATAAGATGAAACCACTCACTATTGTTGTAAACCTTACTGCTGCTGATTTCTGTCTTGCAGTTAATGCTCTCCTCGTCAGCTGGAAACTTCATCTCCGGAGCTCTCTGTCGCTCAAACTCAAGACAACAGCCACATCTGCTGGTTCTGGAGGACTCAACATCTGACGTGATTCTAGGGCGCCCATGGCTTGAGCAGCATAATCCCATCATCTCTTGGTGGACAGGAGAGATCCTGAGGTGGGGTAACCAATGTTTTAATGACTGTTTTCCCAAGTTTCCTGTTCCTAGTCTTCCAGGTTCTGAAAAAATCCAAGTCTGCATTACGTCAGTGGAATTTCCACTCGAAAACCGTTCTACGGACATCCCTGCATGTTACTCCCAGTTCAGTGATGTCTTCTGTCTGAAGAAGGCCTCCACGCTGCCTCCCCATCGGCCATGGGACTGCACCATCGACCTCATCCCCGGTGAGCCAGTGCCCAGAGGAAAGATCACTTTCCATCCCGGAGGAGAAGGCCATGGATGAATACATCAACGAGGCTCTGTCGCAAGGCTACATACACCCGTCTACTTCCCCTGCTGCTTCCAGATTTTTCTTTGTGGCAAAGAAGGACGGAGGCTTGCGGCCCTGGATAGACTACAGAGCTCTAAAGAAGATCACCATGAAATTCAGGTACCCACTTCCTCTCGTCCCATCTGCGCTGGAACATCTACGCGGCGCCACTGTGTTCACCAAGTTGGACCTCTGCAGCGCATACAACCTCATCAGAATACGTGAGGGGGATGAATGGAAGACAACTTTTGTGACCCCTACCGGCCACTATGAGTATTGCGTCATGCCATGTGGACTTGTCAACGCCCCCTCCATATTCCAAGATTTCAAGCATGAGGTGCTCCGGGAGTTTTTGCATAAGTCAGTATTGGTCTACATCAACAACATCTTGATCTACTCCCGGAGCCTGGCCGAACATCGCCATCACATTGCGGAGGTCCTCCAACACCTGAGGGATTACCATCTGTTTCTGAAAGCCGAGAAGTGTACATTCCATCAGCCCTCAGTGCAGTTCTTGGGATATAACATCGACCGCAGTGGCGTCCGCATGGACGAGAGGAAGGTCACCGCCATCAAGGACTGGCCCATTCCCACCTCAGTTAAAGAATTACAAAGATTCCTGGGTTTCGCAAACTTTTACCGAAGATTCGCATCGTCACCACTCCACTCACGGATCTGCTGTGCAGTAAGCCCAAGTCTCTGTCCTGGACTCCAGCCGCCACACAAGAGGTAGAGGTAGACGCCTCTACCACAGGAGTGGGAGCGGTATTGTCACAGCAGCAGGGGAAACCAAGTAGACTCCATCCATGTGCCTTCTTCTCCCGCAAACTCAACCCGGCGGAGGTCAACTATGACATCGGCAACCGGGAGCTTCTCGCCATCAAGCTTGCCCTGGAGGAGTGGAGGCATTGGCTCGAGGGAGCCAAACATCCTTTTGTGGTTTTAACAGACCATAAAATCCTGGAGTACTTACGAGATGCTAAATGATTGAATCCTCATCAAGCAAGATGGGCTCTTTTCTTCACCAGATTCAACTTTACCATTTCCTACCGTGTTGGATCAAAGAACATAAAAGCTGATGCTCTATATCGTATTCATGGTCCTGAAGACTTCATTACAGATCTTCCAGTCTCCAACGGATGCACCTGTATCATCAGTGGATCGGTTATCTAAGTCCTGTCGAATTAATTCCCCTGCGAGGACTTCCAACGGCAATGGATACAGCTGAAATAATGTTCAACTATGTTTTCAGATACTATGGACTACCCGAAGTATTGTATCTGATTGAGGATCTCAGTTCACCTCACGCGTCTGGAAATCCTTTTTTAAGCTCCTAGATATGACCATAAGTCTCTCCTTTGGCTACCATCCCCAGACGAACGGGCAGATGGAGCGGAAGATACAGGAGATCGGCCATTTCCTGTGTACCTTCTGTCACGGCCACCAGGACTCCTGGTTTCTGGGTTGGGCCGAGTACGCCCAGAACTCCCTCCGTCAGCCCACCCCCTTCCAGTGCTGTAGCGTCTGGATAGATCCGGCGTAGTCAATCAACTTTGGAATTTTCAGAACGCTTTTAACCTGCTGAACTGTGTTTGTAAATCACGGATCGGCACCGGCCAGTCCAGAAAAACAGACACTTTGACACGTTTGTTACTCTGTCAGAAATTAAACAGAGAATCCCACTTCCTAGCTCTGGAGACTTCAAAGGATCACCCCTCCCTTTGTGGGCCCAGAGAGGCCAGCCAAATTCCAACACACACCACAAAGACACATACACGCACACTAAGGACACACACAGACACACAAACATGCATTGAAGACTGTATGTGTAAAATATAATTATGCCTAAATGTAACCGCCGTTGTATGTCAAATTGCATATAGTTATTCCCACTGTATAAGCTTAGCTTGGATTGTAGTTGTGCTAGTGTAATTTCTAATGATACTATTGTCTGTAAACCATAACTTTTTATATGCTTTTCTGATCTGTTGAGTTTGGTTTCGTTTTAAAGCTCTTGCTACCTCTCATTCACTGAGATATGTCACATAGCTGCAGAATGCACTGTTCTATTTTTTAATGGTACTATGAACGAAAATGCACCCTGATCTAACATATCATAAATTATGCAAATCAAGCCACAAGACAAGACAAAGGAAAGTTTGCCCGCCAACTTTGCACCTATGTCATTGGCTATTCCACCTCAAGGAGGTGTGTCGGCTTGTCTGTCATAAAAGAGGAGCACCAGGATTTTCCGGTGTGTTCTCCCAATTGCCCTGAATCATCCCTCGCCCACTCACGCACGTCTCTCCTGGACGTCACGGCGGCGCGCTTCCATCGGGCTCATCTTTGTCACAGACACGCCAGGCTCTACACTCACCCAATCACAGCTCACTCCCTCACCAGAATACTAACAAGCCACACCTGACACTCATCACAGACATCATCAGCAGCACTACAAAAGACACTCCAGAGCACACAGTCACTGTCCGGTCTCATTAACGCATACCTACCTGTTATGCTTACCTCAAGGACTCCTCTAACGACTACTTACCTGTCTCCAGCGTTCTCCAAGATTCCTAGTTTTCTCCTGTGAGTGTCTCTGTGTCTAGTCTGCTCCACGTCTGCCTGCCATCCACGATCCCTGGGAAAAACAAGACAAGTATCAGACTCAAGAATATCATCTGCCACAGACTTTACCTGCTTTCACTTACCTGCACTCTGCCTCACCTCTCTGGTTGTTCAATAAACATTGTTAACATTACATCTGTGTCTCTGTCCCCTCCTGTATGTAACAGTATCTTAATAAACATTAATGTGATGACCAATCAGGTACAGGCAAGGACAATTGCATCGTATTATTGTAATGCATCCTTTGAACCAGAAAAAGACAGTACTCATGCTACAGTAGATCATGATAGTTTAGTACCCACACTCTATGGTATTGTCATGGTAGACTTCACTCTGGTCACATGCTCTAGCCACAGTGTCCATCTAGTATCCACCACCTTTAGCAACAAAAGTACAATTTTGACTTTGTGTCTTATCTGTCTTCTACCTGTCTGCTATATTCATCTCATTACCAGTTTGTCTGACCAAACTCTTGATTCTTTTTTTGTCTCCGCCAATAGAGTCGTGATGAAACCGAGGTGCACACTGAGCTTGGCAGTTGCCCACTGAAAATGTACATGCCATCAGCCCGACACGATTGGGATTATCATAGAAGGACAGCCCGTGGTCAGAGGTGTGCCAAACCTGTCGAAAGCATGCTGCCTCCTGTTTGGACGTACCTATGCCCTTGACCTCATGTTTCCCTCAAAACTGGTGAATACTTTTGAGATACTGTATATCAGAGGCTTTTTGTGGGATTGGACCCCATGCGTCCTAAGCCATCATCCAAGTATGCAAATCTCCTCACCAATTTGTTTTAGATTATTTATCATCATAATTTGAAAAAAATGCAATCACTTTGGTAGGTGAGCTTACCAAATACCAACTTTTACCAGTACTTTTTATTTTTATTTGTTTTTGACCTTTAAGACTCATTTGACAGGTACACTGTTAAAAGTGACACTGGTTGACATTGAATAAATGCTATTGTCTTTAACACTCTGAGGTCTGAGGGTATCGCCGGCGATACCACCGCGTTTTTTTTCTTACCAGTGTGAAAGAGACTCAAAATACTCTGTCAATGTTGCACATACAATTAAGAGTTATACACCATTTTAATCTGTTGAATATCTTCTTTCATTTGTGTACACTCAGAGTAAAAACACAATGTTGTGCTTTTTGTAAAATAAAGAAAACTAACATGATGCGTGATATCTCGTCTCCCTCTGAACAAAGTTCAATCTGATAGTTCTCAGAAAATTAACTGTAACTTAGTGAATACGAATGACAAAAAAATGACACATACGTCTAAAGAAACGTTGAAATGTCAGGTTTTAAATCGTGTAAGTCAAATCAAAAACAAACATTCTGTGTTTATGTAATCTGTATGAAAAGAGAGCCATGTCAGAAGTCCGTGATTCAGCTCATTACCCGCTAATGCGGCCACGCCCACGGAGCCAGCGCTATTCAGAGGCAATTTCAGAGGCAATACATGCATTCATCGTCTCAATCGTGTATTTATTGTCTTGAAAAGTGTTTATTTGGATGGTAAAGCCATGGTTAGCAATCTCTAGAAGACATGCAGTTAGTTCCTGGTTCTTCTTCTTCTTTATATGGATTTGTGGCCTAAAAGTGTACAGAGCGCCCTCCGGCTGCAAGTATGAATTGCATCCAGCACTCATAGTGATGATATATAGAATAAATATAGAATAAATATTACTCCTCTGTATAGAAATTTGACATAAACATATAAGAATCCATCAATATTTCTCCAAATGTGCATGCTTTAAGCTAAAAGCCTATATGAAATGCCACAGAGGTAACATAATTGTTCAGACACTTTGCATCACAGAAATGCATTCTATTTTAAAGAATATAATAGAATACCATTATTTTAAATTCAGCTGAGACATGATTACAGAGGGTTTTTTCACACCCTACCTGACTGAAAGGCCTCATTAATATGCAAGTCATTTCAGGTCATTACTATTTGATTCGTCTTCTCAGGTGTAAATGGTCCATTATTCATGATGATTCACGCCTCCACGCATACTGTGTTTCTTGACAAAAAGTGACTTACAAAAACTAAATCAATATATTGTTTTATATGAGGAGTAGCCAGCATAATTTTTACATAATTCTGAAGCAAAAACTCTAGTCTACAACCTCCAATACCCAAAAGTCTTATGAACACAGATTTAATATACTTTTTTTGGCCTCATTTCAGTGACTTAAGTTTTTTGTTTTTTCAGTAACCACGCATAAATGTTATTCCTTCAAAAACACAAACATGTACATACATGTTCCTTACATATTATTGTAGCCTAGTTTGTGCTGAATACAGTGTAATGACACTTGTGTCATTAATGTGTTTATGAACAAATGAAAAAAGCACAAATGTCAGGGCATGTCAAAACTTCTCCAGGCCCCAAATCAGCCTCAGACTCCAGAGGGTTAATCTATCTTCCCATGTTTTTCTTCTTCAATTGAATTTGTAATTGTTTTTGACACAGTCTGTTTATGTAAATTTAATCACTGTAGTGCTTAGAATATAGACATTTAGATTTATTTTCTGAAGTTATAGCCAGGACTCAAAATGTTTTTTTTTTTTTTTTTTTTTTTTTTTGTTTGTTTTTTCACATATGATTAGGTTAATTTTACTAAGAACATAAAGTTCATAAAACCTAATTAAAATGAGTACAGGTAACTTGTAGCAACCCATAAATAAGTTACATGTACCAATAAAAGTAGGTTTATCTAACTGAGTATTACTAGTACTATTAGTTAACTCAACTTGATTTTGTTGTGTTTGTATTAAGTAATGTTACAGTGTTTATTATACTTAAAAAAGGCTGCAAGTTGACTCAACTTAAAACATCCAATGCAGCCACTTGCCTCACTTTTTATAAGTTAGGTCTAGGTATTACTTTTTTTACAGTCTGGTTAGTAATAAGTGAAGCTGGTAATGCTGTTTGTGGAGTTGTTAATCAGATCTTCAGAGATTTAATGTCTTTTATCTTCAGTTCATCTAAGGCTGTGGCTGAAGTCGTAGATCTTGTGTTTCTCTTTCCTTCATTGATTCTGCTTGTTATCATCAATGTTGGCAATGAAAATGGATGGAAAAAATAGGACGTTTCAACAATGACATCAGTAACTAAAATCCTAGTGGTCAGAAAAACAATAAAAATTAGACACATTTTTAAAAAAATAAAATAAAATAAACAAGAGCACACTTTCACATATGAAAACTGCAATAGATATTTCTAGTATTATTTTTAGTTTACTATTTAGGTTTTTTTATTATTATTTATTTGATTTGCTCAGTGTGTTTTGTACTGCTTAGCATATTGTGCTTCATTTTTACCATGGCTCCTATTTGCTGAATCATATTTTTATGGTGCTCTTTTTTTCTTTTGCAATGTTACTCTCATCAGTGCAGAAATAGGGTGATCACAGGTTAACTGCAGTGATTTGTTCATCACAAGACATGAAGCAGAGGAACTAGTACAGACAAAAAACAATAAAATAAAATAATAATAATAGAAACACCCTCACATTTATTAGAAAAGGGAAAAATAAATCCTTCACCATTGCTGTTTATGCAATACAGTTTTTGAATAGCAAAAATCACTTGTTTTTCCAGAAATGAATAATAAAATGTGTAACTTAACTCCTGAATCCTCAGAAAGTGTAAAAGATTGTACAGACACATTCCAGGTAAAATATAATCCTTAAAATTGCATAACTCCCAAAATTACTAACAAAAACCAAATCTCTACTCTATACACACACAAAGAAATTATATTATTTGAAACAAACCAACAATTATCTATCAATTTATCACAAACTTCTCATAGTATAATTTAACCCTTCACCATTCTCTACGGTTAGTCTCTAACTAGTGGCTATATCCAACAACAGAGTTGGTCATGGTACACATAATATCCATAACGGCAAAATAGCCGACTGTTTGTATGAAGAAAAAGTAAAACATTTTTATCAGAAATCACTTAGGCTGAATTCAACAGTTGCAGAAAAAAGTTTCCATGCACTTTTAGTTTTATGATTATCATTTGATTTTACTTTATCATCACTGATTTTTAATTTCACTGCTTCTCACCATTAACGTCTCTGACATAAGATTTATTCACGCACACACATCTACATATATAAAAATAACGTGAATGAGTGGTTTAGAGATGTCAATTAGTTGTCATCAAATTAATTATATGATATGCTAAATAATCAAATTATTCACATTTCAGTAAATGTATCAATAGTTAATAGTACATTTACATTTAAAATAGACGTTAAACTAGGGCTGTCAATTTAAAACATTAATTTAGAGGTGACCTAGTGCTGAAGATGGGTGGATGAAGTGGTCAGATAGACTCATTTAAGAGAGAGAGCAGGAGCATTGGACCGGGAGCCCCACTCTATAGGCTTGCGATACTCTTTTCCCAACTGCACTGGGTGCTCTGGATGAGTGTAGGAAGGACCATCATAGAGCTTCCAGACGCCTCTGAGCACCTTACAGGAGCGGACCTCATTTATAGCGTGTTGGTCCAAAGAAGGGCAGTCCTCTCTGATCACACATTCGGTACCCTGAAATTCTTCTTGATCATAGAGCCAAATCTCACGCTAGAAGGAGAGAAAAAAAGAGGTAACACTTTACAATAAGGTTTTGTTTCTTAACATTAATGAATGTATTAAAATAGCCCAGCTAACAGAATTTTGTTATAAGAACATTCTCTAAATATTCAGTGTTGGTTCTGGAAACATTAAAAACATCCAGTTTTTTTTTTGACGTTATAGGAACGTTTTTATAAGGTATAATGTTCCTCAAACGTTCTTTCAACTTAATTTTGATCTAAAATTCAACATTGTATTAAACATGATTGAAAGAATGTTTCAGGAACATCATATTAACCTTTAAATAACATTCTACTAACATTAAGGAAACTGAACATCTTCATGTTCTTGGAATGTTACAAATCAACGTTCCTACAATGTTGAATTTTAGATCAAAATTAAGTTGAAAGAACATTTGAGGAACATTATACCTTATAAAAATGTTCCTGTAATGTCAAGAAAACTGGACGTTTTTAATGTTCCCAGAACCAACACTGAATATTTAGAGAACGTTCTTATAGCAAAATTCTGTTAGCTGGGAACTAACCATGAGCAATACATTTGTTACTGTGTTTGTTAATCTTTGTTAATGTTAGTTAGTAAAAATGCAGCAGTTCATAGTTTGTTCATATTGGATCATGTTTTGTTTTTTAGAGTGACTTGTGCTTTTTTTTTTTATGTGACAAACCATACACACCCAGTTAAGGTGCCATTGTTCAAAGCACTTCACAAGGACCTCCATGGCATTTTCTTCTTTTTCTTTTTCTGCAGTTTTGTAGTACACCCTAACAAGAACTTCAACAAACTTCTCTGACAGCAGACTGGATACCTGAAAAAAAAAAAAAAAAATCAAACATAATATGCTGATCAAAATCTAGAAAATGTATTCCTTTGAAACTGCTTTGACTTACCCATATTGAATGGATATTATGATAATGTTTTGTGAGTGAATCAATATATAATATAGAAATAAAGTAGCAATCATTGTTCACAGAATTTGATTTGTAGCTTTATATGTATTTATTATGTATGTATTTATTTATTTATTTATTTATTTTCTAAATCACACGAGTGGTCTAGAAGAAGTTGAAGTTGAATAGTGCTCACATCGTACATTGAGTAAAAATGCTTTCTCCTTTTGGCATGAAATGAATTGTAAAATAAAACTGATATACATACACATCTGACTATGAGCACCTTTAAAGGTCTTTTGAATATTGATCTAAAGGTAACATTTTTTATTGATCTATTTTTATGTCTTTTTTGTGTGTAAAATTGTAGTGACTGTTAGTCTTATGTAAAACTTGATGTGATGTGCGACCAGGACTTTCTGGGAAAATAATCAGAATATCTCATTTATTTTCTCAACTGGGACTTGTATATTGGATCCATCTTCCCACGTTCCCAGCCAGTTTGTCACCATGGTCACTAATTATTTTGAGTTTTATTCAATAAAACATCAACATCTAAACCTCTATTAATTCTCAGTAAGATCTTCTGTAGACGTGTGACAGAAATAAAGTCAGTCTGGTTAGTAATAAGTGAAGCTGGTAATGCTGTTTGTGGAGTTGTTGAATCAGATCTTCAGTGATTTCATGTCTTTTATCTTCAGTTCATCTAAGGCTGTGGCTGAAGAAAGTTGTAGTTTGTGTTCTTATTCCTCTTTCTTTCAGTGTTTGTTCACAGCAGGTGTTTGAATGATTGAAAGAATGTTTCAGGAACATCATACTAACCTTTAAATAACATTCTACTAACATTAAGGAAACTGAACATTTTCATGTTCTTGGAATGTTACAAATCAACATTCCTACAATGTTGAATTTTAGATCAAAATTAAGTTGAAAGAACGTTTGAGGAACATTATACCTTATAAAAACGTTCCTCTAATGTCAAGAAAACTGGACGTTTTTAATGTTCCCAGAACCAACACTGAATATTTAGAGAACGTTCTTATAACACAATTTTGTTAGCTGGGTTGCGAATGTTCGTTTGAACAATGGAATTGTTGAACTAAGTAATGATGGAACTTGCAATGTTAGTTGGCTAACGATGCTTTTGGGAAATACACCCCTGGTTGGGTCCTCAACGTAAACCTCAGGTCATTCATGTGACTGCCTGAAGTAGCCCTTGCCTGGTCTCCACCAGGACGAGAACTAGATTGGCCCTGTCCCAAACAGCGCACTTCATGTGGACTTTCGGTCTCGTGGATTTAAATTGTGCGTGCTCGCCGAGTCTACGAGTCCATAGGCCGTCCCATTCAGCATTTTAACGCTCTGAAGTGTGCTCAGCAGCGCCCCCTTTGTACCCTTGAAGCGGTCTTCCGCGAAGCCCACATAGATGCAGGCTCCGCACACTTTAACTACCCAGGAATCCTTGCGAAATGCCAATCAGACAACGGATGGGAGGAGATTTCGCTCAAGAGCAATTGATGACATGGCTGAGAAGAAAATATTTAAGTGTAGGTATCATTACGGTTTTTATGACCCAGGTGTACATTTTACCAGTTGTTACCTACAGTTTATACAAACGACCAGTGGTTGATATCTCAAACATAATAATAGCGTGTTGAATAATATGATCGCATTATGATTCATTAAATAAATAGAACCGGATGTCAGGGCTTTACAGAGTCATATGTAAACCTAGTATTTATATTTAAAAAACAACCAGACCGTTATTTCCGGTGTGACGATCGAGTCTGTCCCAAAAATACCTCTCAATGCGCCCTCGTGGACTCATGCCAAGGGCCCTATAGGTCTGCACTACGTGACGTCACCAAAGTGTTTACTCTGAGGAAGTCCACAAGTCCGGAATGTGCCATTTGGGACAGGGCCATTGACGCAGAGGCACGGGAACCCCACCTCTCCTGAGGTATTGGAGCCGTGAACTCTGAGATGGCCATGTTTCCGCAGTGTGATCATGACTCATCCTCGAGCTCCAACTCAACTGTGACCATCTGTCAGCACCAGGTAATGACCACATCCCGAAACACATGGGTGGAATGTCATAAAAAGATGCAACATCACACCCGTGTAAAGATCTTTTGGGGAAAAATACTCTCTTTTAGTGCTGAGGCAGACAGGGGAAATGGCCACAGCAATACTGACAGGGATTTAGTGCAGCCTGCAATGTGTTCTCACTTTTAATGAAGACGTAACTTCAGCTAAATGAACAACAACTCATTGAAGGCGCCCTCACTCACTAGCTGTAAAAACAGCTGTTTTTTTAAAAAAAAGGTCTGGAGATTGCAACCACCACTGTAGTGCTGTAACACCAACATGAACAAAGAGGTTTATTCCTGAAGAACTGGTTTGTAAGATACTCTTTAAAGGATTAGTTCACTTTCAAATAAAATTTGAAGGGAGGAATAAGGGTCTTATCTAGTGAAACGATCTGTAATTTTCGAAAAAAGTGTAAATGTATATGCTTTATATAAACAAATGATCACCTTCCAAGTGGTTCCGCCAAAACCGCACTTTCGTATTCTTCAAAAAGCTTACGCTGTATGTCCTACACCTTCCCTATTCTACTTACGGAAAAAATGTAACTGGCACTGCATTCATTCCGTAAGTAGAATAGGGAAGGCGTAGGACATACAGCGTAAGCTTTTTGAAGAATACATAGAAATGCAGTTTTGGCGGAACCACTTGGAAGGTGATCATTTGTTTATATAAAGCATATACATTTACATTTTTTCGAAAATTACAGATGGTTTCACTAGATAAGACCCTTATTCCTTGTCTGATATTGTTTAAAGCCCTTTGAAGCTGCACTGAAACTGTCATTTTGACCTTTTGGACCATGTGATATTTCAGTTTTTCTTTTTTAATAAATCTGCAAAAATGTCAACAATTCTGTTTTTTTCTGTCAATATGGGGTCTGGATGATTTTAGGGGTCTGAATACTTTCCGTACCCACTGTATATTATATATATATATATATATATATATTTTTTTTTTTGTTTGTTTGTTTGTTTGTTTTTTTTTGCAGTTTTTGCAGTTTTTGACTGAAAATTGGAATGTAGTTAGAATTCTAAAGTGCAGTTAGATCATTTTCTACTGTGAAATTACTTTGAAAGTAATGCAATTATTGACCTGGAATATACTGTAATTTCACACTAAAATGTTTTACAGTGTATTTGTAATGTTATGAATTTCTAAAAATTCAGAAATGCTAAATTATTTGAACCAAAATGTGGTACCTCAAACTTATTAATCTTGCGGGCTTTGAAGGGGTTCCTCTTTCTGTAGAAATAGACGTTGTCAATTGGGTTTTCATCCTTGATGTTATAATCCAGTTGAATCACCAGCACTGTTAGACCTTGCTGTAAAAAAAGACCAAATTCTGACAGTAACAAACCATTTTCCATTAAAACAGTAATATACTGTAGAAAACAATACATTCTGGGTGATATTTGTCATTTTCAAGAAAATCGCCTGCAGGAATATACTGAGAGTTAACATCGCTCAAAGTCGACACTCAGAGGGGTAACACTTTATTTTAAGGGTCCAGAATAATGCATTAGTTAAAGGCTCTCTAAGTGATCCTGGGTGGAGTAACTTGTTGACGTTCGAAGTGTTGTCAAACAAAACAGAGGCTAGCTAGACCCTCCCTCCTCCTCCTCCTGCTCCTCCCCTCCGTGCTTCCTGAAACAGTCATGAACGCGCATTTAAAATGTAAGTAGCTTGCATATTGACGCTGCTTGTTGGTTATTGGCTGGAGCATGTTTATTATGTTTTGTGGTCCAGGCTGCACCAGTTTGTTTTTGTGTCCGTTTTTGGAGCTTGTGGCGACTACAGAGACTGCGTTTTTTTACAGTGTGTTCAGGGGACAGGCAGCTAGCGCATAGTGAGGAGATGTTTGCTGTATGTGACAAAAAATGTTTTGGCCTAAAAACGCGTGACATCACTTAGAGCACCTTTAAGCGTTAATTAATGATGAACTTGTTCACAATTAAGCATTAGTTAAGAATGAACACACTAGTAATTAATGATTAACTTAACATATAGTAGGGCATATTAGCCATTATTTACAAATTATTAAACATTTGAAAGATACACATTTATGCTATAAATAAACAAAAGTAACCTAGTAATTAATGATTAACTGAATATACAGTAAATGATTTTTAATAATGATTGTTATTTTTGTGTAGTGATGTAATTATATTTCTGTGCCATTCTATTAAGTTAACCACACCATAAACTAGTAATTATGCTTAATTACTGATGGTTTTCAGTTATAAATTGCTAAAATAGTATAATAAAGACAATTTGACCCCCAAAGTAAAAGGTATATGCACATTAATTATGGAACTTATTGAGTGATATTCAAGTTTATTGACCAGATTATGCCAATAATTATGGCTAAACTGCCACTAATACAGTACTAATAAAGTTCATTTGATCCCTTTATAGGTTCTTATTTACACCATTGGTTTTAGTTATTCTGCAGCGTTCATTTTATATTCTCTTTGTACGTTTGGATAAATGGTGAAAGATACATCAGGGACGTATTGGCAACATTTAAACATAAGCATATTACGCTTTTACAGCAGAAATACTTAAAACATTTACGAATATTTTATATCATAAAGATAACTGTATAATTTCCCTTTTACCATTTTATAGATAAATGTTTTATCCCTAAACCCAAAAATAACCATTTTATAGAGAATATAAAATGATCGTAATGGACATTAATATTTAGGAAAATGACAATTTTAGTAACACTATATTGCATTAAAAGGATATTTTGAGCCACTTAATCCACTTAAACCTCTAAACCTACCTATAACCATTTCTTAAAAATATGTAGTTATAAAGAAAAACATAATAGACAGAAAAGTGTAACTTAATCAAAATAATTTCCGAATGACGATGTGTTGCAGTTGCAGTCCTCTCTGGTGATATATAATAGTTTTATATCAGGTACAGAGCAGAATTTAAGTTATTAATCTTGAAAATGGTATTCCGCTTCACTTCACTTCACTTCACTTCACGGCATGTCACAATCTGTGACGAAGCAGGTGAGAGCCAATGAGCATTGACATCACTTCTGTAAAACGTGTTGTGTAAAGTTTTTTGAGGCGGCAATTTTTTAATTCATAACGATCGCTGAATTTGTTTACGGTCACTGTTGAGGATGGAGATGAAGATCGGCGGATGAAGAATTCAATATGGATCTGTTCCTCGCAGTCGTATGGATTATAAAGATGTGGATTAAAGCAAATTGTCTTTATTATACTATTTTAGCAATTTATAACTGAAAACCATCATTAATTAAGCATCATTACTAGTATATTGTTCGGTTAACTTAATAGAATGCCACAGAAATATAATTACGTCACTACACAAAAATAATATTAAGTTGTAGATAATGACTAAAAAACATTTACTGTACATTCAGTTAATCATTAATTACTAGGTTACTTTTGTTTATTTATAGCATAAATGTGTATCTTTCAAATGTTTAATAATTTGTAAATAATGGCTAATATGCCCTACTATATGTTCAGTTAATCATTAATTACTATTGTGTCCATGCTTAACTAATGCTTAATTGTGAACAAGTTCATCATTAATTAATGCTTAACTAATGCATTATTCTGGACTCTTAAAATAAAGTGTTACCAGACAGAGAAACAAGACCAGAAAAAAGAGACGAGCAGAAACACAAGAACTACAACTGACTTCAGCCACACTGAGTGTCAAACCAGTTCACAAACCAATTTAACATTATTAGTTTCATACATGTAGAGAAGCTCTTGTTGAGAATTAACAGATATGGATGTTGATGTTTTATTGAAAATAAAAATGTATTGAAGTGTGTAGTCACCATGATGGTGACCAGTGTCTGCTTTAGTTGAGCTCTTGACTCTTTTACATTAGCTTTCTCTGGCTGCTGAAACTGAGTGTTTATAAAACAAACATGTTTGATATGACAGGGAAAAGCCAACATAAAGTTGATCCCACAATGTTTCAGTAATCAGGAAAAATATTGAAGCCAAATAAAAAAAATTAAAAAAAATTAAAAAGTCAAAGGTCAAGAGCTCAACTAAAGCAAGCACTGATCTCCTCAATGGTAACATCAAACCAAACATTTTCAATTAAACATCAACATCTAAACTTCTGTTAGTTCTCAGTAAGATCTTCTGTAGAAATAAAGTTAATCTGGTCAGTAATAAGTGTAATAATGTGTAATGGCTGGAAGACAGTTATAGTTCTTGTGTTTCTGCTCATCTCTTTTTTCTGTTCTTGTTCTTTTCAGTGGTTCTGCTTGTTAAAAGCAGGTGTTCATCATTAACGCTCAATCATCACTTAAATATTAACTTAATTATCTCACTGCAACACAGCATCAATGTTACTTTTACTCTGTAGTGTGGACATTAGAGGATGATCCTGTGGGGTTGAAAGGGTTAAAGGTGTAAGATAAAAAGACACCCATAAAATGTATTATAACAGTAACAAACTGTAAGTTAAAAAACAGTGTTGCCAGTATTTTACTGTAAAAAGCCTGGTAAGGTCTAACAGTGTGTGAGAGTTGATTTACAATATTTCAAGAACTTAAATTGTCCAAATAAAAAGATGAGACAGAAGTGAATACAACGTACATTAACTATGGAATTCTCA
Source organism: Chanodichthys erythropterus (assembly GCF_024489055.1). Classification (NCBI taxonomy): domain Eukaryota; kingdom Metazoa; phylum Chordata; class Actinopteri; order Cypriniformes; family Xenocyprididae; genus Chanodichthys; species Chanodichthys erythropterus. The sequence goes on from NC_090232.1 coordinate 53,769,298, forward strand.
GGAATGTTAGCTTGTATGGTCCATTCGTCCACTGCTTTAATCCAGTTGTTCTTTAGTGTTTTCTAGAGGATTAAAATCAAACAAATGAGAATAATCTGTTTCAGAATCAGTTGGTAAATTTTAGCCAATATCTGTATAATGTTAAATACATAAAATGACATGCACAACATAAGCATCATGAACATTTTTAAAGAGAGTTTTATATGCTAGAATATCTGTGTAATTGTACAAACTAGCACAAAGTGACTTTGAAAGGGTGAATACATGTGAAGTGGGACACTGTATCTAGACTTTTTTCACATTTGCGCCATCTTTGATTTTTAATGGGAATGAAAGCGAGGCTGTGAGGGATAGACATACATTTCTTCAGTGGTTTGTACTGTTATGTGTTTTTTGATTGTTCTGCTGAGAAATTTAAGTAGACAAAAAAACTCCAGACAACACGAGCTGTGGAAAATTATAAGTGATCTGAGAGCTTTGTGCAGCCTTTTTTTTTTTTTTTACAGCAGATGACATTGAAAACAATCTATCCTTCACAACCTTGACATACCTGTCAAGGTGATGCTCTGTTATTATAAACTCTTGTCTATCACAATGTGATATTATCTTGTCTATACTGGATTACGTATTATGTATTACTAGTAAACTGGAACAGTCATTTTAACGGAGGAGAATACATTTCAAACCCTTAGGTTAGTAGTGTAAGGCAATGTGTTAAATGTCTAAAATTGCCTTTAAAAACCTTGCTCACTAAAATGATAATGGCAAGGAAGAATAACAGTAAAGAAAGAAGCAATAACAGAGCAGGTTGCATTTTATTAATTGAAGTATTAATAAAATGATATGGAGAAATCTTGGAGACTCTTGCTGAGAAAAAAAAAACAAAACAGTAATCCCACATGTGTCTCCTGTGGGGTTTCAGAAGAGTCTCAACAATGTCTCAAACTGTACTCAGATTTGAAAAAACGTCTGCAGTCAAAAGTCAGAGATCTCAATTTAAATGTGATTATTTCTTATTAAATTATCTGAGCTGCTCCACATTAATTTATACTCCTACTGAGATAGCATGGTGAAATTGATACAATGTTGAGTTTTGATCCAAACTACCATTTGGGCTGAGATTGACATTTCAATGTTTAAAGTGTGTTGGATCAGCATTGGCATTTTGATGAAAGCCGACAGCCCTCTTTTCTTGGTTCCAGAGGTGTAAAGTCCAGGGGTCAGAAAGTAAAAGTCCTGCCATATGTTTATTCCACCCACTGAAGCAGTTAAAGTTAATGAGAAGATTAAATAATTAACTGAGTAATGATTGACTATTATTGAAGACACCTGATGATAACAAGCAGAATCACTAAAGGACAAAATCACAATTTTAAGTCACCATCAATAATGTCATAATCAATAATGTAAATCTAACTCAGAGATTGGGCTCTAAATGAGTTCAGTGATTCAGGTCAAATAATGACTATGTGAAAACATAACCAACACCTGATCATCTTTTCTCTTTGCTTGTCTGGCTGTTATAACTCAGTTAAAACAAATCAAACAAAAACGAGTATTAAAAAGTCAAGGGTCACTTCTGAAACTTCTGGTTCAGGACTGAGTTTCCACGTTGCAGCAAGCCCTCTGTCAAGCCCGGGATCTCCTCTTTTGTTTATTTTAGAATTTTGCTTTCCATTTGCTTTCCATGTGCTTGACAGACTGCCTGTGTTTGACTCTGAATTAATAATAAACTGTTTCTGTACCGGCCATTCGCTTCTGGGTCCCCTGCTTTCCATAACAGGGTCAAGAGCTCAACTAAAGCAAACCCTGATCTCCATGATGGTGACTTAAATTGTGATTTTCTCCTTTGGTGATTCTGCTTGTTATCATCAGGTATCTTCAATAATGCTCAATCATCACTCAATTAATCACTTCATTATCTCATTAACTCTGACACTGCTTCAGTGGGTGGAATAAAGATATGGCAGGACTTTTACTTTCTGACCCCTGGACTTTACACATCTGTATAGAAACCCAGTGTAAGCAATGCTCAATTTAAATAACACAAAATGATTTTAGTGAATTGCTTTGGTAAGCAAAGTTTTCAAGCAAATAATTATTGTATTAAATTGATGCCACTGATTTGTTTGTAATCAATTAATTAAACTGCATATCTTCTTATACCTGCAAGGCCTTTATGTCCATGAACTTAGTTCTTGGAATCCTGGCCTCTCCCACACACTTTGGCAAGCATCTCTTGACAACATCCTTAAGTTCCATTTGGGCACCTTCCAGCCTGGGATCAGTGGAATACAAGATCTCCTCAAAGATGTGATCTGATGAAATAAGACAATTTGTTTTCGGTTGAATTTACATCATCTCTTTCTCTGTTTTCTACTACTCCCTAATCCTACTCATGTTTTCAACTGACCTGTGAGTTTGATGAACTCTGCCATCTTTTCATTGATGGATTTTGATTTCTCACGCTTGCCTTGAAGTGGTGGAGACAGGCTTGTGATCCTTGAGATCTTACGCTTGGCATCATCTTGTAAAAGGGATTCTGTCATCTCTGAGATGCTTAGACGCTCAAATCTCAAGGAGAGCTCATGTTCTACAAAAGCATCTTTAACTCTGATGTAAAAAAAAAAAAATGTATGCAGAGGTAAATACCTTAAGCAATTTAAAAAAAAAGGAAAAAAGAGTAAAACACAAAACATACTTCTCTTCAATGATATTAACAATCTTGTGTTGGTAGGCCTGGTGATACAGAGTGTATCGAGTGTGAAACATATCATAAATATTATCTGCCACCTGTGATAGAAACAAAGAGTAAGAAATAATCACTCAATACTAAATGACACAATGACTGACTCTTGACAAAACAAATGGCATTATGTAGAGCATTATTATTGTGTTGTGTCATTAATTGACATAATTATCAGAAAAGCAAGGTAACACTTTATTTTAAGGGTCCAGAATAATGCATTAGTTAACTAATGATTAACTTGTTCACAGTTCATGGAAGGCTGGAGCAGACTCGCTCCAGGTTGCTTAAATTAGGTCAGCCAGAACCGGGAACACTTCCTATAACACCAGATGTTCTCGTTACATCAGAAGAAGAATGGCATCTACGCTAATATTAGTCTTTCTGTTTATCCCGAGGCTTATCGTAGTCAGCTGAATCCGGGCCATATCCAGGTGAGATCGAGGACCGGCACCTTGACACGACCACAACGCAGCCCTGAAGTATCAGCAGAGATCGAGTCAACTAGATCATCCATTGTGAAGACATCATCAACACAACAGCCAGTGCCACAGTTCCTCAACAAACCGTCCATACCGGCGTGATGAATACGATCCTCAACTGGATGGAACTAAAATAAATACTTTGAATGTTGCGATCCTATCAGACTTATGATAGCAACCTGAATCGTAACAAAGCACTGTTCGCCAGAGGAGAACTGGCCCCCCGACTAAGCCTGGTTTCTCCCAAGTTTTTTTTCTCCATTTTAACACCTATTTGCCACCTGATGTCACCTGTTGGAGTTTGGGTTCCTTGCCACTATCGCCTTTGGCTTGCTTAGTTGGGGACTTGACATTTGACTTGACATTTGATATTCAATAGTGCTTCTGATCTGCCTGCATTGACACTATTCTTTAAGAGCTGCTGTGCAGCCAAAATAATGTACCAGTTAATCAATGTAAAGCTGCTTTAACACAATCTGCATTGTAAAAAGAGCTATATAAATAAAGGTGACTTGACTTGACTCATGGAGAACTAGAGTGGGCTCGTGGAGAATTGGAACAGTCTCGTGGAGAACTGAAGCAGGCTTGTGGAGAACTAGAGGCAGGTTCAGTCCAAAAGTCTATGAGCCAGTGGTCCATTTCATTCTGTGGCTCTGGCGCGACAGCGGCCATTGTCCGTGGCTGCTTCAGCTTCGCGGTGGCCATTTTCTTGGGCAGTTTGGGCTTTGCGGTGAGGTAATTTATTAAACAAAGAAACAGAACAGCTAGCACTTAAACTCAGGTACAAAACAACAAGAACGGACAAGGAGTGCAAGGAAGTGAGTCCAATATAAAGGGAGTGCAAACGACAAAGACCAAGTGCAGGGAATCCGGGGAGAGCGGGAGAGATGATGAGGAAGTGAGTTCAGGTATGGAAATGGAGAGGATCATGGGAAATGGAGCCCAGGGGAGACATAAACTGTAAAACACTGCTTCAGTGGATGGAATAAAGATATGGCAGGACTTTTACTTTCTGACCCCTGGACTTTACACATCTGTATCTAAGCATGTGGCTAGTCAGTTGTATGTTTGGAGAACGTTCTTATAACAAAAATCTGTTATCTGGGTGTGCACTCATACTATGAGCTCACCATGTGACACCATTGTGAAAGTGTTGAGAAACAGGAAGTAGAATGTCCCGCTGTTGACCGATATTTGAACTGCCTCCTCTAAACCTGCTCAACATTTTGAATTCACAATGAGCTCAAATATTACTAACACTGAGAGTATCACTGTATGACAATGATGTTATGTCACTGTGATCATCACATAATCTCACTTGTTGACTGGAAAGTCCTCGTTATGTTGGTAAACACTGTAGATGTGATGCTCAGTGTTATTTAAAGTAATCAGTTATCATGACCATTAATAAATAAAATATCTCTCAGGCACCTTGTCTCTGAAGCAGATGTGACTTCTCCCATCCACCCATTTCCCCTCGCACACCTGTGCAGATTTCATCAGACACTGATAGTCAAAGTTGTTTGGGATACCAAGGTAATGACAGTCTCTGTAAGGGGGAATATAAAGATACATTCAGTACTGTATCAGACCTGGCAATCTTGGAAATTTTTGTACCACAGAACGGGACTTTATTTATTTATTTATTTATTTATAACCTACCCATCACAGAAAACTGTGCACACTTTTACTTTCTCACAAAAACTAAATCTGTATGATTTGCCTTTTGAAAAATGGGGATATGGGGTAATGTCCTCATAATCATCCTCTCCTTATAATACCTGTCATACCCATGTCATTATACACATTTGTGTCCTGATATGTCAGAAAAACGCACGTGCACGTGCACGCGCACACACACACACACACACACACACACACACACACACCTATCTTCGTCTAATTTTGACTGCTAAAGTTTTTTCAAAAATTCACACCTACTCAAAAGCATTTTTTAAATTCATGATTAATATTGCATTGCATAATGTGTGCTTATACAAACTGACAACCACAAGTCAATCACATTCAATTATTTAATATGAACTGAAATAATTTTTTGTTTGCACTTTCAAGAAGGCTATATTTACATACTACAACTAACCTGACAGTCGTTTATACGTTTTGTAATGAAAACTAGTATAAAATTAAGAAACCCTTAGAAAACAGTAAAAACACTGAGTTTACATGTGATTCATTTTAAATATTTAATTTATTATTCCATTATCCTAAATCCCACAGAAAAAAGGTTTCTATTTGTAACGTGCTGCCCTTGCATTTGATCACTGCACATTAGAAATATTCGCTGAATAAACATTAGCCAATACAAACATATTGATAGAAAACAGTCGACAATGAATAGACAGGACCCATAAGAACAAAATGTATTGAGTAGTCAAGAATATCAAGTAGAAGTTAGTCCGACATAACGAGGGGGTTACATACACATTTACACAACTTTGTGTTGATTTCAGAGGTGAAGATCAGACCTCCAAAACCAAGACCTTTCAAGACCAGAGGTGTGATCGAGACCAGACCTTCCAAGACCAAAACAAGATCATTCAATCAAGATAATTCATTAATCGTGTGACTATTGAACATTAATGATGAACACCTGCTGTTAACAAGCAGAATCACTAAAAGAGAAAATCAAAAGTCACTATTATAGAGATCAGTATTTGCTTTAGTTGAGCTCTTGACCCTTGACTTTTTAATATTAGATTTTGATTAGGCTGCTGTAATTGTAATTATAACAGCCAGACACAGAAAGAGAAAAGATGATCAGGTGGTGTTGGTTATGTTTTCACATAATCATTATTTGATCTGAATCACTGAACTCATTTGGAGCCCAATATATAATAAAACACTATTATAAAGCAGTGATATTTAAATGTTTATTCATATCTAATATATGTATTTATTTTATTGTCATCTCACACATGTATCTACTTTTTTAATTTTTATAACAGGACCTTTTTTCTTAAATGGTTTTGACTACACCTCTGGATTGAACCCACTGCCAATCACTGCAATGTAGATTATGGTAAAGAACTTTAAAATTAACAGTAAATTATTGCCAACTTTTTTGCCAGTATTTTACTGTAAATCAACAGGACAACTAATAATTCAATTATATGACACAAATTAAAATCAATTTGAGACAATTTAATTGGGTTATTTAAATATGAATTCATTCCATGATGTTGAAACTATGTGAACAAATTATGTTTTACTTAATTGATTCAGTTACCGTGCAAAATAGTCCCATTTGCGTACATCAATGCCATTCCATTTATTTGCCACAATCTCATACAGGGAAGCTTTGTCCTCAGTCCTGCCCTTTGCTGGCCACTGAAAGGATAAAAAGTACTTTCAATACTAAACTTAAACACTATAATTTGTTGGAAATTGGCTGAAATGGCAGCATACAGGATTTTGTACCTCTGGAGCTGCAGTATCAACCCCCTTAATTAACTCCTGAATAAAGATGAAATCTTCCTGATTAAGCTTGTGATCTTTAATCAGCTCCTTTTTCAGTTCTTCATTCTTCTCTACTATGTCCAGAAACAGCCAAACCGAAGCTACCTCATGCTATGAAATTAAAACATACACAAACAAAATATTGTGTAAAACTAGCGTCACATATTATAACTGTATACAGTCATAAAACATAATAATATAGAATATAATCTTGAAATATAATCTGGAAGTAGCATCTGGACCAATCAATTGTGTGACTATTGAACATTAATAATGAGCATCTGATGTTAATAAGCAGAATAACCAAAAGAGAAAATCACAATTTAAGTCACCATCATGGAGATCGGTGTTTGCTTTAGTTGAGCTCTTGACTCTTGACTTTTTAATATTAGATTTTGTTTGGCTGCTGTAACTGAGTTTAACAGCCAGACAATAAATAGAAAAGATGATCAGGTGGTGTTGCTTATGTTTTTTACATAATCATTATTCACATAATCATTAACCAACACCACCTGTCCATCTTTTAACTTTGTGTGTCTGGATGTTATAACTCAGTTACAGCAGCCAAACAAAATCTAAATATTAAAAATTCAAGGGTCAAGAGCTCAACTAAAACAAAAACTCATCTCTAGTATGGTGACTTTTATATTTTCTTTGGTGATCCTGCTTGTTAATATCAGATCACCTTCCTGACACATTCACTGTGTTCACATGTATTGCCTTGATGAACACCTCATGTCATGTTTGGCTTTGGATCACGATTCAAAGAAAGGCTAGTGTATTGTTAATATATAGTTATGTATTGTAACATTTTGTTAATGGTCAGGTACCTTACAAAAGTGAAATAAAAAAGAGCCCATTCTTTTAAGAGCTATGCTATACTATGCATGCATGCTAAAAAAAAAAAAAAAAAAAAAAAAAAAAAGTACAGGAGAGTGTGCTTACCGTCCATGTTTGACCTGACAAAACAACAAACAAGAGTTATGACGTTAAATCAGTTATCCAGAACTGATTCATTCATGAATTAAAACTGAGGTCACAATCATACACTTCTAAAAAAAATTACAAACACACACACACACACGCACGCACGCACGCACGCACACACACACACACACACGCACACGCACACGCACACGCACACGCACGCACACACACACACACACACACACACAGTTTCTGCATGTTTAGAATTTCAAAAATGATCATTCTGTCTTTTATAAGCTTGTTTTCTGCACTATTATGGTACTGCATAATTAATTTTCAGAAGGGAAACCTACCTGATACATTTTTCCTGCTTTACAGGATATTTAGTAATTTAGCAACAGAAGACACTTATGTAAAATTAGTTTGAGAATAAAATATTAAATAGTTTATGCTTGATTGAACTCCTGAATGACCACAGACACTGGCATCAGTAAAGTGAGATTCTCATGCACTTACCAGACTGGACTTCAGGGATGAACCTGTCCTTAAACAGATAAGAGAATGGGCCATGACCTTAAAGAAAAACATAATAAAACATAATGCATGCTTTACATTTTACCTGAGAACAATTTTATACTTTCTTCATTTTACATTCCTCATATCTTATGTCTTGAGAAAACTATTATTCAGTACATATTTAGCATATATGACACAAGTTTTACTTTTAATGCCAAACAAACCTTTGATATTTCAAATACAACAATCTTTTTACAGGCACATATACTCCTAGTGTGAAGATAAAACTATACATGTGAATAATTTATTTTAGTGTATTTATATTTTTTTGACCTTTTTCAAAAAATTTTCAATAATGATTGTGATTAAAGGGGTGGTTCAATGCAGTTTAACTTTTTTAACTTTAGTTAGTGTGTAATGTTGCTGCTTGAGCATAAACAGTATCTGCAAAGTTACAGCGCTGAAAGTTTAATGTAACTTTTAAAGTTATGGCAGTTTACTGCCTACAAAAACAACTGGTTTGGACTACAACAAGCTTATTCCTGGGTTGGTGACATCATAAACCCTGTAAAACACGCCCCCGGGAACACGCAACAAAGTGGGCGAGGCCATGTGGTGCAGAATAATGAAAGAGGAAGAGTTGTTTACACCGGAAGCAAGCGATGCGACGCGTCAAAAGATAATGAACCCATTATAATCAGTGATATTTTCTACACTGAATGCGGCGCTGAAGAAGCTTCCAGAATCTACACGAGTTCAATGCTGGATTTACACAAAGACTTTTACTGAAAGATGGAACAGTTCCCACTTCAAAAGCAGAAGCTGCTGTTTATTGGCTTCAAACTGTAAGTACGTTTTATTGTTTATACATGTCTTTTAAACCTATATTTTTGTTGCTATTTTTGGTTGCATCAAGGACATATACAAAGAGCAACTCATTTTTGCTTTGCTAGCTAGTTAGCTAAATTCTACAAACACCAACAAACTTCTCTGTTCATAGACAAACAGTTGTTCATGCTATAAATTAAACGATACCTTTACAAAAATGCTACTACTCAGTCATGTATTCGGCTACAGTAAAGCTTTAATCAGGATAAAACTGTATATTGAAAGCTAACAAACAGCAGTGACAGCATCTAAACACTTTGACACAAATACTAAATGCAATACCATTCATAAACATCCTTTAAAAGCCGCGATTACAGAGGTTCTGCTTGACTCTCTTCATCTGGGTGTGATTCAGGCTCAATTTGATACAGCAATATAGACGCTATTATTTACATTTGCACTGAAGTGACGAATGGTAAGGGACGTGGCGTTTCCGGACGCTTCAGTGAATCACAATACACTGGGCCAGCTACTAACCTGCTAACCAATCTGAGCACATTGCGTATTTTGGAGGGAGTGGCTTCTTAGAAGCAGGAAGTTCATATGACATTGGTAACAGAGGTGTAGCATAAAGGTAAAATATATAAAACGAAGCATTAAGACATGCTAAACTGTGCCCCAAGAACACAATTAAGCCTAGGAAAAAAAAAAAAAAAAAAAACACACACCCCACCCCTTTAAATATTGACTTTTTATATATTTTCTTCTCAAATGTGAACTTTTGTGGTTCTCACCTAAATTGTAGCACAGAGCAGCAATTTGGACACACAGGATATCTTTATCAGTAATGAGCTCCTTCTGTTTCTTTTCAAGATCCTGTTGTTTCTCTTTGAGAGCCTTCATTTCTTCAAGATCCTTCTCTTGTTTCTCTTGAAGAACTTTAGCCAGACCTTTTGCTAGATATGCCACACTTGTATACACAGACAAGATATCATTTTATACAAAAGACTGAAATTGTTCAGAATGACAATTAATTATAAATTATTATAAAAAAATATTTCACAAAATGAAGAAAAAAACGCAACACAGATGTACACTGTTAAAAATTGATGTAAAAAACTGCCATTTTGTGACAGTAACATACTGTTTTCCATTAAACCATAATATACCAAAACAATGCATTCTGGGTTGTCTCACTTTTGAGAAAGAAGCATTCTGCGATATACTGTGAATTACAGTTTTTCTGAATTTCACAAATTTGTTGAATAAATAACACATTTTGAGTCAGTTTTAACTGGAAAAAGCTAAACACAGGCAGGCAAAAGTTAAACACAACTACAACACAGTTGTCATCATTTACACACAACAACTCAAAATTGTTCACACTTATTTCTATGATGTGATTAAACCAACTGTACATAATAAGCCAGTTCATGTGTAGAGCTGGGTAGATTTATGGAATGAAATCAGTTACTGATTACAAATTACATGACAAAATTTCCAGAGGTGTAAAGTCCAGGAGTCAGAAAGTAAAAGTCCTGCCATATGTTTATTCCACCCACTGAAGCAGTTAAAGTTAATGAGATAATTAAATGATTAATTGGGTAATGACTGACCATTATTGAAGACACTGATGATAACAAGCATAATCACCAAAGGAGAAAATCACAGTTTTGAAGTGCTTTAGTTGGGCTCTTGACCCTTGACTATTTATAATGTTAGATTTTGTTTGGGCTGCTGTAACTGAGTTATAACAGCCAGACAAGCAAAGAGAAAAGATGATCAGGTGGTGTTGGTTATGTTTTCACATAATCATTATTTGACCTGAATCACTGAACTCATTTAGAGCCCAATCTCTGAGTTAGATTTACATTATTGATTACAGCAGCACTGTGATTCTACAGCACAAGATCAGCTTTATCAATATAATCTGAAGGATTTCTCTAAAGTAAATGATCATCTTGAACTAGCTCTCTTCTTCTTCTTCTCTATTTGAATTCCAGCAGTGTAGACACTGCTAAGTGTATTACTGCCCTCCTCAGGTCATTAAGTCAAACTAAATTGTCATATTCAATATGCTAGTGCAAGTATATAACAATTAGTTCAAACTTTGACCTGAGGAGGGCAGTAACACACTTAGCAGTGTCTACACTGCTGGAATTCAAATAGAGAAGAAGAAGAAGAAGAAGAAGAAGAAGAAGAAGAAGAAGAAGCGAGCTAGTTCAAGATGAGCATTTATGGTTAAAACGTATATAATGTTTAATTTTTTTGTTTTTTTACAAAATGAGTGATGGGGTCCCACTTTATATTAAGTGGCCTTAACTACTATGTACTTACATTTAAATTAATCATTTGATACAATGCACTTATTGTGTACTTACATGTTTTTACATTGTACTTATATTTTAAAAACACCTGCATGTAATTACATCTGTAATTAATTTCTGTAATTACATTTATAATTACACTGTTGACCCATCCCTTACACCTTACTCCTACCCTTAAACCTACCCATACCACCAAAGCTTTCTCTAACCTTACCCGTATCCACCTCAATAGCTGCAAAAGTGTTTTTCAATACAATATGAACCCAGTAAGTACATTGTACTTATTTTTTGATGCAAGTACATAGTAGTTAAGGCCACTTAATATAAAGTGGAACCAGTGATGGTTTCTTCAACCGTTTGGAGGCCGTTGAAGTCCACTATAAGGAGAATAATCCTGGAATGTTTTTATCAAAAACCTTAATTTCTTTTCGACTGAAGAGAGAAGGACATGAACATCTTGGATGGGATGGGGGTGAGTAAATTATCAGGAAATTTTAATTTGAAAGTGATCTAATCCTCTAACATTACTTAACTACATTAACACAAACTAGTAATTAACTGCATTTCAACAGCATTTATTAATCTTTGTTAATGATAATTTACTAATACATTACTAAAATCAAGTGTTGCATTTGTTAAGCTTAGTTAAATGAACTGCTATAGAATGAACTGCTATAATTTTATTAAAGGTGCTCTAAGCGATCCTGGGTGGAGTAACTTTCTGTTGACGTTCGAAGTGTTGTCAAACAAAACAGAGGCTAGCTAGACCCTCCCTCCTCCTCCTCCTGCTCCTCCCCTCCGTGCTTCCTGAAACAGTCATGAACGCGCATTTAAAATGTAAGTAGCTTGCGTATTGACGCTGCTTGTTGGTTATTGGCTGGAGCATGTTTATTATGTTTTGTGGTCCAGGCTGCACCAGTTTGTTTTTGTGTCCGTTTTTGGAGCTTGTGGCGACTACAAAGACTGCGTTTTTTTACAGTGTGTTCAGGGGACAGGCAGCTAGCGCATAGTGAGGAGATGTTTGCTGTATGTGACAAAAAATGTTTTGGCCTAAAAATGCGTGACATCACTTAGAGCACCTTTAACTAACATTAACAAAGATTAACAAATACAGTAACAAATGTATTGCTCATGGTTAGCTTGCTAGTTAGTTAGCTGTTTTTTTTTTTTTTTTTGTCTTTCTTTTTTTTGTGCATGATGTGTTTTAAAAAAAAAAAAAATCCATCAATCACAGCGGTCATAATATAAAATTTAAGTCTGTTAATAACACTGGATGAAATCAGTGAATCAAGAGACTACAGGATGTGTCTTGCAAAAACACAGTTAAAGCAACCAGAAAAGGGGAGAAAAAAAAAAACAATGTGAAAAGGTGAGGAATCAAGAGCTCAACTAAAGCAAACACTAATCTCCATCAATGGTGACATCAAACCAAACATTTTCAATTAAACATCAACATCTAAACGTCTGTTAATTCTCAATAAGATCTTCTGTAGAAATAATGTCAGTGTGGTTCATTTAATAATGCTGGAAATCATTTGTAGTTTCCGCATGTCTCATCTCTCTTTTTTTTCTGTTTTTGCTTCACTTTTCTTCAGTGATTCTGCTTGTTAACAGCAGGTGTTCATCATTAATTCCCAAATTTAAGCTGGCAAATTTAAGTCTGTGGGTTTCTGCAACTAAAATGAGTTAACTCAATTTTTAATTTAGTGCATGGTATTTTTACAGTAACCTGCTGTGGATTACAGTTAAGAACTGTACAATTAACAGTAAATTACTGGCAACAGTGTTAATTTACAGGTCAATATTTTACAATGTGTGTTTCATTTGAAATCCAGACAAAAAGACCAATTTAAAGGGGTATAAATCATTTTGCAAAGCACTGAGTATATTAAATATGAATAATATATAAAAATAAAGCTACAGTAAAATCAAGGCTTACCCGATTGAGTGTTCGAAACGAGTGTGAGTGGCGCCCGGATACACCAGATATGTTCCTCCGAGCTGTTTGATGTATCGGAGTCTCTGAAACTGAGGAGTGTCAATGATCTTCACCAGCAGGAGGTGCAGCTCAATCTGACCATGAATGGGGTCATTGAAGATCTACAGGACAGAAATAGGGCATGTACTATATACTGTCCTCCAAAAGTTTGGAAATGAACAAGGAAAAGTTTTGGACAAAATCATCATTTTGTAATGACTCTGCACTGATAAGGGACAACAATAGAAATAAATTAATTTAGAATGTGGAAAAACAGCTATTTATGAAGCATCTCTAAACTGTTTTCATTGATCTGTGTAATAACCTTAACGAACAGGCAATCAGTAAAACTATAAAGGTGTGTTTCATGCAATAATTTTCAGCAATAAAAAAATGAGACTGGTGAATTAAACTGGTCCAAGTTTAATTCAGTAATCAGGCATTACAGCTGCTAAAGCAGCACAACTGGCTCTGTAAAAACTGCCATCATACTAACGCAGATCCTAGTGTCTTGGGTCAAAGGCAGGGAAACTCTCTGGACAAATGGCCAGTCCATCACAGCAGTGATTAAACATTGTTTTAACAACTTTTGCAAAATGAATTTAAAACACGTTAAAACACCTTCATTAAGTGTTTTATGTGCACTTTAAAAGTTGTTTCAATCACACTAGAGCAATGTTTTTGTTGTGTTGTTTTTATAAATGTTATGTAAAATAATTACTTTGAAATCATGCCAGATTGGAATTTGCAGAGTCAGACTGCAAGAAGAAATGTGTAGAAAAATGACACATATTATGTGTAACACTGTAGTTTACACATTTTGTGTCAATATTTCATAAAAATGTGTTGGAATAATTCAGTTGTTTTACACATATTATGTGTAGTTTTAAAATGAACACAACCTGTGTATTTGTTCACAGCATCAACATTTTTTTTTTTTTTTTGCATTATGTGTTTAAAAAAAATCCATCAATCACAGCGGTCATAATATAAAATTTAAGTCTGTTAATAACACTGGAGGAGATCAGTGAATCAAGAGACTACAGGATGGTTATATCTTTATTAATACATAACTATCAGCAGTTGATGATCATCATCTTTTTTGTGAGAACAAACATGTCTTCCAAAAACACAGTTAAAGAGACTGCAGAATGGTTATATCTTTATATATGTATTTATACAAAGATTTTATATATATATATAGCTGATTTTTTTTTTTTTTTTGTGCAAAATTTCATCTTCAAACAAATTTAAATATGAGTCAAAGTTAACACAACATGCAGTTTTTAAATGAAGGTTTTTATTATGAAGGGAAAACAAAATCCAAACCCACATGGCCCTGTATGAAAATGTGCTTGCCCCCTGCTGTTAAAACATAACCTGAGTTCAGTTTCTCTAGCCACACCCAGGCCTGATTACTGCCACACCTGTTCGTAATCAAGAAATCACTTAAATAGGACCTGCCTGACAAAGTGAAGTAGACCAAAAGATCCTCAAAAGCTACACATCATGTTGAGATCTAAAGAAATTAACGAACAAATGAGAAAGGATGTAATTGAGATCTATCAGTCTGGAAAAGGTTATAAAGCCATTTCTAAAGCTTTGGGACTCCAGCGAACTACAGTGAGAGCCATTATTCACAAATGGTGAAAATGTGGAACAGTGGTGAACCTTCCCAGGAGTGGCCGGCCGACCAAAATTACCCCAAGAGCGCAGTGACGACTTATCCAAGAGGTCACAAAAGACCCCACAACAACATCCAAAGAACTGCAGGCCTCACTTGCCTCAGTTAAGGTCAGTGTTCATGACTCCACCATAAGAAAGAGACTGGGCAAAAATGGCCTGCATGGCAGAATTTCAAGACGAAAACCGCTGCTGAGCAAAAAGAACATAAAGGCTCGTCTCAGTTTTGCCAGAAAACATCTTGATGATCCCCAAGACTTTTGGGAAAATACTCTGTGGACTGACGAGACAAAAGTTGAACTTTTTGGAAGGTGTGTGTCCCATTACGTCTGGTGTAAAAGTAACACAGCATTTCAGAAAGAGAACAGCATTTCAGAAAGAGAACATCATATCAACAGTAAAATATGGTGGTGTTAGTGTGATGGTCTGGGGCTGTTTTGCTGCTTCAGGACCTGGAAGACTTGCTGTGATAAATGGAACCATGAATTCTGCTGTCTACCAAAAAATCCTGAAGGACAATATCCCAGCCATCTGTTCGTGACCTCAAGCTGAAGTGAACTTGGGTTCTGCAGCAGGACAATGATCAAAAACACACCAGCAAGTCCACCTCTGAATGGCTGAAGAAAAACTAAATGAAGACTTTGGAGTGGCCTAGTCAAAGTCCTGACCTCAATCCTATTGAAATGCTGTGACATGACCTTAAAAAGGCGGTTCTTGCTTG
The DNA here is from genome assembly GCF_024489055.1 of Chanodichthys erythropterus. Classification (NCBI taxonomy): domain Eukaryota; kingdom Metazoa; phylum Chordata; class Actinopteri; order Cypriniformes; family Xenocyprididae; genus Chanodichthys; species Chanodichthys erythropterus. The sequence goes on from NC_090232.1 coordinate 53,784,983, forward strand.
AAAACTCTCCAAAGTGGCTGAATTACAACAATTCTGCAAAGATGAGTGGCCAAAATTCCTCCACAGCACTGTAACAGACTCATTGCAAGTTATTGCGAAGTAACAATTGCAGTTGTTGCTGCTAAGGGTGACCCAACCAGTTATTAGGTTTAGGGGACAAGCACTTTTTCACACAGAGCCATGTGTGTTTGGATTTTGTTTTCCCTTCATAATAAAAACCTTCATTAATGTTGTGTTTACTTCTGTTGTGTTATCTTTGATTAATATTTAAATTTGTTTGATGATCTGAAACATTAAAGTGTGACACACATGCAAAAAAATAAAAAATCACAGTAAAATCCCCAGTGTTAAATTAACACCCGAAGTGTACATATGAGTCCATCTTGCCGGGTGTTAAAAAGTAACACTGAAGCAGTGTTAAAGTTAATGAGATAATTGATTGATGATTGAGTGATGATTGACAATTAGTGGAGACACCTGATGTTAATAAGCAGAATCACTGAAGAAACAACAAGAGAAAAAGAGAGAGACACAACAACTACAACTGACTTCCAGCCATTAAACCAGTGGTCTAAAACTCAATTCCTGGAGGGCCACAGCTCTGCACAGTTTTGCTCCAACCCTAATCAAACACACCTGATCCAGTTAATCAAGGTCTTCAGGATTACTAGAAATGTCCAAACAGTTGTGAGTTAGAGCTGGTTGGAGCTAAACTGTGCAGGAATTGAGTTTGAGACCACTGCATTAAACATTATTACACTTATTATTAACCAGTTTGATTTTATTTCTGTCACACATCAACAAAAGTTCTTATTGAGAATCTCTTTCTGCTCCAACTTTGTGTTTGTAGAGCACATTTGTTATGTTCAGAGAAACTCTGATCTGAGCTGTGTTTCCCAAAAGTGCAGTGAGCCAAAGTTGATCAATTTATAGTGACACACACAGACATCAAGAATCAGCATATGACCCTCAACAATGGTGACAATCAAACAAAGTGCTTCATGTTGCAGTGCATGATGGGAGCCACCAATCAAAACTCATCCATGACTCCCATCATGCATTGCTGCATGAATAAAGGAGCTGAATTGTCCTGTAATTTTCATTGATTGTTCATGTTTACTTTTATTTTTCATGATGTTCAGAGTTGATCTGTTTGTCAGTATTTTGTATTTATTTATCTTAAGAAGACCTCAGATGACCAACACCTATGAAGAGACGGCACCAACTTGTGCAAGGACTTCAGAAGATGTAATCATCTGGATCAACATGCCCATTCCCAAATTTCTATATATCCTAATTATTGTTAATATGTAATTCATTTTTCCAGGAGCTCATTGCTTCTACCTTCAGCTTCTACCTTCCAGTTGCATTCTTTAAATTGTAATGTTGACATGCATTCTCTATAAAGCTGCTTTGAAATGATATGTATCGTGAAAAGCGCTATACAAAAAAAAAGTGAATTGAATTGAATTATCATCACCGTTCTTGAGAATCATATGCTGACTTTTGATGTCTGTGTGTGTCTAAACACTAAAGCTTCTGTGCATAATGTATTTTTATTAAAAAATGTTTATACTGCTGTTGGATCTCAAGCTGTAAAATCACATACACATCATGTTTTTCATCTTCAAACCACTTCCCATAATGTTTACGCATTAGGTCTTTTGTGGCTGTTCAAATGCATTCAACTAGTTTTCAACTACATCTGGACGTGGTCAAAAGTGGACAAGCTCAAAACATTTTAGACTCTGTTTACGTCTGTATTCAGCATTGTCCACTTGTGATCCAATCAACCAAAACACATCTTAATACCATGTATAAACAGGGCCTTATTGTCATTTTAAGTTTTACCTTGCCTGTGGAAGTTTTATGCTCTTGTGGCAAATGGACATCACCAGCCTCCTTATGTGTGCCAGTAGCAGTTGCAACATATGTCGCTGAACTTGGTCCCTCACCTGCACTTGCACCTGCAAGCAAAGCAGAAGTCTTTTTTTTTTTTTTTTTATGAAAACAAATAGGTCTGTGTTATGTTTAAAAATATTTTTGATTGAACACAAGCATAAACACAATAATCCATTTTAGAGTAAATTCAAATGTTATATTTTTTTTTAGGGTTTTGCCTAGTTCACTAGCTTCACCTTTCCAGCTAACAGAATTTTGTTATAAGAACATTCTTTAAATGTTCAGTGTTGGTTCTGGGAATGTAAAAAATATCCAGTTTTCTTGATGTTAGAGTAACATGTTTTAAACATGTTTGGTATGATGTTCCTTGAAGGAATGTTTATTTAACATTCTATAAAGTCAGTCTGGTTAGTAATAAGTGAATCTGGTAATGCTGTTTGTGGAGTTGTTTAATCAGATCTTCAGAGATTTCATGTCTTTTATCTTCAGTTCATCTAAGGCTGTGGCTGAAGAAAGTTGTAGTTTGTGTTCTTATTTCTCTTTCTTTCAGTGTTTGTTCACAGCTGGTGTTTGAATGATTGAAAGAATGTTTCAGGAACATCACACTAACCTTTAAATAACATTCTACTAACATTAAGGAAACTGAACATTTTCGTGTTCTTGGAATGTTACAAATCAACACTGTGAAAAAAATATTGTGCACAGAAACACAATACTGGATGTGACCAGTGAATCAGGCCATTACACAATGATAATGGTCATCATCAAAACACAACCATCATGTTCTGTGCTGCATTTACTACAAGCATTGTAAGCTGAAGTTGATCGTACAACCCCAAATCAGAAAAATTTGGGACAGTATGGAAAACACAAATAAAAAAAGAAAGTAGTGATTTCTAAATTTACTTTGACTTGAATTTCATTGCAGACAATGTGAACACAAAATATTTCATGTTTTGTCTGACCAGATTTTTTTCTATCATAATTTTTCTCTTTTTTTTTTTCTAAATAAAAATCAGAAAATGCATTATTATTTTTGTATTATTATTAATGTATTATTATTTTCGTCTATTTAAATTCTATTTACAAACTCACCATATACATTAATGGACAATAACTGTCATTTTTTGAAAGCCACTTGTTTTCTGAAAAAAATGACACCTTGCAGATAGCACATTGTTAGAGAATTTTATAATAAAAAAAAATCATAATATGTGAAAACGGGCTATTTTAAAGGGTTAAACTTAAATGGCTCCAATATTTTATCAAAAATGAGCATTCGTTTTGGTTTGCAATTCCATCCAGTCTCTTTAAAAAAATATGGAGCTATATATATATATATATATATATATATATATATATATATATATATATACATATATATTTACAGTGCGACTTTGAGCTTTCTAAAGTCCCACTGAAACTATCCGTTTTTCATAAACAAGTCCTCTTCAGTGTACACTGTTAGACCTTGCCAGGCTTTTTTACAGTAAAATACTGGCAACGCTGTTGCCAGTGACTTACTGTTGATTGTACAGTTATTTACTGTAATCTACAGTATATTACTGTAAAGATACCATGAACTAAATTAAAACTCATTTTACCTCATTTCATTTGCAGAAACCAACTGCCTAAGACTGCCATTTAAATTTACTAACTAATATTTATTATATGCTAATAATATGAGCATATTATTACTATGAACTTATTTCTTTACAGTTCACTAAAAACATTTTAAATAAAAAATGTTTCACTGCATCAGCAACTACACAGTCTCCATCTGTTAAATAAAACAACATGCAGCATATCATCAATGTCTCTTGATCGTCTCCTGAACTGAAGCACATATACATACATACACACACACACATATATATAGGAGGTGAAAGAAAAAGAAGAGGAGAGGGTAGATATAAATTGCCCTTTAAATAGCTGAGGGATCAATTACAAACGCAACGGTGTTTACAATCGATCATCTATTACTCTCGCCTCTTCCTCCTCCTGTCTGTCTGGCTCAGATCCAAATCTGAACAGCTAGGGGGTTTTCCATGCCCTCCCGATCTCAAACACGGAGATCAGGAGAGAATGGAAAGTCTATGGGAGCTGCAACATTCATGGACAGAAAGGAACTGTTCATTGAGGCGTCTACGCGCGGCCCCTTTCTTAACGCGCCCTCACGGCAGCTGTCTATGCGCACTCCACTCCAGACAGAAAAAAATGCCAGAAACGTGTATATCAAGTGTCAAAAACCGGGGACAAACACACAGATAAACACACTCTCCTGGACGCTTGTAAGGCATATAGAGTAATTCCTTACCGGTGTTGAAAACAATGGCATTGACAGAACAGTCCCAAAAGACGAGTAGGTACTGACCGTCTCTCTACACTCTTAAAACAGATGTGTTAAAAACAACACAACCTGTGTTATATTTTAACACACCCGTGTGTCTAGTTAAGGACAACACATTTTGTGTTCATTTTAACTCAACCAGTGTGTTATTTTTTCTTAATACAGGCATAAAATATTTAACACACTAATGTGTGTGAGAGAGAGAGAGAAACGACACTGTGTCCAACACAACATGTGTTAAACTATCATCCAATCACATTGCTGCTACGTCACTCCACAAGCCGTTAAGCAAGTTTGTGCCTCTTTCTTCATTGGCGGATGACTTAACACACGGGTGTGTTAAGATATAACACAGGTTGTGTTAAAAACAACACAACCTGTGTTATATCTTAACACATCCGTGTGTCTAGTTAAGGACAACACATGTTTTTTTAACTCAACCAGTGTGTTATTCTTCTTAACACAGGCAATGTGTTAAAATATTTAACACACTAATGTGTCATAAATCACACAATTTGTGTCATAGATGTGCTATTTTTGACCAGTTAAAATGAATGCAATACACACTCTTAGAAAGGATGTGTTAAAACTGACTCAAAATGTGTTAAATTCTTACACATCAGTGTGTGAGTTTAGGGACAACACTTGTGTTAATTCTGACACATTCACTGAGTCAATGATTTTAACACAGTAAATGTGTCAGGAAGGTGATCTGCTGTTAACAAGCAGAATCAAAGGAGAAATTCACAATTTTTAAGCCACCATCATGGAGATGAGTGTTTGCTTTAGTTGGGGTCTTGAACCTTGACTTTTTAAATATTAGATTTTGTAACAGCTAGTCAAGCAAACAGAAAAGATGATCAGGTGGTGTTGGTTATGATTTCACATAATCATTATTTGACCTGAATCACTGAACTCATTTAGAGCCCAATCTCTGAGTTAGATTTACATTATTGATTACAGCAGCACTGTGATTCGACAGCAGAAGATCAGCTTTATCAATATAATCTGAAGGATTTCACAAAAGTTGTTCTGATTTAAAAAAAAAAAAAAGTTCTTTCATTTAGAGACACAGACATCAAGAATCAGCCTGTGAATCTCAACAGTGGTGAGAATAATAAAGCATGTTGCAGTGCATTCTGGGAGCCAACAATTAAAATTCATCTATGGCTCCCATCATGTATTGCTGCATGAATAAATTATGAGCTTAACTGTTTTAGTAATTTCCTTTATTCTCACTATTTTTTTTCTTTCTCTGTTTTATGTGACTTTTTAGTAGCTTCTTTTCTAATGTTTCTAAAATCAGAATATGTTGCCTGTCACCACTGTTGAGATTCACAGGCTGATTCTTGATGTCTGTGTGCGCCTAAAAGCAAGTTTTTTTTTTTTTTTGATCAGAACAACTTTTTAAGAAATACCTTTGAATTATGTAGAAAAAGCTGATCTTCTGCTATAATCAATAATGTAAATCTAGCTCAGAGATTGGGCTCTAAATGAGTTCAAGACAAATAATGATTATGTGAAAACATAACAAACACCACCTGATCATCTTTTCTCTTTGCTTGTCTGGCTGTTATAACTCAGTTACAGCAGCCCAAACAAAATCTAATATTATAAAGTCAAGGGTCAAGAGCCCAACTAAAGCAAACACTCATCTCCATGATGGTGGCTTAAATTGTGAATTTCTCCTTTGATTCTGCTTGTTAACAGCAGATCACCTTCCTGACACATTTAATGTGTTAAAATCATAACACAATGAATGTGTCAAAATGAACACAAGTCCACCGACAAACTTGCTTAACGGCTTGTGGAGTGACGCAGCAGCAATGTGATTGGATGATAGTTTAACACATGTTGTGTTGGACACAACGTTGTTTCTCTCTTTCTCTCTCTGCACATGATCAACTTAAATTGACACAAAAATGTGTTAAAATAGCCATAACACAAAAAATGTGTTATTAATTAACACATCCTTTTTGAGAGTGTAGGTGCTCTTTTATACTTCCGGTTTGCACTATGATGACATCATAGGCTGTTGCCAGCCAATATGATTGGAGTGGTGTGATTCTATGGCATTCGGACATATGTCACGAGTGACGGTTCCCCAAAGCGGTAAACGCAGAGTTGAGTTCCCTTTTGAAAGGGAACTGTCTTTTGCAGAAAAACTATTCTCGTCTTAAGAAGAGATTACATTTTTCAACATTTTCAAAATTGGTAAAGGAATACAGAAGTAAATATCTTGCTTTTCCCCTTCTACCCAAATGTAGAAAATACATTTTAAAATGATGTATGATATTTATCCAGCCAAAGAATTTCTAAGATTAAGGTTTAATGTGGAATCAAATACTTGTCAAATTTAATTTTTTCAATGTAATTTGGTTAACCCATTCTGGAATGAGGTCCTTAATTGGATAAAGCATATATATATCTTCCATTTCATCTATTAATTGGGACATGATCAAATTTGGTAAAGTGTTTGCTTTAGTTGGGCTCTTGACTCTTTAACATTAGTTTTCTCTGGCTGCTGTAACTGAGTGTTTATAAAACATGTTTGATATGGCAGGAAAAAGCCAACAGGAAGTTGATCGGGTGTTCTTGGCTGTTGTAATGATCCTGTAATCATCTTGTTTAATTCACTGATCTCTTTCTGTGTTTAGTCTTTGATTTAATGGGTATTTTATCTTTATTGATTGTACTATATCTGTGATTCAACCACGTAAGAACAAGCAACGTTTCAGTAATCAGTTATTTAGGAGAATATATAAGTCTTATAATGCATAAAATATTTTGATCTCCTGCATAACTTAGACACTCACAGACATCAACAATCAGAATATGAATCTCAACAATGGTGACATCCAAAAGTTTAATGTTGCAATGCATGCTGGATGCCAGCATAGTACAAAACTCCCAGCATGCACTGCAGCATGAATAAATTATGCAGCTTTATTGCCACCATTGTTGAGATTGATGTGCTGATTTTTGATATCTGTGTGTGTCTAAATAATGCTACAGCTATTTTTTGTTCATAGAGTTTAAAAATAAACTAATTTTAGCTGATTGTTGTTGGAACTCATGCTGTAGTTTCACAGTGGAAATAATGTAACGATGGATAAAACACGGTATGAATTCAGTGAATCAAAACACTTTGTGATGGTTAGGTCTTCATCAACACATAATTATCAGCACTCAACGATTTTTTTTCCACATTTGTTTCTGCTATAACTCAAGGGTCAAGAGCTCAACTAAAGCAAACACTGATCTCCTCAATGGTGACATCAAACCAAACATTTTCACCAAAACATCAACATCTAAACTTCTGTTAATTCTCAATAAAATATTCTGTAGAAAGAAAGGTAATCTGGTCAGTAATAAGTGTAATAATGTGTAATGACTGGAAGACAGTTGTAGTTCTGCTCATGTTTATTCTGTTCTTGTTCCTCTTTTCAGTGGTTCTGGTGTTCATCATTAATGCTCAATCATCACTTAAATATTAACTTAATTATCTCATTGCAAAACAACATAAATGTTACTTTTACTCTGTAGTGTGAACACTAGAGGATGATCCTGTGGGGTTGAAAGGGTTAAAGGTGTAAGATAAAAAGACACACCCACAAAATGTATTTTAACAGTTACAAACTGTAAGTTAAAAACAGTTATATACTGGCAACACTGTTGCCAGTAGTTTACTGTAAAATTGAGTTTTGTGGGTCACCATTGTGCTGAAGAGTAGAGCCTGTGCTTCAGTCCAGGAGAAGATCTACAAACATTGATGATATGCTGCATGTTGCTTTATTTAACAGATGGTGACTGTGTAGTTGCTGGTGCAGTGAAAATATCTTTATTTAATGTTTTTTATTTAACTCTAAAGAAATAATTTCATAGTAATAATATGCTCATATTATTAGCATATACAGTTTGTTTGTAAATTTAAATGACAGTCTGACAATTTGAGGCAGTTGGTTTCTGCAAATTAAATGAGGTAACACGAGTGTTATTTAGTAAATGGTATCTTTACAGTAACATACTGTAGATTACAGTAAATAACTGTACAATCAACAGTAAATTACTGGCAACAGTGTTGCCAGTATTTTACTGTAAAAAAAAAGAAAGAAAAAAAGGGTCTAACAGTGTATGTAACGCTGTGCTCAGATCACAATATTGTACAGATTATTATGTATCAGGCAATGACAAAGCTAATATTGGTATTGATTACAAATAACAGAAACTAATAAGCTTTGATCAGGCATAGCCAATGTCACACTCCTTAATGTGATGTGTGAGACTGTATGCATTTGTGTACATACTTTGTATTCATTAGTGTTGAAATTTATTCACTTAAAAACAGTGAAGGAGCATCGTGTGTGTGTTTATTCATTCAATATCATCATTTACAGTAGTATTACAATGTCGCAGAGATGATAATCCTCTGCTCTATAATAAAGGCGTTTATCGAAGCAGATGCAGTAAAGTCCCTTCTCTTCACCTGCACAAAACAAACCCAGGCAGGGAAGATGGCACCATCCTTTTTCTTGTTAGTAAACCTCTGGAATCAATGTCCTGACAGGCTGGAGTTTGTGCAGCCTCCACAAACACAATAATTTACCATGACAATGATAAATTAAAATACAATAACTACCGAAAACACACTGATTCACGACTGCTGTTACTGAATACCAACATACTCTGCACTGAGTCAACACAGAGCTCTGCGAACGACTCCCTCTCATGATGTAAAATGACACAACATTGGTTTTTTTTACAGAGATGGTCAATTTATCTACTAAATTCATAAAGACAGAGCTGGGTCCAGCATTTTAAATTACAAAGTGCTCAAGACAAGACAGATGGTGCACATAAATTCAGACAAAACAGCACAACTGGAGTTACCTGAATCATCACTGGAATCAACAAAGTCGGAATCCTTGCACCAGTTCTGAAAGCCCTCCTCAGCTATCTGCTGGATCTGATGCTGCTCAGTCCTCTCATCATTCTGATAAGTTTTGTTGTAGTACACCCTAATGAGCCATTCATGAAACTTCTTTGGTTTAAGACTGGACACCTGCAGAGACAAGAGAGAACACACAACCAACATTTGTGCTCTCCTTTGGGTCTATTTGTATGCTTTAACAAAAATTAAGTCTTCCATAAGATATCATGAAGTGGTTATAAGACATTTGCTTTGGGCATGTTTATTGCAATACTTAGAACGACATAAAATGTGTTCCATATCCATGTCTGTCTATATATATACAGGGGTTAAATTGGGCCAGGGCTGAGCACATAGGCTTACAAGGGCTCGACATACACGTGTCCGGGACTGTGGGACAAGTGCATTTTTTTTTTTTTTTTTAAGTGAAAGTGAATTTTATGGGTCCCACTTTATATTAAGTGGCCTTAACTACTATGTACTTACATTTTAATTAATCATTTGATACAATGCACTTATTGTGTACATACATGTTTTTACATTGTACTTATATTTTAAAAACACCTGCATGTAATTACATTTGTAATTAATTTCTGTAATTACATTTATAATTACACTGTTGACCCATCCCTTAACCCTTACTCCTACCCTTAAACCTACCCATACCACCAAAGCTTTCTCTAACCTTACCCGTATTCACCTCAATAGCAGCAAAAGTGTTCTGCAATTCAATATGAACCCAATAAGTACATTGTACTTATTTTTTGATGTAAGTACATAGTAGTTAAGGCCACTTAATATAAAGTGGAACCATTTTATGTTTTGAGACATAAATGTTGTTTTGAGAATGTTCTGGGAACGTAACATTTCTAGCGGGGTAAACTGTCACCTAGTAACATTCCCAGAACGTTCAGAGATGGTCACAATGTGGCTTCATGTTCTCTTCAGTTCTATTTAAAAATTTAAAAAAAAAATGTTAGACGAACTTCCAACTAACATTTCAAAACATTTAGCAAACATTAATAACACTATAAAGACGCTACGGCAATGTTGTTCTAAGAACGTTTTCTCTCAATGTTATGAGAATGATCTTTAACCTCTTAACTGTCACAGTCCAGCTGGCCGGACGCCTCCCAGCCAGCACACCCATGTTTAGAACATGGTTTAGCCCAGATGAAATGAACACTACTCAGTGTGAACACTACAGGCTGTTAAATGTAACACTGAATCGGTGTTGGAGTTAATGAGGTAATTAGATGATAACGAGCAGAATCACTGAAGGACAGAGGAACTACAAGAACTTCGACTTCAGCCACAGTCTTAGATGAACTGAAGATAAAAGACATTAAATCTCTGAAGATCTGATTAAACAACTCCACAAACAGCATTACCAGCTTCACTTATTACTAACCAGACTGACTTTATTTCTGTCACTTGTCTACAGAAGCTCTTATTGAGAATTAACCCTCTGGAGTCTGAGGCTGATTTGGGGCCTGGAAAAGTTTTGACATGCCTTGACATTTTGTGCTTTTTCAGTTGTTCATAAACATATTAATGACACAAGTGTCATTACACTGTATTCAGCACAAACTAGGCTGACATAATATGTGAGGAACATGTATGTACATGTTTGTGTTTTTGAAGGAATAATGTTTATGCGTGGTTATTGAAAAAACAAAAAACTTAAGTCACTGAAATAAGGCCAAAAAAAGTAGATTAAATCTGTGATTAAAATACTTTAGGGTATTGTATCTTGTAGACTAGAGTTTTTGCTTCAGAATTATGTAAAAATTATCCTTCCTACTTGTTTATATATAACAATATATTGATTTAGTTTTTGTAAGACACTTTTTGTCAAGAAACACAGTATGCGTGGAGGCATGAATCATCATGAATAATGGGCCATTCTCACCTGAGAAGACAAAAGAATTGAATACTAATGAGCTGAATTGACTTGCATATTAATGAGGCCTTTCAGTCAGGTAGGCTGTGAAAAAAACCTTCTGTGATGTCTCAAGCTCATCATGATATATGAAAAATACAGGAAAATATTATTACAATATAAAATAATGGTTTTATATTATATACTTTAAAATATAATGTATTTCTGTGATGCAAAGAGTCTGAATATAGGCTTTTAGTTTAAAAGCATGCACATTTGGATAAATATTGGATTCTCATATGCTTATGTCAATTTTCTATACAGAGGAGTTATATTTATTTAATATTCATTGTCATCACTATGAGCGCTGGTGTTTTCAATTCATACTTGCAGTCGGAGGGCGCTCTGAACACCTTTAGTCCACTAATACATCTAAAGAAGAAGAGGCTATTCCATGAATGGAGTTTCCAATACATACTGCAGCCGGGGAGCGCTAAAGAAACAAAAACTCATCTAAAATACATCTTTAGAAGAAAATACACCAGGAAATAACTGCATGTCTTCCAGAGTTCACTAACCATGGCTTTTATATCCAGATAAACACTTTTCAAGACAATAAATACATGATTGTGACGATGTATGCCTGTATTGACTTAAGAATTTGCGTCTGAATAGCGCTGGCTCCATGGGCGTGGCCGCATTAGCGGATAATGAGCTGAATCACAGACTTCTGACATGGCTCTCTTTTCATACAGATTACATAAACATAGAATGTTTGTTTTTGATTTGACTTACATGATTTAAAACCTGACATTTCAACGTTTCTTTAGACATAAGTATGATTTTTTTGTGATTAGTATTCACTAAGTTACAGTTCATTTTCTGAGAACTATCAGATTGGACTTCGTTCAGAGGGAGAGGAGAAATCATGCATCATGTTTGTTTTCTTTATTTTACAAAAAGCACAACATTTTGTTTTTACTCTGAGTGTACACAAATAAAAGAAGACATTCTATAGTTTCACTTGATATATTACTTATGTCAAAAGACATAAAAATGACGGAGTATTTTAAGTCTGTTTTGCTGCAATGTGAAAAAAATCCTGCATAACGCGCCGCTGCGGGATTAGACTCCAGAGGGTTAACAGAGGTTTAGATGTTGATGTCTTATTGAAAATGTTTTGTTTGGGGTCACCATCATGGAGATCAGTGTTTGATTTAGTTGAGCTCTTCACCCTTGACTTTTGTTGAGTTGTTTTTTTCTATTGCAAGTGTTTATAGAAAACATTTATGCATTGATAAAGCAGATCAATATGTATGTTTTAATAACAGATAAATAACAACTGATTTTTCTGTAGGTTTATTTACTTTTGGAATTGAAATGTTATGTGAGAAACAAATAATAAACAATGTGATTAAAAAAAAAAAAAAAAACCATTTGCAACACTGAAGTGATTTGGGTAAGAATGATCAAAACTTCTTAAAAGTTAAAAACGACCCATTTAGACATCAGCACTCATCATACAAACCTCAACAATGGTGACAAAAAAAAAAAAAAAAATAGCTATAAAATATCAAATAAACGTGTCAAAATTAACACAAGTGTTGTCTCAAAACACAAGCACTCATGTGTAAGTGATGTTTTTTGACTGGACTTGACAAAGAGACCATTGATCATTTGATCTTCATGTTCAGAAGTAACACAGGTGTTTTATTTTGTTGTTGTTTTCCTCTTTCCTTCAATGATTCATATTATAAGACAATGAAAGCGGTATCTTTACAGTAACATACTTTAAATTACAGTAAATAACTGACAACAGTGTTGCCAGTATTATACTGTAAAAAAGCCCGGCAAAGTCTAACAGTGTAGCATAATTATGACAATTATGAATAATTTTGTATGATTAAAGTTTGGATGTGAATTTTTGTACCTTGCACTTCTCGATCTTGAAGGCTGTGTCTGGGTTGTCCTTGCTGTAGAAATGAACATTATCAATGGGTTCTTTTCCAACTTCACCAAAACCCATGTCAAGAACCTGAATCAAAAGAGATTTAATATAGAATAAAAACTTAAAGAGGCAAAAAAAATAAGCTTATTTGCTTATTTTTACTGTTTAAACATACATAAGTATCAAAGTCCTTTTCATTCAGTTTTGCGCTGCCAGGCTTCTTCCTCCGGTTGCACTCGTTGAGTATTTTTTTCTTCAGTTCATCCTATAGGTTTAGAAAAGTAAATTAGTCAAAATATTATATAAAATGAAAAATAATATAGATAAAAGATATTTAAGGATTTTTAAAATAATCAGTCATATGCTTTTTAATATAATCAATAACATGCAGTGTTACATAATCTGATATGGCACAAAAAGGTACATGCTGATATAAAACACAATAATCACACACACACACACACACACACACACACAAATAAACTAATACATTTTATATACATTTTAAACATTTATTTAGATATGTCAAATAGGCTCTTTCTTAAACAAACATCTCTGCCAAGAAAATAAATGTAAAGGCAAAATTTAAATTTCACATTCATACAAGAGAATATTCACACAAATTATATCTGCTATATTTTGGACAGTTTAGTACCTTTAACTTATTTTCCTTCATTCGGGCCTCTCCAACAAACATTAGCAGACGTCTGTCTGATGGGTTCAGAATTTGACCAAAGATGTGATCTGTGGAGTGAAAAGAGGTCAAATAATATAGCATAAAAAGAGCATAAGATTTACATATATGGACCTAGATCTTGATATTATGTATAAAATAAACTTATTACAAACACAAATATGTTGCTTAAGTCTAGTCATGTGATCCAAGATGTAAAACAATTCAGACTCTTCTCTGAGTGCTGTTATTTAAATTATAGAGTGCTTACTGTATCAACTGTGTAAGGAAAATGATAGAGAAGAGAAAGTTGAAAAAAGTAGTTGGTTTTGTTTTTATTGTCTTTACAACATTAAGGTTGAACCACTGCAGTCATATCAACTTTTAACAATGTCTTTAGTATCTTTATGGGCTATAATTGCGGTAATTATATTGCTGTCTTTTGAAAAGTCAGAAAGCTCTCAGATTTTATCAAAAAATATTAATTTGCATTCTGAAGTTGAACGACATGAGGGTGAGTAATCAATGACATAAATGTTCATTTTTGGGTAAACTAACCCTTTAAAATATTAAGAGTCAAACTGACCAACTAAAGAAAATACTGACCACCATAATGGTGAGATCAAACCAAGCAATCATTTTCAATAAATCATCATCTAAATCTCTGTCATTCTCAATAATAACTTTTGTACACCTATGACAGAAATAAAGTCAATCTGGTTAGTAATATGTAAAAATGGTAATGCGGATTTGGAGTTGTTTAATGATGTTTGAGCCTGATGTCAAACAAATGTTTAAACGTCAATCCAATTTTCATTTTCAAACAAAATTTAACATATGAGTTGAGCTGAGGTGACCTCACATTGTGACCACATGGTGAAATCAATGTGAGACAAATTGTTGACTGGCCAGTACATTATTTGAGATACAGTTTGAATCTTCTGAAGTCATGATATCTTTGTCCCCTCCAGAATGGCTTCTTTGAGTTACTTAGATGATCTCTGATTTGTGAATGAATTGTTCAGTCTAATTTTAGCTGCTTCAAAGAATGATTCAGTTCTTTAGTTCAATGATTGCATTTTAGTACCATGAGAATATTCATAATGTTTAGATAATTGTATATAGGCCTTTTGCAAGAATAAAGCCAAACCAGCAGACATAGACATAATAGCACAACTGAAGCTATATGGATAATTACTGGAATTAGTTTCAGTTCCAGAATCATTGAAGTTGACTTCCTGGCACCACTCAAGAAAGCACCCCTTAGCTATGTTCTGGACCTCCTTCTGGACAGTGTTTTTGAGATACACTCTAACAAGCCATTCATGAAACATCCCTGGCTTGTGTATGGTCACCTGCAGAGACCAGAAAACCAAACAAAACTGAACAAGCCTTTCTCAGGGAAACATGTTTTGATGGATTAATTATGGTAAGTTGCACAAAATAAATAGAGTGATCTGAAAAGCCTGAGCACAAATCCCTTAATTTCATCAAAGGTATTATGAATTAACTTAATCTGAGTGTGTTAGTAATTTGAGTAACTCGATTAAACAAATGTTCTAAAAAATCATAATCATGACAATTAAGAGATTAGATTTATCACATTATCATCATTTAAATCATCATAGTTCTGTATGATAAATGACAGATTTGTAAAAATATTTTTACATACATAAATCTCAAAGTCCTCATCATTCAGTTTTGGGGTGACAGACTTCTTCTTCTGGTTGTATTTGTTGACAACTTCGACCCATTTTTTCTTCAGTGCATCCTAAAGGTTTCGAAGAGTAAATTAGTTAAAACATTATATAAAGTAAAAATAAAATAATAATATAGACAAAAGATATTTGAGGATTTATAATAATAATAATAATAATAATAATAAAATGTCATACTGTGTGTATCCCAAATAAATCTGATATGACACAAAAAGGTACATATTATACTTATAGCTTAGCTCAGACATTTTTGGTGCAGAATTATATTATGAGTATGTATTTTTCAAGAAACGGGTTTATAAACCACTAAAAACACCCTTGTTCACACAAAATGGAATTATGTACATATGTGTCCACCAGAGGTGTAAAGTCCAGGGGTCAGAAGGTAAAAGTCCTGCCATATTTTTATTCCACCCACTGAAGCAGTGTTATAGGAACACTACACCTTTTTTTGAAAATAGGCAAACTAATTTCTGTTTAACTCTCCTAGAGTTAAACAGTTGAGTTTTACCGTTTTCAAATCCATTCAGCCGATCTCCGGGTCTGGCGGCACCACTTTTAGCATAGCTTAGCATCAAAAATGAGCAAAGAGTTTTGATATTTTTCCTATTTAAAACTTGACTCTTTCTGTAGTTACATCATGTAGTAAGACCGACGGAAAATGAAAAGTTGCGTATTTCTAGGCCGATATGGCTAGGAACTATACTCTCATTCCGGAGTAATAATCAAGGAACTTTGCTGCCGTACCATGAGTGCAGCAGGAGCAATGATATTACGCAGCGCCTCTCACAAACATCTCCATGGTTGCAAGACACACTCCCTGTGCAAACAGGGGGTCACAGCCGCTGCATAATATCATTGTGTTGGCTGAATGGATTTGAAAACTGTTTAACTCTAGGGGAGTTGGAAAATGAGCCTATTTTCAAAAAAAGTGGAGTGTTCCTTTAAAGTTAATGAGATAATTAAGTGATTAATTGAGTGTTGATTGAACATCATTGAACATTATTGAAGACATCTGATGTTAACAAGCAGAATCACTAAAGGAGAAATTCATAATTGTTACAGAGTTTAACAGAGTTTACTTTTTTAGTTTTTTAATATTAGTTTTTGTTTGGTTTGTTGTAACTGAGTTATAACAGCCAGGCAAGCAAAGAAAAAAGATGATCAGGTGGTGTTGGTTATGTTTTCACATAATCATTATTTGATCTGAATCACTGAACTCATTTAGAGCCCAATCTCTGAGTTAGATTTACATTATTGATTACAGCAGCACTGTGATTCTACAGCACAAGATCAGCTTTATCGATATAATTCAAAGAATTGATTTGGTTATTCTGATCAAAGAAAAGCAATTTTTTTTCATTTAGGCATACACAGACATCAAGAATCAGCCTGAGATGATTACAGCATCATCACAACAGCCAAAACACCTGATCAACTTCCTGTTGGCTTTTTCCTGCCATAACAAATGTGTTTTATAAACACTCAGTTACAGCAGCCAGAGAAAACTAATGTAAAATAGTCAAGAGCCCAACTCCACGATGGTGACTGCAAACTTCAATATTTTAGAAAACATCAACATCCATATCTGTTAATTCTCAACAAGAACTTCTGTACATGTATGAAAGAAATAATGTCAAACTGGTTTGTGAACTGGTTTCACACTCAGTGTGGCTGAAGTCAGTTGTAGTTCTTGTGTTTCTGCTCGTCTCTTCTCTTTTTTCTGGTCTTGTTTCTCTGTCCTTCAGTGATTCTGTTATCAGGTGTTCATCAGTGTCTCAATTCACTCTCTTCTTTTCATTCACTCTGTCCAGTGGACTATATTAGTGAACTAATGTAGGGAATAGTGAATGAGGGTATAGGGTGTGATTTAGGACACAGAGTGTCGACTTTGAGCGATGTTAACTCACAGTATATTCCTGTAGGCTATTTTCTTGAAAATGACAATATTACCCAGAATGCATTGTTTTCTACAGAATATTACTGTTTTAATGGAAAATTGTTTGTTATTGTCAGAATTTGGTCGTATTTTTACAGCAACGTTTAACAGTGTTTGCAGATGATCTTGTGGTGTTTAGTCCTAACAGTGCTGGTCTTCTTTACAGAAGCTGTGAGTAGCTTATAATGATGCAATGCAAATTTTACTAAAGAAACCTAGATGGCATAGTGCAAGTGAAATGTTTGTGAGTTCAAGAGTAATTATTTTTTTTCTAGGCTTGATTATATTTATGGGGTGAAATTTAACATGTCTCAATGCTTCGTTTAAAAAAAAAAAAAAAACTGTATTTTTCATATATTTTACCTTTATTCTACACTGCTGTTTCCCTTCTCCTAAAAACACTCTGTTGAGTTCCTGGTTCTATGAAGTCCCTCCCTCAGAAATACGCAATGGACTGAGATTGATTAGCTGGCCCAGTGTATTGTGATTCGCTGTCCGGAATATGTTGTCACGATTCACGTTTTCTGGAAACGCCACGCCCCTTACCATTACAGGCAAACGTTGCATGTGCTTTGGTCAAAGTCCAGTCTTTGCTTCGGTGAAAATGTAAATAATGACGTCAATATTGCCTTATCAATTTGAGCCCGAATCAGACCCAAATAGCAGTAATGATGAAGAGGGTCAAGCAGAACCTCTGCAAGCATGGCTGTTTATGAATGTTAAGTATTTTTGTTTGCATTTGTGTCAACATGTTTAGATATGCTGTCACTTGTAAATGTTACTGCTGTTTGTTAGCTTTCAATATACGGTTTTATCCTGAATAAAGCTTTACTGTAGCCGAATACATGGCTGAGTAGTAGCATTTTTGTAAAGGTATTGTTTAATTTATAGCATGAAAGAGCATGTGGGTAAAAACAACATAAAAGCCATAATGAAACAATGCTGTACACTGACAACAGAAATGCCAACAAACACCAACAGAAGTTCACTGGTGTGATTACATAGACATCTGTTGGTGTTTGTTGGCATTTGTTGAAGAAGTATGAAATAGAATTTAACTAACTGGCTAGCGAAGCTGAACAGCGTTGGTCTTTGTTTATGTACCAAAAACTATATAACTTTATAAAAAAAAAAAAAAAAAAGGAAATTGTCTTACAGGTTGTGGCTCATAAACAGCAGCTTCTGCTTTTAACGTGGGAACTGCTCCCACACAGCAAAAGGATTCCGTGGCGGATCAGCCGCGGAGGTATCGTGCAGAGGTGGAAAGTCCAGGTTGGTTATGTTTTCACATAATCATTATTTGATCTGAATCACTGAACTCATTTAGAGCCCAATCTCTGAGTTAGATTTACATTATTGATTACAGCAGAACTGTGATTCTACAGCAGAAGATCAGCTTTATCAATATAATCTGAAGGATTTATCTAAAGTTGTTCTGATCCAAAAAAAAAAAAAAAAAAAAAAAAAGGCTCTCGTTTAGACACACAGAGATCAAGAATCAGTCTGTGAATCTCAACAGTGGTGAGAATAATAAAGCATGTTGCAGTGCATTCTGGGAGCCACCAATCAAAACTCATCCTCGGCTCCCATCATGCATTGCTGCATGAATAAATTATGAGCTTAATTGTTTTAGTATTTTTTTTTAGTCTCACTATTTTATTTTTTGCTGTTGTTATGTGACTTTTTAGTAGCTTGTTTTCTAATGTTCAGAGTTGATCTGTTGATCAGAATATGTTGCTTGTCACCGTTGTTGAGATTCACAGGCTGATTCTTGATGTCTGTGTGTGCCTAATTATTATTATTATTATTGTTATTGTTATTGTTATTGTTATTATTATTATTATTTTTAAATCAGAACAACTTTTGTTAAATCCTTCAGATTATATTGATAAAGCAGATCTTGTGCTGTAGAATCACAGTGCTGATGACAAGTCGTTGAATTATTAGAAAAATAATGCATAGGCCTATCAGAGATAGTAATGCAGCCATGATTCGAAGCAGCCCATCGTCAGTTATTCCTCCTTGGTCACCACACCTCAAGATATTTTTCAAGTCAATGAAACCAGAAATAGCGATGATCAAATTATATAATTTTCATCATAATAAAGCAAAATCATTTACTAATTGTACTCCCAATCTGTACTCCTGAAGTGCGTATTTGTTTTTAATAGGTTATATTCACCAACAATACTTTCTTACTACAGATCAGACATTCTGAACTGTTACATTTAAAGAGATTTTTACATTTAAAAATCTTTAAACACACGGACATCAAGAATCAGCATATGAATCTCAACAATGGTGACATGTTTCTGTGTCTGTGAGCCATGAGTTGCATACTATGGTGGCTCCCAGCATGCATTGCGGCATGAAGGATGCAACCATTGTTGAGATTCATATGCTGATTCTTGATGTCTGTGTGTGACAAAAAAAAAAAAAAAAAAAAAAAAATAAAAAAAAAATTCAGAACATGAAAATATTTTTGGTGAATATAATATTTTAATAACAAATAACCTGTTTTGGTCAGGAACAAGATTTGTAAACTACTCTGCTTTATTTCTCTTTTCTTTGCAACAAATAATGTGTTTTGGTAAACATTGTTACAAAGACCACAAACTAAACTAAGGAAACTAAATGAAACACTGACCACCAAAATGGTGACCAAACATTTTCAATAAAACATCAACATCTAAACCTCTGTTAAATCTCAAAAAGAACTTCTGCTGAGATTTATTGATTTATTGTCTTCTTTTATCTTCAGTTGATTTCAGGTTATGTGGCTTTAAGTCAGTTGTAGTTGTTTCATTTTCTGAGAGTGCAAGCATGATGAACCAACATCAATGCCATTTCCATTGATTTTTTTTTGTTGACATTTCAACATTTTTTTCAACATTAATTGCGGGTACAAAAGTGATATTGATTCAATGCGGTTAACATTGACAAATTAACACTGATGTAACATTATTTCAATCATTGTTTGCTATCTGGGTTTTTTGGGATTTACTGTAGAAGTATGGTAATATGGGTTAAAATTCACAAAAAAATAAATTTATATTGGACAGCTTGGTACCTTTAATATGTCTTCATTCAGTCTGGCCTCTCCAACAAACTTTGGCAGACGTCTGTGGATAATGTTATCTAAAATGTTTCGGGCAGTCTTCAGGTCAGGGTCTGACTGGTTCAGGATCTGATCAAAGATGTGATCTGTTGGAAAAGAGATGTCATTTAAAACAAACATAAATCAAGCTTCATATTAGTTTAGGCAGGTCAAGTTAGTCAAGCTTAATTAGCTGACAGCTCAAATGTTCCATGATGTCAGTCGATATAATTCCAACTGTTATCAGAGCAATCTTAAGCCGTGTTTCCAGCCAGAACAATTTGTCCCTGGAAAAATTAATGATGACAACACACACATTGCAAACTGCATGCTTTCACAATTCACAATTCGTTATAGATTAGTGAAGGCGGGATAGGCAGGATAAGCGGAATTGCGCTGAATGACACAGACCAGAAGTGCTCTCTCTCTTTGTTGTGCGCGATCCCACTTCTCTCAGACAGCGCGTGATCGGTTCTCCTTGCGTCGGAATGGTCAAATGCACACATAGTTGTCTAAATGTCCATTGTGTGGATTATCTCACGTAAATACAGTCAGTTATGGCTTATGTGGACATAAACATGTGGGTGAAAACAGGATATGTGTCAGTATCCATGGATTCGGTCTTAACACTCTGAGGTCTGACGGTATCGCCGGCGATACCACCGTGGTTTTTTTCTTATCAGTGTGAAAGAGACTCAAAATACTCCGTCAATGTTGCACATACAATTAAGAGTTATACACCATTTTAATCTGTGGAATATCTTCTTTTATTTGTGTACACTCAGAGTAAAAACAGAATGTTGTGCTTTTTGTAAAATAAAGAAAACTAACATGATGCGTGATTTCTCCTCTCCCTCTGAACGAAGTCCAATCTGATAGTTCTTAGAAAATGAACTGTAACTTAGTGAATACTAATGACAAAAAAATTACACTTATGTCTAAAAAAACGTTAAGATGTCAGGTTTTAAACAAACCTTCTGTGTTTATGTAATCTGTATGAAAAGAGAGCCATGTCAGAAGTCTGTGATTCAGCTCATTATCCGCTAATGCGGCCACACCCACGGAGCGAGCGCTATTCAGACGCAAATTCAGAGTCAATACATGCATTCATTATCTCAATCGTGTATTTATTGTCTTGAAAAGTGTTTATCTGGATGTAAAAGTCATGGTTAGCGAGCTCTAGAAGACATGCAGTTAGTTCCTGTTTTCTTTTCTTCTATAGATGAATTTTAGATGAGTTTTTGTTTCTTTAGCGCCCTCCGGCTGCAGTATGAATTGGAAAATCCATTCATGGAATAGCCTCTTCTTCTTTTAGATGAATTTGTGGACTAAAAATGCACAGGGAGTGCCCACCGACTTCAAGGATGAATTGAAAACACCAGCGCTCATAGTAATGACAATGAATATTAAATAAATATAACTCCTCTGTATAGAAATTTGACATAAGCATATGAGAATCCAATATTTCTCCAAATGTGCATGCTTTTAAACTAAAAGCCTATATTCAGACTCTTTGCATCACAGAAATACACTACATTTTAAAGTATAATATAAAACCATTACTTTATATTGTAATAATATTTTTCTGTATGTTTAATATAGCATGATGAGCTTGAGACATCACAGAAGGTTTTTTTCACAGCCTACCTGACTGAAATGCCTCATTAATATGCAAGTCATTTCAGCTCATTACTATCCAATTCTTTTGTCTTCTTAGGTGAGAATGGCCCATTATTCAGTGGTGATTCACGCCTCCACGCATACTGTGTTTCTTGGCAAAAAGTGTCTTACAAAAACTAAATCAATATATTGTTTTATATGAAGGAGTAAGCAGCATAATTTTTACATAATTTTGAAGCAAAAACTCTAGTTTACAACCTCCAATACCCTAAAGTCTTGTGAACACAGATTTACTATACTTTTTTTGGCCTTATTTCAGTGACTTAAGTTTTTTGTTTTTTCAATAACCACGCATAAATGTTATTCCTTCAAAAACACAAACATGTATATACATGTTCCTCACATATTATTGTAGCCTAGTTTGTGTTGAATACAGTGTAATGACACTTTTTCCATTAATATGTTTATGAACAACTGAAAAAAGCACAAATGTCAGGGCATGCCAAAACTTCTCCAGGCCCCAAATCAGCCTCAGACTCCAGAGGGTTAAAGGGACCGTAGCCTATATTTGTCATTAATGTTAAAAAAACAACAAAAGATGTTAAATAAATGTATACATGGTAAATAAACCTACTGTATCTGAAAAAACAAGTTTATTTAATTTTTATCTCTTAGTATTTTTGTATTGTTTGTAAATTGTTTGTAAATTTCTTTTTATATAACAATTATATATATATATATATATATATATATATATATATATATATATATATATATATATATATATATATATATACTGTGTTGTGCATGGAAAACTGCAGCATCACCAAAAAAAAAGAGAGAGAGAGAAATTAATAAATGTATAGACATCGGTATTGGCGTGTACTGGAAAAACAGCATCGGTACTCATACTCGGTCCTTAAAAAAATGGTATCGGTGCATCCCTACTTATTTTTAAAGTTTAAATTATTACTATAATAGTAGTACAAAGACTATAAAGACCTGTTTATAATACAAAAATCTGTTACAAAGACCACAAACTCACACAAACAGCTGAGAGTCAAACTACCCAACAAAACGAAACACTGACCACACTAATGGTGACCAAACATTTTCAATACAACATCAGCATATAAACCTGTTAATTCTCGAAAGAACTTCTGCTGAGATCTTGAGAGATTTATTGTCTTTTTTTTATCTTCAGTTGATTTCTGTGTGGCTTTAAGTCAGTTGTAGGTGTTTCATTTTCTGAGAGTGCAAGAATGATGAACCAACATCAATGTAATTTCCATTGATTTTTTTGTTGAAATTTCAACATTTTTTCGACATTAATTGCGGATGCAAAAGTGATATTTATTCAATGAGATTAACGTTGACACATTAACATTAATTTAACATTATTTCGACCATTGCTTGCTATCTGGGCATACAGTGATACTCTCAGTGTTAGTAATATTTGAGCTCATTGTGAATTCAAAATGTTGAGCAGGTTTAGAGGAGGCAGTTCAAATATCGGTCAACAGGGGGACATTCTACTTCCTGTTTCTCAACACTTTCACAGTGATATCACAGTGGTGTCACATGGTGAGCTCATAGTATGAGTGCACACCCAGATAACAGATTTTTGTTATAAGAACGTTCTCCAAACATACAACTGACTTCTAATCACATGCTTAAATGAAATCAGATGAAATAAAAGACATTAAGGCCCAATCCCAATTCTACCCTTTCCCCTTTCCCCTTCCCCTTTGTTTCGCGCGTTCACGTGAAGGGGTAGGGGTGTCCCAATTCTCATTTGGTTGGAGGGGAAGGGGTAGGGGGAAGGGCCAGGTAGCCCTTCAAACGAAGATTTTTCGGGACCACACTTCAGACGAAGGGGTATGATAAATTTCCAACATGGCCGACCGAGCGAGCAGAGAGACCCATAAATGTAAGTATTTTTTTACGGTAAACAGTATTTTAGTAATAAATAATCACTTGTTTTATGTTGCCTTTAATCTTGTTCATGTATACGGTTATGTTCTCCGAAAAAAGATTTGTTAAAATCGCTATGAAAAAAGTTTGCTAATGTTTTTTACTTTATGATAGTTCCACAACATATTTTTTTATATTTTATTGAAACCCGCGTTGATTTGACAACATAAATTCAAATCCGGTGGCAGCTAACTTGTCTTTTTGCCGCATGCCTGATTAATGTATTGTTTTGTTGTGGTTACGTCCATAAATACATGTACGTTACATGATATAAACAAAAAGTGCATTCAGTTTGCGTGCTTATTCATCAGTATTGTATGTTCTGCATCAACCAGGGACTCCTGAGGAAACACGCAGGCTCGTCTCCTTTGTCTTATGCGAAGAACTGGAGACAAATGCAAAAAAATAGCTGTCGCCCAAGCAGCAGAGATAACTACAGCTATCGATGGCATCTTAAGGCCAATTCACACCGCACCAACAAACAATTTTTTTAGCGCGACCCTTTTTATTAACGAGACCCATAAGCATATACAACCATAGCTAAACAAGCCAAAACGAATTATTAAAAACGAAACTGAAGGTAAACCTGCGTTGCTCTCATAGTGGTTAACGTTACCTCTCTCTTTTGGTGAAGTGGAGCAGCTGCTCTTGCTGAATGGCACGGATTGCACTATGGACTATTGTACCTTTTGTATATTTTATTTTTTTTAACAGTATTTTATTTTTTATAATGAACAAGCTGCGATGTCAGAGGATTAAACAACTCCATATACAGAAGCTCTTATTGAGAATGAAGAGATAGTTTTTTGTTGTTGATGTTTTATTGAAATTTGTTTGAGGGTTTTTTATGTTACCATCATAGTGATCAGTGTTTTCTTTAGTTGTGTAGTTTGACTTGTCTTTGTAATGTTAGAGTTTCTCTGGCTGCTGTAACTGAGATTGTTATAGCAAGAGAAAACACAATCAGATGCTGTGGCTGCTTCGTGATAAGAATATAATCATTGTGTATTGGCTTAATTCACTGATCTTATGACTGAATTCAATATGAGCAATATCTTTTGAACTTTGTTTTATTGTTATTTGTGTAAAGATGCTGCAGAGTTTCAATTAGAAAAGCTGAATGAGTTTTAAAACACATTGTACACTAAACACTTTAAAACTCCAGCAGAACTTCCTCACAGACAGACATCAAGAATCAGAGTATGAATCTCAACAACGGTGACATGCTTCATGCCACAATGCTGCTGCTTTTTTTCCCTTTTTTTTTTGCAGGATGCACCCAGAATGCATTGCGGCATGAAGCATGTCACCGTTGTTGAGATTCATACGCTGATTCTTGATGTCTGTCTGTGAGGAAGTTCTGCTGGAGTTTTAAAGTGTTTAGTGTTCAATGTGTTTTAAAACTCATTCAGCTTTTTCTGATTAAAACCATTTTATCATTGTATTTCTAGAAGAGATCTAATACAAACTTAACATTTTATTCATATAAAGCTCAATTATTAGATACATGAATTAAGTCACTACATGACAATTGTATTCTTATCATAAAGCAGCTGATCACATTTTCTCTCGTCATTATTGCCATAACAAACAACTACAACAGCCACAGAAAAACTAACACTAAAAAAGTCAGGAGTAAAACTGACTAACTAAAGCAAACACTGACCTTGATCATGGTGACATCAAACAAAACTATTATTTTCAACAAATCATCAACATCTAAACCTCTGGTAATTCTCAATAACAACTTTTGTAGATGTGTGACAGAAATCAATCTGGTTAGTAATAAGTGAAGCTGGTAATGCTGTTTGTGGAGTTGTTTGATCAGATCTTGAGATATTTAATGTCTTTTATCTTCAGTTGATTTCATCGAAGGCTGTGGCTGAAGTCGTAGTTCTTGTTGTTTCTCTGTCCTTCAGTGATTCTGCTCATTATCACCTAATTATCTCATTAACTCCATCCCTGATTCAGTGTTTCATTTAACAGCCTGTAGTGTGCATACTGAGTAGTGATCATTTCATCTGGGCTAAACCATGTGCTAAACATGGGTGTGCTGGCTGGGAGGCATCCAGCCAGCGGGACCGTGACAGTTAAGGGGTTAAACATGTTCAGTCGGGTGAAAACCGACTCCGACCAACGCCAACAGGGGTATCACACAGATCCAACAAACTCCAACAGACGAGTTTGTTGGCATTTGTCGGTGCGGTGTGAATTGGCCTTTAGAAGTGTGTGATAAACACCGGCGCATCTATGACGTAGGAGCTAGCGACGACCAGAGGTGGAAAGTCCACGGGTCAGAAAGTAAAAGTCCTGCCATATTTTTTATTCCACCCACTGAAGCAGTGTTAAAGTTAATGAGATAAATAAGTGATTAATTGAGTGATGATTGACCATTATTGAAGACAACTGATGATAACAAGCAGAATCACCAAAGGAGAAAAATCACAATTTTAAGACACCATCACAGAGGTCAAGGTTTGCTTTAGTTGGGCTCTTGACCCTTCACTCTTTAATATTAGAACTTGTTTGGGCTGCTGTAACTGAGTTATAACATCCAGACAAGCAAAGAGTAAAGATGGTCAGGTAACATTAGTTATGTTTTCACATAATCATTATTTGATCTGAATCACTGAAGTCATTTAGAGCCCAATCTCTGAGTTAGATTTACATTATTGATTACAGCAGAACTGTGATTCTACAGCACAAGATCCAGTTTTCTTCAAAATAATTCAAAGGTTTCATCAAAAGTTGTTCTTAGAAAAAAAAAAGCTCTTATTTAGACACACAGATATCAAGAATCAGCCTGTGAATCTCAACAATGGTGAGAATAATAAAGCATGTTGCAGTGCATTCTGGGTGCCACCAATCAAAACTCATCCACGGCTCCCATCATGCATTGCTGCATGAATAAATTATGAGATGAATTGTCTTAGTAATTTTCTTTATTCTCACTATTTAAATTTTGCTGTTTTTCTGTGACTTTTTAGTAGCTTGTTTTTTAATGTTCAGAGTTGATCTGTTGAGCAGAATATGTTGCTTGTCACCGTTGTTGAGATTCACAGGCTGATTCTTGATGTCTGTATGTGCCTAGAAGGCAGACTTTTCTTTTTTTGATCAGAACAACTTTTAAAAAAATTCTTATTTTATTGATAAAACTGGATCTTGTGCTGTAGAATCTCAGTGATGCTGTAATCAATAATGTAAATCTAACTCAGAGATTGGGCTCTAAATGAGTTCAGTGATTCAGATCAAATAATGATTATGTGAAAACATAACCAACACCACCTGATCATCTTTTCTCTTTGCTTGTCTGGCTGTTATAACTCAGTTACAGCAGCCCAAACAAGTTCTAATATTAAAAAGGCAAGGGTCAAGAGCCCAACTAAAGCAAACCTTGACCTCTGTGATGGTGTCTTAAAATTGTGATTGTCTCCTTTGGTGATTCTGCTTGTTATCATCAGTGTCTTCAATAATGCTCAATCATCACTCAATTAATCACTTATTTATCTCATTAACTTTAACACTGCTTCAGTGGGTGGAAAAAAAATATGGCAGGACTTTTACTTTCTGACCCGTGGACTTTCCACCTCTGGTGACGACTTATGATGACGTGTAACGGTCTAGTAGTGGTGTCCCATTTCTTAGGGGAATATTTTCAGCCCTACCCCTTGACACTCTGTTTCAAGGGGCAAGGGGAAGGGGTAGGCGTAGGGGTAAGGGGAAGGGGAAGGGGTATAAAATAGAATTGGGATTGGGCCTAAATCTCTGAAGATCTGATTCAACAACTCCACAAACAGCATTACCAGCTTCACTTATTAATAACCAGACTGACTTTATTTCTGTCACACATCTACAGAAGCTCTTATTGAGAATTAACAGAGGTTTAGATGTTGATGATTTATTGTTGCATCTGAAGTTAACGTCATTGTGATCAGTGTTTGCTTTAGTTGGGCTCTTGATTTTTTAATATTATGTTTTCTCTTGCTGCTGTAACTGTGTCTGTTAGACCCATTTGTTATGGCAAGGAAAGTCAATTGAGAATACATCCAGGAGATGCTACTTGTTATTGATAACTGTGTAATCATTACTTAGATTCAGTATGCAGTCTTTGTGAGGCGTTATTCTTTTTATATTTTTAATTGTAATGGCTCTGTGATAATGCGGTATGATATCAAGTGTCAATCATTTATGAAGAAATGTAAGTGCATAAGACACAAACATTTTAAACTATTATGTCATTCAGACACAAAAATACAATAAGAATCAGTTTATGAATCTCAACTATGGTGACAAACAAAAGCTTCATGCTGCAATGCATGCTGGGTACCCAGTCTTTGTGCAGTGAGTGCACTTTGACCTCACATTGTGACCACATCATGAGTATCCTGGGAGCTCATGGTGAGATCACTGTGATATCAAATTGTTGACTGGGAATGGAATGCACCTCTGTTTATAAAGTAATTTTATCCTGTATAATGTAGATAAACCTATTCATGAGTATAAACCTGTTTCTATGACAGCAACTCTGAGACGGGCTTCAAAGAACAGAACAACACAGAAACTATTCAAATTGTCAACTATTAAATCCAGATAACTCAGTTTTCCACATGAAAAACAGGGCCTAGATTATCATTTTAACTAGCAGTCCTGGTGACTGATGTGTATTACTGAGGTTTGTGTGTCTTCTTTTATCTTCATGTCTTTCCTTGCCATTATTTTTTTTCTCTCCATTTCTCTCCAGTTTTACTTGTGCTTTCCCTTACCTGTGAGATTGGTGTACTTTTCCATGTCGAATATAGCATCTGAGATCATCAGCTTGTCATCAGCTTTTTTAAGGGCTTCTTTTATCCTAATGTACAAAGAGAAACATGCATGCTAATAACAAGAAATCTAGGGAAATATCAGGAGTATGCATTAGGAAAAATTAACTACATTAATCTGCTCTGACACACAAAACGTACTTGACATCAATGATGTAGCCGATCTTGTGCTGAAGGGCCTGACGATGAAGAGTGTATCGTGTATGAAACATGCCATAAACTTTATCTGCCACCTGTTAGAGAAAAATAAATAATAAAAATAACAACTTGTTTGCAACATAAATGCATTACTTTTATTCAAGACAGTACTTTTTGTGATGGTAAAGCCAATATGCGTGAAACCAGGCTCCAGGAATGTGGTTGGGATTGGATTGGACACCTGCACTATATCATATTGTGCAAAAACATAAATTATCACTTCATTTTAGCATTTAATATATTTAAAAAAAAAAAAAAAAAGTTTCTACTTTTTTTCTACTAAGTACAAGGATATATAATGCGTGGAATTAATGTGTCATTTTGTACAATTGACTCTTTGTTTTTTTCCAGTACATTGCAGTACATTTTTTTCTTCTTGTTTTTATGGTAAACTACTGACTACACTGCTTACTGTATTTCTACAGTTTGTTACTGTTAAAATACATTTTGTGGGTGTGTGTCTTTTTATCTTAGACCTTTAACCCTACAGGAACATCCTCTACACACTGTTAGACCTTGTCAGCACTGTTGCCTGTAATTTGCTGTTGATTATACAGTTATTTACTGTATTCTACAGTATGTTACTGTAAAGATACCATGCACTAAATTAAAACTCGTGTTATCTCATTTCATTTGCAGAAACTGACTGCCTTAACCTCTTAACTGTCACGATCCCACTGGTGGGACGCCTCTCAGCCAGCACACCCATGTAGGCCCCACATGGTTTAGCCCAGATGAAATGAACATTGTTCAGAGTGAACACTACAGGCTGTTAAATGTAACACTGAATCAGTGTTGGATTTAATGAGATAATTAATTAAGTAAATAATTGAGTGATGATTGAGAATTAATGAAGATAGGTGCTGTTAACAAGAAGAATGAACGAAAGAAAGAGAAACAACAAGAACAGAAAAAATCAAAACACTAGAACTAGAACTGACTTCAGCCGCAGCCTTAGATGAAATCAACTGAAGATAAAAGAAGACATTAAATCTCTCCAGATCTCAGCAGAGGATTAAACAACTCCATATACAGAAGCTCTTATTGAGAATTAAGAGAGAGTTTTTTTGTTGATGATGTTTTATTGATTTTTTTTTATCTTACCATCATGGTGATCAGAGTTTACTTTAGTTGAGTAGTTTGACTTGTTTTTATAATGTCAGGGTTTCTCTGGCTGCTGTAACTGAATTAGAGCAAACACAATCAGATGCTGTGTCATGCATGTGCTTCATGATAAGAATATAATCACTGCGCAGTGGCTTGATTCACTGATCTTATAACTGAGTTTAATATGAGCAATATCTTACTGTGTTTTATTGTGATTCATGTAAAGATCCAGCACAGATTTAATCAGAAAATCTGAATGAGTTTTAAAACAGATTGTACACTAAGCACTTTGAACTACGGCGAGATTTACTCACAAACATACATCAAGAATCAGCGCATGAATCTCAACAATGGTGACATGCTTAATGCTGCAATGCATTCTGGGGTCCATGGATGAGTTTTGCATGATGCACCCAGAATGCATTGTGGTATGAAGCATGTCACCACTGTTGAGATTCATACGCTAATTGTAGATGTCTGTGTGTGAGGAAGTTTTGCTGGAGTTTGAAAGTGTTTAGTGTACAATGTGTTTTAAAATTCATTCAGCTTTTCTGACTAAAACCGTTTTATCATTGTATTTCTAGAAGAGCGTCAAACAAACTTAACTGTCATGTAGCGGCTTATTTCACTCATCTAATGGCTGAGCTTTATATGAATAAAATGGTATGTTCTTATCATAAAGCAGCTGATCATATTTTCTCTTGTCATTGTTGCCATAACAAATAGCTATAACAGACACAGTAAAACTAACATTAAAAAAGTCAAGAGTCAAACTGCCTAACTAAAGCAACGACTGACCTCGATCACGGTGACATCAAACCAAACTATTTTTTTCAACAAATCATCAACATCTAAACCTCTGGTAATTCTCAATAACAACTTTTGTAGATGTTTGTCAGAAATAAAGTCAGTCTGGTTAGTAATAAGTGAAGCTGGTAATGCTGTTTGTGGAGTTGTTTGATCAGATCTTCAGAGATTTAATGTCTTTTATCTTCAGTTGATTTCATCGAAGGCTGTGGCTGAAGTCGTAGTTCTTGTTGTTTCTCTGTCCTTCAGTGATTCTGCTCATTATCACCTAATTACCTCATTAACTCCAACACCAATTCAGTGTTACATTTAATAGCCTGTAGTGTGCACACTGAGCAGTGTTCATTTCATCTGGGCTAAACCATGTGCTAAACAAGGGTGTGCTGGTTGGGAGGCGCCCGACCAGTGGGACTGTGACAGTTAAGGGGTTAAATTGTCCCACTGCCATTTAAATTTACAAACTAATATTTATTAAATGCTAATAATGTAAGCATATTATTATAAACTTATTTCATTAGAGTTCATTAAAAACATTTTAAATAAAGATCCTTTCACTGCATCAGCAACTACACAGTCACCATTTGTTAAATAAATCAACATGCAGCACATCACCAACGTCTCTTGATCTTCTCCTGAACTTAAGCACAGGCTCTACTCTTCAGCACAATGGTGACCCACAAAACTCAATTTTACAGTAAACTACTGGCAACAGTGTTTACTGTAAAAGAAAGTTGTCCAGTTGTCTTTCCACACATCATTACACTTATTACTGACCAGTTTAACTTTATTTCTACAGAAGATCTTATTTAGTTTAGTTTAGATGTTGATGTTTTTATCGAAAATGGTTGGTTTGATTACCATCATGGAGATCAGTGTTTGCTTTAGTAGAGCTCTTGACCCTTGACTTTTTATAAATCAGTTTTTGTTTTTTTGTCTCTGACTGCTTAAACTATTTTTGTAAATCACATTTGTTATGGCAGAAACAAATGTGGACAAAAAAAAATATTGAGTGCTGATGGTTATGTGTTGATGAAGATATAACCATCTCTTGATTCATTTAACTCATACTGTGTTTATCATATTCATACTCCCATTCTGGGAGTTTTGTACTATGCTGGCATCCAGCATGCATTGCTACATTAAACTTTTGGATGTCACCATTGTTGAGATTCATATTCTGATTGATGATGTCTGTGTGTGTCTAAGTTATGCAGGAGATCAAAATATTTTATGCATTATAAGACTTATATATTCTCCTAAATAACTGAAGCATTGTTGGCTCTTACGCTGTTGAATCACAAACCTAGTACAATCAATAAACATAAAATACCCATTAAATCAAAGACTACACAGATAGAGATCAGTGAATTAAACAAGTCCAAGATGATTACAGCATCAGTTTTTCCAACCATAACAAATGTGTTTTATAAACACTCAGTTACAGCAGCCAGAGAAAACTAATGTAAAAGAGTCAAGAGCTCAACTAAAGCAGACACTGGTCACCACGATGGTGACTGCAAACTTCAATAATTTTTTATTTTCAATAAAACATCAACATCCATATCTGTTAATTCTCAACAAGAACTTCTGTACATGTATGAAAGAAATAATGTCAAACTGGTTTGTGAACTGGTTTGACACTCAGTGTGGCTGAAGTCAGTTGTAGTTCTTGTGTTTCTGCTCGTCTCTTCTCTTTTTTCTGGTCTTGTTTCTCTGTCCTTCAGTGATTCTGCTTATCAGGTGTTCATCAGTGTCTCAATTCACTCTCTTCTTTTCATTCACTCTGTCAAGTGGACTATATTAGTGAACTAATGTAGGGAATAGTGAATGAGGGTATAGGGTGTGATTGGGAAAACAGCCTCTGAGTGTCGACTTTGAGCGATGTTAACTCACAGTATATTCCTGTAGGCTACTTTCTTGAAAATGACAAATATTACCCAGAATGCATTGTTTTCTACAGAATATTTCTGTTTTAATGGAAAATGGTTTGTTACTGTCAGAATTTTGTCATGTTTTAACAGCAAGTCTAACAGTGTAGTGTAAAAGTAACATTGATGCTGTGTTGCAAGTTCAAGTTGAATAGTGATTATGTGAAAACATAACCAACACCACCTGATCATCTTTTCTCTTTGTTTGTCTGGATGTTATAACTCAGTTACAGCAGCCAAACAAAATCTAACATTAAAAAGTCAAGGGACAAGAGCTCAACTAAAGCAAACACTGATCTCAATGATGGTGACTAAATTTGTAATTTTCTCCTTTGGTGATTCTGTTTGTTATCATCAGGTGTCTTCAATAATGCTCAATCATCACTCAATTAATCACTTAATTATCTCATTAACTCTAACACTGATTCAGTGTTCATTTAACACTCTTATTTTAACACTTTAACTGTCTTGAGTGTGGTCTCATATATGCTCCCATGTGAGTTAATTTAACACTGGAGTTTTTGCTGTGTGGGTGGAATAAACATATGGCAGGACTTTTACTTTCTGACACTTGAACTTTACACCTCTGCCTATTTCAGTGTGTTTCAGTGAATGTGTGTACATTCTGTAATAGTTGTATATGAGTCCCTCAGCTGTCCTCAGTGTAAAAGATGAATAAATGAGAAAGTAATTTACCTTGTCTCTGAAGCAGATCTGTTTTTCCCCGTTCACTTTACACACTCTTGCAGATTTCAGCAGACGCTCACGGTCAAAGCCATTAGGAATGCCCAGATAATGACAGTCTCTGTGAGAGAAGAGAGGAATTAAATTAATGCAATATGTGATAGAGCAATACGTGCACAACTGGCCACATTTATATAGTTCATCTTTAACTGCTCAATTTAGCCTGTTCTTATGATGCTAATCGCCTACAACAACAACAGGAACAACAATATGCCACAGAGCAATTAGGCCAAGCAGCCCAATGACTCTTAATTTTATAAAATCCAAAATGCACACAGAATTCAAAGTGAATTTCACACTGAATTCAATTAAAAATGAAAGCAAAGCAAAATTGGTTATGCTTCTGTTGTGATTTTAGGAGCAGATCCATAAAGTGTGCACGGGACTTTTTCAATTCTATATACAAACTCTGTGCAAAAAAAAGTTTTACCATATGGACAGTCAAAGAGATTACCAATGTATAATAATAATAATAATAATAACTACGATTAAAGCTTGTAAACAATCTTTGAAGTTGGCTTGAGAAAGAAAGAAAGAAAGAAAGAAAGAAAGAAAGAAAGAAAGAAAGAAAGAAAGAAAGAAAGAAAGAAAGAAAGAAAGAAATGGATGGATGGATGGATTATTATGAGTTTGAATGAGTCTGAAAAATAAAAATAAAAATAAAAATAAATAAAATGGACTGAAAATTGCTAGTCGAATTTTATAGGTTGTATTTTTAAACAGAATCAATATTTTGGAAGTGAAATCTGAAAGGTGAATATAAATTATTGAATTTTAAATAATGAAAATGTGTGTGAAATATTTTAATTCAAATATTCACAGCTTAAATATACGACCATGTTGAATTTCAGCCCATAAAAATGCAAGCCTTAAAAATACAGTGCATCAAAATGCAAGCACAGTTAATGTAATGCATATTTTTTTCAATTAGTGCAATTCAAGCTTTTTATTTCAAAAACATTTGGCATTAATTTACTTCCATACATACCAAAATCCCAGATGGCCAGACAGTGATTCATCTTTTATAAATCGTTAATATATTCATGTCTGTGACACTGTGAGCACGAAGACTGTTGTGCAGACTGTAAGTATTTTAAATGTTTAACTTTAAAATGTTAAATGTTTAATATGAATAAATAGCACTCATAAACGGCCTTTGGAATGCCATTCTCAAGTAAAACAAGTTGAGGCTTGGACCAAGAAACGACGTTCCTTACATCACGACTTAAC
Source organism: Chanodichthys erythropterus (assembly GCF_024489055.1). Classification (NCBI taxonomy): domain Eukaryota; kingdom Metazoa; phylum Chordata; class Actinopteri; order Cypriniformes; family Xenocyprididae; genus Chanodichthys; species Chanodichthys erythropterus. The sequence continues at coordinate 53,819,850 of NC_090232.1, forward strand.
AAGCAGATAGTATTTCAACATCACAGGTTGCCAGTTGGCGGAAAACGCAGCGTATTGCAACCATGGAAACCAGCAAACAAACTGGGTCAGAGAATCTCAGATTCTACCTGACCTAAAAAGCCTCTGCATCCATCTAAAAATATCTATGAACAACAGCATATTAAAACAGATAAATCAACACATCAGCTTACAGTGTGTAAGTCTCCTCAGCTTTTTTTTATTGTCAATTGCACTCCCTTTTGTTGCATGTCCTCAAACTGGCCACCTGCATCTTTGAACGAGGGGGCAGGGCAAACAATATTTAGAATTTGGACTGCAGTACATATTTTGACCACTGGGTGTCATCCCTACATATAGCCCCTTTAAAAGACAATGGCTCTTTTGCATTGATGTTTATTAACTATTTTTTTAGTTTATTGTTTTTATTTTTTTTTTTTTTATTTGTTATTTTTCCAGGTATATTTTAGACAAAGTTAATAAACACAAGTAAATGCACAGTGTATCATCGTCCCAGCATTCTTTTGTAAGTCTTTGTATTAGCAAATTGCAGCTTTGTGTAAAACATAAAATTTAAGGCAATCAGTTTCTTCATGTTTTTTAAGTGCACTCAACTAATTACGTTTCAATATATGAAAAGCAGCAATTTCTTGCATATTATTCAATATATTGTAATATATTAACACAATACATTATTTCATATATTTTTTCAAGATATTTACACCATTTAATATATTGATCATAAATATATGGAAATATGTTTTTTGTTCTGTAAGGGATCACTGGGTTTAAATAATGTGACATTATTGCTTATTACTTTTGACCAATAGGTGGTGCTGACACCAAATTGATCTGGTGTGGTCAGTGTTTGGAGAAAATTACACACATAAAGTTTGTTCTCAATATGTCAAATATTTCTAGAGATACAGCCTTTCGTGAAAATTTGAGCAACAGTCTATGATGAGTTAGAAAAAGTAGTTTTTTTTTTTTTTTTTTTTTTTTTTGAAAATTCAATGTTCATGGCCGATTTTGTTTCTAGCACTTATGGTTCAAAAGTTATTAGCATAAATGTAAGAAGAGGTGGGTAGTAATGAAGTACATTTACTTTGTTACCTTTACTTGAGTAGTTTTTTGGAAAATTTGTCCTTTTTAGAGTAAATTTAACTGTGGGTACTTTTACTTTAACTTGAGTACATTTCTAATGAAAAATCTGTACTTTTACTTCGCTACGTTGGGTGACGTTCCCTGTAATGGATTTCTGTAATTTGAACAGTATTTTACTGTAATATGTACAGTAAGATACTGTAAAATGTGTATACAGTATATTACTGTAATTGGCAAAGGATTATGGGAAAATATATGGTCACTACTGTACCATAGTGCAGTAATTTTTATGTACTGTAAATCAATTTACAGTAGTGAACTTGCCCGCGAAAAACTGACCAATATCAGGAGACTTCGTTTTCGTTTTTTTTTTTTTTTTTTACTCTGTGGTGGAAGTGGCTGTTAACGGACATAAAAAGAATGTACCAGTACCTCACTAAAAAGGTTAGTTGGCTATATTATTTTTATTTGATCTAAAACAAACATATTTTCAAATGTTTTCATTTATTTTGTTTCATAGCAAAATAGATGTGTTGTTTTTCATGTCGGAAGGGTTTGGTGCCTTTTTTCTGACTGTCAGCCAGATCGCTGTTACAACGGTAATAACATAAACTGGTGAGTAAGTTAAGTTCACCTATATTAGCCGAAATAAACTTTATTTAAACTGAAAAACATAACTTTTGCATGTGTTTCACGGTCTCTTTAATGCAAGTTAGCTCATCAGGAGGAGCCACGGAACTTAACGTTAACAGCAGCAAATTAATGTGAAATACTGAGGGGTACGTTAAATGAGTTAGACAACAACATTGTTTAAGTGGGGTTTTAAATGGTATTTTCAAGTAAGTTAAATGTTTTGATTTATTTTCAAGTTTGTGGTTTGGATCATGTCCCAGCTAACAAAAAGAAGTTGTCTGAACGTTTTGTTAACATTCTCTTTAAGTTATGAAAACATTATTTCTGAATGTTTTTTAAACATTGAAAATGTATTTTAACTATGAAAACATTATAATAATGTTCCTGAAACATTATTTTAGGAATGGTTTTTTTTCTAATATTTACATAACTTTTACATAACCTTACTGAAAGTTATGGAAACATTCCCTGTTAGCTGGGGTCATGCCGTCTGCTACGTCGGAGGTGTTGGAGCCTTTTCATTGCCGTCATAACGGTAACATCTGGTAAGTTAATGTCGCCAAAATTAGCTGAAGTAAAGTTAAACTTAATTAATTGTTCTGCTGCCTCTTTATCACAGGTTAGCTATTTACAATTTTTTTCAATTGCTAAGAAGCGTTAAGCAATATTTAAAGTACTTTTTCTAAACTCTTAACACAGCAACACACATACATAACAAAATTAGCCAAATAGTTAATTTTCTGCCCAAAACCATATTTTGTTAAATAAACACAAACTTTACATTTCAAAATGCTAAAAACCTTTTTCAACACATACTAAAACACAGCAAACCTGATTCAAAATCGTGTCGTTCTGTCAAAACATAGCACTAGTTTCTATCCAACATGAACATATAGTCAATCAAAGCGCAATGACTGTCAAAATACTAACAGATGATGACATTGTGAAAACTGCATTACTTGTCATGTTTCAGTTCTACCTGCAGAAAATATGAAATCCATAGTTTTTAAAATTCAGTTTATTTTTACTGCAGTAAAAGTATAATGCATGTAAGCCATTCTATATTTTTGGTTTGATTTTGAGTGTTGAATGTGTGCATTCTTGGCAACAGAAGTGAGTCATTATTTTATAGAATGTACAGTAGAAAAAGAGAAGAAGAAGAAATTAACAGAATTGCTCAGGGCAGCTACTGGTCAAACGAGCCCCCTATGCAGAACTACAGTGTCCCTCTTGGTTGAAATCTCTTTCTGGGGGTGTGTGGTGTTGATGGTGCACTCATGAGGGTGGGATGGTGTCCCCTTGGTAGCTAGTGCCCTACACAGACCACATATTCTGCATATATGGAACAGTGGTAGTGGAATCGTTGTAGTAAAAACATTTTAGTATGAAGCTTTTACTGAAATGATAACATGAAATTGCTGCAGTTTATCAACAACAAATCCAACATACATGGCTTTTGGTTACTGTTGAAGCTTTTTTTTCCACCACAGAATAAAAAACATAAAAGGTAATTGTGACTTTTTATTAAAAATATTTTTTTATTATGCAATTGTGTGAGTTTACATTGGTACATTTGGTATTTATTTGTTTTATATTTGTTTAATATATTTTGTTTTATATTACTTTTTTAGTACTGCTGTTGTTGCAAAAGTATAGGTTTTATCCTATATTTAAAGATTGGAACATTGGGTCTTCATTTCTGACTTGCTGTGTTTAAGCATTTGCAAATAAGATGAGAAAGATCCATGATTTTGGTATGAGGCAAGCTTATATGAAAAGAAAATTTAAGCATTTAAGAAATGTGTTAATTGACTGAATTTTGTGTGAAAATGACATAAATTGTGTTAATGGTATGATCACAACAGACGGATATTCTGCTAAATGTGTTTAGAGTTTTGAAAATGTGACTACAGATTGGACAAAATTATGTTAGCAATTAAAAAAAAACTGTAAGCAGGTGTAACACAATGTAAATAGCAACCTAACTGAAATACTGATGTAAACTGAGTTAAGCATTGCTAAGTACCTATTTTGTTTTTTGATTTCAAGTTTTTGCTGGATCATGTCATCTGTATTGTCGGAGGATCATTTTGGAGTCTTTACTTGTGATTGCCGTCGTAACGGTGGTTACATCAACAGGTGAGCAAGATAATATAAAGTAAATTAGCCGAAGTAAGCGCTATTTAAGCAGGCAAACATAATATAATGTAACTGGTGATTAAACCAACGGAAGGAGAGAGAACAGAGGTTTATCCAGCAGCAGAGTTAAAAGTGCTTTTAAACAATCATCCCTCAGTGTCTTTTATTTATTTTGAATTTGCAGCTGCCTTTTCCTCTGGACTGTACCACTGCTGCTGCTCTCACTAACACAGAAAGAGTGATGCTTTGAGGAGGAGGAAAAAGGTTAGCAATATGCCATTGTCATTATTAATATAGCAAAGTTATGAAATATTATAAGGTATTATAAAATACCATAGCCATTAAATATTATAAAATGTTTATAAATGTTGGTTAATTTATTAAAAACTATAGGCACCATAGCCAGTTACAACATAATTTCTCACCTGGTTGTTAGTCATATGTTCTATTTTCTATGGTAGTTCCTATAAACTAACACTAAAGGGCTGCTGTGACTTTGTCTCTTACAGGAGAGTCTGTTCTTTAAGCAAAAAATATGGATGCTGACTAGGAAGGGCAGAATAATCATCTAGCCAACAGACTCTTTTTCAGCATTTGCTGTCCACTTTGTTGGAATGCAGAATTTGGGTAAGCCAAAACATTTTTTACATTACATTTATGTTCATGCTTTTGGCAGATACTTTTATCATACATACATTATCTTACATTGTATTTAGGTTTTAAGTTATTTTATTAATTTAATTCACTGAGAATCAAGTCCATTTTTACAGCTGAATGTATCCAAAACTAAGGACATGATCATTGACTTTCGCAGGTCACCTCCTTCCCCTACAGTTACGGTCATTAAAGGCACGGACATTGAGCTCGTGGAGACATACAAATATCTTGGAGTCATTTTAGACAACAAACTGTGTTTTGAACCCTTGGTTGATGCTGTCTCAAAGAAAATCCAACAAAGACTGTACTTCCTTAGGAAAATGAACTCTTTTAATGTCTCTTCAGAATTGATGACTCTGTTTTATCGTGCTTTTATTGAATCGGTTTTATCTTTCTGTTTTGCTGCTTGGTTTGGAAGCCTCTCCCTGACAAATAAAAATAGACTTGGTAGTCTGGTTAAAGTGGCGAGCAAGATTTCCAGGAGAGGTCAGGCTCAACTTGGGGAGTTATACATAAAACAGGTCCAGAGGAAAGCTAGAGTTATAGCTCAATCACAGGATCATCACCTTAGAACAGAGTTTGAGCTTTTGCCCTCTGAGCGGCGCTATCGAGTTCCTAGTTGCAGAACAAAGAGGTTGCAAATATCTTTTATTCCATCAGCTGTGAGGCTCCTTAATGGCACTTAGCACTTTGTAATAACTTGCACAAGTTGCATTTTTGCACTTGATCGTGTTTTGTATTCTATTTGTTATTTGCACATTATGTAATTTGGGGCGTTAATGTGAATTCCATCTCTGCTGGTTTGTCTCTGTTGGTGAGTGTTGTTTGTATGTTTATGTATTTTATGTGGAGCATTGCTGCAAATCCAATTTACTTTGACTTTGACTTTGACTTGATTATTTCAGCATTCAAACATCTTGCTCTTCTGTTTGAGTTACTGGAATGCATTGTAAAGAATGGAGCTTTAATTATTTGAATACAATGGATTTTCAGGTAATTATTAGGGGTGTAATGGTTCTCTGTAAAAAATCAAACCGCACCGTTCTCCACCCATGGTTCAGCACATACTTTCACCACGGTTCATATCAAGTCTGATAATGCATCCGTAATGGTTATATTTTAATGGTTTGTTGAAATGAACACGAAAAACAGACAGACAGAGGTCAATACATTACAACAATAATGATCAAAAAAAAAAAAAAAAAAAACATGGACTAAATAGTCATTTTTTGTTCAATTTGAGTGCCATCATTTACGCCGTCGTCGCCCAGGTGTTGATAGAGTGCGACTTCAGGTGAAACCTGAACAGCACACATTGCCATCTGTGTTTAAACTAAACTCATTTAAGCCTTGACAGTCTAAACATTCGAGCACAAGATTTGAAAGAGACCTTGCGCATGGAAAGCTGCATCTCAGACAGCGCTCAAATACTGAGTTCGCTTTCAAGTTTTGCACTTGAACAGACGAACTCACACAAAAATTATTATCTCGGCGAGTATCCTATCAAACATAGTAGGTTATGTCTTAAGCAGTGGTGTAGTCGGGGCGATACGCACGCATACGCCGTATGCTTACTTTTTGCTCAGAGCTGTTTGCGTATTACGACTTCTAAGGATCAGTATTTGTGTATACCCACTTGTTTTTTGCTTCGAAAATCCATAAAATAATGTCCTGTTAGCTTCTCCTTTAACTGTGTGTCCAATGCTGTTGTGTAAACTCGCGATTCTTTGTTGTAATTGGTGCATGAGCACTTCTGCCATTCTACCTTTTCCCGCTCATCATGTGTTTTGAGCGATGCATTGAGAGCATTTCTCTCACTGCAGCGGTCACGGCGTGAGAAATATGGTGGTGAGGAAATAAGACAATTAATTATATAGCCTACATCATGCGTTTTCCAAGTTCCCGTACGAACTGAAAAACCATCAGCGCAACTGAAGCTTGTTTATTTAATGCATTAGTGCGCGAATCAAAAGCGAAACATACTAGGCTGCTACTCTGAATCTTATTAAGCTCCAAAAGTGTGATAAGAATTACTAGATTACTAGAATTTATATAGTTTTATTGTAGTAATTATGGTAAATTTGGCTAACTAGAATTTATAACCTATTAAGATTCAGACTAGATTTATATTACACCTGTGACATGTTCTATTGTTTCTATAGGCTATGTGTAGGTTGCCATTTTTCATAACAAATGCTTTGATAATGGAAAATGATATAGTTTGACTTCTTATAACACAATGAAGTAGAAAATTCTGTCAAACTGATAAGCTTACATGTGCATAAATAAAATAAAACTGAGTTTACAGAGGTTACCGGGGAAACAGCTCTATTTCTGCTGCTCCATAAGCGCCACCTACTGACAGAGAGTGGTTTAAAGGTGCCCTAGAACTTTAAAAAAAAAGATGTAATATAAGTCTAAGGTGTCCCCTGAATGTGTCTGTGAAGTTTCAGCTCAAAATACCCCATAGATTTTTTTTTAATTCATTTTTTTAACTGCCTATTTTGGGGCATCATTAGAAATGAGCCGATTCAGGGCTACTGGCCCTTTAAATCTGGTGCTCCACACCCCAAGAGCTCGCGATTGCCTTTAACAACATAAAAAAAGTTCAAACAGCTAATATAACCCTCAAAATGTATCTTTACAAAGTGTTCGTCATGCAGCATGTCTAATCACGTAAGTACAGTGTTTATTTTGATGTTTACACTGATTCTGAATGAGTTTGATAGTGCTCCGTGGCTAACGGCTAATGCTACACTGTTGGAGAGATTTATAAAGAATGAAGTTGTGTTTATGAATTATACAGACTGCAAGTGTTTAAAAATGAAAATAGCAACGGCTCTTGTCTCTGTGAATACAGTAAGAAACGATGGTAACTTTAACCACATTTAACAGTACATTAGCAACATGCTAAAGAAACATTTAGAAAGACAATTTACAAATATCACTAAAAATATCATGTTATCATGGATCATGTCAGTTATTATTGCTCCATCTGCCATTTTTCGCTGTTGTTCTTGCTTGCTTACCTAGTCTGATGATTCAGCTGTGCACAGATCCAGACGTTAATACTGGCTGCCCTTGTCTAATGCCTTGAACATGGGCTGGCATATGCAAATATTGGGGGCGTACATATTAATGATCCCGACTGTTACGTAACAGTCGGTGTTATATTGAGGTTCACCTGTTCTTCTGAGGTCTTTTAAACAAATGAGATTTATATAAGAAGGAGGAAACAATGGAGTTTGAGACTCACTGTATGTCATTTCCATGTATTGAACTCTTGTTATTTGACTATGCCAAGATAAATTCAGTTTTTCATTCGAGGGCACCTTTAATTAAACAACAAATGATAAAGAAATCACTCACTGGTCTTGACTGAATAGCTTTTGTAACTTTAATAATGATTAATCTTTGTTTATTTTATACAGTGAAGATTATTTGTATCTTTGCTCAGGTGTATATATTTGTTTATTTGTTCTTATTTTCATTTTTATTTCACAGTTGTCCTATTTTCCCTGAGCATAGCACATACCAAACCATACCAAAACCGTGACCCTAAAACCGAGATAAGTTGAGCCATATTTGAACCGTTACACCCCTACTAATTATGCACCATCCCTGTAGGTTCATTCAGAATCAGATGTAGTGTGTAGTGTTTTTATTAACATCAAAATACATACGGAACCAAGTTTGAGAGTTGGGGCAAATTCAGCAAACACTGGTCTGAAAAGTAATGTTTCTTTGTTTTGTTTTTTTAGTGCTTGCAGGTTCATTCCAAGAATCAGCGCTGATGGCACCAAATACAAAAGTCAAAGATCAGATGGAAATCTCAAAGGTGTTTCTCATCAGAAAGCTTGTCAACTTTGACTGCCGTAATTATTGAAATGTAACACAACGCAAACTGACTTACTGCATTTTTAAGGCCTGTTTTGCTTTTCAGTATATGTACTTTTTTGCCATGCTTCAGAAGAAAGAAAATGTTTAAAATGATTAATAAGAATATTATAAGGAGAAATGTTCAGCTATTGTGATTTCTTTTTTTATTTTTTATTTTTATTTTTATGGTTTACAGTGCTGTACCACCACAATTGGATCATTTTTATACAGGTTAAAATTATTTTGTTTAAACTAAATGAAAATAAACTTGACAGTATTAATACTGTAAATGACAACACAATAGTAAATACTGTAAATTAAAAACAGTACTGTACTGCACAAAATACTGTTAATTAAATTACAGTACTATACTGTATTACAGTACTATACTGTAAGTGGAAGTACTGTACTGTACAAATTACTGTAATTGAAAATACACTAACAATACTGTAAAACATTTTACAGTAAATTACTGGCATTCAGCTGCCAGTAAGTTACTGTAAAATTTACAGCAATCACTTTACAACTAGTAACAAGCTACTTGAGTAGTTTTTTCATTTGATATTTGTTTACTCTTACTCAAGTAACTATTAAGATTATTACTTTCACTTTTACTTTGAGTAAATATTTCTATAAGTACTTTTACTTGAGAACAGTTTTTGGATACTTTAACCACCTCTGAATGTAAGTGAAACTTTGGACACTTGTTGTCAATATTGAGATTGAATAAGAGACTCCAAAATTTCTGTTAAATATTCAGACTGTCCTCTGTGTGCCAAATTACTATTGATCACGTGTTTCTATGGACTGCAATAGACTCAAGAGCAGATAACTATTAGAATACTACTTACCGAGCCAAATAGTCCCATTTGTCCACATCAATGCCGTTTACTTTATTTGCCACAATCTCGTACAGGAAAGCCTTCTCTGCTGACCGCTGGAAGATGGAAAACACTTTAAACTTTAACATTGTTTCCTGATAAACACAGGCTGTAACAGAAGCTTAAAATAACAATGTTTTACCTGACTAACTCTTGGCTCTTTCCTAATTAATTGCCCAATGAAGATGATGTCTTCATCTGGATTTAATCCGGACTCTTCCATGGCCTTTTTCAGATTATTTTTCTCTATCATGTGCTTAAACATCTGAACAGATGCATCCTCATGCTTGAGAACAACATAAAGAACAACATAAAGAAGTACAATGATAGTGCTGTACACATGATCAGACTACTACATTTGTACTTCTGGGATAGTAATATAAACAATCTTGCCTAGAGAATTTGGAAAAACAATTATTTCAATCCAAACAATACACATTTCAATCAAAACAAAGGCAAGATCACTTTACTTTGAACTTTAAACTCAAACTTTCTCTGGCTTGCACATAGATCCATGACAACTGAATGGAATACTGCAGATAACTCGCTTAACTTAACATGTTTAATCTCTGAACATAACTGACTTAACATGTTGAACCTCTTTTTTGAGCATGTTCTATGTGTTTATTTGTACAAGTTGTCACATGTGACTACCTGCCCAAAATTCATTGAGACAACTTGCCCAACTGACATGTGTGCTGATGTTGGCTAAATCTCAAGGTGAGCTCAACATAGCATGTCAGCTAAAGTATCAAAAGACATGTTATTGTCTCCTCTATGTCGTGCAAAATAATAATTTTTAACATTCATACCTAACAAAGGTGTATTGCATAAAATTTAAAGTGCAATTTTTTTTTACTTTTTAAGACAAAAAAATAAGAAAATTGTGCTAACCTCGGATTAGAGTGATCTTGACCACAAGTGAACAGGAAGTTCAGTATAGAAGAAGTCACACAAATTGGCTATTTGATTTTTGAAATAGAGCCTCTAGTTTTGGAGTTATGAAGAGTGTGACATCTTACCCCACTCTCCCCTACTTTACTGGAGTAATTATTTTTCAGCCGACGCAATTATCTGTATTTTCTACTCCTTACATTTTAAAAATAGTCTCGTTACTCCTATTTCATTTCAGCTTGTTTTCATTCCGGCTTGTCATCATTAAAAAAAAAAAAAAGAAATTCAGATAAATCGCGCCATCCGGATAGAGTGAATTTGATGACACAAATCACCTCACACTCCAGCAAGGAGGACATAGCCAGTGTTGGGGTAATTACTCAAAAAAGATTATTTCTTAAAAGTTATTATTTCTCCACTACTGGCTCATTTATCAAACGGGTGCTTTCTCTTCGTCCTCCGCAAATTAAGCTACAGTAGGTAGTTCGGTAGAGAGACGTTTGAATAATTAGCGTTTTCGATTGACAATGTTGTGATAAGCAGGCTATACTAACTTTGTAACTCGTTACCTCTAACACTGGACATAGATATATGTAGCCAAGTACGAAGATGTCTGTGGCAGAGACTCAAGAAGAGAACTTGAATGAAATGTCCCAACCAAGCACCAGCGTCAGCGAGGAGGTTGGTAGAAACAGGTAGCCTAGTGCATCCCAAATTTTTCATCATTAACATTTTAATATAACATTATAGTCATTATGGCCTTTAGAAAAATGTTTTTTTTTTTTTTTTTGAGAAGGTGGGGTAGTGCACAATAGGCCTAATGTGGCCTAAGCTTTTGTCCTTAATGGCATTTTTTTCCTTGCATTACTTTTACTTTTATACTTTAAGTAGTTTTGAAACCAGTACTTTTACACTTTTACTTGAGTAAAAAGCTTGACTTGATACTTCAACTTTTACAGAAGTCTCTTTAAACCCTAGTATCTGTACTTCTACCTGAGTAACGAATGTGAATACTTTTGACACCAGTGGTAATTACACACACTGAGCCTCATTCATGAAATGCAAGCAGAACATTTTTTGTATAAATCATTCCCAAAGGTGTTCTGACATAAATTTTTGTATTCTTAAAAGTTCAGTATTTTTGAAATGTTAATGGGTACAATACTTACACTTGTTGTCTGCATGGTACATAACACTTTTAAACACTTTGTGTTTAGGGGTGTCCAGACTTGGTTACCAGGCTACTACACGTCATCAATCAATAGCCAATATCGCGATATGCCAACCACAATTAAAAATAAATTATAGCTTTACAATTTATTTTTGTTTTTAAATTTAAATTAAAGTGAATTAAACAAATATAAATGAGCTATAATGCTTTATTTGTCATATACAATTATTTTGGTGAGCATTTATTATTTTCAGACATCAGGGTCCGTATTCACAAAACATTTTATCTTACCACTAAGAGTTCTCCTAAATAGCAGTAAAAGTTCTTAGCTAAGAGTTTTCTCTTAAAACCTATTCACAAAGCTGCTGAGACAAACTTTTACTAAGGAATAGACTGAAGTCTTAAGCTAAGAGTAAGGGCGGGGTTGACCTCGTTGCTATGGAGTAAACACACAGTGATTGGCTGATGGGGAGGAGTCAGCGATTTAATCATAGAAATATTGTAGAATGAGGTGTCATGTTTCCATATTAAAATAGAGGTTTTAAAATACAAATGTTGCCCTATTCAAAATAAAATGTTGCCATATTGTTGCCATAAAGGTTTTAAAAAGTAGGCTAAGTGTCACTAATTAAACTATACAGTTAATTGTCCACCTCTTGGATGTCTTCATCTCAAGAGAATGCAGAATTCAAGCGACAAATTATGTTTTATAAACAAAGTTTGGGAGAAACACATTCAAACGGTCTTTCTAATCAGCACGAGAGGAGGAATATATACACAGATGAGAGCCAACTCACCTATAGTTACTTCGTTTCTGCATCCCTCCGCCACACCATCCCTCACTCTTGGTGATATATATATATATATATATATATATATATATATATATATATATATATATATATATATATATATATATATATATATATATATATTTTTTTTTTTTACTCTATTCAATCATTTGTAAGTGTGAACTCATGAAAACCACTGCCACAGGTAATCAGACAATATTTATTTATTTGTTAAAGATTAATTTTTGGCGTCTCATCATAGATTCAAATCTATAAATCATTTTTTTTTTTATTGCATTGCATTTTATTGCATTTATGAAGAAAAGGTTCAGCATCTAAGGCTCTATCGCTATTGCCTCAGTGGTGTACAGTGTCTTTGGGTGGATTAGGACCGTTTGTGATTTGCTCTTAGTGATTTAGGAGTCCTCTTGACTACTCCTAATGTTTCACAGATTTAGGAGCTAGTTTTAGTGCTAAAATGCTTTGTGAAATACTCTTAGAGCAAAAATTTAGGAGTCCTAAAATTAGGACTGACACGCCCATTATTTTTAAGAGTTTCTCCTAAATCGGCAAGTTAGGAGCTACTTTTAGCCTTAAGATGTTTTGTGAATATGGCCCCAGACCTATAGGCATGTAAGTGACGCAATCACTCAGTTAATGAACATGCGGGCGTTTTGGCAGAATTCAAACAGCTGCCATTATTTTTGAAAATTTAGGGATCAAAATGGTCAAATTTGTTATTAGAGGAGAAAAATGAAATGAGGAACATACAATGAAGGAATACATGTAAACAAGAAGAGTCATAGCATCACTAACAAAAGTAAGAAGAATAGAGGAATTATTTTGCTGTTGGAGCGAGATGAGCAGCCTTCCTGTTTGCTCTGTAGTAAAGTACTAACTTGACATATGCAAAACCTACCATTTATAAAGACTGAACTGTGAATTTGATGTGTTTATTTGATGTACTTGTATTTTAAATCAATAAAAATAACCGCATTAGTGCACCCGCAGCTGGAATGAGCCCAACTCTGCGCGCACTCACGGATCCGATGCTGCGTGAGGGATTGGGACGTGACAGAATGCTTGATTTCGTCAGAGATTGTAATTACAATGTGCTCAGTGTTGTTTGTAAAAAGAGCTTAGTAACATTTGCTTATTAAGGCATTTGTGGGATTTTTGGTGACTATTGTGATGCTGTTGAAGAGAGTCATACATTCAAAAATAAATGTGTAAAAACATGACATATTTATGTGTAACACTCTAATTTAATATTACATATGAACACAACCTGTGTATTTGTTCATAGCATCAACACAATCTTTGCAGCCAAGAACACCTGTAATGTGTTAATATTACACATTTACACAACTTTGTGTTCATTTCAGAGGTGAAGACCAGACCTCCAAAACCAAGACCTTTCAAGACCTGAGGTGTGGACGAGACCAGACCTTCCAAGACCAAAACAAGACCATTCAATCAAGATAATTCATTAATCATGTGACTATTGAACATTAATGATGAACACCTGCTGTTAACAAGCAGAATCACCAAAGAAGAAAATCACAATTTTTAAGCCACCATCATACAGATCAGGGTCTGCTTTAGTTGAGATCTTGACCCTTGACTTTTTAATATTAGATTGAATTTTGTTTGGTGGCTCCCAGAATGGAAGAATGCACTGCAACAGGCTTTATTATTCTCACCACTGCTGAGATTCACAGGCTGATTCTTGATGTCTGTGTGTGCCTAAAAGAAAGATTTATATATATATATATATATATATGTATGTATATATATATGTATATATATATATATATATATATATATGTTTGTATATATATATGTATATATATATATATATATATATATATATATATATATATATGTATGTATATATATTTGTATATATATGTATGTATATATATATGTATATATATATATATATATATATATATATGTATGTATATATATATGTATATATATATATATATATATATGTATTTATATATATATGTATATATATATATATATATATTTATGTATATATATATGTATATATATATGTATGTATTTATATATAAATCAGAACAATTTTTGAGAAATCCTTTGGATTATATTGGAAAAGATGATCTTCTGTTGTAGAATCGCAGTGCTGCTGTAATCAATAATGTATTGGTGTGTCGTTCTTGAACGATTCCTTCATTTTGAACGAATCTTTGATGTGACTCCGGAAGAACGAGTTGTCTCTGGGGGTGATTCATTCAGTCGCGCAATATTCTATAGGTTCTGTACTGCTAGTAGTAGTTCACCTGTTTCAGTCAATGCAGTCTGAGCTGGAAAGAGAATTGATTAGTTCACTTCATGAGTCTTTCGGGTTTTTAAATCGTTGTTCCTGACAGACCCATACGTTAAACCAATGCAGTCTGAGCCGGAAAGAGAATTGATTAGTTCATCATAACCTTGATGTTTTAAACTAACATTAATAATTCAAATTCAAAATGTTATTTGCTTTTAATTTATGTCATAAAGCCCTTTTTTAGCAATCTTCTTATACATATATTAGACCAATATGTCAAGTCTGCCTAGGAAAAGCAATTATTATACCAGCAAACTCAAAACCGGCTCAGACTGCATTGGTTTAGTGTTTGGGGGTGCCTGTCACGTCATTAAGGAATGACTTAAACCCAAAGACTTGTCTGACAAGAGGTGAAGTGAGCTTAAATCTTAATGAAGACCCAGGTAAAGAATGAATTAATCTTTTCTGTATCTTATAGCATTGTAGTTTTGTATTGTTTGTAGTGTGATCAACGTTTGTGTAAGTAACAAGTGTGTTGGAGAAGTAACATGTAACATTTTAATTACATTTTGCTAAAATGAACGAAATGACTCGAAAAAAGATTTTGCTGAACGAGACTCAAAAGTCTGACTTGGTAAAATGATCCAAACTTTCCATCACTACAATAATGTCAATCTAGCTGAGAGATTGGGCTCTAAATGAGTTTAGTGATTCAAGTCAAATAATGATTATGTGAAAACATAACTAACACCACCTGATCATTTTTTTTCTCTTTGTTTATTTGGATGTTAACTACTAAACAGCCAGATAAACTGTTAACTAATTAAAACAGCCCAAACAAAATCTAATATTAAAAATTCAAGGGTCAAGAGCTCAACTAAAGCAAACACTGATCTCCATGATGGTGGCTTAAAATTGTGATTTTCTCCTTTGATTCTGCTTGTTAACATCAGATCATCTTCCTGACACAATTACTGTGTTAAAATCATCACACAATGAATGTGTCAAAATTAAAACAACGAGTGTTGTCCCTAAACTCACACACTGATGTGTAAGAATTTAACCAATTTGAGTCGTTTTTTAATAAATACTTTTTGACTCATTCTTAATGTCTGTGTTTGACACAGTGAATGTGTAAAAATTAACACAAGTGTTGTCCCAAAACACAAGCACTGATGTGTAAGACCTTTTTTTCTTTCTTTTTTTTGACTGGACTTGACAAAGAGATCATTGATCATTTGATCTTCATGTTCAGAAGTAGCACAGATGTTTTATTTTGTTGTTGTTTTCCTCTTTCCTTCAATCATTCTGCTTGTTAACAGCAGGTGTTTATCACTACTGCTTGATTAATGACTTAATTATCTCATTAACTTCCCTCTTGAATGATCTTGGTCTCGGTCTTGGAGGGTCTGGTCTTGACTACACCTCTGGTTAATCTTCCTGACACATTCACTGTGTTAAAATCATTGACTCAATGAATGTGTCAGAATTAACACAACAAGCGTCTTCCCTAAACTCACCCATTGATGTGTAAGAATTTAACACAGTTTGAGTCAGTTTTAACACATCCTCTCTAAGAGTGTACAGTCATACAGAATTAAATAGCAACTTAAAGTGACTGAGTTTGTATGTTCCTTGAGCTTTACTATCTGATTATTATTGTAAAGATAATGTCAGTAAATTAGTTTTTATTTATTATTTATTGTTTGCAACATCTAGGTATAATAATACTATTATCTGCTAATACCATAACATTAAATCTGATTTGTTTTGCATTGGTGACATCATATGTGAATTATATGCGGCCCGTGCTTGCGGCCGACTTGCACTTGGACCATTGTACGGCCCACTGGGAAAAAAGGTTGAGGACCACAGTTCTAGCGTGTGACGCAGAACCAACTTCTGTTTTTACCATATGTGATGAGCTCTAAGTATGTGTGTTTATATGTGACTAAAAGCCTAAATAAATAATTAAATACATAAAAAAACTTTAAGCATTATCATTTACATGCTATGAAGTATGTAGATGCTCATGATCAAAACATATTTATATATGTATGGGAAAGTTATGATGCTTACCTTCCAGTTTACATCTGAGAAATGGAAAGAGATTTTAGGCATTATGTAAGGCATGTAAAATACATCCACTGATTCACTGATGCAAGTCTCTCTCTCTCTCTCTCTCTCTCTCTCTCTCTCTCTCTCTCTCTCTCTCTCACACACACACACACACACAAAAACACACACACACTCACACACAAACCATTACACTGATTTACTATTTACTAAGGATCACAACCTTTACAGAAAATCTATAATATATTGTTTGTAGGCATATTTTA
Organism: Chanodichthys erythropterus; assembly: GCF_024489055.1. Lineage (NCBI taxonomy): Eukaryota > Metazoa > Chordata > Actinopteri > Cypriniformes > Xenocyprididae > Chanodichthys > Chanodichthys erythropterus. Next base: position 53,836,634 of record NC_090232.1, read on the forward strand.
CTTCAATAAAGTGATGTTAACAAATAAACTTAATTAACCTAATTTGTAAATGTTAATATCTAAAATGTTATTTCTTGACTCAAGAATTGTAAATTGTAAATTATTAACATAGATGTTTCACTGGCATTCATGTAATGAAAGATGTGTGATGATATGAATTAGAATCTCTAAAGATATTGCATTATGTTTTATAGTTATTCAAAACAACAATAAAAAAGTAATTTGAAGCTTCATCTTTCTGTCAGTTTGTTTAAATGAAGGTGTAATGTCACATTACTCTTCATTTTTGTCTTGACTGTAAGGATGTTGTGGTTTAGCAATTAAGGCATATACAGCTTATGGTGTACACAGTATATGCATTCATATACAGTTAACATTAAACGGCTTCAACTATGAAAATAATATAATTATTTATTGCTTTCACACTGAACTGAAATCACTGAAGTTAGAAAACCTAGATACTTACCAGGCAGGACTTCAGGAATGAACATTCCATCAAACAAATGAGAAAACGGACCATGACCTGAAAGGACAAATAAAGTAACAGTTGATCAGTGACTTTTTCATTTAGGCTCTGATGTGTTTATCTACAATAAAGCCCATTCTTCAAAATTCTGCTGTACAAACATAAAGTGTATTGTTCAGACTCTTCTAGATGCATCTGTCTTTTTGAATGGTAAGACTGACATGCTGAATCTACACAATGCAAACAAATGTTTATGAACAGACATTAAATCTCTCTTATTACAAACCAGACTTATTTTATTTCTGTCGTTCATCTACAGTTTTTTTTTTTTTTTTTTTTTTTGAGAATTAACAGGTTTAGATGTTGATATTTTATTGAAAAAGTTTGGTCACCTTTATGGTGTTTCATTTAGTTGCACAGTTTGACTCTTGCCTGTTTATGAGAGTTTGTGGTTTATGTTTATAAAAACACATAATTTGTAAGCAGACTGGAAACAAAAGTAGTCAGATGATATGGTGTACACCATCACAAAGACAACTGATTATCTTGTTCCTTCACTGACTAAAAGCTTTTGTTCATTGTTATTTTTACCAACAAAACCTTCATGCCACAGATCAGACATTTTGAATGTTTAAACACTGCAGAGGAGAACAGATTAGACACACTCACAGACATCAAGAATCAGCATATGTTTCTCATCAATGGTGAAATGTTTAATGTCGCAATGCATTCTGGGAGTCATGAGTTTTATACTATGGCGGCTCCCAGCATGCATTGCAGCATGAAACATGCCACCATTATTGAGATTCATATGATGATTCATGATGTCTCATGAATCAGCCATTTTCATTTGGCCATTTTCTAAAAAAAAAAAATACAACAATGGAGAAAATGGACCTGGCGCTGTGTTCATCCCATAAGTGGAATAGGGAAGGTGTAGGACATACAGTGTAAGCTTTTTGAAGAATACAGAAGACGAAATGGTGGAACCACTTTCAAGGTGATAATTTGTGTTTATAAAGCAAGTACAGTTGTTGTTTTTTTTTTTTAGAAAACAACAGATGGTTTCTCTAGATAAGACCCTTATTCCTCGTCTGGTATGATTTAAAGCTCTTTGAAACTGCACTGAAACTGTCATTTTGACCTTCAACCATTTGGAGGCCATTAAAGTCTACTATAAGGAGAATAATCCTAGAATGTTTTCCTCAAAAACCTTCATTTCTTTTTGACTGAAGCAAAAATTGCATCAGTGGTGCTCTTTCTGGGCATGAAGCCATACTGCTGCTCACAGATTTCTACTACCTTCTTTAAAGGGTTAGTTCACCCAAAAATGAAAATTCTGTCATTCATTACTCTCCCTCATGCCGTTCCACACCCGTAAGACCTTCGTTAATCTTCGGAACACAAATTAAGATATTTTTGATGAAATCCGATGGCTCAGTGAGGCCTGCATAGCCAGCAATGACATTTCCTCTCTCAAGATCCATTAATGTACTAAAAACATATTTAAATCAGTTCATGTGAGTACAGTGGTTCAATATTAATATTATAAAGCCACGAGAATATTTTTGGTATGCCAAAAAAAAAAATATATATATATAGACTTATATAGTGATGGCCGATTTCAAAATGTCATTGTTCAGGCCTTACTGAGCCATCAGATTTAAACTAAAATATCTTAATTTGTGTTCAGGGTGAGTAATAAATGACAGAATTTTCATTTTTGGGAGAACTAACCCATTAACCTAGCTGCACTACTCTTTCCCATAGCTTCATTGTATGGCTCATCAACTTTATCCCCCTATAGTTGCTGCATCTCTGCACGTCACCCTTATTCTTAAAGATCGGCACTAACACACTTTTTCTCCATTCCTCAGGCATCTTCTCACTCTCTAACACCCTATTAAACAAATTAGTTAAAAATTCCCTCTCCTAGACACTTCCAGACCTCCACCCGGATGTCGTCAGGACCCACTACCTTTCCACTTTTCATCCTCTTCATAGCATTCCTGACTTCCTCCTTTCTAATCATCTAGAATCTTTCTAATCTTTCTGTTCCACATTCACCCCTTCTACTCTTTTTTCCCTCTCATTTTCCTCATTAATCAGCTCTTCAAAGTACTCCTTCCATCTTCTCTGTACACTCTCCTCACTTGTGAGCATCTTTCCATCTCTATTCTTAGTAACTCTAACTTGCTGCACATCCTTCCCATCTCGATCTCTCTGCCTAGCTAACCTGTACGAGTCATTCTCTCCTTCTCTAGTGTCTAACCTAGTGTACAACTCGTCATATGCCTTCTGCTTGGCCTTAGACAACCTCCCTCTTTACTCTGCGCTGTTGTATTCCTGTCTATTCTCTTCAGTCCTGTCCATGTCCCACTTCTTGGCTAACCTCTTCCTCTAAATACTATCGTGAACTTCCTCATTCCACCACCAAGTCTCCTTATCTTCTTTCTTCCTTCCAGATGACACACGCAGCATCATTCTTCCTGTCTCCCTGATCACTTCTTCTGTAGTTTCCCAGTCATCTGGCAGCACTACCTGACCACCCAGAGCCTGCCTCAACTTCTGTCTAAATTCCTCACAACATTCCTCCTTTTTCAGCTTCCACCACTTGGTTTTCTTCTCTATCTTTGACCTCTTCTTCTTGCAGACCATCAAAGTCATCCTACACACCACCATCCTATGCTGTCTCGCTACACTCTCTCCGTCTACCACTTTACAGTCACTAATCTCTTTCAGATTGCCTCTTCTACATAGGATGTCCACCTGACATCAGATCTGTACCCTCAGTTGATGTTTTTTATTCATGTGTGAAAACACACCTGTTTTCTATGGCTTTTAACTGTTGACTTTTGGATTATGTATATTTTAAATGATTTTCTGTTATTGTAATTTTTTGTGTGTGTGTGTGTGTGTGTGTGTGTGTGTGTGTGTGTGTGTGTGTGTGTGTGTGTGTGTGTGTGTGTTGCTGTACAGTCCTTTGGTCTACTTTGTAGTGGAAAGGTCTCTATAAATGAAGTAGACTTCAGTGTCTGAATTCACTCTCTTCTTTTCATTCACTCTGTCAAGTGGACTATATTAGTGAACTAATGTAGGGAATAGTGAATGAGGGTATAGGGTGTGATTTAGTACACAGCCTCTGAGTGTCGACTTTGAGCGATGTTAACTCACAGTATATTCCTGTAGGCTATTTTCTCAAAAATGACAAATATTACCCAGAATGCATTGTTTTCTACAGTATATTACTGTTTTAATGGAAAATGGTTTGTTACTGTCAGAATTTGGCCGTATTTTTACAGCAACGTTTACAATGTATATATATATATATATATATATATATATATATATATATATATATATATATATATATATATATATATATATATATTGTTTTTAAAAAATAAATAAAAACAAGCTTTGAAAGATTTTTTAATGCTCAGTGTAAATATATATGTTTTTGTGCTACTCACCCATGTCATGGCACAGAGCAGCGATCTGAACACACAAGGAATCTTCATCTGTAATGTTTAGCTCTGGCTGATTCTTTTGTAGACTCTCAAGCAGACCTCTTGCTAAATGTGCCACTCTAATACACATGAAAACCAGGCATATCAGCTAGTTTCATTAAGAATAATAAAGGTCCAGCATCAAAAAGGAGGAAAATTACCCAATGGAGTGTTCGAAGCGAGTGTGAGTGGCTCCAGGAAACACCAGATATTTAGTTCCCAGTTGTTTGATGTATCGGAGTCTCTGAAACTCCGGAGTGTCAATCATCTTCACCAGCAGGGGGTGCAGCTCAATCTGACCATGAATGGGGTCGTTGAAGATCTACAGGACAGAAAATTGTGGATATCAATATCAAAATCATAAATCTAAATTTACTTTGCTTGGTCTGCATTTAAGAATAGAGAGGATTGTGTTTTTGATTTTCAGTTTTTCACCAATAGAAAGCCACAAATTACTTATTCTACATATGAGCTTTCTGATAACACTTCAATCCTGGTTACTTCTTTTTGCTGAGGAGTTTGGACAGTGCTGTCAGGTTTAGATTTCTGATGCCCTAAAAAATGTCATAGTGATATATAACCCTACACCTTTTCCCCAGCTAAATCAGTACACCTACACCAATAATAGGGTTTGTTAAAGTCAGCTTTCTCTTACTTAAACACAATGATCCATCCTAGATAATGCACTCCCGACAAAAAAAAAAAAAAAAAAACACCATTCAGCCTCAGGGTGTGCATTATTTTTCCTTATCCACCTTTTTCCTAAACTGTTAAACTGTAAACAGTCAATGAAAGATTTGCTCTCTGGATGCAATAATAAGCTTAAAAAACAACTGGTTACAATGAAGTGATATTATTCCACTTTCCCTTCAACCATCAAACATTAAAAGGAAATTTAAGTGTAAAAGCATTAACAAATTACTTTCAACCAACCATGGATAACCCCAAAAGCTAAATTCTTCTTGCAAAAATATAACAGACGTGTTAAATATCACTGTATAATATGTCTGTATTATGTAACACACTGTAATGTACTGCACTGCACTCTAAGAAGAAATCCTTCAGATTATATTGATAAAGCTGATCTTCTGCTGTAGAATCACAGTGCTGCTGTAATCAATAATGTAAATCTAACTCAGAGATTGGGCTCTAAATGAGTTCAGTGATTCAGATCAAATAATGATTATGTGAAAACATATGATGTTGACTACAAACATTTTTTATTTTCAATAAAACATCAACATCCAAATCTTTTAATTCTCAACAAGAACTTCTGTACATGTATGAAATAAATACTGTCAAACTCCACTCTAAGAAAAAATGTGTAGAAAAATGACACATTTATGTGTAGCACTATTCAATATTTCACAAAAATGTGTTGGAAGAATTCAATTGTTTTACACATATTATGTGTAGTTTTAAAATGAACACAACCTGTGTATTTGTTCACAGCATCAACAAAATCTGTGCAGCCAAGAACACCTGTAATGTGTTAATATTACACATTTACACAACTTTGTGTTCATTTCAGAGGTGAAGACCAGACCTCCAAAACCAAAACCAGACCATTCAATCAAGATAATTCATTAATCGTGTAGTGTTGGTTATGTTTTCATAATAATCATAATCATTATTTGATCTGAATCACTGAACTCATTTAGAGCCCAATCTCTGAGTTAGATTTACATTATTGATTACAGCAGCACTGTGATTCTACAGCAGATGATCAGCTTTATCAATATAATCTGAAGGATTTCACAAAAGCTGTTCTGATAAAAAAAAAAAAATACAATAAATAAACAATAAATAAAAATCTTTCTTTTAGGCACACACAGACATCAAGAATCAGCCTGTGAATCTCAATGACGGTGACAAGCAACATATTCTGATCAACAGATCAACTCTGAACATTAGAAAACAAGCTACTAAAAAGTCACAGAAAAACAGAAAAAAAATAAAATGGTGAGAATAAAGGAAATTAGTAAGACAATTCATCTCATAATTTATTCATGCAGCAATGCATGATGGGAGCCATTGATGAATTTTGATTGGTGGCTCCCAGAATGCACTGCAACATGGTTTATTATTCTCACCACTGTTGAGATTCACAGGCTGATTCTTGATGTCTCCAAATGAAATATATGTGTATATATTATTTTATATTTATTTTGATTTAGATTTATTTATTTATTTATTAAATTAGAACAACTTTTGAGAAATCCTTCAGATTACAGAGATTGGGCTCTAAATGAGTTCAGTGATTCAGATCAAACAATGATTATGTGAAAACATCATTGATCATTGAAAGCATCATTGATGAGTCCAGGCAATGGATTATGGGGAATGTAGTTTGAGTGAGTGACAAAAGTCTGGGTTTGAGTGCCCCCCAAAGGCTGTCATGGGCACTCCTGCTGATGAATGTGACAATAAGTGAAAAAATTTCAAAGTGCTTTCTGTCGTTTTGACAGACAACAAATATTGTATTTACCTGCTTTAGAAACATCCAGTAAACACTGCTAGAAGTAAAATGGGGAGATAATTACATTTATGTCATGACAACTCTCTGAGTGCTTGGCATGGTATTGGTATGACAATGTTCATTTGTTTGGTCTTGGCAGAATAGATACACAACACACTGCTTTAAGCAAAACCTGCTGCTGTACAATATAGCGTACATGAATAACCTGTAGCAGATCTATACAGGTGGAGCTGGGGAAGGTTGAGGGTTTCTGACAGCACATGTAATAGAGGCCAGCTAGTAGTCGCTGTGCGAGTAAACCTCACTCCTCTGATCTCAAGAAACGCTCTAGCGACTGACACTAGAGATTGCAGCCATTAGCCTCCTCGTTAGAGCATCCGACTTCCACGCCGGCAGAGGTGGAAAGTCCAGGGGTCAGAAAGTAAAAGTCCTGCCATATTTTTTATTCCACCCACTGAAGCAGTGTTAAAGTTAATGAGATAAATAAGTGATTAATTGAGTGATGATTGACCATTATTGAAGACACTGATGATAACAAGCAGAATCACCAAAGGAGAAAATCACAATTTTAAGACACCATCACAGAGGTCAAGGTTTGCTTTAGTTGGGCTCTTGACCCTTGACTCTTTAATATTAGAACTTGTTTGGGCTGCTGTAACTGAGTTATAACATCCAGACAAGCAAAGAGAAAAGATGGTCAGGTAACGTTAGTTATGTTTTCACATAATCATTATTTGATCTGAATCACTGAACTCATTTAGAGCCCAATCTCTGAGTTAGATTTACATTATTGATTACAGCAGAACTGTGATTCTACAGCACAAGATCCAGTTTTCTTCAAAATAATTCAAAGGTTTCATCAAAAGTTGTTCTTAGAAAAAAAAAAAAGCTCTTATTTAGACACACAGATATCAAGAATCAGCCTGTGAATCTCAACAATGGTGAGAATAATAAAGCATGTTGCAGTGCATTCTGGGTGCCACCAATCAAAACTCATCCACGGCTCCCATCATGCATTGCTGCATGAATAAATTATGAGATGAATTGTCTTAGTAATTTTCTTTATTCTCACTATTTAAATTTTGCTGTTTTTCTGTGACTTTTTAGTAGCTTGTTTTTTAATGTTCAGAGTTGATCTGTTGATCAGAATATGTTGCTTGACACCGTTGTTGAGATTCACAGGCTGATTCTTGATGACTGTGTGTGCCTAGAAGGTAGACTTTTCTTTTTTTGATCAGAACAACTTTTAAAAAAATTATTATTTTATTGATAAAGCTGATCTTCTGCTGTAGAATCACAGTTCTGCTGTAATCAATAATGTAAATCTAACTCAGAGATTGGGCTCTAAATGAGTTCAGTGATTCAGATCAAATAATGATTATGTGAAAACATAACCAACACCACCTGATCATCTTTTCTCTTTGCTTGTCTGGATGTTATAACTCAGTTACAGCAGCCCAAACAAGTTCTAATATTAAAAAGTCAAGGGTCAAGAGCCCAACTAAAGCAAACCTTGACCTCTGTGATGGTGTCTTAAAATTGTGATTTTTCTCCTTTGGTGATTCTGCTTGTTATCATCAGGTGTCTTCAATAATGGTCAATCATCACTCAATTAATCACTTATTTATCTCATTAACTTTAACACTGCTTCAGTGGGTGGAATAAAAAATATGGCAGGACTTTTACTTTCTGACCCCTGGACTTTCCACCTCTGGATTTTTAACAAAAATAAATAAATAAATTTTCTATTTTTGGCAAATGTAAAGGCCCTTTCTCACCAAAAGTGGAATGATTAAACCTCAGGCTGAAGGAAGTGCAACCTTACTACTGATTTCTCTCAACATGGGGACAAGAGAGGTCTGTAAATGGGAAAACAAAGTAACTTGCGTTACTTTTTTGAAAAAGTCACTAAGATATTTTGTTGTAAATCTAAAAGTAATGCGTTACTTTACTAGTTACTTTTTTTTTAAAAAGTAATCTGATTACGTAACTCACATCACTTGTAATGCATTACCCCTAACACTGGTCATCGCTACCTCCCATCAGTCCCTCAGCTACACTTTAGCCTCCTCTCTGTGGTGCAGCTACCCCTTGGACCCGCTGAGAGCCATCTCCTCCTGGATGTGAGAAGCAAGAGGCTCCGCCTCCAGCTTCTGAGTGCTCCGCTCCACCTGGACCCATTGCCCCTGGATCCTGCACATACACCATTCCTCCCTTTACTCCAAAGTGGACCATTGGCCATTCAGCCTTGCTGGGCTCCCTTGGTATGTCGGCTCCTCCTGGGTCATACATTGCAATCCCCCCGCTGCGGACTTATGGGCCATTCGCTGCTGTCCGGCCCTCCACGCCTTCAGCTCCGGAAAGCCCATCCTCCCTCAGGCTCCGCCTCCAGTCACTCCCGCTCCTCTTCTGCCATTGGGATCTTAGCTTCCACCTCTGGGGGTTGTTGCTGCGGCTTCGTCACGGATGCCTAGGTCTTCGTTGACTCTCCACCTCATCGGTTCTCCAACTGCATGGTGGGCTCATCCTCCGTCGCCTCCAGTCGTCCCCAAGGTGACAATGTACATCTTCACACCATGGCTCCTCCCTCCAAAGACGCCGCCATGGTGCGCATTCCTGGCAGTGGCCTGGGTCTCCATCCGCATGCCCCTGTTCAAGGCCATCCCCTGGATTCATCCACCATCCTCATCTCCCTGGTCTGTCCTGTTATCCATCACCCTACCGGATCATTGCCTCCTCCAGTCTGCCTGTTCTCACTATCCCTTCACCTTCTCCTCATCCTCCCCCAGAGCCACTAGTCTCCTTCCTTCATCCTTTCTGTTACAACACAAGGCCATGCCTTCCAGGAGGGGGTGTACTGTCACATTTTAACATTTAAAAAAAAAAAAAGTTTTATAAATAAAATGTTCCCAAATTAACCAAAAAATAAAATGAGGGTTAAAATGAGGGTAAGCCAACATTTTACATTTCCAGTGTTTTTATATGGGACAATATATATAACGAAATACAAAGTTTTATCATTTTTACTGTACAAATGTTTTTTCATGAACCATTAAACGTGACATTATGACAATGCACACTGAGCCCATTTCCCAGCGCGATTCTTGGATGCCACAGAGTTAAATACATTAAAACGGACATAAGTCCTTGAAATATGACGCACTGCCCTAACGAAAGCCACATTTTGAGCACTTTTTACTGTATCAGCCTTTTTTTCTAACTTGGCAAAAAGAACAATATACACAGCTATTCATATCGCGGTTTCTCGACCGACACAGAGAATGCTTTAAAGCGGACATAAGGCCGTGATATAAACTGCCCTACGAAAGCCACATTTCAGCAAAAAGATCGTTAATTCATACATATCCATACTCACATTTTCTGCATAATTTTGAGCAAATAGATCTTTAATAATTCATGTGCGTCCATACTATCTTCTTCTTTAAAATTTCCAGCAAATATATCTTTATTTAACCTATTCATGCACATACTTGCATTTTCTGATTCATTGGTGACATTCAGTATTGTTAACCAGTCATATATATTTTATATATATATATATATATATATACCTTCAGATTATAAAAACTTTGCTGGATCTCAAGCAGTAACAGAGGTTTACTTTAAATAAATAATATATATTATTATAATTAATCTATATTATTTTTTTATAGTACTCTGTTACCACTTGAGATCCAGCAAAGCTTTTATAATCTGAAGGGTTTATTTGAAACACACACAGACATCAAGAATCAGCATATGACCCTCAACAATGGTGACAATCAAACAAAGTGCTTCATGCAGCAATGCATGATGGGAGCCACCAATCAAAACTCATCCATGGCTCCCATCATGCATTGCTGCATGAATAAATTATGCAGCTGAATTGTCCTGTAATTTTTGTAGATTGTTCATGTTTGCTTTTATTTTTCTGTTGTTTTGTTGTGACAGTAGCTTGTTTTGTGATGTTCAGAGTTGATCTGTTTGTCAGTATTTTGTATTTATTTATCGTCACCGTTCTTGAGAATCAGATGCTGACTCTTGATGTCTGTGTGTGTTTAAACACTGAAGGTTCAGTGCATAATCTATTATTCTTAAAAAAGAAAAAAAAGTCATACTGCTGTTGGATCTCAAGCTGTAAAATCACAGGACTACAATCATTAATACTAAAGCTACACATCAAACACACAGTCAGAGATTTAGACTCTAAACGACATCAGGCCATCACATGATGATTATATCAACATCAAATTATATTGTGACCAGATCATAATTTCTCTGGCCATAACAAATGTGCTCTACAAACACAAAGTTGGAGCAGCCAGATATAAATTAATGTTAATAAATAGAGTCAAGAGCCCAACTAAAGGAAATGCTTTTCACCATCATGGTGACTTCAAACTAAACTTTCATTCAAACATTAACATCTAAACATCTGTTAATTCTCAATAAGAACTTTTGTTGATGTATGACAGAAATCAAATCAAACTGGTTAATAATAAGTGTAATAATGTTTAATGGCTGGAAGTCAGTTGTAGTTGTTGTGTCTCTCTCTTTTTCTCTTGTTGTTTCTTCAGTGATTCTGCTTATTATCATCAGGTGTCTCCACTAATTGTCAATCATCACTCAATCATCAATCAATTATCTCATTAACTTTAACACTGCTTCAGTGTTACTTTTTAACACCCGGCAAGATGGACTCATATGTTCACTTTGGGTGTTAATTTAACACAGGGGATTTTGCTGTGTGGGGAGGAAGGAGATTTTATAGACTAAACTGTGGTGTATTGACCTGTAGGGGGCAATCTAATGCCGTTTGACTTGGCTTAAATGCAGCAAAAAAAGATGTTAGTTGTAGACAAAATCCACCTGTGATCCTGTGATATTCACGTGTATTGTTTGCTGTTGGTTCCTCCTGAGTAAATTTCCTCATCTTGACCAGATCTGTCTCTCTCAAGTTATTACAGGATTAAATACGATTTAAGGGAATAAGTAGGCTAAATAAGAATGGCAAAATAAGTTCTAACTGTAGTTATGAAGTAATCAATTTAAACTATTAGAAAAAAAAAATATTTTCAAATGTGCACACTTTCACTCTTATTTGAAAACGCAAACGTTTATTGTCTCTTCACATTCATTTATTAATTAGGATAGGCCTTACATGAATCATGATATCATATTTTCGATTCAAAACAGTGAAATATTATAAAAAGTTGAGTAGTTTTCATCACTAGTCTACTTACTCTCGGCCGCTAAATATTTCTATAATACAATGATCTTCTTCTGCGTTAAAGTACGAAAACACCGCGCGAGCGCCACTACAGGAAGCAGAAAGTAGGCTCGTTTGAGATGTGTCATGCTTGAAATTAGGCGAGAAAAGCCGGCTGCAGTCAGACAATAAAATAAGAAATAAGCGCAGTCAAGATAGACAGTATTCTCTTCTTGCAGTGGATCAGAAGCGGATAGGCTGTTGCGTGATTCATGCTCATGCGCAATTTAACTTTTTTTATTTTTATTTTTTATTTTTTTTTTTGCCAACTAATTTGTCAGATACATGACTTAACCATGTTTAGTGCTTAGTTCTTCTCTCAAAAATATAATAATAATAAAAAAAATGAAATATTTCCCTCATATGTCGATAGTTTGAATTCAAATTCATAGGAAATATGCTTACCTTTCCAATTCCCAAGGGTCTCTCGGCCTCTGTGTTTGAAGGATGGGGAAATACATTTTCGTTAACTGGAGTTAGATGATAAATTTCCACAAGAATTGCAATGCAAACATAAACAAAAAATATGTACAATTTTGCAATAAAATTGTTAATGTGGCATGTAGGCTACTGAACACTTTTGAAACATACAGAAAAGCAAGATGGGGGGCTATTTCTTGTTTGAACACCTGTCTTGTATTTGAACACCTTTTTGTATATGCTCCTGACAGAAATTAACAATTTTAAATCCTCTGCAGCAACTGGATACTAGTATGCCTAATTCATGAATGAAATTAATCAATCTTTTATATTTTCAAGGAATTATTGAGAGTAAATTTTACCAAAACCAAACATAGAATGACACTTTTTATATTAGACTTTGGCTTAGACAAATCTGAAATTAATTAAATAATTTTGAGGTGAAAAATAAATAATCAACAGGTATTTGAGTGAAAGTGAATTTTAGCAAATCCAGTAACCTACAAATTTTCACAAGTGTGAGAAACTTTGGTTTGGATTCTATAGAACAGATTTTAAAAATATGAATCAATGCTGTATATGAATACTCAGTTCATACAAACATAACCAGCTGTTCTATGTTGTTATTTTTGCGTCTCAATAAGTTTTGATTTTGTCAATGCTTATTTACAAGCTCCATAATAATAATAATAATAATTAAAATTACCTTTAATTTTTTTGGCGTCGGGCTCAGTGTATAATTCTTCAGTTTTTCTTTTACTTTTGATTTCCATTTTTTGAAAACTTGGATGACAATCAAGATTATTTCAACGTATCTTCTTTCTCTCTAGTTTAAGCTTTACCTTATGTCCTTCCTACTTTTATAGTTCCAGCGACTCAACCCACTGCATTACTTTAGCCTAGTAATCCCTCCCTGTTTAACTAATAACAGAAGCCTTTTAAGGTGTGTCACTCACAGGCTTGTGACAACAATAACCTTTTTCTTTTTTTTTTTCTTTCTTTTTTTTTTTTTTTTAATTTGTAGCATATACAGTGGTGGTCAGAATTATTGGCACCCTTGATAAATATGATCAAAGATGACTGTAAAAATAAATCTGCCTTGTTTATCCGTTTGATCTTTAATTAAAAAATCTAACATTTCAATGAAGAAAAATAATTGAAAGTGGGGGGAAAATCACATTATGAAATAAATGTTTTCCTCCAAAACACGTTGGCCACAGTTATTGGCACCCTTTTATTCAATACTTTTTGCAACCTCCTTTTGCCAAGATAACAGCTCTGAGTCTTCTCCTATAATGCCTGATGAGTTTGGAGAACACCTGACAAGAGATCATAGACCATTCCTTCATGCAGAATCTCTCCAGATCCTTCAGATTCCAGCTCAAGAATACAACAAAAATAATAATAAAACAAAATAATCGTCAATGATCGTTAAAAAAGAAATGGTCAGTGGATTGGCAGAAACTGTACAAACAAAAACTGTAAAATTAAGGTACAATGTCTTAAATCCTATCCACATTTCCCTTACAAGCTTTACACACACACACACACAAGTTACTTTACAGGCATTTCCAGAATTGTTATAAATATTCTATGTAAAGGTAAATCTCTTGCAGTTAACAACTTGCTCATAACTGCACACACATGAGCTGATATAACTATCACTCCATCAGCAGTTACACAGTTACTGTCTTTAAATAAAGCAACATGCAGCAGAACATCAGTGTTTCTGGATCATCACTGACTTCAGCACAGGCTCTACTCTTCAGCACAATCATGACCCACAAAACTCAGACAACAGAAACAGAGCATTAAACACTAACAGATCTCTAGATCTCTGCATCTTCACTTATTACAAACCAGTATGACTTTATTTCTTTCATACAAAACTTTTTCATGAGAATTAACAGAGGTTTAGGTGTTGATGTTTTATTGAACGTAATAAAGATTGAAGTCACCATTATGGATTTGCTTTAGTTGAGCTCTTGACCCTTGACTTCTAAACTGAGATTGTGGTGTGTTTTTGGGTTTCTTGGAAAGAGCACATATATCAATACTCGAAACCACAATCAATAATTCAGTGATATCATACAATTTAAAAAAAAAAAAGAAAAGCCTGACAAAAAAAACTTTGTTGTTCCAAAACAAATGTTGTTGGACCTTTTTACAAATGTCATCAAAATTAGCATCAAAGTTTAATTTATTGTCAATCACAGTACCCAGATATCTATACTCAAGCTCAAGATCACTACCCTGAATTACAGTAGGAAAAACAAAAATGGCAGACTTTCCAAAGTCTATAATCATGTCTTTGGTCTTAGCTATATTTAAATTTAGACCACAATTCACACACCAAGAAACAAAATCGTCCACCACAGGTGCATGAGATGTCTCCTCATTTGCTAGTAGGCTCACAATGACAGTGTCATCTGCAAACTACAATATATACCTATTGTCAAATGTATTACTGCAATCATTACCCAGATAGAAACATTGTGTCAGCACAGATCCGGCCCAGATCTGGCACATGTGGCATGATCCTCTGGCCCACATGCTGCAATGAATTACGGTCCTTGTGTTGGCCGCTTCTGTTTGCCAGATCTGAGCCATAAGCAGGCCACAGCAATGCCATATGTCAGCCAAGAGCAAAGAAATAAACCTAAACTGGACCTTATCTGAGCCACAAAATCTTTGTATATTACAGTTTTTTACAGACGCTAGGACACATTTCTCAATACTTAGGTCACTTTTGGAAAACTCTTCACACAGTGAGCACAACAGAAGTCTATGTGGGCTAAACTGAGGATCAATTATCATTGCTTTGGCACAAAATGCATTCAATGACTACATCTCTCAAATTTCATCAATTCTTTTCTCACTCAGACACAACAACTGCCCAAACTCTTTGTACGTACAGGCCAATTTGCACATGCTTACATACTGTTTTCAAAACTGTTAAACTTATGTTCAAAACAATAAAATAATACAAAACTGAATAAGACAGCAATTTGCTACATTTCTACAGTAATATTGTAATGAAATATGCTGAATCTAAAAAATCAAATACTATCAAAGCAATTAGATGAAACTGAACACCTACACAAGCATTCGTTTTTCAATTTCATTATCATCCATTCAAAGAGGAAAACTTCAGAATCATTTTGTACTGTTATGTAAACAAGGTTCATGTAACAAACTGTAGTGTTATTCTTGTTTTGTTAAGAAATTTTACAAAAGAAAACATTGTACAATGATACCTGATGTTAGTGTTTTTAGGTCAGTATTTTATGACTGACAAGGTGTGTTTGCTGGTGAAAACCTTTGCTAGTGTTCTGGAAGAATGAGTTGATTTGAGACATAAATGAAGTGTTTTGGTAGATTTAGTGCATTTTGAATGTGAAATTAACTGCTGTGCCAAGATGAAAGTTGGTTTGGAGAACTGTGTGAAGAGTTTTGAAAAAGTGGCCTAAGTATTGAGAAATGTGTCCTAACGATTGTAAAAAACTGTAAGTATAGAGTGATCTCAGCCGTAATAAGCTGTTAACAAGCAGAATCATTGAAATAAAGAAGAGAACAGAAAAAGAGACAAGCAGAAACACAAGAACATCTAAACCTCTGTTAATTCTCAGTAAGAGCTTCTGTAGACGTGTGACAGAAATAAAGTCAGTCTGGTTAGTAATAAGTGAAGCTGGTAATGCTGTTTGTGGAGTTGTTGAATCAGATCTTCAGAGATTTCACGAGTTCACACTTACAAATAATCAGATAGAAAATAGTATGCGTAGTAGTATGCGTATTTGGCGTGCTGTCCGAGGAGAGGGCTCCGAGCTCGGTATTTTGGCCCGAACCCAGATTACTCCCCCCATTCTGGTTAGTATTCTGGAAAGTAACCAGTGCAGGTGTGAGGAGACGGGGTGGTGGAGGGATGCTGTCAAACTGTCGAGGAATATGGGTGAGTCGACCGTGTCTAATATATATGCTTTCACTCATGCTGATTGGGTAGATATGTTGATTACTGATTGCTGACAGCTGGCCGAGATGACGTGATGATTAGTCAGATTATTTGAACGTTGCTCCTCCCGAATTTTGTTAATAAAACATCATTTCACGAGTTCACACTTACAAATAATCAGATAGAAAATAGTATGCGTAGTAGTATGCGTATTTGGCGTGCTGTCTGAGGAGAGGGCTCCGAGCTCGGTATTTTGACCCGAACCCAGATTACTCCCCCCAAAAATTGCAAACCAATGCAGGACAGCAGCCGGAACATTACTGATGACCCCCAAAATTGCCTTGCTTAGGCTGAATGTGCTGCTAGGAGGGTTAGTAAAGGACCGGTAGAGTTATCGTCATATGGATGAAGACATTGGACAGCGTTGAGCTCCTGCGGGAGCCGAGGCGACATCACTGCTGTGGCAGTGGAGGAAATAGCCAGAAGAACTGAGCTCCTGCGGGAGCTGAGATGATGACACTGCTGCGGCAGTGGAGAAATTGGCTTGAAGAACTGAGCTCCTGTGGGAGCCGAGGCGACATCACTGCTGCGGCAGTGGAGGAATTAGCCAGAACTGAGCTCCTGCGGGAGCCGAGGCGACATCACTGCTGCGGCAGTGGAGAAATAGCCAGAAGACCTGAGCTCCTGCGGGAGCCGAGGCGACAACACTGCTGCGGCAGTGGAGGAATTGGCTTGAAGAACTGAGCTCCTGCGGGAGCCGAGGCGACATCACTGCTGCGGCAGTGGAGAGAAAAGCCAGAATAACTGAGCTCCTGTGGGAGCCGAGGCGACATCACTGCTGCGGCAGTGGAGGAAATAGCCAGAAGAACTGAGCTCCTGCGGGAGCCGAGGCGACATCACTGCTGCGGCAGTGGAGAAATTGGCCTGAAGAACTGAGCTCCTGCGGGAGCCGAGGTGACGACACTGCTGCGGCAGTGGAGAGAACAGCCAGAGGAACGGAGCTCCTGCGGGAGCCGAGGCGACATCACTGCTGCGGCAGTGGAGAGAACAGCCAGAGGAACGGAGCTCCTGCGGGAGCCGAGGCGACATCACTGCTGCGGCAGTGGAGAGAACAGCCAGAGGAACTGAGCTCCTGCGGGAGCCGAGGCGACATCACTGCTGTTGCAGTGGAGAGAAAAGCCAGAATAACTGAGCTCCTGCGGGAGCCGAGGCGACATCACTGCTGCTGCAGTGGAGAGAAAAGCCAGAATAACTGAGCTCCTGCAGGGGGCCAAGGTGACATCACTGCTGCGGCAATGATAGAAAATTTTCGTTATATTGGAATGATGGTATTGGTTGAGTTGGATATGGTGGCTTGCAGGTATGTGTGAGAGAACGAGCTGGAGCTGAAACTAACCGATAGGTGTTCGTTGGGCTTCTTTAATATGGAAGCGATTAGATCGGATGTAGTTCTTAAGCTTCCAGTGACCAAATGTTTGAATCTGATGCTGGGAGTGGCCTTTTTGGGTGGCTGTAGTTGCTGCTCCTATGCAGAATGGATTGTAGGGTTCTAGGGGAGGCAGCTTGAAGAATGAAGTTGAGAGAGGTGTCAAGGAGAGTTTTTTGCGGGTGGTTTATGGAAATATCAGCTCAGAATAAGGTACCGGGGTTGAGAATGGGTCCACCTCTGGTGACAACAGCTTGAATTTCTAAGAGGATCTGATGTTGTTGGCAACATGGTTTGGTTCCAGGGCTGTAGCATTTGGTGGGATGGGCATCAGTGTAGTAGACAGGGTGAACTGCGTTTGCTTGTGGGACAGGGCAAGGAGGAAGAAAGGCCGGGACCGAGGCCGTTAGCGGAGGCAGCCTCACGCTCGGTCGGCCCCTGGAGCCAGGGGAGGGATGAGGAGGTTAGAAAAGAGGGAAACTGAGAAAGGGAAATTGCGGCATCTGGGCCTACACCGTTAGCGGAGGCAGCTTCACGCTCGGGTTTGCCCCTAGAGCCTGGGAAGGAACAGGGTGGTTAGAAAAGGAAGGAATGGAAAGTAGGACGTCTAGGCCTGTGCCGTTAGCGGAGGCAGCCTCACGCTCGGGTCGGCCCCTGGAGCCAGGGGAGGGATGAGGAGGTTAGAAAAGAGGGAAACTGAGAAAGGGAAATTGGGGTGTCCGGGCCTGCACCGTTAGCAGAGGCAGCCTCTTGCTCGGGTTGGCCGCTGGAGCCTGGGAAGGAACAGGGTGGTTAGAAAAAGAGGGAAGCTGGGGAAAATAGGACGTCTAGGCCTGCGGCGATAGCGAAGGCAGCCTCACGCTAAGGTCCGTAGCTGACACTGTAGACCAAAGACAAAAGAGAGGTAGGGTGAGAGATGGTGGCATGAAATGGCTGAGACGGCTGAGCTTGCTCCGCTAGTAGAGGCATCCTCACGTTAGGAGGGAAGGCATTCACCAAGAGGGGCAGGCATTGTTGGATGGTGTGCGGCGCCTGTGAAAGCCGCGGTATGTGGCCAAGCGGATGGAGGAGGAAAGTGGGGAATCTGGGGCACGACCCAGGCTTGCTGCTGCTGTGGCCTGACGCTTGTTTCTAGCACATGAATTGAAGATACAAGAGTGAGGATGTAAGATGAAAGACTGGCCTTGTGGAATTACTCGCATCATGAAGTTTAAGTAGCTGAGCGAAGATAGTAATTCCTGTTTAGAACAGTTTGGACTGTTTAGGAAGGTGGAAGCGAACATAGATGTCCTATTGATTCCTTATGCCTGGAAATTAACTGTATTCGAGTTAAATCCCAGAAATTCAATGGACGTGGCTGGACCCATCGTTTATCCGCGGCGATTGGAAACCTGAGCTCAGCGAAAGAGATAGATTATTAAACTTTTTTACATATTATTTTCTCAGAAGCAGCCTGAAATCCTTTAAACCTGCATATATTCACCTCTGACACAATGGTTTGATACTGTAAATGACAGTACTGTTTATACTATCATTGCTGTTTGATGATCATTCAACATCAAACGAAGTACAGTATGATTTGGATGATCCTTGTTCTTTAACTGTACTGGTTTGAGTCACAAGCGCCTTCATTTAGTGAAGCTCAAAAGAGACTCATTTGTAAAAGACAGAGCTTTGCATAATAAAAATGTGCACCTTGAATTTATTTAATTGTTTTCAACAATCACTAACATTTAACCATGGACATGCTGCTTGTTTAATATTGTTTATTTATATTTATTATATTTTCCATCCAGACCTGGAAATTACTCAATTCCATACTTTCCAAACTGTAATGTAATTAGTTTATTCATTGGTTATCTGTCTATGGTTTGTTAAGTTACTTACAGATTTCTGCTCGTTATAAAACAGATACAGACGAAAAGGGAACGGTAAGATTTATTTAAAAGCATCAAAATAACGATTTGAAAAGAATTTGTCCTACCAGTCTCTGCGTCTCCAATAGTGAAGCTGTGGTTATACTTCAAAACAGAAATACATATTATGACTAAGTTTCTAAGCGATTTGTTGATGAATCGCAGGACAGCGATGACAATATGTTCTGAGTTTCAATGAATCTATACGACCGTGCGTGCAATCTTAACGTCATAGGCTACGAGCATATACAGCTGATTGAGTGTTTAAACCACAAGCGGCACGTTAATTAGAACGGCAAACTTTACAGAAACAGTTTAAAACGTGAATTCCCCCGATCAGCTTTGATACAGATGTCATAATGTGGAAATTAATTCAGGGACGGAAAACGAGAAGGATTTTAACTGTGCTTTTACGGGGTTGAGCCGATGGGGAGGAAAGTCCGAGCTGGCTGGGATTGAATCTGCGCTGCGGCGCGGCTCTGGCTTGCTGAAGGCCTGCTGCGGCGGCCTGATGCTGGAACAAGGCCCGTTCCTTCACGGAAAGACGGTATTTCCCGAGACTCGATCTTGGTGCTCGACTGCCTTGTTGTCCATTTCTTTATAGCAGGAATGATAGAATGGGCAGGAATAGGAAATACACGGAAGGAGATCGCGGATGTTTCGACCGCAGTGACGAGAGTCGGCCTCGGCGTCTTGGCATGCGGGGACCCGTTTGTTTGGGCTGACGCCCCCCCGAGATGAATCGGCGGCGGTGTAATTGCTCCTAGTAAGGCCAGAGGATTGTGGCAAAGATTCCTAGAGGACGAAAGACTTCATCGGACACAAAGAGATTAATTTCGGACATGGTGGGAACTTAGGGCGGGTCAGATGCTGTCAAACTGTCGAGGAATATGGGTGAGTCGACCGTGTCTAATATATATGCTTTCACTCATGCTGATTGGGTAGATATGTTGATTACTGATTGCTGACAGCTGGCCGAGATGACGTGATGATTAGTCAGATTATTTGAACGTTGCTCCTCCCGAATTTTGTTAATAAAACATCATTTAATGTCTTTTATCTTCAGTTCATCTAAGGCTGTGGCTGAAGAAAGTTGTAGTTTGTGTTCTTATTTCTCTTTCTTTCAGTGTTTGTTCACAGCAGGTGTTTGAATGATTGAAAGAATGTTTCAGGAACATCACACTAACCTTTAAATAACATTCTACTAACATTAAGGAAACTGGACATTTTCATGTTCTTGGAATGTTACAAATCAACGTTCCTACAATGTTGAATTTTAGATCAAAATTAAGTTGAAAGAATGTTTGAGGAACATTATACCTTATAAAAACGTTCCTGGAACGTCAAGAAAACTGGACGTTTTTAATGTTCCCAGAACCAACACTGAATATTTAGAGAACGTTCTTATAACACAATTCTGTTAGCTGGGTAGCACTCCCGTGGCGTCTGTCGTTGCTATGCATCCATGAACTGCGCTCTCCATGAGGAGTAGGAAGTTTCAGCAAAGGATAACTTGATTTCTAGCCCTTGCAAAAGTAGATATATTTATGGAGATGAGATATAAAAACCAGCTATGATCTATGTTGACCGGGAGGGGACATGTTCGGTTCACTTAGTTTTGTAGTGGTCACGACATATAAACTCGTGGGAACGTGATAATGTCGTGGCCACGAGATAATTCTTGGGAATGTGATAATAAGTCGACCGGATGTGATAATAAGTCATGGTCACGACATCCGTATGTTATGGCCACGCGATGTAAAGTCATGGCCTCGAGATCATATGGTGAGAGAACAATATATTTTTCTCGTGGCCACGACTTCATTATGTTGAGAGAACATCTATTTCTCATGGCCACGAGTTACATGTGTAAACAACGCACGCTACCATAGCAACCTGGAACTATCAGAAATGGATAAGATTATAATAATATTTATTTTTAATTAAGAATTGTGTAAGATTGTGTTGTGTGCGATGCCTACAGCAGCATTCGAATGAAGTTTATCAATAAATATTAGAATATGCTGTGTAGCCTATATTTTTATCACATCCAACAGTCTTTTAAATCCATTCACTGATTGTAAATTTTTTTATTCATATTTTATATTATTTATTATTATTAGGCTATCTGTTACATTACACAGGAGGTCGGAGACACAGGTAAAGTTTACGATGTTTATTGAGACAACCAGAGCAGTGAACAGGTGAGTATTTCAGATGAAGTTTCCAGACAGAGTAAATATCAAGACGGTAATACTTGACTTGATCTTCACACCAGGTTCGATGAAGGCAGAGAGACGTGGAACAGAGGAGGTTACCAGACAGAGGATATATCAAGACAGGATTACTGAACTTGATCTTCACACCAGATTCAACGATATCACCCACATTCCCCCACAAATTGCACTTTTGAATGTGATCATTAACTTTTCATGACAAATCATAATAAATCAAATTCAAATTAATGTACATGCCTTATTTTAAAAATACATTTTAAGATCATATTTTACATGTAACTAGCCGAGGAACATTAAACACACATAACTTCATTTCTTTTCTTTAAGCTTTCACAAGAATAATGAAAAACATTCAGTGTAAATGAATCTAGTGGCACAGGTTCTTCTGTTTAATTATCAGTGCTTATATTTCCATTCACTTTCACTTACATTTCGTGGCTACTTCTGACTTTCTGGTTGGAAGCCTATTTAATGATTTTTGTCAGATTAATATTTGATCTAAAAATGCATTTATTCAAATAAAATGAGAAATAACTTCTAAAGGTATGTTTGAAAAAAAGAAAGAAAGAAAGAAAGAAAGAAAAAGGGAAGGAAGAAAGAAATACAGAGAAAGAAAGAAAGAAAGAAAGAGAAAAAAGTGTCACAAATATTATTTTGTTTAATTGACCCTTTGCAAAGACCCGCCCCCTTTAGTTACTGTTACTTTGTCCGACAAGCCGTGGCGCTGTCACACCACACAGTGAAAAATACATTGCGGTGCAAACAGGACACTGACAACACATTGACAGACAAGACAGAGCAGGTTACTTATGATATTAAACAAAGTCCTAGCTTTCAAATTGTGTAATTTTTAAAGAAATTCAAACAATAAAAACCGTTTTGTGGCTCTTTAATGTGTCGTGAGAGATCGCTGTAGTGCCTCAGCTCAAGCGGCTCATGAACGATCATCCCTTCCTACTAGTTCATTTATAGCATCAAATAAACATGAATGAACATCAGAAGGAATGCTGTTTCAAACGCGGAAAGATGTCAATACACACCATTTTTCAAGTTTAACTCCACCGAGGTTAATCTGCTAATCTTCTTTGTCGGACAAAATACAGATTCGGTGTTATGATTGGTTAGATCGCTTGTCAATCAAACTCCCGGTGAAGGGTCAATTGTCTTTAATTCAGTTAGTAAATTATTCCATAACCATATACCTTTAACTGAATTATTATTAATTTTTTTTTTATATTTTGCTGCTTGGCTTTTGTGACATATGTGGACCTATGCCCTGTTGTTGTTGTTTTTGTTGTTGTTGTTAAGTAAAACGTTTTGTATAAGTCACAGAGAGGAAATATATGTCAGTACACTCTCAGAAAAAAAAGTACAAAATTGTACCTTTAGGGGTACAATGGTACAAAGGTACAAATTTGTACCCTTGTGTTTTGTACCTTAAGAGAACAGTTTTGTACCTTTGGTGACAATTTTGTACTCTCTCAGAAAATAAAGTACATAATTGTACCTTTAGGGGTACAATGGCTTGTCACTGGGGCTGTACCCTCAAAGGTACACATTTGTACCCTTCACTCTCAGAAAAAAAAGTACAAAATTGTACCTTTAGGGGTACAATGGTACAAAGGTACAAATTTGTACCCTTGTGATTTGTACCTTAAGAGACCAGTTTTGTACCTTTGGTGACAATTTTGTACCTTTATTTAACAGTACAAAAATTGACCCTTCAAAAAGGGTACAAAATTGCCTTTGACAGCGTACAATCGTTGACTATAATGAGATATATATATTTTACCCTTGTGAAAAAAAAGTGCACTTTAGTATACTTATTGCAGAAATAATATACTTTAAAAGAACACACTTAAGTGTGAATTAAATGTAATGTTTTCATCGCTTAAGTGCATTATATCTGTACTTAATTTCAAATATATCACATATTAAGTTCATATTAAATGCAATAAGTTGAACTTAAGAGTGATTTTTTTGAACAACTTAAGTGGTACTTTAATACAACTTTATGACAACCTTCGTAATTGCTTCTAGTACCTTTAAAATATAGTTGAAGTGCACTGCCCAATGCACTAACAAGCAATTAATGTGAACTAAAATATATTTTAATATCAGATATCAATACACTTAAGTGTGAATTAAATGTAAAGTTTCATCCGCTTAAGTGCAATCTATTTGTAATCAATTTCAAATATATCACAGATTAAGTTCATATTAAATGCAATAAGTTGAACTTTTGAGTGATTTTTTTGAACAACTTAAGTGGTACTTTAATACAACTTTATGACAACCTTCGTAATTGCTTCTAGTACCTTTAAAATATAGTTGAAGTGCACTGCCCAATGTACTAACAAGCAATTAATGTGAACTAAAATATATTTTAATATCAGATATCAATACACTTAAGTGTGAATTAAATGTAATGTTTTCAGCCGCTTAAGTGCATTCTATTTGTAATTAATTTCAAATATATCACAGATTAAGTTCATATTAAATGCAATAAGTTGAATTTCTGAGTGATTTTTTTAAAGCACTTAAGTAGGACTTTAATACAATTTTTTAGGTACTTCAAAATATGGTAAAAGTATACTTCCGAATGTACTGACAAGCAATTAATGCGAACTTAAATATACTTTAATGTAATTTACATGTACACTATTATATAATTTAATACATTTGTAATTACATTTTTTGTACATATAATAATGAAGTTACAATTTAGTATATTTCAAAATATTACAATCAACACAAATGCAAATTGAAACCCTCTACATTTACTGACAAAATAATCTCTAAAACAAATACACAAAAACCTTTTTGTTGATGCACAAGAAAAACCCAAGAAACACTATACACAATCACAAACAATTACAACACTTTAACTCTCATTTAGAAAGAGTCTGGAGGACAGTGAGGCTTATATGCACTATCATTTTCTCCATCACATACAAAGGTACCTAAACCTACCCATCACAATCTTTCTGCATTTTTACATTTTCAGATAAAATCATTCTGTATAAGATGATAAATAAGATAACACCCATGAATTAATACAAACAAAATGTAAAGAAAAGATTCAAAACTTTGGGTAACACTGTACAATAATTTTCTATTAGTTAACTACTTTAGTTAACATGAACTATGAATGAAAAATACTTTAAGCATTTATAAATCCTAGTTAATATTACGTATGCATTATTAAAATCAAAAGTTGCATATGTTAATAGATAATGCACTGTAAACTAACATGAACAATAACTATACATTTTATTAACTTGAGGAAAAAAAAATTTTATTGCCTAATGTTAACAAATATTGATAAATACTGTAAAAAAAAGTCAATGCACATAGTTAGATAATGTTATCTAATATATTAATTGATGTTAACAAGCGAGACCTTTTGTAAAGTGTTACCTTTTGTAAACCTTGTTACTTATAAGCTCTGCAACCCTTACTAGCACAAACATTAAACAGGACAAAAAGGTTTCTTCTAAAATCTTACTCCAGCATTACAGTGAATGTAATTTTGAAAAGAAAAAACAAAACAAACAAAAAAAAAAACAATGAATTCCAAAGGCACAAAAACAAGAAAACCAAAATTGTCTGTCACCACCTTTTTTTAAGTTGTATGAAAAAGTGCTGTTTATGTCAATGTCCCAGAAGCTCTTCATCGGCAGAAAACCTTAAATGTCCATGAAGCTTGCGAACCACCTCTGCACAGTATGCATAAATGAACATGTTCCAAAGAGGCAAGAAAGTAAAAAAATAAATACCTGGAGGAAAAAAAAACAAAAAAGAAGTAATAGTCAGTCCATTATTATAATTGGTTCAATCGAATGAAATCAATAGATATAGATATATATATACAGAACTCCAAAGTTTATATCCACCTTTGTAGGTTTGAAAATAATAAAAACCCATTTGGTATTCCCTAAAGGCAAAGAGTTGCTGATAGTGATTGAAGCCTGTGGCCAAGATGTTTACTGTGTACTGATAATTTCCTCCACTTTAATACCAGTTACAGTGTGAAATAAATATGAATGAACATCTGAAGGTATGTTACAAGATACAGTACAACTGATCCATAACATGTCACATTTAATCGCTCAATCAGTGTTTCAGCGCGTGGAAAGACGTCAATGAAACAGCTTGTAAACAATGTCATGTAACATCACATTTACTTCAGAAAAATCATATTCAGCATAAACTCATTAGTCAGCTATAGAGAGGAGCATTCTGCTAATTATATGCACCACGTTACATATTCATTATAATTTTATTTTAAATATTTTTTTTATAATTAATTTATGTATTTAATGTTTGAATACATAATTTATGACAGCTACAATTTAAATGTTTATTTTTCAAAAAACAATTTAGAGTAGAAATATGATTATGTAATTCTAAAGTTTACATAATCATAACTTTATTATAAAACAAACAAATCATACAAATTAGCATTGTATTTGTTTCTTTATTTAGTACCCTGATGAAGCAGTTTATTCTGCAAGGTGTAAGTAAACTTTTGACCGCAACTGCATCACCCAAGATGAATTACCTCAGTCATCAGGACAACACTGTTGTAGAATCCTGGGAGAAGCTCCTTCACATTTCCCACAAACACCAGGATTCCAGTGACCACACCATCTTCACTGACACTGGCCTTTCAAAATAGAGAACATTTTTATAAACATTTTTATACTTTACAAGGAATTAAACATAACTTTATCAATTACACAAATATAGATAAATAACCCAAGGCCCAAGCAAATTGAGGGGTTTTGCTTTGAAAATAATTATATAATAATATCATTATATATAAATATAAATATATAATGATTAGATGGGGATTTGTAAGTGCACAGGTGAGAATTTATTACTTGCAAACAGAAAAGATTCAAAGCATTTAAAAGCTATAAGGACAGTTGATGGCAGTGTTTTAGCTTGTAGTGTGTGATCAGGGTGGCTGAATTAATGGAAAAACATGGAACATCACCTCATCAATACAGGTCTTTGATTCCACACAGCTTGCACTGTATCTCCAATAACAAATCTGTACTGATCCTACAAAATGAATATATAAAACAACAGATAAGCACAAAAATATTACATATTACAAACACAAACAGTAATTGAACAACTAACTTTTCAAATGCAAAAAGAAAAATAGATTATAAGCATTACTGGTGGTTATAATAGCGATTAAATGTATATAATTGTCTTTAAATGTTACAAGATCAGATCTTTGAATTTAGTTCTGCAAATTTAACTTAAAGTCATTTAAAATGATTTAAAAAGTCAGAGTTCAGTGTTCTTTGAACACGCCCACACATTCTTTGAACACGCCCACACATTCATATTGTATAAGAAATTATTATAATGCAATCATAAATAAATTACAGGAAACATGATTAATTCACCTCCATATTGCGATTAAACTAAATAAGTTACACTCATAAGAACTGCTATGTTCCGGTGAAAAAATAAAAATAAAGAGAGCATATATCAAGATACTTACTTGCTTCTTTATTTGTAATACATAACGTCTCATCTGTAGTCATCCAAACGTGCGCTCCTTTGTTTTCTTCTTTGATCAGCAAAGTTGCCTCGCGCATCGCGATCACAGAAAGATGGCTGAAGGTGCATTTTTCAAACTCTGGTGAAGTAATGCGCCGTCATGACGTAGTATTGTGGCGCATGCGCATGATTAAATTTGTTCAAGTTGGAAGTTTTTCTAATTCATTGTTGTAGTTAGACTGTAAGTTTACAGAACTTGACTCATTCACCTAACTGAAATTCAATTATTTTATAGTTTAGTCTGATAAAAATTAAATGTATTTTAACTGAATATGAATTCAAATTATTTTTTTTAGATCTGTTAAACTTTTGCTTGCAATTAAATAGGTTTAATCAACTTAGAACAACAATGATATTATAAGTATTATACAGATATGTAAAGTACAGCACTGTTGCATTAAGTATCACAAATACAACACTCCGTAAAAAAAAAAAAAAAACATTTTATGTCAAATATTATGTAGAAAACTGACACTAGTCGAGTTTAGAGCAGGAGCTGGTGATAAAAATTTCAACAATAAGTTGTACAGGATTATACACTGTATAAGCAAGTGTTTTGAAATTCAGAAAAATAAATTTCAAGTGTATGAATGCACACAGTATTTATTAAAGACTAAACACATTTAAAATACATTAACAAATGTCATCTTGGACAACACACTTAAGTTGAAATTAAAATAAATTATTTTTCATGTGCTTTAATATATAAGTCAATACATCAGAATAAGTTTACTTATTTAAAACACTATAAAGTCATAATTAGGTAAAAATTAAGTGCATTTTTAAAAAGTGCTCTTAAGCATGTTTAGAAATATTGTCATGAAAGTGTACTTTCTTCAAGTACAACTTAATAAGTCATTATTACAAAGTGCATTTTTAAAAACTGCACTTAAGCATGTTAATAAATATTGCTATTAAAGTGTACTTTTTTTAAGTACAACTTAATAAGTCATTATTACAAAGTGCATTTTTAAAAAGTGCACTCAAGTGTGTTAATAAACATTGTCATTAAAGTTTACTTTCTGTAAGTACAATTAATAAGTCATTATTACAAAGTGTATTTTTAAAAAGTGCACTCAAGTGTGTTAGTAAATATTGTCATTTAAGTGTACTTTCTTTAAGTACAGCTTAATTTGACATTATTACAAAGGGCATTTTTAAAAAGTGCACTCGAGCATATTAATAAATATTGTCATTAAAGTGTACTTTCTTTAAGTAAAACTTAATTTGACATTATTACAAAGTGCATTTTTAAAAAGTGCACTTAAGCATGATAATAAATATTGTCATTAAAGTGTACTTTATTTAAGTACAACTTAATTAGACATTATTACAAAGTGAATTTTTAAAAAGTGCACTCAAGCGTGTTAGTAAATATTGTCATTTAAGTGTACTTTCTTTAAGTACAACTTAACCCTCTGGAGTCTGAGGCTGATTTGGGGCTTGGAGAAGTTTTGACATGCCCTGACATTTGTGTTTTTTTCAGTTGTTCATAAACATATAAATGACAAAAGTGTCATTACACTGTATTCAGCACAAACTAGGCTACAATAATATGTGAGGAACATGTATGTACATGTTTGTGTTTTTGAAGGAATAACATTTATGCGTGGTTATTGAAAAAACAAAAAACTTAAGTCACTGAAATAAGGCCAAAAAAAGTATAGTAAATCTGTGTTCACAAGACTTTTGGGTATTGGAGGTTGTAGACTAGAGTTTTTGCTTCAAAATTATGTACAAATTATGCTGCCTACTTCTTCATATAAAACAATATATTGATTTAGTTTTTGTAAGACACTTTTTGCCAAGAAACACGGTATGCGAGGAGGCGTGAATCACCACTGAAAATGGGCCATTCTCACCTGAGAAGACAAAAGAATTGGATAGTAATGAGCTGAAATGACTTGCATATTAATGAGGCATTTCAGTCAGGTAGGCTGTGAAAAAAACCTTCTGTGATGTCTCAAGCTCATTATGATATATGAAACATACAGAAAAATATTATTACAATATAAAGTAATGGTTTTATATTATACTTTAAAATATAATGTATTTCTGTGATGCAAAGAGTCTGAATATAGGCTTTTAGTTTAAAAGCATGCACATTTGGAGAAATATTGGATTCTCATGTGCTTATGTCAATTTTCTATACAGAGGAGTTATATTTATTTAATATTTATTTAATATTCACTGTCATTACTATGAGCGCTGGTGTTTTCAATTCATCCTTGAAGTCGGAGGGCGCTCTGTGCATTTTAGTCCACAAATTCATCTAAAAGAAGAAGAGGCTATTCCATGAATGGAGTTTCCAATTCATACTGCAGCCGGAGGGCGGTAAAGAAACAAAAACTCATCTAAAATTCATCTATAGAAGAAAAGAAAACAGGAACTAACTGCATGTCTTCTAGAGATCGCTAACCATGACTTTTACATCCAGATAAACACTTTTCAAGACAATAAATACACGATTGAGATAATAAATGCATGTATTGACTCTGAATTTGCGTCTGAATAGCGCTGGCTCCGTGGGCGTGGCCGCATTAGCGGATAATGAGCTGAAACACGGATTTCTGACATGGCTCTCTTTTCATACAGATTACATAAACACAGAAGGTTTGTTTTCGATTTGACTTACATGATTTAAAACCTGACATCTTAACGTTTTTTTAGACATAAGTTTAATTTTTCTGTGATTAGTATTCACTAAGTTACAGTTCATTTTCTGAGAATTATCAGATTGGACTTCGTTCAGAGGGAGAGGAGAGATCACGCATCATGTTAGTTTTCTTTATTTTACAAAAAGCACAACATTTTGTTTTTACTTTGAGTGTATATAAATAAAAGAAGATATTCTATAGTTTCAATTGATATATTACTTATGTCTCTATGACAAAAAATGACGGAGTATTTTAAGTCTGTTTTGTTGCAATGTGAAAAAAAACCTGCAAAACGCGCCGGCGCGTTTTCAGACCTCAGAGTGCATTGTAAACCTAAATTGATCAACTTTGGCTCACAGCACTTTTGGGAAACACAGCTCAGATCATAGTTTCTCTGGCCATAACAAATGTGCTCTACAAACACAAAATTGAAGCAGCCAGAGATAAAATGTTAATAAATGTAAATGTTAATAAATTAATGTTAATGTTAATAAATTGAGTCAAGAGCCCAACTAAAGGAAATGCTTTTCACCATCATGGTGACTTCAAACTAAACTTTCATTAAAACATTAACATCTAAACATCTGTTAATGATCAATATTAACTTTTGTTGATGTATGACAGAAATCAAATCAAACTGGTTAATAATAAGTGTAATAATGTTTAATGGCTGGAAGTCAGTTGTAGTTGTTGTGTCTCTCTCTTTTTCTCTTGTTGTTTCTTCAATGATTCTGCTTATTAACATCAGGTGTCTCCACTAATTGTCAATCATCACTCAATCATCAATCAATTATCTCATTAACTTTAACACTGCTTCAGTGTTACTTTTTAACACCCGGCAAGATGGACTCATATGGAATGTTTAAAAATGCGTTTAAAATGAAATGTTGTAAAATGTGAAAATGAAAAGGATTTAATAAATTCTGATTTTAATTCAGTGTGTGTGTGTAAAATATATATATCTCATTATAGTCAACGATTGAACGCTGTCAAAAAGCCAATTTTGTACTCTTTTGAAGGGTCAATTTTTGTACTGTTAAATAAAGGTACAAAATTGTCACCAAAGGTACAAAACTGATCCCTTAAGGTACAAATCACAAGAGTACAAATGTGTACCTTTGAGGGTACAGCCCCAGTGACAAGCCATTGTACCTCTAAAGGTACAATTTTGTACTTTATATTCTGAGAGAGTACAAAATTGTCTCCAAAGGTACAAAACTGTTCTCTTAAGGTACAAAACTGGTCTCTTAAGGTACAAAACTGATCTCTTAAGATACAAATCACAAGGGTACAAATTTGTACCTTTGAGGGTACAGCCCCAGTGACAAGCCATTGTACCCCTAAAGGTACAATTTTGTACTTTATTTTCTGAGAGAGTACAAAATTGTCACCAAAGGTACAAAACTGGTCTCTTAAGGTACAAATCACAAGGGTACAAATTTGTACCTTTGTACCATTGTACCCCTAAAGGTACAATTTTGTACTTTTTTTTCTGAGAGTGTAGTTCAGCTGTCTAGGGAAGTCCAAAATTGTTTGAACACCAGATCTGAAAGCACTTCTCCGCCTCTTCCACCTTCTTCTTCTCCTGCTCCTTATCTTCAGCTGTCTGATCATCAGTTCTTCTGTAATAAACTCTGACAAGCTCTTCATTGAATGTCTTCGGCAGGAAACTGGACAGCTGTAAATACAAGACAACAATCACACCATGTGTTTTCTAAAGATACTTGATCATGAAGTAAATGAACTACAATATAAACTTCACTGAGCCCAACAAGACAAAGCTCAAGCTGCAGTCCAATTAGTTTACTAAAAGCACCATTGTTAAGGAATGAATGGCTCCAATGGCTACAATGGTCTAAATTAAAACATGATTACCTGATAATCTTTAATGGTAGAAGCTTCATTGGGGTTCCTCTTGCTGTAGAAATAGACAGATTCAATGGGGTTTTTGTCCTTCATGCCATGATCCAGATCAACCACCTGAGTAAGAGATGAAATGATCAGCTTAAGGAATTAATTCACTAAACAGTTGTATGTTTTATTTCTGAGCACAACCTGCTTCTTAATCACTTTCAATCTAGTTTAAGCACTGAATAACTACATAACTTACATAAACTGGTAAATCTTCAGCATTCAGAGAAACAGTTGGGTTATCAAGCTTGTACTTCTGTACTGAGGCTTTCCATGTTGTCGACAGCTCTTCCTGAATTTTTAGATTTGAAAGGGTTAGTTAAGTACTGTACAGTAAATACTGTCTTGATAGTCACTAAACCAACATATTTTTCTATACTGACCTTTGACATATTTTTCTCAGTCAGGCGAGCTTCTCCCACAAACTTTGGCAGTTTTCTTCTGACGATCTTGTCCAGAATGTCTCTGGATTTCTTCAGGTTTTCAGCAGTGGAGGACGAGATCTGCTCAAAGATCTCATCTGAGAGAATAAAAAGTATTAACAAATGAATTTCTTCAGACCATTACATTATTTTACTTACAGATAAAAATGGAAAATGATGCTTTCAGCTGACCTGTGAGTTTGCTGTATTCCTCTGCTGTCTTTATGGCTTCAGAAATCTTCAGCATATCTTCAGGTTTTCCTTCATGAAGGTCACGATCAGCTAGAACGAGCGCTTCAGCAAACCTGACACATAGAAAAACAAATGAGTTAGTGTGTTGTACCATGTATGCTGTGGAAACGTAAGTGAAGTGGCCCATGGTCAGAGACAGATTCAGATGTCCTGCAGGCGTCTTGACTTTGTTGTTTTGTTCAATAAAGTCTAATTTTGACTTTTGGAACTCTGGAACTTCATTTGCAAGAAAGAGATTATTTTTTTCCTCAACACTGTCTCACTATATAATGACATGAACACATGAACTTCATCTCCATGTAATAATAAATGTTTTCTTCCATGTTTTAATTTAATCAGTAAATCTATGTTGTGCAGCACTATGTTTGCCAAAAAATGGGTTTGTTTAATTTGAATTTGATTAAAAGATGAATTCATGTTTTATGCCTTCACTTGATTACCAGAATAAAATACACAACAGAAAATTTATTTTTTTTAAAATTATGATTTCAATTGATTAGATATGAGTTTTGATTAATCAAATTCAAGTTAACCATTAAAATTGAGTCTAGAAAAATTAAAACAGGGGGAAAAAATGGAATTTTCATACCAATTTCATAGAGCCTCAAGTGCAGTCAATAGTCTAATGCAGAATTTGTGTAAGGTCATGTAAAGAATAATAAATGAACAAAGGATGTTAAAGTGTGTACAGCGGGACGTTCACTGCAAACAGAGAGACTCACATTTCTTCAATGATGTTGCAGATCTTGTGCTGGTAGGCCTGGCGATGGAGAGTGTATCGGGTGCGAAACATGTCATAAACATTATCTGCCTCCTGTTAGACACACAAACACCAGTGTCACAGATCCCATGATACAATTACTAATTCAACAGCTTTTTATCTTTTTTTTTTTCTTTAGATTTTTCCAAAGAAACAAATCACCACATTTTTAAACACACAGCTGATCAAAAAAGATATTATGAAAATTATATAAATAATGAAATGTCAATTTTTGGGTTGTATCATGTACCTTGTCCCTGAAGCAGATGTGATTTGTCCTGTTCACTTCACAGACTCGAGCAAACTTCAACAAACGCTGATGGTCAAAACTGTTACGAATGCCGAGGTGATGACAGTCTCTGAGAAATGAGTATCAAATACAATAAAATACAATGGATAGATAAATAATATATAAATATCAGCTTGTCTCTGTTTGCATTAGTTCATAGGTGCCTTTATTTGGACCTACTGTGACCTACAAGAGATTAAAACAAGGCTGAATTCAAGCTGTGAATATGGTCTGATATTTGCTACTGTTCTTGTGTTGCCATCAGCCAATCAAAATGTCTAATAATAATTACCGTGCAAAATAGTCCCATTTGTCCACATCAATGCCGTTCTGTTTGTTTGCCACAATCTCATACAGGAACGATTTGTCTTCATCTCTGCCCTCATATGTCCACTGGAAAGAAAAGCATGTCTGTTTCACTTCAACATTTTCCACTAAAGGTATCATTCAGATTTATCAACACATCTGGAGTATCAGTATGAACCTCAGCAGCTGAAGCTTTTGCCCCTTCGATTAACTCTTTAATGAAGAGGACGTCTCTATCATCCAGTTCATGCTCTTTCAACACATCTTCATTCTCAGCCTTCAAACTCTTCACAATGTCATCAAACATCTGCACTGACATCTGCTCATGCTGCAGTAAAGACACAAAGACACATGAGATCTTAAATACATCAAATACAGAGTCCACACAGCAAAAACTCCAGTGTTAAATGAACTCCCCTGGGAGTATATCTGAAACCATACTCAAGAGTGTTAAATGAACACTGAAGTAGTGTTAAAATTAATGAGATAATTAAGTGATTAATTGAGTGATGATTGACCATTATTGGAGACACCAGATGATAACAACTTAAAAACTTAAGGGTCAAGAGCTCAACTAAAACAAACACGGATCTCCATTATTGTGACTCAATTGTGGTTTTCTCCTTTGATTTTGCTTGTTAACATCAGTATCTTCAATAATGGTCAATCATCACTCAATTAATCACTTAATTATCTCATTAACTCTGACACTGCTTCAGTGTTGGTTCTGGGAACATTAAAAATGTTCAGTTTTCTTGACGTTACAGGAACATTTTTATAAGGTATAATGTTCCTCAAAAGTTCTTTCAACTTAATTTTGATCTAAAATTCAACATTGTAGGAACGTTGATTTGTAACATTCCAAGAACATGAAAATGTCCAGTTTCCTTAATGTTAGTAGAATGTTATTTAAAGGTTAGTATGATGTTCCTGAAACATTCTTTCAATCATTCAAACACCTGCTGTGAACAAACACTGAAAGAAAGAGAAATAAGAACACAAACTACAACTTTCTTCAGCCACAGCCTTAGATGAACTGAAGATAAAAGACATTAAATCTCTGAAGATCTGATTCAACAACTCCACAAACAGCATTACCAGCTTCACTTATTACTAACCAGACTGACTTTATTTCTGTCACACGTCTACAGAAGCTCTTATTGAGAATTAACAGAGGTTTAACACGCACAGTTTCTGTCAATCTCATGTTAATCTTGAGTACATATAGAGTAACAATGCTTCCTTCATATCTCCAAAAAGTCTTTAGTTTTATCATATTTATAAAATATAGATACGCTAAACCGAGTCTTTCTAGAAAAAAGACGAGCTCCTGGAGGCGTGCCGTGGGCAGAGTCACGAGCTTTTAATCTTTCCCTCACAACCAAAAACACACTCCTTCGGTGACAGGAGCTGCGTCTCATTTCAGAGGCTGTGTCCTCCGGAGATCACATTTGAAGGCTGAATACTTCATCAAGGATGTCATATTTAAGAAAAGTAACTGTAATAAAACTGACTGGTATTCATTTTGAGGTGTAAAATACTGTAATTCCTTTCTTACTTTGCAATCTAATGGCTATTATTCTTAAACGAGACCAATGATGTATGCAGCCTTCAAAGGGTGCAGCCCCTGAATTGGAACACAGCCATTGTTGAAAAATCTCTCTTCTTCCATATTCTGAATGAAGCGTGTTGATGGGTGTACTCTTGCTCTTGTTCTGGGTGATGTGTGTGTGTATGTTTATCAGAGAAAAGTGCCTATACAAGGAATTTTACTCTTTATTACGTGATAAAGGCCATACCTGAAAAGTGAATTTGCATGAGTTTGCGGAAGTTGCATATTTGCCACAGAAATACTCTGTCATACGTTCAGCTCATGTTTTGAAACTTTGGCCATGTTTAGCATGACGATCTGATGTCTAAGTGTGTCTTATTCAACTTTCAAATAGTTTTGGATGATCTAACACAAATGATTCAAACATCGTTTGAGTTTATTACTTACTTTTTATAAAACCTCTAATGTCAAGAAAACTGGGCAATGTGTTCATTCTCACCTTCCACTTCTCAGGGATTTCATCAGGCAAGCCTAAGAATAAGAAGCAGGACTCAGATGATTTGTAAGTCATATTTTGCACATTACTGAACACTTTCAGGTTCACTTATCAGACATGCACACACAAAACAGAGTTTTATTTATTTATTTATTTATTTAAAACATAATGACATGACTAAGAATTTTTCCACAGATCCTTCTGATTAGAATTAATCTCACACTGACACACTTACCTTTTATTTGTTTAATCTTTTTGGCTTTAGGAATAACCAGACCATCAAATATATGGGAAAATGGACCATGACCTAAAGATAGATAGATAGATAGATAGATAGATAGATAGATAGATAGATAGATAGATAGATAGATAGATAGATAGATAGATAGATAGATAGATAGATAGATAGACAAAAAGTTAAATATATTAAATGCTTAAATATGTGTTTCTGTTACTGATGGTTTTTATCTACTTAGACATTTATTTTAAAATATATTTTTTAAACAAATAATTACACAAAGTAATGAGCAGTACTTAAGAAAAAAATAATAATACAAACATGTGATGATGATTTCAATAATAAATTAATAAAGCATCAGTGTTACTCACCCAAGTCGTGACACAGTCCAGCGATCTGAACACACAGGAAATCCTGTTTGGTGATTTTGAGCTCTGGCTGATTATCATGAAGAATCTTGACCAGACAACCTGCTAAATACGCCACACTAACACACAAACAACACCACTTCATGACCACAAACACTGAATCGAGCAAAAAGATGGTAACGCTTTAGATTACAGCCCGGAAAGTACTGCGTAATTACACCAAATTTACAGCGTAACTTTCAATAATTATAGTGTAACTATACAGTAAGTATGTGTAAGTATAGGGGAACAATATGTAAAGTATCGGGAATAAAGGGGTAACAACCAGGAAAATAACAAATTATTTATACTGTAAATATTTTATAACTAAGGGGTACGTATGACATATAACTAAGGGGTATGTATGACATTACGGGCCGTAAATTAAAGTGGAGCTTGTTACGCTCTTATTTCATATAGTTACAGGGTAAGTAATTAATAAAAAATAAAAAAATAAATAAATAAACGCAAACAGTCATATCACTTGGAAAACTTTATTTGAAAAACAACTTATTTCAAAACAAATTTAAAGTTACAACACTTCTTATTTGTTTCTCTTGCTTGGCTTCCTCCTCCTCTTGTTCCTCTTTTTCTTTCTTTCCACTGATGAATCTTAAGAGGGAATCCCATTTGCTATGCTGTATTATAAGAAAATACAGTACACCCGGAAATGTGCTCACCGTTTACTCATCTTTTACCCTCATGCCATCTGAGATGTATACGACTTTCCTTCTTAAGATGAACACAAAAAGGATTTTAGGAAAAAAATAAATCATCTGGGAACGCTTTATAATGCAAGCTCACGTGTTCCTAAAAGTCGAAGCATCAAACAGCAATAACTACAATAATCCATACGACCCTAATTGATGAATCGATGTCTTCTGAAGTGAAACGATACATATTTGTAAGAAAAATACCAAATATTTTAATATTTTTAAAACTTTCGACCAACTGTCTCCTGCGCGTGCATGCGAGGGTTGAGAGTTCATGCTTGACGTAACTTGAAGCGTGACGTAAGCGTGCCGAGAAACTCACGCAGATGTTGGATGCCGTCAGTTTTTTTATTATTATTTTTTTAGTAATGCTCACAACAAAATACAC
The DNA here is from genome assembly GCF_024489055.1 of Chanodichthys erythropterus. Taxonomy (NCBI): domain Eukaryota; kingdom Metazoa; phylum Chordata; class Actinopteri; order Cypriniformes; family Xenocyprididae; genus Chanodichthys; species Chanodichthys erythropterus. The sequence goes on from NC_090232.1 coordinate 53,874,279, forward strand.
AGAATAACAGATACTGAGAATGAGAAACAAACAAGACAGAATAACAGAGACGGCAGTTCTCACGCGAGTTTCACACGAATCTGCTTCATGTTGCTCATTACAATATGCTTCGTCAAACGCAAAGTCGACTCTCATGCAGGCGCTGGTGACAGTTGGTCAGAAACGAAAAGATGAATAGCCTAAACCATGAGAAAATTTTGGGGTGTACTGTATTTTCTTATAATACAGAACAGCAACGGGATTCCTTCTTAAGATTCATCAGCTGAGAAACAAGAGCAGGAGGAAGCCAAGCGAGAAACAACAACAACCAAAAAATGGACAAAACTTTCTGTCAGGAAAGTAACTCTTTAGAGTTTGAAATGAAAAGTTGATTTAAAAAAAAATAATAATAAGTGTTGTAGACCTGTTTTTAATAAAGTTGTTTTTCAAATAAAGGTTTCGGAGTCAGTGATATCAGATTGTTTGCATTTTATTAATTACTTACCCTGTAACTATATGAAATAAGAGGGTAACAAGCTCCACTTTAATTTACGGCCCGTAATGTCATACTTACCCCTTAGTTATATGTCATACGTACCCCTTAGTTATAAAATATTTACAGTATAAATAATTTGTTATTTTCCTGGTTGTTACCCCTTTATTCCCAATACTTTACATATTGTTCCCCTATACTTACACATACTTACTGTAGAGTTACACTATAATTATTGAAAGTTATGCTGTAAATTCGTTATAATTACGCAGTACTTTCCGGGCTGTAATCTAAAGCGTTACCAAAGATTTTTGTTTACTTGCATGTCATGTGACCGTTATGCCCTAACAATCAAGTTTTAGCAGGAACAGAGGTGGAAAGTCCAGGGGTCAGAAAGTATGACAGAAAGTATGATGTTGTGTCTCTCTTTTATTCTGTTCTTCTTGTTTCTCTTTCCTTCAATGATTTTGCATATTAATATCAAATGTGGATTTTAATTCTTTACCATCAAACTGAAATGTAACACCTCACATGATGTATGTGTTTAAAAGTTTCTTTCATTTCATGGACATAAGCATGAATGTACTTACTACTTTAAATGACCAAAAATTTCAGCTGTGAATATAAGAATATCTCACCCAAGAGAGTGTTCGAAGCGATTGTGAGAAGCTCCCGGATACACCAGATATGTTCCTCCGAGCTGTTTAATGTGACGGAGTCTCTGAAACTGAGGCGTATCTGTGATCTTCACCAGCAGGGGGTGCAGCTCAATGTGACCATGAATGGGGTCGTTGAAAATCTACAGTTAGCAAAACACACCAGATTATCACTCTAACATGTAAGAGATTTAGTTCAGCATTTTTTTTCCATGAAAGGTGCTTTCTGTTATCCACGAAATATAAAGTACATTCATGCTTATGTCCATGAAATGGAAGAAACTTTTAAACATATACATCATGTGAGGTGTTACATTTAAGTTTGATGGTAAATAATTACAATCCACATTTAATACATATTGGCTGTGAAAAATGAAAAGGTAAGTGAAAAGTTAAATAACATTCATGATGTAATGTTCACGAGTAGTTCGCATACCTTCATTTGTTTTTTTGAGAAGAATAAGGAGTATTTCTTTAAGATGTCTTGCAATTCATCATTAATGATCTCCCATAACTGTTGTTTCTCAGGCTCTGGAATAAAACATTTTATATCCTCAGTACAAAATATATTAATATTATATATATTATATATATATATATATATATATATATATGTATACATATATATATACATATATATATATATATATATATATATATATATACATACATATATATATATATATATATATATATATATATATATATATATATATATATATATATATATATATATATATATATATATATAGTTATGACAGCCTAAAAAAAAAAAAAAATCAAAAGTCAATCAGGTGGTGTTGGTTATGTTTTCACATAATCATTATTTGATCTGAATCACTGAACTCATTTAGAGCCCAATCTCTGAGTTAGATTTACATTATTGATTACAGCAGCACTGTGATTCTACAGCAGAAGATCAGCTTTATCAATATAATCCAAATGATTTCTTAAAAGTTGTTCTCAAAAATAATATATATAGAGAATAAAGGAAATTACTAAGACAATTCAGCTCATAATTTATTCATGCAGCAAACACCGATCCACATGATGGTGACTTAAAATTGTGATTTTCTCCTTTGATTCTGCTTGTTATCATCAGATCACCTTCCTGACACATTTACAGTTTTAAAATCATCACACAATGAATGTCAAAATTAACACAATGAGTGTTGTCCCTAAACTCACACACTGATGTGTAAGAATTTAGCCAATCTGAGTTGTTTTTTTTAACAAATGCTTTTTGACACATTCTTAATGTCTGTGTTTGACACAGTGAATGTGTCAAAATGAACACAAGTGTTGTCCCAAAACACAAGCTCTGATGTTTAAGCCTTTTTTTCTTTTCTTTTTTCTTTTTTTTTTTTTTGACTGGACTTGACAAAGAGACCATTGATCATTTGATCTTCATGTTCAGAAGCAGCACAGGTGTTTTATTTTGTTGTTGTTTTCCTCTTTCCTTCAATGATTCTGCTTGTTAACAGCAGGTGTTCATCACTACTGCTTGATTAATGACTTCATTATCTCATTAACTTCCCTCCTGAATGGTCTTGGTCTTGGAGGGTCTGGTCTTGACTACACCTCTGGTTAATCTTCCTGACACATTCACTGTGTTAAAATCATTGACTCAGTGAATGTGTCAGAATTAACACAACAAGTGTCGTCCCTAAACTCACCCATTGATGTGTAAGAATTTAACACAGTTTGAGTCAATCCTTTCTAAGAGTGTATGTAATTGTCACGGGTGTTTTGGTTTTGTGTTCATGTTTTTGATTTCATGTCTTTTATTTTGTAGTTTGTTTCATGTTGCTTGTTTGTGTCATGTATTGTAAATGTAACCTGCTGTCGGTGAGTGTTTTCGTCAAGTCTGTTCATGTTCATGTCTGCACTAGTTAAGTCAAGTCAAGTCAAGTCAAGTCACGTCACGTCTGTGTTTCTGTTCCTGTTCATATTTTGGATTATTTTCAATAAACTGCACTTGGGTTCATCATTTCACTACGCTCACCTCCAGTAGACTCCATCCTTCATTACAGTAATCCTGAAAAAAACAAAACAAAAAAAAAACATTCCTGTTAAATGTTTTGACATGGACATCATGTTTTATAAACACAATTCTGATTATATTATCAGAGAACAATGTAAATTTATGGCTTTTGTATGAATGTTTGTATGAACACAGCAAAATCTGTAAAATTAACAGCAAATCTATGATTTTACCGCTTGAGATTCAGCAGTGCTTTTGTAAAAATAAAAAAATAAAGAAAACACACACAGACATCAAGAATCAGCATATAAACCTCAACAATAGACAATTCAACTGCATAATTTATTCATGCAGCAATGCATGATGGGAGCCATGGATGAGTTTTGATTTGGTGGCTCCCATCAGGCACTGCAACATGAAGCATTGTCCATTGTTGAAGTTCATACACTGAGTTTTGATGTCTGTGTTTGTGTTTTTCTTCTTTTTTTTTAAATAAAAAGAATATAAAAGCACTGCTGGATCTCAAGCTGTAAATCTCATCATTAAAATATAACTATTATGATCATATTTTCTCTTGCCATAACAAATGCTTTACAAAAAAATAAATAAAAAAAAAATAAAAAATAAATAAATAAATATATATATATATATATATATATATATATATATATATATATACAATCTGTAGTGCTTTTCACAATACAGATTGTTTCAAAGCAGCTTCACAGTGATAAAAGGTAGACATTGTTTTGGCTTCACAGCAGCTCTAAGAAAATATTATTATCAAGCTAAAGTAGGTTTTGATTGAATCACTTCTGTTGTAAAAAATATTTATTAACTTAGCTTAAATGACACCTTTCCTACTGAAAACCAAAGACCTTTAATGGCGTTCATTTACGAGTTTAGCCTATAGCTTTGTGCATTTAAAAGTGTTTGTGTGCAGAAGCTTAATCTTTTTTAAAACTTTATATTGCCAAATTACTTATCTGGTATTCAATTAATTATCTCATTAATTTCAGCTCCGGGTGTGTGTTCACGGTGTGTGTGTGTTCACTGCTGTGTGTGTGCACTTGGATGGGTTAAATGCAGAGCACAAATTCCGAGTATGGGTCACCATACTTGGCCACATGTCACTTCACTTTCACTTTCACTTTCACTTGTTTGTTCATTTGTCTTTTTCTCTAATATTCTAATGTGAGGTACTGAGCTTCAGTTGGATGTGTATTGATATTGATCACACACTTCAGAACAAGAAACACAAACACCTCAGAATCGAGTAGATCTTGTTCTTCTGTTTAATGAAGGACCATATAATCAGCTGTGCTTATATATTTACATTCACTTTCACAGCTACTTTACACTTTCTGTTTTGTCATTTGTCAGAGTAAAATGGACCTAAACTATTAATTAGTTAAATAAACTGAGATAAAAAAAAATACAGTGCATAAAAAGTGAAGCATCTAATGAGTCTTTTGAACAGAACGGTAGCTTCTGTAACCTCATACCGTGTTGCACACAGAGGCAGTGTTTTCTGCTGGCACATATGATATTTTTTTTTTTCCATCACACACTCACACTCCCTACTTTTGTTTCCACATTACACAATTTCCTAATATACACAGTGTCAACAAATGAGAACAGTGTATTCCATCAAATAAAGACTTTAACTCACTTTAATCAGACTATAATGCTCTATGAACATATTGTACAAGAAATTAAAGTATCTGCCATACCTCTTCTATAAACTCTGTCAACAGCATCGTAACAGTCATCAAACAATGACATAATGTTACTGGACACAAACACCCTAAGCAGATATTATTCAGCTCTCTCTACAAACAACATTGAGCACTCTATGTACAATACTTTATAAAGAGATGAAGACATTTCTTTTATAAACAAGTAAATGTTTTTGTATCTGTTATTTTTTTGAATAGTAGATTGCTCTTTGGGTTTTATTAGACAAGCTATTGCTTACATTGACTTGGACATATCTGCATTACATCTAAACACTGGAATATCACAGGCCTTTATATAATATATTTCAAAGAAAGCATTTAATTTCTAATCCAGATGTACACTGTAAAACAAATGCCAGGGATTTACAGGATTAAAGAGAACTATTTTACAACAAATTATAGAAAATGTACAGTGAAATAAAGGCATGCTGGGTCATTTTCTCATGATTTACTGCTAATGTACATCAGAATGATGCTGACATCACAGTACTTTACTGCTCTTGTTTCACTGTGAATGCAAGAAATTATATTTTTTATTACTGTAATTGTTTTGAAGTTGTTTTTGAAGATTGTTTATTATCAGTGTTATTTCCGCATAAAGATTAACCAATATCTTATTTCAAATTCATAATTGTTTGTAGATGGATATTTCATGATATTAAGCAGATGCTGAGATTTAATGTTAAAAAAGGTTTGACATCATCCTACAACACAAGATTTATTTCTACCATCAAATAACACCTCGACATACAAAACACAACAATGATGACACTTAATAAATGATAATAATAAAACAGATCAGTTCTGAACATTACAAAATAAACTACACAAACGGCTAAAAGTGAACCAAAAGTAAGTTGAGCAGCACAGATAAAACCAAGAAGAATCAAGAAACTCCACAGCATCATCTATTCATGCCGCACTGCATGCTGGGTACCTTCATAGTACATATGCACTGTAGAAAACAATATTTTTTTTCAATACTGTAAGCTCACTTTTACAGTACAATATTATAAACTTAACTGAAATTGGCAGTAAAGTACTGTAATGTTTTTACAAGAAATGTCCAAGAGTGCAGATATAGATACAATATAAGTCCTACTGTGAAATTACTGTGAATGTAATGCAATTATTAACCTGGAGTATACTGTAATTCCACACTAAAATGTTTCACAGTGTAAGAATGGTTCATTGATTGCTTTTCAAAGCCTTTGTGTTCAGAACTGAAAGTGAGAGAAAGATCAAGAGGAGAGATAATCTTCCACACATCAGGACAAATGGGCATGAATTCAAATATATCTTGTCCTTGGGGCAGTTTCCTCACAGGATCTTTGTATCTGATCTAAACCTAATGTCCAGTGTTTGCATGTGATTTCCTCACACAGTAATACAGTTCCATACATTGACCTGCTGAGCAGCCACAACTTTGACAGTCAAACTTCTGAGAGCATGCAATGCAAATATTTAATTTATTAATCAAATGTTTATTCTCCTGAGGATGAATGACTGCTGTTTGTAATTGTGTGTTAAAGGAAATGCATGTTTATACATGTAAATATAAAAATGAGCTGCTGGACACATCTGACCTCCAGAATTCTCTCATGTCACGCATCTGCTCCAGTCTCTGCTCTGAAACAATCCAGTGATGGCCTTAGAAACATGTCTTACATGTTGTTTCACATTATTATTATTAATAATAATAATAATAATAATAATAATTATTACTATTATTAGATATGCTTTAAAGCTCAATTTGTGATACAATACACATACAAATTGTGCACTTTCTTCTTTAAACAAACACATTTTATGTGTGTTTCCTGCTGTCTGGAGCCAAAGATTCCACAAGACATCTAAATGTGTCAAGTCAAGTCACCTTTATTTCTATAGCGCTTTTTACAATGCAGATTGTGTCAAAGCAGCTTTACATTGATAACTGGTACATAATTTTTGCTGCACAGCAGCTCTTAAAGAATAGTGTCAATGCAGGCAGATCAAAGCACTGTTGAATATCAAATGTCAAGTGTGTGTCAAATGTGTGTGCCTGTGGTTTAGAGGAGCATGTGTGAATATTTTATATGCTGTTTGTGTCTGCTGAGAAACATTTGTAATGTGGAAGATAAAATGACTATCTTTGTGGAAAGTGAGTATCTTTGAAGAAGCTGAATTATGCAGGTTTTTCCTCTTGAACTTGTGCTACAGAGACCTCAGCTTCACACAGCTCAACTCTTTATGGATAACTAGCGCTTTATGTTGCTGAGATAAATCGTTACATCAATCATAATTTCAGTAGAGGCTAATTTTGCACAGAAGAACCAGATTTGAATGTATTTGTCATGCATGTGTGTGGACTGTGTCACTTTCTTCATTTTCAAGAAACATCACACATTATTTTATTTACTCTTTTGTGCCATATTTACAGGATATACAGCTCAACCTGTATTTGAATGTCATTTACATACATGAAAATTTAATTTTAAAATGTTCAATCATAATATTTAAAATAATCATTAAAAAACACACTTTAAAACAGCAATATGTGCGGGCATCAGTGAAATTTGAGTTGTCTTTAACAAGGACAAATAGGTTGTATTTTTACTCTTTTTAACTTTGGCTGCATTTTTTTACTCTATTAAATCATAAGTAAGCACTGGAATAAAATCATGGGTTTTCAGTAATGCAGAGAAGATGACACATATGCGCACAAGTTAAAATCAATTTATAAAAGACAAATTACTCGTTCACTTGGTTTGTAATAAAACTACAGAAGTGGAAAGTAAGCATGTTCACACTAATATTGCAACATAAATTATACTGTACATGACAAGTGTTAATTTAACACTGTACAGTAGAACAGTTGTGTGGCCTAATGGATAGAGAGTCGGATTTGTAACCCAAAGGTCATGGGTTCGAGTCTCAGGTCTGGCAGGGATTGTCGGTGAGGGGAGTGAATGTCCAATGCTCTTTCCACCCTCAATACCACGACTGAGGTGAGACCCTTGAGCAAGGAACCGTACCCCCAACTGCTCTCCGGCTGCCGCTGCATTGGCTGTTAGACATCCTCCTGTTAGACATACAAACATCATTGTGTAAAAGTTCACATAATGCAATGCTCACATTAAATCCCACGTTTATTAAGATTTTATGATTAAACGTCAAGCATGCAAAACTTGGGCAAACACAGACAACTCTAGCATTGATAACTCAACCCTGCATCCTATTCATCATAAAACTGAAACACAGTCAACTAAACACAGGTCACTTTTAAATTGTAGGGCTGTCGATCAGCATGACCGCGGTGTTTTTTCAAATGTGAAGATACTGTTTTACATGGATTTTCACACATGAGTGAAGTACAGAACAATGCTTATAAACATTTCATTTGCAGATATTTTACACTATTTCTGAATGTAATAATAATATGCATCATGTTCAACAATGCAGTTTTGACCAATGTGACTTATTTTCTGGAAACCCTAGTGTGTGAGATTATCATTTTTTCTTTACAATAATCTTTGCTACAAATGATGTGTTCTTGCAAACACTGTTACAAAATAACTCAAACTGACCAGCTAAATAAAACAATGATCACCATAATGGTGACTAAACATTTCCAATAAAACATCAACACCTATCCAATTCATCAGGTCTTTCTGTCTGATTCAGAATTGTTATTCCTAGCCCTAACTAAATCAATATAATTTAAAAAATAAAAGCAGTCATTCTACACTCACATAGTTTTTGTTCTCCTTTTTGACACAATTTGTATTGTGTTGTTCAAACTGAAATGCAAGTCAAGTCAGCAGCTCTTCAAGAATAGTGTCAATGCAGGCAGATCAAAACACTGTTGAATATCAAATGTCAAGTCCCCAACTAAGCAAGCCAAAGGCAACAGCGGCAAGGAACCCAAACTCCATCAGGTGACATCAGATGGCAAACAGGTGTTAAAATGGAGAAAAAAACCTTGGGAGAAACCAGGCTTAGTCGGGGGGCCAGTTCTCCTCTGGCGAACAGTGCTTTGTTACGAATCAGGTTGCTATCATAAGTCTGATAGGATCGCAACAATCAAAGTATTTATTTAAGTTCCATCCAGTTGAGGATCGTATTCATCACGCCGGTATGGACGGTCTGTTGAGGAACTGTGGCACTGGCTGTCGTGTTGATGATGTCTTCACAATGGATGATCTAGTCGACTCGATCTCTGCTGATACTTCAGGGCTGCGTTGTGGTCGTGTCAAGGTGCCGGTCCTCGGTCTCAGCTGGATACGGCCCAGATCCGGTTGACTACGGTAAACCTTGGGATAAACAGAAAGACTAATATTAGCATAGATGCCATTCTTTTTATGATGTAACGAGTACATCTGGTGTTATAGGAAGTGTTCCCGGTTCCGGCTGACCTAATTTATGCAGCCTAATAATCCTTTAACGGATTTGAAAATATAAATTGATAATGTGTTATGTGTATGCCAGGTTAAAGAGATCTGTTTTTGGTCTAGATTTAAACTGACAGAGTGTGTCTGCATCCCGAACAATGCTAGGAAGATTGTTCCAGAGTTTGGGTGCCAAATAGGAGAAGGATCTACCGCCTGCAGTTGATTTTGATATTCTAGGTATTATCAGCTGGCATGAATTCTGAGATCGCAATAAATGTGAAGGACTATAATGATTTAAGAGCTCGCTCAGGTACTGGGGAGCTAAACCATTTAGTGCTTTGTAAGTAATTAGCAAGATTTTAAAATCTATACGATGTTTAACAGGAAGCCAGTGCAGTGTTGACAGAACTGGGCTAATATGGTCATACTTCCTAGTTCTAGTAAGAACTCTAGCTGCTGCATTTTGTACGAGCTGTAGTTTATTTATCAAGCGGGAGGAACAACTACCCAGTAGAGCGTTACAGTAATCTAGCCTCGAGTTCATGAACGCATGAACTAACTGTTCTGCATTTTTCATTGAGAACATATGTCGTAGTTTAGATATATTTTTAAGATGGAAGAATGCAGTTTTGCAGATGCTAGTAACATGGCCTTCAAATGAAAGATTGGTATCAAAGAGCACACCCAGGTTTCTAGCTGACGACGAAGACTTAACAGAGCAGCCATCAAGTGTTAGACAGTATTCTAGGTTATTACATGAAGTAGTTTTCGGTCCAAAAAGTAGAATCTCTGTTTTTTCTGAATATAGTAGTAGGAAATTACTAGCCTGATGTAGTCATACTCAATTCTAGTTCGAATATGAGTCTGATACTGCTCCATTGGGCTTTTATTATGGGGGCGTATTTCAACCGATCCAGGAAAGACCTCAATTGGATAGACCTACAACCAATCAGAGCTACAGAGTAAGTGACGTATGTTGAGCGACGCATAGTTGTCAACAGAACTCTTCTTAGCGACCATCGGGGCCAGCTGATAAATCAAACTTTTGCCGAATCCCGTAGGAAGGACGGCAAAGACATCTTTCCCATCGACAAATGCCTTGATCGCGGTCCTCTGTTCCTCTTTTAAAATTAATGTGCTGTCGATATCTTCTATAATGGACGCGATGGCGGAATCTACACATCTCAGTTCTTCAACAACAGCCATCATTGTTGTAAACTAATTGACCTTTTCGCAAAGGGCATAATTACTCTTCTACGGATCGAGTCCAGACCGAACTCCCCGACCTCAAAATGTTGTGGGCGGGGCTAAGTTCGGCTGGCATCCAGGCTAGGAAATTACTGGTCATCCAATTTTTTATATCAGCTATACATTCTGTTAATTTAGCGAATTGGAAAGTTTCATCAGGGCGTGAAGAAATATAGAGCTGAGTATCATCAGCGTAACAATGAAAACTAACGCCATGCTTCCTAATGATATCTCCCAAGGGTAGCATGTACAGAGTGAAAAGCAACGGACCTAGTACTGAGCCTTGCGGTACTCCATATTTAACTTGTGATTGATATGACCTCTCATCATTTACTACTACAAACTGATAACGGTCAGATAAGTATGATTTGAACCATGCCAATGCAATTCCACTAATGCCAACATAGTTTTCGAGTCTATTTAATAGAATATTGTGATCAATAGTGTCAAACCTACCCACTGAGCAAATTACGTCCAGAAGACGTCTTTTGAGGTCTTGTCTCAGGTTGAAAAGACGTCCACTGAGGGGCCAGAATGAAAGTTTTTATGACGTCTTTTTTGACGTCTTCTGGACATCCGATATAGACGAACACGCAGAATCACCAAAGGAGAAAAATCACAATTTTTAAGCCACCATCGTGGAGATGAGTGTTTGCTTTAGTTGGGCTCTTGTCCCTTGACTTATAATATTAGAATTTGTTTGGGCTGTTGACTCAGTCATAACAGCCAGACAAGTAAAGACAAATGATCAGGTGTTGGTTATGTTTTCTCATAATCATTATTTGATCTGAATCACTGAACTCATGAAGAGCTCAATATCTGAGTTAGATTTACATTATTGATTACAGCAGAACTGTGATTCTACAGCAGAAGATCAACTTTTACAATATGATTCAAATGATTTCAGAAAAGGTGTGTTGAACAAAAAAGAAGTATTCATTTTAGGCACACACAGACATCAAGAATCAGCCCGTGAATCTCAACAGTGGTGACCATCAAAAAGCATGTTGCAGTGCATTCTGGGAGCCACCAATCAAAATTCATCCATGGCTCCCATAATGCATTGCTGTATGAATAAATTATGAGCTTAATTGTCTTAGTAATTTCCTTTATTCTCATATTTTATTTTGTTCTGTTTATGCGACTTTTTAGTAGCTTGTTTTCTAATGTTCAGAGTTGATCTGTTGATCAGAATATGTTGCTTGTCACCGTCATTGAGATTCACAGGCTTATTCTTGATGTCTGTGTGTGCCTAAGAGAAAGATTTTTTTATCATGTGAAATCCTTTATATTATATTGATAAAGCAGATCTTGTGCTGTAGAATCACAGTGCTGCTGTAATCAATAATGTAAATCTAACTCAGAGATTGGGCTCTAAAGGAGTTCAGTGATTCAGATCAAATAATGATTATGTGAGACCATAATCAACACCTGATCATGTCTCTTTACTGGCTGTTATGACTCAGTTACAACAGCCCAAACAAACTCTAATATTAATAAGGCAAGGGTCAAGAGCCCAGCTAAAGCAAACACTCATCTCCACGATGGTGGCTTAAAAATTGTGATTTTTCTCCTTTGGTTATTCTGCGTGTTCGTCTATACAGGTGTCCAGAAGACGTCAAAAAAAGACGTCATAAAAACTTTCATTCTGGTCCCTCAGTGGACGTCTTTTCAACCTGAGACAAGACCTCAAAAAGACGTCTTCTGGATGTAATTTGCTCAGTGGGTATATATATATATATATATACAACCACGATCTGATGATAAGAGCAAATCATTAGTAACTCTAATGAGAGCAGTCTCAGTACTATGGTACGGTCTAAATCCTGACTGGAAATCCTCACAGATACTATTTCTTTCTAAAAAGGAACATAGTTGTGATGAAACTGCCTTTTCTAGTATTTTTGACAGAAAAGTTAAATTTGAAATCGGCCTGTAATTGACTAATTCTCTAGGATCAAGTTGTGGTTTTTTAATAAGAGGTTTAATAACAGCCAGCTTAAAGGTTTTTGGCATGTATCCTAGTGAAAAGATGAATTAACAATATTAAGAAGAGGATCTATGACCTCTGGAAGCATCTCTTTCAATAGCTTAGTCGGTATAGGGTCTAACAGACATGTTGTTGATTTTGATGATTTAACAAGTTTAGACAATTCTTCCTCTCCTAAAGCAGTAAATGAAATGATTTTTTCTTCAGGGACACTACAATGCACTGTCTGACACAATACTGTAGTAGACGGTTGCATGGTTATAATTTTTTCTCTAATATTATCAATCTTGCAAGTAAAGAAGTTCATAAAGTCATTACTGCTGTGCTGTTTGGAAACACCAGAAGTTGAATTTGACTGTTATCTTGTAGAGTGATCTGTAATCAATACAAGGCTGCAAGCCTCTGTCCTTCTTAGCAACAAAGAAGAAGCTGGACGCAGCAGGGGAAGTAGACAGGCGTTGTAACCTTGTGATAGAGCCTCAGTGATGTATTCTTCCATGGCCCTCTCCTCCGGGATGGACAGGGAATAGATTGTCCCTCTGGGAACTGGCTCACCGGGGATGAGATCTATGGCACAGTCCCATGGCCGATGGGGAGGCAGCTTGGAGGCCTTCTTCGGACAGAAGACGTCACTGAAGTGGAAGTAACAGTCAGAAATATCAATAGATCGTTTTTCCAATGGACTCTCAATAGATGTAACACATGACAAAATGTACAATTGTCAATACAACTGAAAAATGTGAGAGAAGATCTCATAAGCTCACTTAAAGGTGCCCTAGAACCCTTTTTCACAAGATGTAATATAAGTCTAAGGTGTCCCCTGAACGTGTCTGTGAAGTTTCAGCTCAAAATACCCCATAGATTTTGTAGGAACTGTGGACGAACCAGACAAATGAATCATTCAGATGATTCTTTCAAAACATAATTCTAATTCAGAATTGAGGTTCCGGCTCCGGCCCGTCTGCAGATAAAGCCAGGCTGATTACTTTTACGACACATGCTTCCTGATAGTAGAAGAAGCGACATACCAAAGGGTCACCCAAGAAGACAGAGAGACAATCCAGACCCTTTTGTTTCCTTACTTCACAGGAAAGCCAAAGAGACTGTTGAACAAATAAAACTGCTTCAAAATTGTTCCAACAATTTTAACGGACTTATCAAACATCTTTTAACTACATACATTTTGCATTATGTGTCCACAAGTACTACCTGTAAACAGTTAGGCTTTAGAACACTCACAATTCATGTAAATGTGTTAACTCTTGACTGAATGACTGAAAGTATGCCCTTATTTGGACTTAATTTGATTCTTTCCCCCTTTCCTATATCCTGACTTGAATGAAATCTGTTTAAAATGTATTGTATTCCATTTAATAGAAATTATGTTAAAATGGCACTCTCTGCTGAAGCAGAAACAGGATGTAACACTTATGTTTTATGGGGGGCAGAGGAAGGCCCTCTTGAAACAGGACAATGTCTGATTGGCCAGGACTCCTCAGAGGGGTGACAAACAACTAAGTTTAAATGATCATATTGCAAGATAGTGAACGGGAGAAGTTGGTTAGTAAACGAGAAAGGAGTTGGTTCTGTTCTGGAAAAGAAGCCGAGACAAGTACCAAAAACAATGGAGTGACAAGAAGAACAGACAAGCCGCTCATTCAAGCCATCCAACCTTTACTCACTTTTCTTTTCTTTACTTAATTTTCCTTTACCGCTGAAAGTCTTGTGTCCTAAGTTTCGCCACAAAGTTCAACCAACGACTTTTGCCGCTTCAACTCCAGCGACAAAGAGACTTCCTTCATTGTTCCACACGGACCTGATCTGGACCAATCATCGACTTGGGAAACCCCTCTCTGCACGACGAGGGAAATTCACCTTTAAGTCAACGCAAGCAAGTACCTCCAGATGAAAACTGAACTGGTGCATTTAAATGAATGATTCATGGTTCGTTCTGGTCTTTGAAATGCATTGATAGAAATTCGGTTAATCAGATCTCTCTCTCTCTCTCTCTCTTTCAAAACTCTTTCTCTCTCATTTCCTTCTTACTGCAACGCGTATGAATGTGTGTGTGTATGTGCGTGCCTTTGTGTTAGATTAGTTTGTGTTAGAATAAATAAAATTTCTTGTAGATTTTAAAAGGAAAGTGTCTTGTATTATGTGCTTTATGATTTAATGTCTTAAACTGTCGATTTCAAGTTACCGTGCTCTAATCAGTGTTTTCACGATTGTTGGATATTTATATCCGTTACAAGAGCTTATTACGGCTCGAGCAAATGAACGCTGGACGAATCAGTTGCTCGGTCGTAATCTAAACAACTCTTTATTCATTTGAGCTCATTTTACTTCCTAGGGTGTTTTCCCTACAGTAATGGTGGAGAATGCGGGCAGTTTAATCTAAATTTGGAGCACATATCAAGTCATTTTTCTTTTTATCAACGCAAATTATTAAACCCCTCAGTGTTTGTGTGACGTATGCAGCGCGGTGCGGTCCGTTTGAACGAGTGCCTGAATGAGTGAGAGCTGTAACCCCAGTCTGCTGTCTTGTCTCTAAACTCCAGTCTGCACAGTAAATTTCAGATCTATGATATCACAATAAGGTAAGAATTAAGCGTGTTCCTTAAATTCTAAAATGCCTTGTTTATAGCTATCCTGATGTCTGCGTGTTCCAGCGTCATTCAAATAGCTATAATAACGTTATTGTGTATCAGAGAGCTGAATTGAAACTAAACTGCAATAGTTAAGATACCTCTGTGTAGGACGAATACTCTCCTCACAGAACGGCAAGATTGAGCGTGTTCCTCGATCTGTTTCTAAAACTATATATTTATAGCTAAAGTGTCAGTGCGTGTTCCACTGTACTCAATCTGCTATTTTCTCCTTTGTTAAACAGTAACGCTATACGCTTGCTTGTTTTATATAGCTAAACTGATTATAGTGCATGTTCCACTGTACTCAATCTGCTATATTTTCCCTTCGTTAACCAGTAACGCTATACGCTTGCTTGTTTTATATTTATAGCTAAACTGATTATAGTGCGTGTTCCACTGTACTCAATCTGCTATATTCTCCCTTGCTAAACGCTATACGCTTGCTTGTTTGAGCTCGTGTAACACTACGTGTGTACGAGCACAATTTAATGGGAAGTGATTTGAAACTGATCAAGTGAAGCTTTTGAACCTGTTATATTTTGCGTGCACATAGAGACCCGCCGAGGTCGCGATTTTTCATCTATTACAGCAGAAGCTATCACTTTAAGTTTAAGCCCCACGTCGTAAAACAGCTACGAGTGGTGTCTCTTATTTATAGAGTTGAAATGCGCCGACATTTCACGTAATGCTTGATTGTACGTGCATGTGTCTTTCATTTGTACAGTTACATGTATTTGATGTAATTCACATGTTCGCCACTATCATTTTGTTTGGTCGCCATAGTTACAGTCGTGGCACGGAAGTCTTAACCAACGCTTCCGGAAGAACGTCATTGTAAACAAACCGCACAGTGTTGCTAAGTTAACCTCTGTAGTTTTTACATTGAAGTTCGTATGCTAAAGCCTTTAGCCTCAAAGCTAATCTAGTTAACATCGTGTGAACGCAGTGTCTGTTTTAGCAACTATAAAGTGATTTAACCACTTAAAACACTTTAACTTTATGTACACTTGTTGGTCTCTCCTTTATACTTTCCCTTTTAACTTTCTCACTTATTACTTTACCTATATTTTACTTGAAAGGGAAAATATTGGTTTACAATTAATAATTGCCTTACCTGCATTTGACTTGAAAAAGAAATACTGGTTTACAATTTTTAATTGTCAAATTTGAATTTAATAAAACCAATTAAATTTAAATTGAAATCCTACGTTTTCCTAGAAAGTAATTTTAAATGATCTCAACATTTCCAAATTTCCATTATTTCTAATTTCATAATTTTCATAAATCTAAAATACTATTTTAGATCGAATTACTTTAGGTATGAATAAGCCTTGAACTTTAGAAGTTTAAGCAAACTTATTCCACCAAAGTTTTTCCTAATTTTGACTCACATTTGCTCATTGTTTTATTGCGTTATCTTTCTTTTCTTTCTTGGTTATTCACTTAGCCACTCTATTTTATTTATTCATTCACCTCTGTTTAATTCCCTTTTCCTTATTTCATCCTTTCATTTTCTTACCTTTTTCCTTTCCTCTTTGTATTCTAGCTTAGGAACGACACACCTGAGCCTTTTTAGGAGACATTGATAACTTATTACGAGTTTCAAACCAATCAGAGACAACACTCTCTTACTAAAATTTTATTCTCATGTGTTAGTTGTTCATCAACTACCAATTCTATACTCGTAATTAGACAAAGGCTTCAGAGCCATTTGTGGATCCGGTCTCCTTCCTTCTCCTTTCCTTTTCCTCACGTCTTTCCTGTTCTCTCCTGCTTTCTTCCATCCTATTCTTCACATTTATAGGGATCAAGCTTGGACGAACCATCAATCAATTCTAAAGAAAGAGAAACACAATCTTTCCAAAGAAACAATTCATTAGGTTTTTGATTATAATCAAACCCTTTTGTGTTCTCCATACTCCCTGCATTTGTAAACGCAATTTAAATTTTGACATTTCCTCCAAGAACATTTAACAGAGATAAGTGTTGAGCAACCGTTGCCTTCACAGCATCCCTGGTAAGCGGTTCAACTGAAGGTGTGTGGTGTCAATCCTGTCAAACTAAGAAAAGAGGTATCAGCATTATTATTGTCTTATTGTCCTTGCGAACATAAACAATAATATATATATTTTCTTTTCTTTTATTTTAGAAACAGCTTTTCATTAATAGAAAATATTTATTTTAAATAAATATTTCTCTAAATTGAAAAAAAAACCCTTACAATTTGTTTTAACATTTTCTCTCTTTTCCCTTTCTCAGTTGAGTGACAAAGTCTTCACATCACGAGTTGAAAACAGTTTTTCATTAATAGAAAATATTTATAGAAAATATTTCATCTATTGAAATTTGTTTTAACTTTTTCTCTTTCTCTCTCTTACTCAGTTGAGTCACAAAGCCTTCTCATCACTAGCCTACCTGTCTACACTCTGAGACCAACACGTAGCCATCACACTTCACGATTGGTGTACATTCACTGAAACGACAATTAGCTGTTCCACCACATAGGCTTACACCCCACACAGATCTGTGTCAGTCTCTTCTCCCCAGCGTGCCAACATGTTGCAGACGGAAAACCCCACTGCCCAAGATGTGGACGCCTGGCTCAGCGGCATTACAAACTGCCTCATTCCAAAGACAATTGAACTGTTATTATTTTTAATAATAATCTTAATTCTGAGAAGATTCCCGACACATGATTCAAGCCAGAACCAAGACCACACTGAACTAGGCAAGATAACCAATTCTCTAAGCATTGCCTTCACAGCCCAGCTGAAACTAAGCGACAAGCACATCACCCACCTACAGGAGGAGCTGACACGTGCCCAGAGCCACATAGACCAGCTGGAAGTGAAAGTCCAGGATGACTTCAAGCGTCAGACCACTGAGTTCCTGAGAGAGCTAATGCACATCCAACGCTGCACAGACCAGCACAAGGTGAAAGCTCAAGACAAACTTGTGGAGCAAGAAACAAAGGAACAAGTTGACAAGCTCCAAGAAGCCCTTGCAGTTGCGGAACGTGACAAGCAAGAATTAAAGACTTTCCAATGTCACCTGGTAAACCAACTAGGAAATGCCAATTCTGACATTAAAGATAAGAACTTTAAAATCAATGCTCTGGAAGACCATTTGAAATGGTACAGCACTGAAATGGACCATCTAAACCAACGATTAGACGATGCCAACGGCAAGCTCTACATGGTCAGAAATGAACTTAAACATGTTCACACCCAGAAACCAGAGTCAAGAAGGGAGGGGCCTCCCTCAGCATCACCACTGCTGAGCACAACAGAGTCCCCCATCCAAGAACTGCCATGCAACGGAAGAAGTGAGTGGCCACAACCCACAACATCACCGGCCTTCACTACAGAATTCTTCCCTGTCAACCAAAGAGAGCTCATCCATGCAGACCCCAAAGTTGCACACGAGATGACCCTTAAAGACCTTAACAAGCTGGCTAAGAACATCACACAGTTCAACCCGAACTCCATGGAGAACCACAACATCCAGACTTACCTCCGAGATATTGACTTCTACCTAGAGGTGAGACCCAATGTGACTGACAGAGACAGGTTGTATCTCCTCAGGTCCACGTCCAGCCCAGAGGTACGAAGCTTCTTAGACCGACAACCTTTTCACGTTAAGCACAACTACCAGCTATTGCGTGAGTCACTGATCAAAGAATTTACAGGCCCAGAGTCTGAACATGGACTGCTAGTCGCCTTGGAAACCAAACAAGGTCGACAAGAGACTCCCCAAGCTTACTACAACCGTTTCCGACAAGCCTACTTAGGTGCACATCACGAACCTGAACTTGAAGAGGATGTGAACTTCAAAACCCTCTTCCTGAGAAACCTGCACCCTGGACTAAGTCACCATCTTGGCGTCATGGCCTGCCCAAGCACAATGTCAATCCAACAGCTACGTGACTTGACACACAAGGCCTACATCAAACAGAAGATGAACTCAAAGAAAGGTTTGAAAACAGCCACAATTTCAAACTCCGGCAGCCAAGATCCAAGCAGTGCACTGCGAGACGCCCAGTGGCATGACAACGCCACAGCATGTCATAAAGGACACAGAGAACGTGACCCCCATGCCACTGACAGCTTCCACACCAACAGCTGGAAAATGTCATGGGACCAGCCACACTTCTCAAGAAACCCACCAGAAAGAAACATCTGGGATCCAAACTGGACAGCCAAAGTCCACCAACCAACACATTCAAATGCATCCACTGTGGGTAAGCGACGGCGGAACCCACCTCTGCATCACTCAGTTAAACACAGCACTGAGAACAAGAACGTCCAAGAACAAGACAGTTCCACCTCAGAAGACATGGAACAACTGATGAGACAAATTACAGCGTTCTTTGCAAACAACATAAACAGCGACGATCACAAGGATGAGTCACCCTTGTTATGACTAGAGACGGAATGGAAGGTCAGTGATCATCTGATCCACCTTCCAAATGGAGATGACTGCCACCTGTTCTACAACAGCACAGAACGAAGCGGTCTCTTGCAGCCAAACACCGCTGAAAACTCAGTAGTACCAGAGAACACAGTTCTGGTTACTCATCACCCACCAATAAACCCAACGAGTTCCCATCTCAAGAACCATGCTTGTGCAACAGTAACAACAGTAAGCACAGAAGGTCAGACAGTCTGTCACAACCAGAAGGCATAACAAAAGGAATGCAACGTAGGAGACAAAGTTTTGCACCACAGCTCAACATAGCCATGTCAAACTTCATCCCACCTTCTGCCAAAGAACTTCCTGCCTCACTGGACTGACTCCCATCAAATTAGGGATGATCCCTCGTCCCAAGTCCAAGATGCAAAGAGCCAATCTTCATCTAAGCCCTTCAAGAAAAGGGGGGAGCAAGACAGACTGAACCAGATCTGACCATACATACACTGCACTACATTACTTTACACTACACTACATTAACATACTCACCAACATGCTCTTCCTACAGACAGATATTAGTTTCAGAACCTAGCTCAACATCGACTTAGCTACATTCACCATAAGAAACATACAACCATCTGCACAACAAGTAGAACACCTTTCATTAAGCTGATACATGACACCTTAGATGCACGCAGTAGTGTTAGCCATACCAGGAAACACTTAACTGTTTTATTTTGTTTTGTTTTCCTCTTCCTCTCTTTCCCTTCTTCTTTATAAGGTAAAATACCTGTCTGCCCCATAAGAGTCAAGGTCATGACATTAGGATTGATGCACCACGCCTAAGGTCTGAAAGCCATTTGAAAATTCGAATGTGAGCCCGAGAGCTCAATGCATGATGGGTCACATCATTTTTACCACAAATGATGTCACCAGAACAACCTAGAACAATTTAGAAGAGAAGGAAACAAACAATTTAAATCACACAATTTGATCCAAGCATTAACATACTGAGACAATGTAGAATAACACTCCCAAAATTGAACTTAATCCATCAGTACTCAGATAATCTAATGCCCTGCACCAGTATAGTGGTCAATCATGGAGGTGTTGTTTTGTTGTTGCTTTGTGTGTGTCTGCTTCTGTCCATTTTTCTACAGTGTCCGCCGATGTCTTCATCTCAACACATCGCCGAACCAAGGGGAGATATGTAGGAACTGTGGACGAACCAGACAAATGAATCATTCAGATGATTCTTTCAAAACATAATTCTAATTCAGAATTGAGGTTCCGGCTCCGGCCCGTCTGCAGATAAAGCCAGGCTGATTACTTTTACGACACATGCTTCCTGATAGTAGAAGAAGCGACATACCAAAAGGTCACCCAAGAAGACAGAGAGACAATCCAGACCCTTTTGTTTCCTTACTTCACAGGAAAGCCAAAGAGACTGTTGAACAAATAAAACTGCTTCAAAATTGTTCCAACAATTTTAACGGACTTATCAAACATCTTTTAACTACATACATTTTGCATTATGTGTCCACAAGTACTACCTGTAAACAGTTAGGCTTTAGAACACTCACAATTCATGTAAATGTGTTAACTCTTGACTGAATGACTGAAAGTATGCCTTATTTGGACTTAATTTGATTCTTTCCCCCTTTCCTATATCCTGACTTGAATGAAATCTGTTTAAAATGTATTGTATTCCATTTAATAGAAATTATGTTAAAATGGCACTCTCTGCTGAAGCAGAAACAGGATGTAACACTTATGTTTTATGGGGGGCAGAGGAAGGCCCTCTTGAAACAGGACAATGTCTGATTGGCCAGGACTCCTCAGAGGGGTGACAAACAACTAAGTTTAAATGATCATATTGCAAGATAGTGAACGGGAGAAGTTGGTTAGTAAACGAGAAAGGAGTTGGTTCTGTTCTGGAAAAGAAGCCGAGACAAGTACCAAGAACAATGGAGTGACAAGAAGAACAGACAAGCCGCTCATTCAAGCCATCCAACCTTTACTCACTTTTCTTTTCTTTACTTAATTTTCCTTTACCGCTGAAAGTCTTGTGCCCTAAGTTTCGCCGCAAAGTTCAACCAACGTCTTTTGCAGCTTCAACTCCAGCGACAAAGAGACTTCCTTCATTGTTCCACACGGACCTGATCTGGACCAATCATCGACTTGGGAAACCCTCCTCTGCACGACGAGGGAAATTCACCTTTAAGTCAACGCAAGCAAGTACCTCCAGATGAAAACTGAACTGGTGCATTTAAATGAATGATTCATGGTTCGTTCTGGTCTTTGAAATGCATTGATAGAAATTCGGTTAATCAGATCTCTCTCTCTCTCTCTCTCTCTTCGGAGTGAATGCTGGGAGTGAGTGCGGTGTGAGTGTGAGCGTGAGTGGTGACTCATGCTTGAGTTGTATTTTCTCTTACTTTTCTATCTTTTTTGTTGTTGTTGTTTTTGGTGTTTTAGGCATGTTTTTTGGGTTTTTTTGTTTTGTTTTTGGAGGGGGGTGAGTGTTTTTTGGGGGTGGGGGGAACATGGCGGTTCCAGGTGCTCATGGTTTGGATTCACTCACGCGTCGTCACGGTGTAAAAGTGGCAGCGACAGCGAGTGTGGAGAGTTGCTGTTTAGCTGTAGGGGAAATTGTGGGACATGAGAATGTTTTGTCTGCCTCAAAGATGAATAGCGCTATTGTAATTTTTTTGAGTACAGTAGAAAAGGCAAACGAAGTAGTTCAGAGGGGAATTATTTTAGAAGGTGTTCTTATCCCCGTTCTTCCACTTTCATTACCGTCTAAAAGAGTTACTCTCTCGAACGTCCCGCCATTTATTAGCGATGTTGTTTTAACGCAAGCCTTGTCTCGTTACGGAAAACTAGTCTCCTCGATTAAAAAAATTCCAATTGGCCGTGTTTCTCCCCTACTGAAACATGTTGTATCTTTCAGACGATCCGTTTATATGATTATACACAATGACGCTGATTTAGATCTCTCCCTGACTTTCCGTGTGGATGATTTTGATTATGTGGTTTTCATTACCACTGACAAAATCAAATGCTTTGGCTGTGGTAAAGTCGGCCATTTGGTCCGAACTTGTCCCAGCAAACAAGAAGAAGACAATCGCTTGGCTGACGCGGAAGGCGCAGCTAACGGCATTGTGCATCCGGCCGGTGAGGCCGAGGAGTCCGGTGAGACCGGTGAAGACTCAGCCGGGGCAGAGAGTGCGGTGGCGCAGGCGATCGATGATGGAGCTCAGAGCGCTGGGACGGAGAAGGATGCTTTGGTTTCAGTGGGGGAAAACATCGAAAGTGTTAATGATGTTGAGAACGAGGGAGACAAAGGTGAGTCAAGCGGTAAAAGAGATTCAGAAATGGTTATGGGGGATGTTCGGGAAGTTGACGGTAGGCCTAATGAAATTGATTCAGAACAAGGATTGTTTAAAGTGCCTTTAAAGAGGAAGAAGTCAGATAAAGGTAATGATTTTAGACAATTAAAGAAATTAGATCTGGAGGACGTTGTTGATCCGATTGATTCAGAGAGTGACAGTGAGTTATCTGACTCAAGTGTTACATTGTCACAAAGTGAGTGTTCCAGCCGTAATTATGATGTAGATGACATTAAACTGTTCCTCAAATCAACGAAGAACAAGAGAGGGGTGTTGGTCAATGAGTACTTCCCAGATGTTGGACAGTTTGTGGAAAAAACAAGGAATTTCATGGCTGAAGGCTGTTTTTCAAACAAAGAGGTGTACAGGTTAAAGAAAATAGTGCGAAAAGTCCATTTGGAGTTAAATGATGGCAGTGAAAAAGCTTAAATCAATGAATATGAATCATAGTCTGATTTTATTTTTATTTTTGAGTATGGCTGAAGTGTGTATTGCATCATTAAATGTGAATGGTGCAAGAAATGGTAAAAAAAGAGCTGAATTGTTTGAAGTTATTAAACAGAAAAAAATAGACATTATTTTTATCCAAGAAACACACAGTGATGTTAAAAATACTGCTGATTGGATGCAGGAGTGGGATGGCATTTCTGTCCTCAGTCACAACACCACACTTAGTGGGGGTGTGGGTATTTTATTTACTAAGAGTTTTTGTCCAGTCTCTTATCAAGTTGATGAAGTTATAAAAGGAAGAATTTTAAAAATAAGAGCTATTTTTGAAAAATATGTTTTTGTTTTTGTTTGTGTCTATGCTCCAACAGCAGCAGCGGAAAGATTGGGTTTTTTAGATGCCCTTAGCACCATGTTACAAAAATGTAGTTCTGAAGAATATTTATTTTTAGGAGGAGATTTTAATTGTACAGAAAATATTATTGACAGAAATCACATTGAGCCCCATATGGCATCACGTGACCATCTCATTAAGATGATAAATGTGAATGATTTATGTGATGTTTGGAGGCATTTTCATGACGGACAGAGACAGTATACATGGGCTCACGTTCGTGACAATGTTTTATCTCTTGCTAGATTAGATCGTTTTTATGGTTTTAAACATCAGATGGGTATTTTTAAAAGTTGTGTCATTTCACCGGTCAGTTTTTCTGATCATCATATGGTATTGGGTTTTTTCTTTTTAAATCAAATTAAACCACATAGTGCATACTGGCATTTCAATACTAACTTATTGTGTAGTAATGATTTTAAGGATGTATTTAAAGTATTTTGGGAAGAGTTTAAAAAAATGAAAGGTTCTTTTCAAGATTTACAGCAATGGTGGGATTTTGGAAAGGTCCAAATAAAACAATTTTGTCAACAGTACACCCTCAATGTCACCAAAGATTTAAATAGTTCTATGAAGGCCTTGGAGGCAGAAATAATTCAATTACAGGGTTTAACTGATTTAACAAGTAATCAAAATTACACAGAGATGATCTCGTACAAGAAAACCCAGTTAGCAGATCTACTCGGGTTAAAAACACAAGGAGCTTTGGTTCGCTCTCGATGCACCATCAAAATATTTTTTTAGCCTTGAAAAGAAGAATGGCCAAAAACGTTTTTTGCACGCTTTGCGCTCTGAGGCAGGAGTGATTTTATCTAGTCATGCGAAAATAAGAAAAAGAGCTTGTGTTTTTTATGAAAACTTATACAAGAATGAGTTGGGGTTAGGATGGGATGCTGAGAGTGTTTTTTTTGAAAGTTTGACTCAAGTGTCGGAGGGGGCCAATGCAGAGCTCTCGGGTGCTTTAAGCATAGGGGAGTTGCACAAGGCCCTTCAAGGCATGGATTCTGGGAAAGTGCCAGGAATTGATGGCCTTCCAGTTGAATTTTACAAATTTTTTTGGAAAGAGGTTGGGGAGGACCTTTTGCAGGTGCTTAATGACAGTTTGAGCTCAGGCCGGTTGCCTTTGAGTAGCCGTAGAGCAGTTATCACTCTTCTCCCCAAAAAAGGAGATCTTTTAGAAATTAAAAATTGGCGTCCCGTTTCGCTCCTTTGCTCTGATTATAAATTGCTCTCAAAAGTTTTAGCTAATAGGTTAGCTAGCGTAATAGATCAAGTGGTGCATCCAGACCAGACATATTGTGTCCTGGGTAGATCAATTTTTGACAATGTTGCCCTTATACGGGATATTTTTGATGTCCCCAAGCTGCTTAACATTGATACTGGTTTTATTTCACTAGATCAAGAAAAGGCCTTTGATAGGGTTGAACACTCTTATTTGTGGAGAACTTTAAAAGCATTTGGATTTTGTCAGGATTTTATTGATAAAGTGAAAGTGCTCTATGGTGACGTTGAGAGTGTACTTAAGATAAACGGTGGCTTATGCGCTCCTTTTAAAGTATGCAGGGGTATTAGACAGGGCTGTTCTTTGTCAGGTATGTTATATGCCCTTGCTATAGAACCTTTGTTGCAAAAATTAAGAGATAATATTTGTGGTTTGAATCTACCTATTTGTGAAAATAGCATTTCTTTATCGGCCTATGCTGATGATGTGGTGGTTTTAATTAATGGACAAAATGATGTGCAGGTTTTAATGAGAATTTTAGAAGATTTTAAAAATTTATCATCAGCAAAAGTGAATTGGAACAAGAGTGAAGCACTCTTAATTGGAAATTGGTCAAAAGGGAAACCAATTCTTCCTGATGGTTTAACCTGGAGAACAGGGGGTTTTAAGTATTTAGGAGTATATCTGGGAGATGAAATGTTCATTCAGAAAAATTGGGAGGGGGTAGCTGATAAGGTAAAAGGCAGGCTTGATAGATGGAAATGGTTAATACCAAAATTGTCATATAAAGGGAGGACATTAATTGTGAATAATTTAGTAGCTTCTTGCCTTTGGCATAAGCTAGCTTGTTTGGATCCTCCAGCGCAACTTCTAGTAAAAGTTCAAGGGATTTTGGTAGATTTTTTTTGGGATAAGTTGCACTGGGTCCCACAGAGTGTGTTGTATTTACCTAAAGAGGAGGGTGGTCATGGTTTGGTGCATTTGAAAAGTAGGATAGCAGCCTTTCGGTTGCAATTTTTACAGAGATTTCTGTATGGACCTTTAATGAATGGGTGGCGGGCTGTTACATGTTCCATTTTACAGAGAACTGAAGGACTGGGGTTGGACAAATCCCTGTTTCTAATGGACCCCCTTAAAGTGAACATGAATGGACTGCCTGTGTTTTATTGCAATCTTTTTAAGGTTTGGAGTCTCTTTGAATCAAAGAGAAATGAGACAGCACCTTCTCTTCACTGGCTTTTGGAAGAGCCACTAATAAACGGAGCTCGTTTTGATTTAACAAATGACAATTGCTCCTTTCATGGACTTAATGTACTGTTGCGGAATTCGCAGATCTTCACGTTTGGACGTTTGATTCGTGTAGCTGGAATGGATTTTGAAAGAATAGAAGATGTGGCCTCTTGTCTAAAGGTCAGGTCATTGCGGACAGTTAAGCAAATGTTAAAGAACTGGAAACTTTTGGTCAGTATTGAAGAAAAAGATTTGCTGATGGATAGACATGGTGAGTTTAACACTCCTTTTTCAACAGTTTTTCATGCTTTTATGGAATGTGACAGACTAAAACCTTTATTTTCAATGTTGGAAAATGTTTTTATTTCTTTTAGCGAATTGTTTTCCATGAGGAATTTTATTTTTGGTTTTAA
This sequence comes from Chanodichthys erythropterus, assembly GCF_024489055.1. Lineage (NCBI taxonomy): Eukaryota > Metazoa > Chordata > Actinopteri > Cypriniformes > Xenocyprididae > Chanodichthys > Chanodichthys erythropterus. The sequence continues at coordinate 53,900,897 of NC_090232.1, forward strand.
GTTTGTCCGACGTAAAAGGTTTACTTGTCAGCTTTTGAATTTTGTTTTAGGTCAGGCAAAACTGGCTATTTATTTGAGCAGGAAAAACAAGGTTGAAAGATGTTCTGGTGAAGATGTAGTAATATTGTTTTTAAATTTGGTGAAATCACGAGTGTTGATAGATTTTTGTTTTTATAAGTCTACAAAGGATCTTTTAACATTTGAAATGAAATGGTGTGGTAATGGAGCATTATGTACTGTTATTGAAGAGGATTTATTTTTTACACTTTTGGTGTAATTTTATGTATTTTTCTTTGGTTTTTGTTTTTGTTTTGGTACTTACATAAGGTAATTGTGTGTTTTTGTTAACTGTGTACAATGAAGTGTGATTTAAAGTAATAAAGGGCTTTTTTCAATTCTTAATTCTCTCTCTCTCTCTCTCTCTCTCACTCTCTCTCTCTCTCTCTCTCTCTCTCTTTCAAAACTCTTTCTCTCTCATTTCCTTCTTACTGCAACGCGTATGAATGTGTGTGTGTGTATGTGCGTGCCTTTGTGTTAGATTAGTTTGTGTTAGAATAAATAAAATCTCTTGTAGATTTTAAAAGGAAAGTGTCTTGTATTATGTGCTTTATGATTTAATGTCTTAAACTGTCGATTTCAAGTTACCGTGCTCTAATCAGTGTTTTCACGATTGTTGGATATTTATATCCGTTACAAGAGCTTATTACGGCTCGAGCAAATGAACGCTGGACGAATCAGTTGCTCGGTCGTAATCTAAACAACTCTTTATTCATTTGAGCTAATTTTACTTCCTAGGGTGTTTTCCCTACAATTTTTTATTATTTAATTTTTTAAATGCCTATTTTGGGGCATCATTAGAAATCCGGCGATTCAGCATGCTTCCCCTTTAATTCTCGCTCTCCCCGCCCCCAAGCTCGTGACTCTATAATACATTGCATAAACAAAGTTCACACAGCTAATATAACCCTCAAAATGGATCTTTACAAAGTGTTCATCACGCAGCATATCAGATCATGTGAGTATAATTAGTATTTATTTGGATGTTTACATTTGATTCTGAATGAGTTTGACAGTAGTCTATGCTGCGGCTAACGGGGCTAAAGCTAACATTACACACTGTTGGAGAGATTTATAGAGAATGAAGTTGTGTTTATGAATTATACAGACTGCAAGTGTTTAATAATGAAAATAACGACGGCTCTTGTCTCCGTGAATACAGTAAGAAACGATGGTAACTTTAACCTCATTTAACAGTACATTAGCAGCATGCTAACGAAACATTTAGAAAGACAGTTTACAAATATCACTAAAAATATCATGATATCATGGATCATGTCAGTTATTATCGCTCCATCTGCCATTTTTCGCTGTTGTCCTTGCTTGCTTACCTGCATAAAGTCTGGTGATTCGGCTTTGCTGCTCCAGACGTAAATACTGGCTTGTCTAATGGCTTGAACATGGGCTGGCATATGCAAATATTGGGGGCGTACATATTAATGATCCCAACTGTTGCGTCACAGTCGGTGTTATGTTGAGATTCACCTGTTCTTCAGAGGTCTTTTGCACAAATTAAATTTATATAAGAAGGAGGAAACAATGGTGTTTGAGACTCACTGTATGTCATTTCCATGTACTGAACTCTTGTTATTCAACTATGCCGAGGTAATTTAAATTTTCAATTCTAGGGCACCTTTAATAAATTGATGTTTAAATAAATTGAGTTTCCTAAAATGTTTTTGTTTGAACTCATCATTATGGTGATCAGTGTCTCTCTTTATATATAAAATACAAAACAAACATAACTATATATGTACCAGTTGTATTTTATGCAGGGCTGGATCTACACATTTGGAGGCCCTAGGCAAAATATTTGTTGGAGGCCCCTCACAACACCTCTCCCCTCTTTAATATTTTTATATTATAAGTTATAGTTCATTTAAACTGAAATTTTATGTTAGAGCAGGAATCAAATCAGCAGCAAAATTTAAAAAATACATCTGAGGTACTTTTTTGGACATAAAAAAGAAAAAAAACTCTAGTGTGTTTTCTTTTTTGACTTTGTGTACGACTTTGCTTTTAGTAGCTATTTTGCACACTCAGCTCCCGACATGATGTCATACACGCAAATCCAAAGTGTCTAGTCCGGGCGCTCGTGCTCTTAAACTCGTAATAAACCAGCAAATGACGCTGATCAACAGAACAAGTTTATTTTTTAGAGTGCATCACTCCAAAACAGATGAAAATAACTCACACCTGGAGCTGTACTTATTTGCATGCCTATTTAGCATTTTGCTTCACATCACCCAAAGGATGTGTTCGTTTTGGTGGATAGATCGGACCCACTCTGACATGGCGACATTAATTGGTTCGACATTAAGTGACAATTCAACTTTATCCACTGAACAAAGAGGCTAGTATTTTGCTCTCCTCTTGACTGATGGACTAGCGTTTAGGCTCAGGGGATGTGGCAGTTATGGAGGCCCCTCCTCAAACCCGAGGCCCTAGGCAATTGCCTGCTCTGCCTATAGGTAGCACAGGCCCTGGTTTTATGTTAAATAACGGTCTTTCAAAATTTTGTTAACACTTATGTCATAAACACCTTATGATTTTTTTAATTTGGCTGAAATAATTCCTCTACATTTGTGACATCTTGCAATTGACTATGCTTGAGTCACACACAGACTTCAACATTCAGCATGCAAAACACAACTATGGTAACAATTAAATTTTAATTAAAGTAAATTAAATCAAGTACACTCTACAGTTCTGTTTTAGTTACTAGAACTCTTGTATAAGTGAACTATATTAACTAAGCATTTGTCAGTACAACATACTATTCCTATTTCACTTTACTTGTTTTTTTTTTTTTTTAAGGCAGTCAGTTTCAGATTTCACAGTGCACTAACAGATCTCCCCCTATATTAATATTGAGCAAAACACATGAAATAACATTTCTCTGAAATGTTCTCTTGAACAATTACTCTCCTTTAACCAAGCATTTCTCAAAGTTGTGTATGTGCAATATATGTACACAATAAATGATCAAACTAATGCTAGTATATTCCCATATATTTGTTTTCTGTAAGGGCTCCTGTCTTTGTGCCTCCATTGTCTTTGCATGAGAGAGAAATGTTGAGGGCGAAGGCAAACATCATGAAAGACGTTTGTCTCTTTGTCAGAGTAAATGAAGAGTCGACCAGTTACTGTCAGTCTATTTATTCAATCAAAAGAAAACACACAAGCATCGTGCAAAAGTAACTTGCAGCACTTCAAATGGTTTATTCTTCTTCCATTGAATCACTGTGTTTGTATTTGTCCTCATTTATAAGTTACTTTGGTTAAAAAAACAAATAAACAAACACATGTAAATATAAATGAGGTGATGTTTGACTCATTTAACCTCCATAAACTCTCTCATGTCACACATCTGCTCGAGTATCGGCTCAAATTCAGTGATGGAAACATGGATGTGATGAGCAGAAATGTTATATTAAAGACTTTATAAATGCCAATCTGAAGAACTTCTGCTTAAGCAAATTTATATTATGAAGAGATGTTTTTTTTTTTTAAAGGAAAGCCAATTCTTCTATAGTGTATTCTGTCCTGTCGTGTTTTATCTGATAGTAAATCGTTATTTTGAGTTTTATTGTTTGAAGAGGATCTGTCACTGGATCATATCAGATCACTTTATATCAAACAGGGTTTCTACACGTCTTTATTTCAAAATTCCATACATTTTCAGACTATATTTTCCAAACCTTTATGTAGATTTTTTTCAGACCATTTAACAAAGTGATCCATACAGCATTATTTACAGCATTATATTTGGTATATAGTACAGTCATAAATATATATATATATATATATATATATATATATATATATATATATATATATATATATATATGAAGAGTTTATTTGCAAAAACAGATAACTCCATTTTTATGAATTCTCACAAATCATGTTTTTTTTTTTTTATTGTGCATTCCAAGTAATAACAATCAAACTGCAGTTGGGCTGTTTTGATTAAGTAATGATAACTCTAAAAAATACATGTAAATTAAAAAATTAAAATTCATTGAAAGTATGTTTTATATATATATTAAAAGTTTGTTTTTTAGCAAAAGCAGATAACTCCAACAGTCGTTTTTTGGCAAAAGCAGATAACTCCACATTTCATGTTTCATAGTTAAACAAAACCCAAGTAATTGCATTTAAAACACTCTCAAACACACATGTGCACACAAACGCACACACCCACCCACCCACCCACCCACACACACACACACACACACACACACACATACACACACGCACGCTCACACACTCAAACACACACACACACACACACACACACACAGATCGGCACACAAGTACACACACACGCACTCATCCACACACGCACGTGCGCGCACACACACACAGATCGGCACACAAGTACACACACACGCACTCATCCACACACGCACGTGCGCGCACACACACACACACACAAGCAAAAGGACAACCAATTTTTCAGCATGTAAGTCGTGTATGGTGTATAAGGACTTACAGGAGTCGAAATCATAAATCCTCGATCACTTTTAGTGAGCTTTGATAAAACTTCCCTCAGCTAGCGCGTCTTTTTGAAGTGACTAGAAGCCTTGTCACCTGACCTGAATACTGCGCGCTGATTCGCTAAAACGGACTTATCGGTTTCTGTCTGTACACAAACAAGGGCGCTTGTCGGCTTCTGCTGTAAAACGTGAACTTGCGATGCCTGAAAGTGGGCAAAACCGGCTCTTCTGACAAAATGGATTTAGGGTACAGAACGTGCTATATATGGAGAATAATGCACAGCACTTAGTTCATTTTTTTTTAAAAATGGCGTTTATCGGTTTTTGCAAATGAACTCTTCATATATATATATATATATATATATATATATATATATATATATATATATATATATATATATATATATATATATTTTTTTTTTTTGTAGTTTTGTTCCATACTTTTTTTTTTTTTTTTTTTTTGAAGAGATAAAGTGCGCTTGCATGATGAAAAGAAACATAAAACCCTTTATAACCTGCATATATTCACCTGTGACACATTTTGACATGTTTGGTACTGTAATGATGTTGAATGATCAACAAGCCCCAACTTTTAGCCATGATTTAGACTCGCCGACAGATTTTGCAAAATCGCCAACAACAAGTGCCTGAATTCAGGGGCAAATCAGTCTTATTTTATAAAGTTTAATATTATTCCATACTCCATTTTTCTCCCATACTTTTCCAAACTGGGCAGGAACCCTGAATGAAACTGAGAGAAAAATAAGGCAATGCAGTGTATGAATCTTGAGTGATTTGAAGCGTCTTCTGCTTTGTGTTCAGAACGGACAGGAATTGTAAAGTGACAAAGATGGAGGAGTTTCCTCAGTTTCCTCACAGCTTCACCTCTGTATCTGATCTGCCCTCAAAATGCATTTTAGTGTCCTGTGAAAATATAAATCACTTATTAATGTATATAATAATAATATTTTCCATTATATTATTGCTTATTATATTCAGAAACTTAAATGCATGAAAAGGTGACCATTTATGAACAATTTATAACTGATATTAAAATGCATTTAGAAACTATATCAAAAAAGTAAAAACTTGAAAGCCATACAAACTATTCAGCTGTTTAACCTGTTAATGTCTTTCTGAGCTGATGGATCTGAACTTAAACAGTTTTAGTTCATGAATGATTTGAAATGCAGATCTAAAGTTGAAGGAAACACTGAAGAAACACTTGGAAAAATTAAAGTGTATAAAAATGATATGAGTTTAAGTTAACTGTAACGCAAGTGTACTGAACTAAAGATTTAAATTTCATACAGTATATTTCACAAAATAATTTGAAATCTGAAATTGCTTGAAAATCAAAGCCGTACAGTAATTTGAGTTTGAAGCTGATATCACAAAAGGTTTTAAAGCACCGTTTTAAATTCAGTGTCAGTGTTTCAGCTTTTGAATGACACCAAATTATTTCACATATGAAAATATGTGAGCAGAAACAAGCACACCTGGCAGATAATTGTACAATTACTGTACTGTATAACCTTTATTTCTATTTATTTTTTCCTATATTTGCCAGACATCTGTTTAAATGTACTTGTGATTCTCAATAAAAACAATGTTAATGGTGACTCTAAACCAAACTGTTAAATTTGATAAATTGTCAACGTTAACTAAAGCTAATATTCTGTTAACAGTCTTTTTGTACATGTATTAAAGAAATAAACCCAAACTCACATTTATGCTGAGCACAATATACTCAAATAAACACACAAACTCAAAGAGACAGACTGTGTTCAAGGCTCAGTGAAGGGATTTAAAGGATCTATTGTAGCTTCAGCCTTCATTCATTGAGACACAGAACTGGAATGCCTTAAACCAACAAATGCAAACTGAACTGAAACTGAAACAATGAAACAGGGAAATGAAAGCACAGAGTAGTGGAGCCCTCTGCTGGTCACTGCAGGAAATCACACAATAATTCATCTGATCATCTGATGTTCATCTGTGGAAATACTGCAGAAACATCACAACTATACAAATAACATCACAACTATACAAATAACATCACAACTATACAACCAGGGCAAACATGACAAGCAGATTTCACTTGTTAAGAGAAAACACTAAAATAGAATGTGTCCATAAACTTTATTTTACAATATTCAATATTTTATTTTCAAGATTTCAGGTTAAAAAAAGACAAATTTATAAACAAATGAGTAAATTTGTGGTGTTACTACTGGCCCAGGAATGTTATAATTTACACAAAAAAAATTAAAAAAAATAAATAAATATTTAAACACAAAATACTAAAATGTACAACAACTAAAGTACTAAAACTTTTATATCATTACAATTAAAACTGGAATTATAAAAATAAAAGTTGATTCAATATATTAATGAAAACTAAAATCTCAATCATAATAAAATCATGAAATCATTCATTTTAATTTTTAAATATTTAAAATTGCTTTTCAACTTTTATAAGATCATCTAAAAAGTGGTGTGATATACTGAAAGTATAAATAAATCACAAAGAGATTAAAAGGAGGTCATAAAATCTGCATGCATATTATTCATTATAAAAATGAAGAAAAAAAAAAAAAAAATTTAAATGTAAATGCTTGAAATTTTAGCAGAACTACCCAAAGAACTATGAATAAATGTGTATTTAGTGCAGTGATATTTAATCAATCAATACAAATATTATGGATAAAATTATATCATTTCAAGAGGACATGCGTATAGAAAAAAACACTCCAAAAGTATATTAAATTGCAGATTAATTGCTCACATTGTCACTTAATGTGACTTTTTGTCTTTGAGACAAAAATAACAATGACAAATGTTGTTTCTGCATCCAAAAGTGTGTTAAACACTTATTTTTGCTGTTAATTCAACAGGCTAAATATATTTTATTTTGCTTTCATGCTAGAAATATATGTTTCTACATCAGAAAACAACAACAACAAGATAAAAGAATTACATTTATTAAATGACTGACTATTAAACCACCTGAATAAGAGATGAAATGATTAGATTGTGTAGATGTGAAAGCAGAGGTGAAGTGCTTGCTATATAACTTACATAAAATGTCAAATCTTCAGCGCTCAAAGTCACGATCAGCTAGCACGAGCGCTTCAGCAAACCTGACACAGAAAAACATACAAGTTCGTATTTAAGAATAATTTGTACATAGTCATGCAGAAGTCTTTGCAATGGACCACAGGTATAATTTTAGCAGCCGCAATATCATGAAATCAAATCGAATCATAAACAAGTGAGTCACTGAATCATTCAGTCAAATGATTGGATCAAAACAGCTGATTCATTCAGGGAGCAAGTGATTCTTCATGTCTGTGTTTGTATCTAACTGCAAATATATTTAGAAATCAAAATTCAGAATGTTTGATCTGTGGCAAGAAAGTATTGTAACAACAAATAACTACTTTTAGTCAGTTGTGACGTCAGTCAGTCATGTTTCTTGTAGTTGTAGTTCTTGTGTTTCTCTTTTCTTCAGTGATTCTGCTCATTGTCAGGTTAGATATTGATTATTAATCACAAATATAAGTAGAAAATCCACATATCTTTGGAATACTCATTTCAACATACTACGATTTGGGATGCACTAATTCTTATTTCCCATGATCTACAGTTTGAGCTACAGGATGTGTAGTATTTACACTTGATTAAGTTTCTTTGCTAAGAAAGTGTCTTTTATGCAGTTTCTGACCTAAGGTTGATACCTGCCCCAAGCATTATTTTTAACTGACCTTTTCTGTGTCAATATATATTTATAGTGTATTTAATCACCTTGTCCCTGAAGCAGATGTGGCTGAAGAAAGTTGTAGTTTGTGTTCTTATTTCTCTTTCTTTCAGTGTTTGTTCACAGCAGGTGTTTGAATGATTGAAAGAATGTTTCAGGAACATCACACTAACCTTTAAATAACATTCTACTAACATTAAGAAAACTGAACATTTTATGTTCTTGGAATGTTACAAATCAACGTTCCTACAATGTTGAATTTTAGATCAAAATTAAGTTGAAAGAACGTTTCAGGAACATTATATCTTATAAAAACGTTCCTATAACGTCAAGAAAACTGGACGTTTTTAACGTTCCCAGAACCCACATTAAATAGGGTTCTGCTTCCTCTTCTTGTTTTTGGCCTCCTTCTTTGAGATTGTAAACCTTGAGAGATCAAATCAGCCATATCAACTCTAGTTCTCTAGGTTCATTTGACAGAAACTCCATCATTAGGCATTTGTCAGTAGAGTTCATTTGTTTGATTCAACATAACATTTCTCATATTTTATATTGTAAATCTCCTGAAGTGACGAGAGCACTTTGCTTTATGAATAAAGTGAAATTTAATGCTTTGTTTACCTTTTTTTAAACAAAGAGGTGTGTACAATTAGTTCATCACCAAAAAAAATTAAAACTAGTCTTTATATATTTATATTAAATATTCTATGTGACAAAAATGCATTTCCATTTCATGCGTTTCCATTACTTATTTGCATTTACACCATTTCTTTATAGTTTTTCTTTTAATTCAGTGATAAGGTTTAGCACTTTCTCATATGCAACATATTAATTAGAGAGACACATGAAGCAAAAACACTTGTACATAAAATAAAGGAAAGATCACATTTATTACAGCAGATAAGAGATAACAAATCACTGCTCCACCATTGCTGTAAACACAACACAGTTATTATTTTTAGTTTATGACAACAAACTGAAAACCAAAATATTTTTTCATAAATAACTTGTTTTCCAAGAAATAACACAATAAATATATATCTGAACTGAATAAAGGTCAAAGGTTAAGATCTAGAAAGCCTCTGTATACAATTTAATCCCTAAAAATGTGTAAATCCCTGAAATCTCTCTCGAGATCAGTAACAGATCTCTACTCTACACACAACTAAAGGAGTGAGATAATATTAAATGATCCATCAGTTACCTGTATTTATTGTTATAGCACAACCCTTCACCATCCTCTATAGTTAATCACTAATTACTGTCTATCTGACATCAACACCACATTGTGTGAATAATAATAGCAAGTAAATAGATTATAAATCTGCTATTTTGCCCAAATATTCTACCATATTTGTGAACTAAAACATCCCATTACCAGCACTTTAAGTCTATCCAAGGTCAAAAGTCCCCATCTACTTTAATTTAGCAACTTTGTTTACTTTGATTTGGGTATTTTTATGATTTTATATGATCATCACTGATTTTTCATTGCACCACTTTTTGTCCTGTCATCTCTGTCATTAGGTTTATTCAGAAATAAGCTCACATGTACACATGTGTGGCTTCAGTAGCAATCATAAGAGTACAGCATTAATAGAGGTTTAGAGCAGAGCTGTCAATCACTCGTCATCATTTAATCGTGATGCTACATGAATTCAACTGAAGATAAGACATTAAATCTCTCAAGATCTGAGTAAACAACAGTTTTTATTGAGAATTAACAGAGGTTTAGATGTTGATGTTTGTTTTGTTTGACATTACCATGATGGAGATCTGTGTTTGCTTTAATTGACCTCTTGACCCTTGAAAATGTTAATGTTTTAATCCTTTAAGGCTGTGATTGGAAAACAGTCTTTGTGTTTCTGCTCATCTCTTTCCTTCAGTGATTCTTACTGTTAACAGCAGGTGTTCATCAGTGTCTGAATTCACTCTCTCAAGTGGATTATATTAGTAAACTAATGTAGAAAATAGTACATGGGGGTATAGGGTGTGATTTCAGGCAGTCTCTGTTTGTGGATGAATATGTTCATGGTACTCATAAATATGTTTTTTTTAAACAAATGGTTTAAGGCAACCAGTTTCCTCAAATGGTTTGAGCTAACTTAAATTTTACAGTGTAGACTATGAAAGTTAATAATATGACCATGACGATACAATATGTTTGGTTAATCTAAAAAGAACAAACATCCACACTTTGAGAAAGTGTCTGAACCAGTACTCCTCACGAGGTCGCTGTCCTTGACCTGATGTGAGATCTCACTGGGTTGTGTTCTGGAATATAAAATTAAACACACAAACATATGATGACCCTGTATACTCACATGTACAGATGAACACACACACACATTGAGAGAGTTTTAACATATGAGAGGGAAGGTCATACCTTCAGTATCTTCCACTCGTCAAAGCACTTCTGAGCTTCCTTGAGCTTTTCTCCTGGACCTTTATAGTACACTCTAAACAGTTCTTCATAAAAATCTTTTGGCAGGAACATCTGTCATTACAAGAGTCAGAAATTAATGGAATTATGATTCACTACATAGTATGTACTGTACTGTACTGTGTATTATTTTCAACATGTTTAATACATGTTTTTCATTACAGAGGCTTCAAAAAGACAGAATGAGAAATACACAATAGAAATGACTTGAATTGAGAAATCTTGCAACATTTTACCCTTTTTCAGGCAGTACATTATTGTTAGGAATGAATGGGCTTCTTTGTGTAAATAATTTGTTTGTAATCCTAGTCAGTAATTGGGTATATATTTTTAATATTTCAAAGTCACATGGTACCTGATCAGTAATCAGGAAGACTTTGTCCAAGTCCCTCTTGCGGTAAAAATAGACATTGTCCATGGGGTTTTTATCCTTCATGCCGTGATCAATGCGAACCACCTGAATAAGAGAAAATTCCCATTTGAATAATTTAAGAGATAACTTAAACTGAAGAGATCAAGAGATGCAGATTAAAGGTTTATTTTTGAACTTACATCAACCACAAAATCATCAACGTTCAGATCTTGTTTCTTTTCCTCATTCCATGTATTCACTGCTGCTCTCCAGTCTCGCTTTATCTTAATGAGGGTTTGAGAAAATCAACAGTAAAATACACCAAATGGCAAAAACTAATGACATGAATAATATTTTCGGCTTGTAGAATACCACTTATACTAATATCTGTAATATCTGATCTTAAGCTGGTATTGTGATTTCCCTTTCGAAAGGGAACTCTACTCTGCGCTGACTGCGCTATGGGAAACGTCCTCCGTGACCCGTGCTCGAAATGCCAAAAATCACCACACTCCAATCCTATTGGCCGGCGACAGCCTATCACGTCAAACGGCACGAACCGTGACGTATAAAGGGAGCGCCTGGGGAAACAGCCGGCATCCTCTTGTCTTTTCGCGACTGCTTTTGCTCGTGCCTTTTTCACTCTGCCAAAAGTTATTATGTCTGCTAAATCGTTCAGGAAGTGTGCTGATCCTTGTCCCAGGTTTCTGACACCGGAGGACACACACAACTTGTGCGTTTTCTGTCTGGGCGAGGAGCACGCACGGACAGTACTCGAGGGTGCTGCCTGTGCTAACTGTGAGCGTTTTCCTATGAGAACGCTCCGTTCTCGTTTGGCCCTCTTCTCGAGGGGAGAGGTGCCACCACCGCTGCCTGGTGGTTCTGGCCCCGCTCGTGCTGAGGCTCAGCGGCGATTGAAATCATGGGGCTCGCAGGTGGAGCTCGCTGAAGAATTTGAGAGGGGTGTCAATCTCTCTCAAGCTGAAGCGACTGACGAGGACGCGCTTCTGGCGGTTGACGACGATGTTTTATCCTTAACATCCTCAGACCCAGGAGCGAGTGCTCTCTTGGCCCAAGGCCCCGGAGAGCAGGAGATGGCCGAGGTGGGAGAAGCGGGTGAGCCCGCGGCTCCCGCTCGGCCTCCCTGCGCGGCATTTTTCGGAGTTGCTGGAGGTTATGGAACGCGCCTCGAGCAGACTGCAGCTGCCCTGGGAGCGCGTGAGGAGGGAACCCGCTCGCAGCAGGTTAGGCGATCGTTTTCTCTCTACTCATAACCCGGCAACTCCAGCGAGCCTTCCGTTCCTTCCCGATCTTCATGCTGAGATCGAGAAGGCATGGAAGAACCCGTACTCGGCCCGAATCCATCAGCATCAGTATCAGCGAGCTGACTTCGCTGATGTTGAGGGATTGGGCCAGCATGGGTACGTGTCGATGCCTCCTGTGGAAGAGACGTTTGCGAACTATCTCGCTACAGGGAGTGCACCGACACTGAAAGCTCCGGCCCTGCCATCCAAAGCGTTGAAGGTGACGTCACGTTTGAATGGCAGGGCTTATGCCACTGCAGGTCAGGCTGGTGCGGCGTTGCACACTATGTCAGTGCTTCTGGCGTATCAGGCTGATCTGCTTACGGATTTTGATCAGGGTCAAGGTCTTTCCGCTGAGGTGGTCGCGGAGTTGCGTCGGACCACGGATCTCGCTCTGAGAGCCACCAAACAAACTGCCGCCTCGATCGGTCGATCTATGGCGGGCATGGTGGCCACTGAGCGACATCTGTGGCTCAACTGTGCGGACATCGGGGAGAAAGAGAAACATTTTCTCCTCGATGCCCCGGTTTCACCCACTGAACTTTTTGGCACCTCCGTGCAGGCGGTGGTTGAGAAGTTCAGGGAGGCGAAGACGCGCTCCGCGGCGTATAGATCTTACATCCCGCTCAGATCCAGCTCTGGGCCCAGACAGCCGGGAGATCCCGGACCGTCTCGAGCCGAGGCTCAGAGGCAGGCCCAGAGGGAAAGTGTCGCCGCTTGTGCGCCTCCTCCTCCTCGGAGTAAGTTGCAGAGACAGCGAGACGCTAGAAGGAAGAAGCAAGATCTGAGGGGGGTGATCGAGGAGCGGCGCCAGGAGCGATCCCCGCTCTCGCCAGGGTTTTTTCTCGCCCTCGCTCTTCCTTCGCCTCCCGGTAGCGTTTTGTGACATCTATATGCTGCGGGCTTTACAGTCGGGCTGATGTGGTGGGCCTATGATGAATATATTTCTGACGGCCCGCCGTCTGGCTTGATAGTGAAAGTGCTTTTGGGCTTTGGAACTTTGGATTTTCCCCTCCGTGTGACGAATCGGGGAGGAATCTGCGTTCTACGAGCCGCAGGAGGTAAGCCAGGTCCATTTTTCTTTCTCTATATAGACCTTGCTTTGCCTGTATAGCTTCCCGTGCATATGTTTTATGGGGTTATTTGGGCAAATAACTGTATGTTAGGCTGACTGTTACAGGCAGGCCCTTTATGGCCGCTTTGTTGTTTTAGCGTTGGTGTAGTTTCTCGGCTGATACTGTGTATAGCTAGAACTAGCTTTCGCTATTGTCAGTTATGTGTTGGCCGGTTTTTCGACCACCTAATGCTGTCGCTCGCGCTGCTTTCTCCGTGTGTTTGGGAATTTGTAGCCCGAGTGTAGCGTGGTCTACATACAGTCCTTAGCTAGCGGCTAGGCTAGAACTAGGTTAGGTGTATGTTTGTTTACATCCCCCTGTCATGACTATTCCCCTGTGGTTGTATAGTTCCTAGTTCTGGCCTCATTCTGAGGAAGTTGCTGGCCGTTTTTTGCCCATATTTCCCCTTCATATGTTTATGCAGGCGTGTTATGTGAGCGTGTTTGTGCTGCCACAGGTTACACCTGTTCTCTATGATAGCAGGCTTTTCCGGCCTCTATATATGAATACGGTGTTATTGTTGTACTCCCCGGTTAGGGTTTGTGTTTCTCTGAGTGCATCACCTGTTGGATCGCACACTCAGGATGAGTGTTGGGAATTTTGTTTACCCGACTTCTCCCGGTCGTTTGCACCACAGCATCTGGGGTTCGTTGCTGTTTGATTGTTGGCTATTTGTTTTTAGCCTCAAATAAAGTACAGCGCTGTTGGTTTACGATGCTCGTTACGCTCATGCTGTTTAGCATGTTTAACATTGCCTGCTGGAATGTGTATGCCTAGGCTCAGGTTGTGTAGCTAGTTCCCTTAACTCTCTGAGGTCTGAAAACGCGTTGGCGCGTTTTGCAGGTTTTTTTTCACATTGCAGCAAAACAGACTTAAAATACTCTGTCATTTTTTGTCATAGAGACATAAGTAATATATCAATTGAAACTATAGAATATCTTCTTTTATTTGTGTACACTCAGAGTAAAAACACAATGTTGTGCTTTTTGTAAAATAAAGAAAACTAACATGATGCGTGATTTCTCCTCTCCCTCTGAACGAAGTCCAATCTGATAGTTCTCAGAAAATGAACTGTAACTTAGTGAATACTAATCACAGAAAAATTACACTTATGTCTAAAAAAACGTTAAGATGTCAGGTTTTAAATCATGTAAGTCAAATCGAAAACAAACCTTCTGTGTTTATGTAATCTGTATGAAAAGAAAGCCATGTCAGAAGTCCGTGATTCAGCTCATTATATGCTAATGCGGCCACGGAGCCAGCGCTATTCAGACGCAAATTCAGAGGCAATATATAGCGCTATTCAGACGCAAATTCAGAGGCAACACATGCATTCATCATCTCAATTGTGTATTTATTGTCTTGAAAAGTGCTTATCTGGATGTAAAAGTCATGGTTAGCGATCTCTAGAAGACATGCAGTTAGTTCCTGTTTTCTTTTCTTCTATAGATGAATTTTAGATGAGTTTTTGTTTCTTTAGCGCCCTCCGGCTGCAGTATGAATTGGAAACTCCATTCATGGAATAGCCTCTTCTTCTTTTAGATGAATTTGTGGACTAAAAATGCACAGAGAGCGCCCTCCGACTTCAAAGATGAATTGAAAACACCAGCGCTCATAGTAATGACAATGAATATTAAGTTAATATAACTCCTCTGTATAGAAAATTGACATAAGCATATGAGAATCCAATATTTCTCCAAATGTGCATGCTTTTAAACTAAAAGCCTATATTCAGACTCTTTGCATCACAGAAATACATTATATTTTAAAGTATAATATAAAACCATTACTTTATATTGTAATAATATTTTTCTGTATGTTTAATATAGCATGATGAGCTTGAGACATCACAGAAGGTTTTTTTCACAGCCTACCTGACTGAAATGCCTCATTAATATGCAAGTCATTTCAGCTCATTACTATGCAATTCTTTTGTCTTCTTAGGTGAGAATGGCCCATTATTCAGTGGTGATTCATGCCTCCACGCATACTGTGTTTCTTGGCAAAAAGTGTCTTACAAAAACTAAATCAATATATTGTTTTATATGTAGGAGTAGGCAGCATAATTTTTACATAATTTTGAAGCAAAAACTCTAGTCTACAACCTCCAATACCCTAAAGTATTGTAAACACAGATTTACTATACCTTTTTTGTCCTTATTTCAGTGACTTAAGTTTTTTGTTTTTTCAATAACCATGCATAAATGTTATTCCTTCAAAAACACAAACATGTACATACATGTTCCTCACATATCATTGTAGCCTAGTTTGTGCTGAATACAGTGTAATGACACTTTTGTCATTAATATGTTTATGAACAACTGAAAAAAGCACAAATGTCAGGGCATGTCAAAACTTCTCCAGGCCCCAAATCAGCCTCAGACTCCAGAGGGTTAAATTTGTCATTTTAGGTTATACTGGCCCTTCCTTGTAGCTAGGGCCCTGTCATGACCACGGGCTAGTGCCACATGGTTCTTTAAGTAGTAGGACTCTCCAGGCCTCTTTTATAGCTTCCTGTTGGCCCAGCTACGCTGGTCGTGTACGGGCATTATTCCATGATTGGGTAAATGCACTAGCTATCACCGCGCGCTTTAAGGTTACAGGCCACTTTCAGGCCTTCCTTTGCTAGCATGTCGGAGTTTAGCTTGGTACTCCTCTCGCTGAGAGTAAAAGATGTTTTTTTTACTGAGTATTTTGTGCGTTTATTCCCTTTAAGTGATAACACTGCCACGAGCTGATGCCACGTGCCTGCTGGGATTATAGGCCCACGGGGCCTTTCCTTAGTGCATGATGGCGTATGTTGTACTCCTCTTGCTTAAAGAGTAGAAGGTACTTCACCGAGTGCACTGCTCGTTAGTTTGTGTTGGACGGGCTGTCTCGTGGGCACTTGCAGCTGTTATGTCCTGGTGTTTGCTCCACCTTGATATGCAATAGGGTGTGGCCCTACAGGCCATCCTGGGCTACCGCCGTCTGCATTCAGTTCTGGTTCTCTGGTGAACTCTGGTTATGTTGTAGGCCCTTTTCCCGGCCTCCATGACTATGTGCCCGCTTTACGGTCTGTCTGTTAGGTTGAGCTTTGTACTTCCCTTCGGGGTTAACTGCGTAATTGTGCTTAGCTCCCTAAGCTGGTATGGTTGTAGACTTCTATGAAGTCTCCCGTTAGACCGGCCCCCAGGCTGGTTTGTGTTCCCCTGGGTCAGGGGTCTTTAGCGCACAGCCTCCTCAGCACCTTGTTAACGGCTGAGTAGATCCGTGGATGAGTGGTTGTACTCCCCTCATACGAGGGTCCATAGCGTTTAGCTGAGTTCCGCTCTCCAGGATGCCCATCTCTGCGTGTGGGTTTGAGTTGCTTACTGCCCTTTCGCAGTCGCTCTTTCCTGCTCTCCTCTCTGGAGTTTGCGCTTGGAGATTCTGTATATCAGACAAGGTTGGCTAGGCCAGATTTAGCTTCGCTGGATCTGGGTAGGCCTCCTTGGTGGCGGCGGGATGGATTTTTCCCCCCGAGTGACTGGCCGAGGTTCCTTTGGTTCCTTGGCCACATTCCCTTAAAGGGACCACCCCCTCTCGGGCTGTTGGTTCCAGATGCTCGAGCAGCCTTGGTAGGCTTTTTTCGGAAGGCCTCTTTTAGGCTCAGCTTGGGCTGTTGGCTGTAGGGAATGCTGTCACTGACAGCCTTGGAGTTCTGCCCCCGGTTTTTCCCTGGAACTGCCGGTTGTGTGTCCAGACATTTGGACTGGCATTCTCCTCTAGCATGGCGGCGTGGGTATATCGTTCCCCATAGCGCAGTCAGCGCAGAGTAGAGTTCCCTTTCGAAAGGGAACGTCTCAGGTTACGTATGTAACCATGGTTCCCTGAGAACAGGGAACGAGACTCTGCGCTTTCATGCCATGCTGCGGGATGCCTGCTACAGTCGCTCAAAGACAAGAAGATGTCGGCTGTTTCCCCAGGCGCTCCCTTTATACGTCACGGTTCGCGCCGTTTGACGTGATAGGCTGTCGCCGGCCAATAGGATTGGAGTGTGGTGATTTTTGGCATTTCGAGCACGGGTCACGGAGGACGTTCCCCATAGCGCAGTCAGCGCAGAGTCTCGTTCCCTGTTCTCAGGGAACCATGGTTACATACGTAACCTGAGACGATTTTGTCTCATTATGAAAACAGAAAACAATGTTACAGAATATATAATGAGCTAGGCAGTTTATTTTAGTTTTACACAGTCAAATACCTCTGAGATGTCTCTTTTCTCCAGTTTGGCCTCTCCCAGAAACTTTGGCAGGTCCCTTTTGAGAATTTGCATCACTTTTTCTCTAGCATGCTGAAGATCTTCTTCCTGAAGGATTTTTTGGGCAGCCTGAAGGATTTCTCGTGCCGTCTCTGGTTTTCTGTCTTTTTCAAGTTTCTTTACATCTTTTTGGATTTGCTCTGCAGCTTTTTGAAGTTTTTCTGCACCCGTTCTGAGTTTCTCTGCAGCAGTTTCAAGTATTATTTTGTCTTCATCTGGCTTTCTTTTGTCATCTTTTAGATCTCTTTGGGCAGTTTCAAGTATCTTTTTGTGATCATACTCAGGGTACAATATTTTCTCAAGAATATGATCTGTTAGAAAAGGAAGAACAAAACTATTGTTCTTTCGCATTTTAGTTGAAACATTCCTAATAACCAATCCATAAACAACTTACTGAGTAGATTATAGATAAATCATTGTACCTTATGTGGATATAATTCCCTCTCCCTCCCTTTTCCTTTTCTTTTAGTCTCAAACACAAGCTTCCCACTGACCTGTGAGTTTAATGTATTCTTCCATATCATTTATCGCTTCAGAGATCTGCAAATGGCCATCAGCTTTTACTAGGGCTTCTGTAATCCTAAAATGCAAAGAAAAATGTATATATGTTGTGTATATTACAGGGCCTATATTAAATAACAAAGCTTGATGTACTAAATTTTCCAATACCAAGCTGGAAACAGGACACAAGAATATGCAGGCAGCAACAAAAATATACATGTATCACAGCTATAAAAGAAATAATATACTTTTTGTGGTATAATGTAACCCTAGAGTCAGTCAGCCAGCCAGCAAAAAAAAAAAAGATTCTGCAGCAGTCGTTATACAAAAAATGTATTGATTCTGTGATTGACCATTATATCAAGTATTTCAGCGAGCCTATTTAATTTGTGACACACACACAAACACACACAAAAAAACCCATAAAGCTTACATGGTTTCAATAATATTGACAGTCTTGTGCTGGTAGGCCTGGCGATGCAGAGTGTATCTGGTGCGAAACATGTCAAAAATATTATCTGCCTCCTGTTAGAGAAAGATCAATGCAGCAGAATGTGATAAACATGCAGGCCTTTATTTACATACCTTACTAAAAATTAAATAAGATTAATTATATTATATTATATTATATTATATTATATTATATTATATTATATTATATTATTGTCATGCGTTGCTCGCACAGGAACACACAACGAAGGAGACTAGATTCAACTAAGTCTTTACTTCGGAAATCCAAAGGATACAGGCAGAAATGCAACACAACACAGGATATACGAGACCGGACAATGAACACAGGGAAAACAGGAACTGATATACACAGACATATTAACTAAAAGGACAACAGCTGTGATGAATGTGATGAGTGTCCATGGTAACAGATTGTGGCGGGAAAACAGAACAAAGGAGCACATGTGACTAATGAAAACAAACTAAAAGTCCATGAAAACTAAAACGAACATAACATAACTGTGACAATTATATTATATTATATTATATTATATTATATTATATTATATTATATTATATTATATTATATTATATTATATTAACTGGCAAAGACCTACAGCTTGTTGATAATTTTATATAATAAAACAAAAGATATTAGCACAGACCTTTATACAACTATTCATTTCGACTCAATTTACTTCATTAAATGTAATGAAAGTGTTAAAGGGGGCAGTTCTCCTCTGGCTATTAATACAAGTCATGCATATGTTAGTTAGGGTAACTCAGTAGATATATTTATATTTGTATAAATATATAATATATTTGACTGAAAATACAAAATAACGAATAAATAAATAAATAAATAAAAATGCCAAATCACTAAGTCGAGGCATCAGAGGTGGTAGGGGCAGTATATCATAGATTTGTACCACAAGATCATGGAAAGATCTGCAAATGCATAAAATGAGACAAAAGATGCTGTAGAGTCATAGACTGATTCATTAAAATTATAATATACTATACTACAATATAACATAACTTATTTAACAAATAACATATTTACTATTTAGCATTTTAAAAGTCCTTTTTTATTTATTTATGTTATTATTTTTTGCAAAGTGGTATGTACAGATTGATGAGAATAAACGTATTAAATGTACCTTGTCCCTGTAGCAGATGGATCGCCTTGTTTTTTCAGCCTCATCCTTTATCTCCACTTCACACACTCGAGCGAACTTCAGCAGCCGCTGATGGTCAAAGCTCTTTGAAATGCCAAGATGATGACAGTCTCTGTGAGATAAAACTCAATGATGATTAAAGTACAATGATTCAGATTTAACGAATTATAATTTCTTTGAACTATATGATCTTCCCCAAATGCTTGTATTTGTTTAAAGCTTGGATGACAATTTACAATAAAAAGTACAAATTATAACATTACATAGTGTTTATGCTTTAGATACACTTTTCCACTTTTTTTTTTTTTGTAAAATTACACAAAATATGACAACCAGGTCTCATGTTAATTCAATAATGCAAATCAGTTCACTAGATAAAATGGTAACACTTCACATTAAGGTTCCCTTTGTAAAGGGTATCATAATTAGACTGAAGGGTGTATTTGTGCTTTTCTTGTTAATATCTCATGACTGCCACTTTTCTTACTATGTTGCTTACCAGAAGTTTCTGTCTTACCCATGATACTCTCCAAAAAGGTCATTATGTCTATCCACAGTAGTGTATAAAACTGATTTCTTGTTTTTAAGATGAAATTCCAAATATATTTTGAAAATAAAACATAAGACAATAACCATAACTTGATGAGATATTAATAGTGAAAAATGTAATTCCTGTATTAGTTTTCTGTGAATTTTAATGTTAAGTGGAAACTTGTGAACCATTTAGTCATGAGTTATAAACATTAATAACCTGGAGAGTATCATGGGACAGACAGAAACTTCTGGTAAGCAACATAAGAAAAGTGGCAGTCATGAGATATGAATAAGAAAAACACAAATACACCCTTCAGTCTAATTATGATAGTCAATTTTTGTTGCATCATGAAATAAATCAAGAATGTGGTTTTGAGTTAAATAAGTGTGAATAAATACATTTATTAAGCATTTATAACATGTGAGTTAAAAACGGCTCACTATTTGGCAGGTATTGCATTAAAGTCGCCCATTTTATTAATACAGTTATAACTGCATTATTAATTATTTATAATGCATTTGTAAATGACTTATTACTCATTAACAAACACCTTTATAAACCTTTTACAAAAGGAGCCTTAATGTAAAGTGTTACAGATAAAATTATTGTAAGATATCATATAACTTGTTTGGTTTTCTTCCATTTTTATGCTGAAGCATGTGTATTGTATGAAGTGCTATACAAATCAAACTGACTCGACCTGTTGACCTTGAAGCATATGTTCACTAATCAGAAGAAAGTTTCTCATGGGCAAATACATTGTTACAAAAAAAAAAAAAAAAAGAATATATTTTGTTTCCATCATAATAAATGATGGGTCAACCCATCCATGGATGTCCAGAGGTTATTTCCTGTCCATCAAAACTGCATACAGCATGGGTCACATAAAAAAAATAATAAAATAAAGAATTCTAAATGGATAATTACCGAGCAAAATAGTCCCATTTGTCCACATCAATTTTGTTCCTTTCATTGGACACAATCTCATACAGGAAAGCTTTGTCCTCAGTCCTGCCCTCTGCTGTCCACTGGAAGAATGAAAACACTTTTATCAACTATTAAACATTTACTTACTGAAAGTTGTCTGCAATCACAGTTAACTAGAGTTTGTACCCCTTTCTTTGACGCGTCCACACCCTTAATTAATTCTCCAATAAAGGAAAGGTCATTTTCATTAGAATCGAATTTCAGTCCATATTCTTCCATCAGCTGCTGCAGTCCATTCTCTTCTAGCAAGTGCTTAAACATCTCAAATGAGGCTTTTTCGTGCTGAAAGTAACAACCACACACACACACACACACACACACACACACTCATTAATGTAGAAATCAAAAATTTTCACAAACAAATGTATTTAAATAAAATTAGATTTTCTTTATAGATTTCTGTCTTCTTTTGCTTTTTAAATTTAACTAAGAGAATAATGAAGCTTTAGTGTTATTTCATTGCATGCTGACACAAATTGCAAAAATCAAACTGTAAAGGCAAAGTAAACATGAACATTTTAATCTGTGTCTCTGTTACACACAGTACACTGGACCAGTGTAAAGTTTTTTCCTTTAGTTTCATTATTAGAGTTGAGTAGATCATGGAGCATGAGGTTAAGTCAGTAACATCAGATTGTGAACGGATCTGCAGTCATAATGAGTTTCTGCATTAACTGTCTGTTTAAACCCTCATTAAAGAATAAAGAGCATCTCATTTGCCCTCAGCCTGAAGTCTTGTGTATGTAGTTTAACACACCTTCCATTTGAGACCTAGCAAAAAGAAGAGAAAACAACACTAATTATATATGAAATGTTTTATATGTACATTGTGTTTTTCAATAAAGGTTAATTACCAACTAAAGACCACAAGACAGTGACATTTGCATGACTTAATATGACATTAAAGGTGTACCAATTAATTTAATTTGATGCTCTGGACTGACACCTAGTGGCATGAAGTGTTACACTAAATCAGTATTTGACGTATTATGTGATCTGTTCCTTGTAAAGTAAAACATCTCATCAGGCTCTTGGTATGCCTTCATATAATGTGAATGTTCATCATTTTAAACATATCTTCAAACAGTATTAACTTCTTCATATGCAAAACTTTTTAATGTGGAAATGTTACTGAGTTCATCTTTTAAGGAACTGTTTGTCCAAAATTAATTAATTTACTTTTACAATTAGTAACTGTGGTTCTCAGCCCTGTTCCTGGAGCCTTCTCAACATACACATTTTAATCTTTCTTTGTCAGACACACTTCTTTAAAGTTTTGGGGTCTCGGTCGAATCAGGTGTGTTTGATTGGGGAGACAAAATGTGCAGGAAAGGGTTAAGAACTAACATTAGATGCTTCAATTTAAATGTTTTAAAGCATCTTCAAACCTTAATTAAATAGCAAACTTGTAACAAAAGACATTTTGAAGGACTCTTTCCATACAAAAGCAGTTCCAAAAAGCAAATGCTACTCTTTATTCACTAATAATCCGTGTGCAGATCATGATTAGTCCATGTTCATATCCAGAATTCAGAAATGGTGATGATATTGATGCAGAAATACAATTATTTCTCACATGTCAAAACTTAACATGTTGGAAGAGAAGCAATAAATAACCATTTAAATTTGATTCGTTAAAGCTGTCATATGACTTCAGAACACTTGGAATATAGCGCATGGTATGGACTACAATGATGATAACATTAATTATGATTATAAATTTAATGGTGCCTTTGTTCTTTTTAATATTTGTGGTATATTGTTTTCTATGAACTGCTGTTTTATTGAAAAGAGCTGTGTGAAAGTTAACTAATCTTTTAAAATTCCACCATGATGTGGGTTTTAATTATATAAAGAATAAATAAATAACAGAATAATTGCTGATTTAAACGCCCAACTCCAAACAGAAAGACTAGAGAAGTTAAAAAAAACTCTGATATTTACCAGGCTTGACTGCAGGAATGAACTTCATATCAAACAAATGAGAGAATGGACCATGACCTTAAGAATGAAAAAACAAATGTAAAATTGACACCTATATAAATAAATATCATTCGGTGGGACCACTAGCAGTTGACACATCCACACCCTTATGGAAAGAAAATACACTTCCATATATTTATGATCAATATATTAAATTGTTGGTAACACTTTACAATAAGGTTAAATTTGTAATTTATTATATTATTTATTTGTTGTTGTATTAACATGAACTATCCATGAACAATACATTTATTACTGTATTTGTTAATCTTTGTTAATGTTAGTTAATAAAAATGCAGCAATTCATAGTTCACAGATTAACTCATTTTAACAAACACAACTCTTGATTTTAATAATGTAAATGTTTAAATTAGCATTAACAAATATTAATAAATGCTGTATACTGTAAGTGCAGTTCATTACTAGTTCATGTCAGCTAATGTAGTTTATTAATGTTAACTAATGTTAACTAGTTAGTTCATGTCTTTGTATTAACAACGTTGAGTAAAACATGCTTGAGAAATTGAAGGAAATCAGTTTCCACACACTGTAAAAAAAAAAAAAAAAAAAAAAACTTTCTTGGTTTACCTCAAAAATAATTGAGGCTAATGTTCGCATCAGAATTTTGAGTATTTTGAATTCAGCTAACTAGTGTTTGACATTACAAGTGTAACGTATACTGTCACATACAATACACGAATACTAGAAATTCCTTATATATTTTTTAAATAAATTAACACAATTTATTATTACAAATATTTTTCAATATTTAAACCATTTAGATCATAAATACATGGAAATATATTTTCTTTCTGTGGTGGCAGATCCATCACTTTCTGCATTTTATTACAAATTAAATGACTTTTAACATTTTGACAAACTTCAGTCCCGGCAGCCAATAACTAAAGTGAAAATGTAAGTGGGGTAAGCTAGTACATAAAGTTACACAACTATAACAATAACAATACAGAGGAATGATAGTTGGAAAACATTCCTCCTGCTGAATGATAACAACACTGCCATCAGAACCCACCTGATAGAAAAAGCAAAGCAATGTCCAAATGTCTAATATATGGTTTAAATGTTTTATACACTGTAAAATATGTCTTGCAAATTTACTGTTAATTTTACAGTTCTTTACCATTATCTACATTACAGTATGTTGCTGTAAAAATATCATGCACTGGCTGACTGCCATTTAAATTCATAAACTAATATTCTAAATGAGCATATTATTCACTTGAACTTATTTCATTTGAGTCCACTAAAAAAAAAGAATATTACTAAAGTAAAAATAACCAAATAAAAAAAAAAAAAGTCATTAAAACTAGAAACATCAAGTCAGCTTAAATCTCTTGCAGATAACTGCTAGCTAACAACAACAGCACATGTGCAATTAAAATTAGCTAAGAGATTGTCACAGCATCCACAACTACACAGTTACTGTCTTTAAATAAATCAACATGCAGCAGAGCATCAGTGTTTCTGGATCATCACTGACTGAAACACAGGATCTGCTCTTCAGCACAATGGTGACCCACAAAACTCAGACAACAGAAACCCTTTAAATCCCAACAAAAACACGTAAAATACAACTCCAATTTAACATTTACTTTACTGATCAATTATTGAGCTCTGTTAAATTTCACTGATACTTCAGTTAAATTAACTTGTTTCATTCAATAAATTTGGCTGTTAGGTTTTACAGTACATTGCTGTTTTTCATGATTACAGCAATCTACCGGAAACAGAGTTCCCCAGTGTTTAATGAACACTTATATGTGTCCACACTACAGAGTGTTAGAGTAACACTGAAGCTGCGTTAAAGTTAATGAGATAATTCAGTGATTAATTAAGTGATGATTGAGAATTAGTGATGAACACCTGCCGTTAACAAGCATAATCACTGAAGGGAAGAGAAACAACAATAGAAGAAAGAGACAAGACCAGCAGAACTTGTGCAGCAAATGAATTGTGAGGAAACATTAATGTCATTGCTAAGGAACGCAAAGCTATTTCAGAAAATATATTCCCTCCATGTCCACTAAGAGCTTTCACAAACTACTAACTAGCTCTGTGGACCCAGGAATATTGTACCAGTCTTAATAATGTAAACTTTTGATGAATTGTGTTTTTGGCACTCACCTAAGTCATGGCACAGACCAGCAATTTGGACACAAAGAACATCTCGATTGTTAATCTGTAGCTCCGGCTGTTTCTCTTGCAGACTCTTGACCAGACATCCAGCTAAATGTGCCACACTAACACAACAACAACAGAAACACACTTTAATTACATCAACACATGATAGATAAACAATTTAATTGATTAAAGATAATAAATAAATAAATAAATAAGAGTTAATATAGTTAAATTATATATATATATATATATATATATATATATATATATATATATATATATATGTGTGTGTGTTTTTTAATTAAAATATCCAGCAACCTTATTATAACACACTCAAATGTATTATTAGTATAATTGTTTTGACAGCGCTGCGTTACTCCACAAATTTAATTCATCAAATAAAGTGAGCTGTATGAGTAGTAACTCAGCTCTCATGGTTATTACATTAGAATGAATTAAAATAATGTGAATTTAAGTGTAACAAATCTCAAGTCCAGGGAATAAGGAGGAGGGAACCACCAAACATTAAATGTAACTTTAATAATAAACTATAAAATAAACTAAAATCATATGCACAATACAAAAAGCAACATAAAATTTCCCAGTCCTGGTCCTCTCTCGCTCTTCACTAGCCGAAAGAGAGTGTGTTAGTGCATGCCAGGGCCAGTCGTGTTTCCACTATCAATATATATCAATCACGATACCAGATGAGGAATAAGGGTCTGATCTAATGAAACCATCGCTTATTTTCTGAAAAACAATTTAAAATTATATAAGTTTTAACCATAAATGCTCATCTTGAACTAGCTCTCTTCTTCTTCTCTATTTGAATTCCGGCAGTGTAGACACTGCTAAGTGTATTACTGCCCTCCACAGGCCATAGTTTGAACTAATTGTTATATACTTGCACTAACATATTGAATATGACAATTTAGTTCAAACTTTGGCCTGAGGAGGGCAGTAATACACTTAGCAGCATCTACACTGCTGGAATTCAAATAGAGAAGAAGAAGAGAGCTAGTTCAAGATGAACATTTATGGTTAAAATGTATACAATTTTATTTTATTTTATTTTAGAAAATGAGTGATGGTTTCTCTAGATAAGACTCTTATTCCTCGTATGGGATCATGTAGAGCTCTTTGAAGCTGAAGTGAAACTGTAATTTTGACCTTCAACCGTTTGGAGGCCAGTGAAGTCCACTATAAGGAGAATAATCCTGGAATGTTTTCATCAAAAACTTTCATTTCTTTTCGACTGAAGAAAGAAAGACATGGACATCTTGGATGACATGAGGGTGAGTAAATTATCAGGAAAATTTTATTTGAAAGTGAACTAATCCTTTAACATTAATAATAAAAAAAATAGATTATATGAATAAATTTCAATTAATTTTAAGATCAACGATAGCTTACGATCATTTTCTGACAGTGTGAGAAATTCAGCATGTGTGTTTGCTGTTGCGACCTACTGACCAGCCAATGAAAATGCGACATGAAATCAACGTGACATGGCGCTAAAACTTAAAACTGTTTACCTCAAGCTCTTTTCCCTTCTTCTTTCACCGCTTCCTTTTTATTTTCAGCACACATAAAAACTACAACTGCCAAAGTGTGATTCAACATGGTGTTTTTGTTTACCACTAGCACATGCTGATGACGTTTTATTACACCACACACTTATGTCACTGATAGTTCCTAGTGCTGGCTCAGACCCTACACTGAAACAGGAGCTAATTTAGTTCCCCCAAAAGGAGTTTCTAGAATTAAAATTGCAGGTATGTCAGAGGCAGCCCGATCAAGAGTCGTAAATATCAACATGGGGGCTCTGACACGATCGGGAGCATTAAATAACTGTAATGATAACACAATTGAGGATTTTTTGGACAAAAAATTGTTAGCCACAAGCCTTGAATCCCCCCACCCCCTGATCTTTAGGGTGTGCAGATCGGGCTCAAAATCTTGCTTAAAATCATCAAGTGTGTGCCTAAATAGCTTATCATTTAATTAACTGACAGCCCACTGGCTAATCTTCAACATGTTTGCTCTTAAACGTGTGTTATGGATTTATCTATTTTTAGTTTACACCTAATTTTTTTTTTTTTTTTTTTAAAGTTACATATATAGTCCAGCTTCAAAATAATAATAATAAAAATGTTGGAAACATACAGCACAATTACTAAAACTTTACAAGTAAAATGAAAAATATACATTTTAAAAACAACTACTTAAAATATTACTGTAATTATATATATATATATATATATATATATATATGCATTTTAGACTTCTAGATATTTGCACTTTACTGAAAGACATGTTTGTATTGTATATACTGTATTTGTTGTATATTTGCATCACCCAATGGAGTGCTCAAAGCGGTTGTGTGAAGCCCCAGGAAAGACCCAGTATCCGGCTCCCAGCTGTTTGATGTGTCGGAGTCTCTGAAACTGAGGCGTATCTATGATCTTCACCAGCAGGGGGTGCAGCTCAATGTGACCATGAACAGAGTCATTAACAACCTACAGGTTACACAATTCACAGTGCACTCCACATTATCACTTTTATATATTAAACTACTATGAGCATTTATAAGGGTCATCCTCATATTATCTTGTCTGTATGTTGGTAATCTGGACAAATATTTTTGACCATAGAATACGTTATGGGTTTTAATAACAAAGGATGACTCAAACTATATCATATTCAGATCTTCTTCTATATATCTTGTTGTTATATTGATCTTACCTTCACATCAGTTGGAAGCTCCAGTGAGTATTTCTCTGCAATGTTTTCCAACTCCCCATTGATCTTCTTTTTTCTCACTGTGGGATCTAAAAAGCATTTTACACATTCATTGTAAGAAATAATGTATTTCAGTTAAACAACAAGAAATCCCAAGAATAGTAGCACTGCTGTAGCATATTGTAGATCATTTAAAAAATATGGTTTGCATGTCTGATCTTTAGGAGCAATTAGATTAAATCATCTTTGTTTGTGAGTTTGTAAAAATAACTGAATCCCTCTGCTGATTTGTTGATCTCTGGAACACATAATGCTGGATCATCAGTTACAAACAGCACTTTTTCCTCCCTCGATCAACATCTTTACAAATTATTTCTCTCTGTCTTCTTCACAAGTTCTGCTTCCTCCTCCTGCCTCTATTACCTCTTCTTCCTCTGGTGTACCTCGACAAGCATGATGAGCACAGGACTGATAATACCCTGAGCCATAAATGACATGTCTGGTATTTATGCTATCATCAGTTACGTGCATAGTAAGAATAGTGCTGAATAAGTGGTAGTGGCAATGGAATTAGTATTACTTTAATCATTTTATCTGGCCTTAGCTTCACACACACTCCGAGCAGCAGCTCCTGCTGCTTCACTCTCTCTGACTGTTTCTGGATAAGAGAGTGTTTAGTGTTATTTTTCTTCTTTTCCTTTCTTTTGATTTTATTTGATATTTGTAACCCTTTTGAGAGATTAATGCATTCATGCATTTCATATTTATGTAACACAGGGAAACTATCAATAGAAATTCAAGACCACCATTTTTGTCACAATATTATTTGACTATTTTGTTTGGTTCTTTGTATTCAGTTCCTGTTGTCATGTTTTGCTATTGTTACTTTGTTGAGTGATGTATTTCCTCCTGCTCATTGTTTAGTGTGTGTTTCTATAGCCCAGTTTGAATTGTTGTCTGTTCTTAATGGTGTTGCTATATAATTTGGTTCTCTATACTGCATTGTTTCTTTGATCCTATTGTTTTGATCTTGTTTCAGGAAGTTAAGTTAATACCTCTCTCATCACACACTTGTTCTGAAAGTTTAAACTCCACAGGTCTTTCAAAGCCTGGCTCTTTTCATGACCATAGCTCTTTTGCTGATTTAATATTCATATTAAGAATAAATGTCAGAATATATGGAATTGGTGTTAAAAAGAGAAAAAAGAAGCATGAGCTAAGACTTTTTGTATTAAAAAAAAAAAAAAAAAAAAAAAAAAAAAACCTAGACTGAGGACATCAGTGCATGAACAAAGACTAAACTGTTTGACACTGATGTCAAGTGTGTATACTGTTAACAAAAAGCCAGGAATTTACAGGATTAAAGAGTATTATTTTTCAATAAATTACTGTAGTCAGAAATTTACAGTGAAATTAAGGCATGCTGTGTCATTTTCTTATGAATTACTATGAATCAACAGCAGAATGATGCTGACATCACAGTAATTTACTGCTCTTGTTTTACTGTGAATTCACATGATAAAGTTGTCTTTAACCATGACACTGTAAGACATTATATTGTGTAGATGTTTTGTAGTGTTCATTATATTCATTTTCAAATTTCTGTTCTAGCCAAGTCAGAAGTGCGACAAATGAAAACATCTGTTAAAACAACGACAAGCAGGAATATAAAATAAACTAAATGGCTGATTTTAAGAATTTAGCATAAAGTTTTACCCATATCTTATTTCAAATTCATAATTGTTTGTAGATGGATATTTCACAATAGTGAAGCAGATGCTGAGATTTAACTTTGGAAAATATGACATCATCTTGCAATACAATTCTTCATCACCTCATGATGCACAGACATCAATACTCAACATACAAAACACAACAATGATGACACTCAGCAAATAATAATAATAAAAAATATAAATTCTGAACATTATGAAATAAACCAAGAACACAAACTGTTAAAAGAACCAAAAGTAAGTTGAGCAGCACAGATAAAACCAACAAGAATCAAGAAACTCCACATGCCACACTGCATGCTTTGTACCTTCATATACATATTCACTGTAGAAATACAGTATGATATTGTTTGTTTACAGTATTTTTTTTTTAAACTGCAGATATATACGAGAGAAGTCCTACTATGGAATTAGTGTGAAAGTCATGCAATTATTAACC
This sequence comes from Chanodichthys erythropterus, assembly GCF_024489055.1. NCBI lineage: Eukaryota > Metazoa > Chordata > Actinopteri > Cypriniformes > Xenocyprididae > Chanodichthys > Chanodichthys erythropterus. The sequence continues at coordinate 53,931,396 of NC_090232.1, forward strand.
TAGAATATACTGTAATTTCACACTAAAATTTTAACAGTGTATGACATTGAATGTCAGCTTAAGTTTAAGGATTAATTAAGTAATTAATTTTAAAGAAGAGTGTGAATAAATTAGTTTAGTGTTGAGTGTAATTTAATTTGTTGAGTTGTTTCTCAATAATGTTTTAGCATTATTAAGCATTACAGTAACAATATGAAATAGATTACAGTAAAGAACTGTAATTTCAGTCACATATTCATTGTAAACACATCAAGTCACCTTTATTTTACAGTAACGGCTGTAGCAACATACATATATTGCCAAATGTATTGGGACAACCTTTTTAAATCTTTGAATTCAGGTGTTCCAATTACTTCAAGGGCCACAGGTGTATAAAATCAAGCACATAGGTGTAATTCAAGCGTGGTATGTGATAGGTTGCCACCTGTGCAATAAGTCTATTCGTGAAATTTCCTCATGACTAAATATTCCACGGTCAACTGTTAGTGGTATCATAACAAAGTGGAAGCAATTGGGAACAACAACAACTCAGCCACAAAGTGGTAGGACACGTAAAATCACAGAGCAGGTCAGCGCATGTGCATTATGTGCATTATGGTGTGGGACTGTTTTTCAGGCTTGACCCTTAGTTCCAGTGAAAGGAACTCTTAATGCTTCAGCATACCAAGACATTTTGGACAATTTCATGCTCCCAACTTTGTGGGAACAGTTTGGGGATGGCCCCTTCCTGTTCCAACATGACTGCGCACCAGTGCACAAAGCAAGGTCCATAAAGACATGGATGAGTGAGTTTGGTGTGGATGAACTTGACTGGCCTGAACAGAGTCCTGACCTCAACCCGACAGAACACCTTTGGGATGAATTAGAGCGGAGACTGCGAGCCAGGCCTTCTCGCCAACATCACTGCCTGACCTCACAAATGCGCTAATAGAAGAATGGTCAAAAATTCCCATAAACACACTCCTAAACCTTGTGGAAAGCCTTCCCAGAAGAGTTGAAGCTGTTATAGCTGCAAAGGGTGGGCCAACTCCATATTAAACCCTACAGATTAAGAATGGGATGTCATTAAAGTTCATGTGCACGTGAAAGCAGGTGTCCCTAAACAATTTTGGCAATATAGTGTAGATCTTTTTTTTTTTTTTGGATCAACAAATTTAATGCAAGTTTTCACTATACACTCCTTGTTTGACCATTTTGGCATATTTGTAGTTTGGCAAGAATGAATTGCCTTTAGTCTTTACAGCAGTGATTATTTGATTATGCGTGCCTGTATTTAACTGAGGCCCCAATGAAAGCTTTGACCCCAGGTCCCTACATCACAATCAAGTACATCACAATATAGAAGAGGATTGCAGCTTCCATTTCATGTCGACTTTAACTTACCAGCAACAGTAATATGAAAATATGACGAGAAGTGAGAGGAAATTATTGAAAAAAAAAAAGATTATATATATATGTAGGGAAGATGTAATGTGCTCTCCCTACCACTGGGGGGAGCTGTCTGTTGTGTTTCTTTGGGGGAGTTGCCCCTTCCTTACCCCCACAGTCTTATTTCCTTTATGAAAAGGTAAGGAAGGCTATTACTGTTGTTCCATAATAACTGTTTAATTTCTCTAATTATATTAGCCATCCGTGTTATTAAAGGAAATATATTGATGTTAACAAATTTACTAAAGTGTATGTTAGATTATTTTTGATAAATTGTTTTGCATTTCTGATATTATTGCACGTTTACTATGTTCCATGTGGCTGAGTATATTTTTTGTATTTTATGTTGTGTTTAAGGTTTATTTGTATATTTTATGGTTTTATTGTTCCTATTTTGAATATATCTAGCATTTATTTTTGTCTGTCACATGTTGTAGTTTGTCTTTTCTGAGCAATGAGTTTACTATTGAGTTAACTGTGGTTTTAACTTTGTTGTTTCCCATTATGGATTCTTGTGATTTGTAATTTTGAAGTTAATTTGAAATGACCACAGTCTTATTTCCTTTATGAAAAGTGGCTGAGCTGGAAAAGAAGCCTAATAAAAGAAAGCTGCTCAGCATTGACTCTACCAGCGACTTTGGTGTCCTTCCTATTTACCTCCCCCTCCAACACCAACACAACGCAGAGACAGTCAGGGAAGCACATCAACGAAGAGGGTTACATCTTTGGTGCCGTGACCCGGATCGTTGGTTTCTACGTCAACAGAAGTAAGCTTTCTGATAAATAAATAGTGTGAGAAGTGTGGAATAAAATAAATAAATACAAAAAAAAACAAAAAAAAAAAAAAAAAGAAAAAAAAAAAAAAAAAAAAGAATTAAAAAAAAAAAAAGCTATTAAAAAAAAAAAAAAAAAACAGTATTCCACCTACTTTCTTTTGTCTTAAAGTGGTAGCGTTAAATATATTGTTGGACTGAATTGAGTTTTGCTTAAGTTTCTGAACTTTTGATATTGTTCTATAAGAGTGTTAATTTGATTTGAGTTACACATTTGTGAACTGCTGTGCTTTTTTTTTTTTTTTTTTAGAAACCATATCCTTTTTTGTGCATCTGATTATTTTATTTTGGTGGATTTAAAGCTCTTGAAGTGGGCAAATTTTTTATTATTATTATTTGCCTTCATTCTTGATAAAGTGCTTTGTGAATATAGAAAACATTAGAAATACAGGACACATTCACTTACTGCATTAATTTGCACTTTACTACATTTTTCATATTTACATTTGCAAACACTACATATAGTGTATCGTACACTACATACACATTGTGTGCTGCACAGGCAAGAAGAGTCAAAGAAGTGGAAGAAAAATGCAGAGGCTCCCTGAAACCACCCCTCATCGACCACTTTCCCGTCCCCAAGTACCACTAAGACAGCCCTTCCAGGCCACCCCTTGGTTACCAGTAAAGCAGGACAAAATCCAACAGTATGAAATAAGCATGCCTGCAGATGTGAGTATTGAAACTGTTTCCCAGCCAGATGATAACCCCCAACAGTCTGTCAGGCCAAAGACAGTGCAGCTAGTGACACACACAGAGAATGTGCCTCCACCGGCAGTGAGCTGGCACCAGTCGGGCACCTGCCCCAGCGCTTCTGTGCAACATCAGCCCTCAGCTCATGTCCAGGCCCCAGATAACCCTGTCTATGGACTTCCAACCACCTTGCACCTTGTCTCTTCAGTTAACCCACACCCATCTAATGTGCCGACTGTTTCATCCCAAACTAACATGCATGACAATGTCACTACCATTCAGGCTTCATCGAACATGGCCAACAGAACGCCAACTGACATGTCTCCCTCTCCAAATGACCCATACCTGCCGCCAGCATTGACTGTGCAACCTAAAGCTCACATTTCTACTTATCCAGGTATGATCCAGGCACCCAATATGTACACTTCTTCATGTGGCCTGCACTCTCCTGCTGCAATGACCTTTTTACCCCAAGCCAACATGCATGGTCATTCAACAGCCATTCAGATTCCTCCATCCTTCTGCTATGATGTGCCAAATGCCATGTATTCAAAACCACCTAACTCGCTCCTTCCCTCAGCAACTCCTGTCTTGTCTGGAACCAGCTATCCTCACAAATCAGACCCCATTCAAGCGCAACAAACTTCCAATGATCAACAGCACACCTCACATTCAAACTGTGCTGTTGTGTCATCCTTCTCTACTCCTGTGTATGCTACCATGACAATGCCAATGCATCCTGGTTCACATATGTATACACAACAACCCAGTTCAGTGCAACAGCCTCAGACAGCATCTCCGTATGTTGCTTATCAGCAAGATGCAAAAATTCATTCCTCTGCAATAACCACACCACAACCCAGCTTTACACAGACACACCAAGTTCGAAATGTCCAAGTGTTCAGTGGTGGTCCTGATTGTAGAATACTTATTGAAGACTGGATAAGGGACATGCAGTATCTCCTTGATGCTGGAGGAATGCCTGCAAATCTGTCATTTGCTACTGTAGTGCGACATTTGAGTGGTGAAGCCAGGAGGCTAGTTCTGAATCTCCCTTCTAATGAGCAGACTACTGGCAGAGCCTTTGAGGAACTACGAGCTGAATATAGTGATATGCAAACATCTCTGGACCCATTAGCTGATTTCTATGAGAGATACCAGCGCCCTGGCGAGTCAGCATGTTCATACGCCATTGCTCTGGAGGCCAGTTTACGTTCAGTGGAAGAGGCACAGTATGGAGGCCAACCTTTTCCAGACCGAGACAGCAAACTGACTCGTCAGTTCCTTAGAGGTTTGAGTGATGAAGAGGTTTATCACAGGATAGCACTGATGAAGCCTAGACTTTTAAGTTTTCGTGAACTTCAAGCGGAACTTCGTAACCTTGCAAGGGAGACAAGGAAGTTTCAGACACAGCCAAGGGCCAAAAAGACGTACACCCAGGCTCAGTTTACGACAACCAGTGGTAACCAGACTGACGAAAAGCAGAGAACAGAGAAAGGAAATAGACAGAACTCAGATCTTACTGAACTCACAGCCATGGTAAAGAAACTGGTGAGCAGCCAAGAGGATCAGATGAATAGGTTGACACAGCTGGAGGCTAGAGTTGGAGCATCACCACGGAGATCTCAAGGGAGTAGTGACACTGCAGTAAGGGGCGTAGTGTGCTATCGCTGTGGAAAACCGGGACACATTGCACGTCTGTGTAGGACAATGATGACTGATGAGGCAGCTCAAGCTGAAAATAGAACAGAGGCCAGGCAGGATTTAAATGCGTAGGGCCTGTGGTTACCGGGGCAACCACAGGCATGCAACAGTGTCCCCAGCAACATGAAACGGGCATGTCTAAACCAGCTGATACCCCGCTGGTAGGTCCCTGTAATGAAGGGGTGGTTGAAGTGAATGGAGAGATGTGTAAGTCTCTCATTGACTCTGGTTCTCAAGTAACCACAATTACTGATGAGTTCTGGCGACGACATCCTGTCCTATGTACTCAGGAACTGCAGCCATCAGACATCCCCATTGAAGGTGCCGCTGGCCAACCCATATCTCATGTTGGTGTGCTTAGTATTAACCTCAAGTTTTTGGGAAGGGTCTACTTAGATGTTCCTGCGTTTGTTGTCCCTGTAACAGAGTACCGATCCTGTGTTCCATTGCTCATTGGGACTAATGTAATAAGGGTTTCCAGAAATGACCTCCAAGCATCATATGGCAGAAAATATCTTGCCAAAGTCAAGTTGACTAATCCTGAGTGGCATTCTGCACTGGTGGCTGTAAGTAAAAGTGAACCAGATGGGTCCAGGGGTAAAGTGGGTCAAGTACAGTATGCTGGCCACAGAATAAGAATACCATCTGGTAAGGAGCAGGATGTTATCGGCCGAGTTATGGGTGGACCAAAGAGAACACGGTACACAGTTCTGGTGGAGAGCCAGTCCTCCAAAAGTGTACCAGAAGGCCTTATGGTTGCCAGGCTGCTTGCTAATGTGGACAAAGGCTGTGTTCCCATCCGTCTCTTGAACCTGTCTGGGAAAGACGTGATTGTCCATCCAAAGGCCCTGCTTGCAGATGCTTTCCTGATCCAGAATGTTGTTGAGGAGGGAGAAAAGTGCCAAATGCAATGCCGGAACCAGTTCATGTATCCGAGTCAGTGTGGGAATTCAGTGATACCATCTTGTCAAAGTCAACAGCAGACTACCAATGTTGAGTCTGTTTCTGATATTTGTAACCCTTTTGAGAGATTAATGCATTCATGCATTTCATATTTATGTAACACAGGGAAACTATCAATAGAAATTCAAGACCACCATTTTTGTCACAATATTATTTGACTATTTTGTTTGGTTCTTTGTATTCAGTTCCTGTTGTCATGTTTTGCTATTGTTACTTTGTTGAGTGATGTATTTCCTCCTGCTCATTGTTTAGTGTGTGTTTCTATAGCCCAGTTTGAATTGTTGTCTGTTCTTAATGGTGTTGCTATATAATTTGGTTCTCTATACTGCATTGTTTCTTTGATCCTATTGTTTTGATCTTGTTTCAGGAAGTTAAGTTAATACCTCTCTCATCACACACTTGTTCTGAAAGTTTAAACTCCACAGGTCTTTCAAAGCCTGGCTCTTTTCATGACCATAGCTCTTTTGCTGATTTAATATTCATATTAAGAATAAATGTCAGAATATATGGAATTGGTGTTAAAAAGAGAAAAAAGAAGCATGAGCTAAGACTTTTTGTATTAAAAAAAAAAAAAAAAAAACCTAGACTGAGGACATCAGTGCATGAACAAAGACTAAACTGTTTGACACTGATGTCAAGTGTGTATACTGTTAACAAAAAGCCAGGAATTTACAGGATTAAAGAGTATTATTTTTCAATAAATTACTGTAGTCAGAAATTTACAGTGAAATTAAGGCATGCTGTGTCATTTTCTTATGAATTACTATGAATCAACAGCAGAATGATGCTGACATCACAGTAATTTACTGCTCTTGTTTTACTGTGAATTCACATGATAAAGTTGTCTTTAACCATGACACTGTAAGACATTATATTGTGTAGATGTTTTGTAGTGTTCATTATATTCATTTTCAAATTTCTGTTCTAGCCAAGTCAGAAGTGCGACAAATGAAAACATCTGTTAAAACAACGACAAGCAGGAATATAAAATAAACTAAATGGCTGATTTTAAGAATTTAGCATAAAGTTTTACCCATATCTTATTTCAAATTCATAATTGTTTGTAGATGGATATTTCACAATAGTGAAGCAGATGCTGAGATTTAACTTTGGAAAATATGACATCATCTTGCAATACAATTCTTCATCACCTCATGATGCACAGACATCAATACTCAACATACAAAACACAACAATGATGACACTCAGCAAATAATAATAATAAAAAATATAAATTCTGAACATTATGAAATAAACCAAGAACACAAACTGTTAAAAGAACCAAAAGTAAGTTGAGCAGCACAGATAAAACCAACAAGAATCAAGAAACTCCACATGCCACACTGCATGCTTTGTACCTTCATATACATATTCACTGTAGAAATACAGTATGATATTGTTTGTTTACAGTATTTTTTTTAAACTGCAGATATATACGAGAGAAGTCCTACTATGGAATTAGTGTGAAAGTCATGCAATTATTAACCTAGAATATACTGTAATTTCACACTAAAATTTTAACAGTGTATGACATTGAATGTCAGCTTAAGTTTAAGGATTAATTAAGTAATTAATTTTAAAGAAGAGTGTGAATAAATTAGTTTAGTGTTGAGTGTAATTTAATTTGTTGAGTTGTTTCTCAATAATGTTTTAGCATTATTAAGCATTACAGTAACAATATGAAATAGATTACAGTAAAGAACTGTAATTTCAGTCACATATTCATTGTAAACACATCAAGTCACCTTTATTTTACAGTAACGGCTGTAGCAACATACATATATTGCCAAATGTATTGGGACAACCTTTTTAAATCTTTGAATTCAGGTGTTCCAATTACTTCAAGGGCCACAGGTGTATAAAATCAAGCACATAGGTGTAATTCAAGCGTGGTATGTGATAGGTTGCCACCTGTGCAATAAGTCTATTCGTGAAATTTCCTCATGACTAAATATTCCACGGTCAACTGTTAGTGGTATCATAACAAAGTGGAAGCAATTGGGAACAACAACAACTCAGCCACAAAGTGGTAGGACACGTAAAATCACAGAGCAGGTCAGCGCATGTGCATTATGTGCATTATGGTGTGGGACTGTTTTTCAGGCTTGACCCTTAGTTCCAGTGAAAGGAACTCTTAATGCTTCAGCATACCAAGACATTTTGGACAATTTCATGCTCCCAACTTTGTGGGAACAGTTTGGGGATGGCCCCTTCCTGTTCCAACATGACTGCGCACCAGTGCACAAAGCAAGGTCCATAAAGACATGGATGAGTGAGTTTGGTGTGGATGAACTTGACTGGCCTGAACAGAGTCCTGACCTCAACCCGACAGAACACCTTTGGGATGAATTAGAGCGGAGACTGCGAGCCAGGCCTTCTCGCCAACATCACTGCCTGACCTCACAAATGCGCTAATAGAAGAATGGTCAAAAATTCCCATAAACACACTCCTAAACCTTGTGGAAAGCCTTCCCAGAAGAGTTGAAGCTGTTATAGCTGCAAAGGGTGGGCCAACTCCATATTAAACCCTACAGATTAAGAATGGGATGTCATTAAAGTTCATGTGCACGTGAAAGCAGGTGTCCCTAAACAATTTTGGCAATATAGTGTAGATCTTTTTTTTTTTTTTGGATCAACAAATTTAATGCAAGTTTTCACTATACACTCCTTGTTTGACCATTTTGGCATATTTGTAGTTTGGCAAGAATGAATTGCCTTTAGTCTTTACAGCAGTGATTCTTTGATTATGCGTGCCTGTATTTAACTGAGGCCCCAATGAAAGCTTTGACCCCAGGTCCCTACATCACAATCAAGTACATCACAATATAGAAGAGGATTGCAGCTTCCATTTCATGTCGACTTTAACTTACCAGCAACAGTAATATGAAAATATGACGAGAAGTGAGAGGAAATTATTGAAAAAAAAAAAGATTATATATATATGTAGGGAAGATGTAATGTGCTCTCCCTACCACTGGGGGGAGCTGTCTGTTGTGTTTCTTTGGGGGAGTTGCCCCTTCCTTACCCCCACAGTCTTATTTCCTTTATGAAAAGGTAAGGAAGGCTATTACTGTTGTTCCATAATAACTGTTTAATTTCTCTAATTATATTAGCCATCCGTGTTATTAAAGGAAATATATTGATGTTAACAAATTTACTAAAGTGTATGTTAGATTATTTTTGATAAATTGTTTTGCATTTCTGATATTATTGCACGTTTACTATGTTCCATGTGGCTGAGTATATTTTTTGTATTTTATGTTGTGTTTAAGGTTTATTTGTATATTTTATGGTTTTATTGTTCCTATTTTGAATATATCTAGCATTTATTTTTGTCTGTCACATGTTGTAGTTTGTCTTTTCTGAGCAATGAGTTTACTATTGAGTTAACTGTGGTTTTAACTTTGTTGTTTCCCATTATGGATTCTTGTGATTTGTAATTTTGAAGTTAATTTGAAATGACCACAGTCTTATTTCCTTTATGAAAAGTGGCTGAGCTGGAAAAGAAGCCTAATAAAAGAAAGCTGCTCAGCATTGACTCTACCAGCGACTTTGGTGTCCTTCCTATTTACCTCCCCCTCCAACACCAACACAACGCAGAGACAGTCAGGGAAGCACATCAACGAAGAGGGTTACATCTTTGGTGCCGTGACCCGGATCGTTGGTTTCTACGTCAACAGAAGTAAGCTTTCTGATAAATAAATAGTGTGAGAAGTGTGGAATAAAATAAATAAATAAATAAAAAAAAAAAAAAAAAAAAAAAAAAAAAAAAAAAAAAAAAAAAAACAATTAAAAAAAAAAAAGCAAAAAAAAAAAAAAAAAAACAGTATTCCACCTACTTTCTTTTGTCTTAAAGTGGTAGCGTTAAATATATTGTTGGACTGAATTGAGTTTTGCTTAAGTTTCTGAACTTTTGATATTGTTCTATAAGAGTGTTAATTTGATTTGAGTTACACATTTGTGAACTGCTGTGCTTTTTTTTTTTTTTTTTTTTAGAAACCATATCCTTTTTTGTGCATCTGATTATTTTATTTTGGTGGATTTAAAGCTCTTGAAGTGGGCAAATTTTTTATTATTATTATTTGCCTTCATTCTTGATAAAGTGCTTTGTGAATATAGAAAACATTAGAAATACAGGACACATTCACTTACTGCATTAATTTGCACTTTACTACATTTTTCATATTTACATTTGCAAACACTACATATAGTGTATCGTACACTACATACACATTGTGTGCTGCACAGGCAAGAAGAGTCAAAGAAGTGGAAGAAAAATGCAGAGGCTCCCTGAAACCACCCCTCATCGACCACTTTCCCGTCCCCAAGTACCACTAAGACAGCCCTTCCAGGCCACCCCTTGGTTACCAGTAAAGCAGGACAAAATCCAACAGTATGAAATAAGCATGCCTGCAGATGTGAGTATTGAAACTGTTTCCCAGCCAGATGATAACCCCCAACAGTCTGTCAGGCCAAAGACAGTGCAGCTAGTGACACACACAGAGAATGTGCCTCCACCGGCAGTGAGCTGGCACCAGTCGGGCACCTGCCCCAGCGCTTCTGTGCAACATCAGCCCTCAGCTCATGTCCAGGCCCCAGATAACCCTGTCTATGGACTTCCAACCACCTTGCACCTTGTCTCTTCAGTTAACCCACACCCATCTAATGTGCCGACTGTTTCATCCCAAACTAACATGCATGACAATGTCACTACCATTCAGGCTTCATCGAACATGGCCAACAGAACGCCAACTGACATGTCTCCCTCTCCAAATGACCCATACCTGCCGCCAGCATTGACTGTGCAACCTAAAGCTCACATTTCTACTTATCCAGGTATGATCCAGGCACCCAATATGTACACTTCTTCATGTGGCCTGCACTCTCCTGCTGCAATGACCTTTTTACCCCAAGCCAACATGCATGGTCATTCAACAGCCATTCAGATTCCTCCATCCTTCTGCTATGATGTGCCAAATGCCATGTATTCAAAACCACCTAACTCGCTCCTTCCCTCAGCAACTCCTGTCTTGTCTGGAACCAGCTATCCTCACAAATCAGACCCCATTCAAGCGCAACAAACTTCCAATGATCAACAGCACACCTCACATTCAAACTGTGCTGTTGTGTCATCCTTCTCTACTCCTGTGTATGCTACCATGACAATGCCAATGCATCCTGGTTCACATATGTATACACAACAACCCAGTTCAGTGCAACAGCCTCAGACAGCATCTCCGTATGTTGCTTATCAGCAAGATGCAAAAATTCATTCCTCTGCAATAACCACACCACAACCCAGCTTTACACAGACACACCAAGTTCGAAATGTCCAAGTGTTCAGTGGTGGTCCTGATTGTAGAATACTTATTGAAGACTGGATAAGGGACATGCAGTATCTCCTTGATGCTGGAGGAATGCCTGCAAATCTGTCATTTGCTACTGTAGTGCGACATTTGAGTGGTGAAGCCAGGAGGCTAGTTCTGAATCTCCCTTCTAATGAGCAGACTACTGGCAGAGCCTTTGAGGAACTACGAGCTGAATATAGTGATATGCAAACATCTCTGGACCCATTAGCTGATTTCTATGAGAGATACCAGCGCCCTGGCGAGTCAGCATGTTCATACGCCATTGCTCTGGAGGCCAGTTTACGTTCAGTGGAAGAGGCACAGTATGGAGGCCAACCTTTTCCAGACCGAGACAGCAAACTGACTCGTCAGTTCCTTAGAGGTTTGAGTGATGAAGAGGTTTATCACAGGATAGCACTGATGAAGCCTAGACTTTTAAGTTTTCGTGAACTTCAAGCGGAACTTCGTAACCTTGCAAGGGAGACAAGGAAGTTTCAGACACAGCCAAGGGCCAAAAAGACGTACACCCAGGCTCAGTTTACGACAACCAGTGGTAACCAGACTGACGAAAAGCAGAGAACAGAGAAAGGAAATACACAGAACTCAGATCTTACTGAACTCACAGCCATGGTAAAGAAACTGGTGAGCAGCCAAGAGGATCAGATGAATAGGTTGACACAGCTGGAGGCTAGAGTTGGAGCATCACCACGGAGATCTCAAGGGAGTAGTGACACTGCAGTAAGGGGCGTAGTGTGCTATCGCTGTGGAAAACCGGGACACATTGCACGTCTGTGTAGGACAATGATGACTGATGAGGCAGCTCAAGCTGAAAATAGAACAGAGGCCAGGCAGGATTTAAATGCGTAGGGCCTGTGGTTACCGGGGCAACCACAGGCATGCAACAGTGTCCCCAGCAACATGAAACGGGCATGTCTAAACCAGCTGATACCCCGCTGGTAGGTCCCTGTAATGAAGGGGTGGTTGAAGTGAATGGAGAGATGTGTAAGTCTCTCATTGACTCTGGTTCTCAAGTAACCACAATTACTGATGAGTTCTGGCGACGACATCCTGTCCTATGTACTCAGGAACTGCAGCCATCAGACATCCCCATTGAAGGTGCCGCTGGCCAACCCATATCTCATGTTGGTGTGCTTAGTATTAACCTCAAGTTTTTGGGAAGGGTCTACTTAGATGTTCCTGCGTTTGTTGTCCCTGTAACAGAGTACCGATCCTGTGTTCCATTGCTCATTGGGACTAATGTAATAAGGGTTTCCAGAAATGACCTCCAAGCATCATATGGCAGAAAATATCTTGCCAAAGTCAAGTTGACTAATCCTGAGTGGCATTCTGCACTGGTGGCTGTAAGTAAAAGTGAACCAGATGGGTCCAGGGGTAAAGTGGGTCAAGTACAGTATGCTGGCCACAGAATAAGAATACCATCTGGTAAGGAGCAGGATGTTATCGGCCGAGTTATGGGTGGACCAAAGAGAACACGGTACACAGTTCTGGTGGAGAGCCAGTCCTCCAAAAGTGTACCAGAAGGCCTTATGGTTGCCAGGCTGCTTGCTAATGTGGACAAAGGCTGTGTTCCCATCCGTCTCTTGAACCTGTCTGGGAAAGACGTGATTGTCCATCCAAAGGCCCTGCTTGCAGATGCTTTCCTGATCCAGAATGTTGTTGAGGAGGGAGAAAAGTGCCAAATGCAATGCCGGAACCAGTTCATGTATCCGAGTCAGTGTGGGAATTCAGTGATACCATCTTGTCAAAGTCAACAGCAGACTACCAATGTTGAGTCTGTTTCTGCTATGACATGTGGAGTTGACCTTAGTGCTGCAGCAGTGGAAGGTGAGGAGCAGTTGGCATTGCTCCGGGATTTGTTAAGGAGAAATGCTGATGTCTTCTCCAAACACTCCATGGACTATGGCCATACCACCACTGTGCAACATGAGATACCTCTGGTAGACCTAAAACCTTTTCGCCTCCCTTATCGGAAAATACCCCCGTCTCAGTACCAGGATGTACGGAAGGCCATATCCCAGATGGAAGAAGCTGGAGTTATTCGTCCAAGCAAAAGCCCTTATGCATCTCCCATCGTTGTTGTATCTAAAAAAGATGGCTCCTTGAGGATCTGCGTGGATTACAGGAAACTGAATTCCTGCAGCACCAGAGACGCTTTTCCGCTACCAAGAATAGAGGATGCATTAGAGGCTTTGGGACAGGCAAGGTTCTTCACGACTCTTGATCTTACATCTGGTTATTGGCAAGTTGAGGTGGCTGAACATGACAAGCCCAAAACCGCTTTCAGCACCCCCATGGGGTTATATGAGGCCAACAGGATGCCGTTTGGTCTGCAGAATGCCCCATCAACCTTCCAAAGATTGATGACCTGTTGCTTTGGAGATCTGAATTTTGAGAGCCTCCTTATCTACCTCGATGACATAATTATCTTCTCTAGGACTTTTGAAGAGCACCTTGAGCGGATGGAAGTAGTGTTCAGCCGGCTCCGCAAACATGGTTTGAAGCTGAAACCCGAAAAGTGCAGGTTACTGAGGAAAGAAGTTCAGTACCTGGGCCACGTGGTGTCCGCGGAAGGTATTCATACAGATCCTGAGAAGATAAGCCTAGTCAGAGATTGGAAGCGGCCATCGAGTGCGAAGGACGTATTGAAGTTTCTTGGCTTCACAGGGTACTATAGGCGTTTCATCGAGGGCTATGCATCACTGGCAGCACCTCTGTATCAGCTTACCTCTGGAGACCCTAAGAAAAAGAAAAGAGGTGTAAAAGGAACATGTGGACCTGCAAAACCTTTTGAGTGGTCGGATGAATGTGAGAAAGCGTTTGAAGCACTGAAGGAGAGACTGACTACAGCGCCAATCCTTGGCTACCCCAATTTCAACTTACCATTTGTACTACAAACGGATGCTTCTGGTGAGGGTATTGGAGCGGTCCTTGCACAAGTTCAAGATGGTGTAGAAAGAGTAATTGCTTACGCAAGCCGAGGTTTGAGACCACCTGAAACCCGTTACCCCGCACACAAGTTAGAGTTTTTGGCTCTAAAGTGGGCTGTTACGGATAAATTCTATGACCACCTCTATGGGCATAAGTTTTCTGTGCTGACTGACAACAACCCACTTAAATACGTGATGAGTACCGCAAAGTTGGATGCCACAGGTCAGCGTTGGGTGTCACAGCTGGCAATGTTTGACTTCGACATTGAGTATAGGCAAGGCAAATCCAACTCTAATGCCGACGCACTCTCAAGGATGTCGAGTCAAGAGGTCACAAAGACTCTTCAGTCTTGCCCACAGTGGATTTCCTCCAAAAAGCAAGACCAGTACTGTGAAGTTGAGTCAGGAAGGAAGGAAGTAGATGTTAGTGATCAAGCGAAGAGAACTGTTGAATGCAAAGAGGGAGAGTTTCTGGTCCGGGGTGAAAAGTCAGCCGATCCATTTGATGGAGCAGGTACTGATGCGCTGCCTGCTATGACAAAGCTGGAGATCAGAGGATGCCAAAAAGCGGACCCTGTCATTGGGCCAGTTATGCACTACAAGACACTAAACAGAAAGCCAAGACGTGGAGAAAGGTTGGAGAAAGGAAAAGATGCACTGCTTCTCTTAAAAGAGTGGAGGAGGCTGGTGGTGAAAGATGGAATTCTTTACAGGCATGTTAAGGATGCTCTGGGACGGTCCATTGTTCAGCTGGTCTTGCCAGAGAAAATGCGACTTCTGGCTAAAACAAGTCTTCATGACAACTCTGGTCATTTGGGATTTGAGCGTACCTTGAATCTGTTTCGGGAACGATTCTTTTGGCCAAGAATGCATGGTGAAATAAAGTCCTGGTGCGAGCAGTGTGAAAGATGTTGTCTGAGAAAAACTCCAACAGCTGGAAATAGAGCTCCGCTGGTGAGCATTCACACTAATGCCCCTATGGAACTCATCTGCATGGATTTCCTTGTCCTGGAGAAGTCTAAGGGAGGAATAGAGAATGTCCTGGTGGTCACTGATCATTTCTCAAGATTTGCCCAGGCTTACCCCACAAAAGACCAGAAGGCTGTCACTGTGGCAAAGGTGCTGTGGAAGAATTTCTTCTGTCGATTTGGGTTCCCAGCACGACTCCATGCAGATCAGGGCAGAAACTTTGAGAGTACAGTGGTGAAGGAGTTGTGTAAGCTGACAGGAATCACAAGAACTCATACCAGCCCCTACCACCCACAAGGCAATGGGATCACAGAGAGATTTAACAGGACTCTAATGAATATGTTGGGCACCCTTGATCCTGATCAGAAGCCCAGGTGGCATGAATACATCGACGCACTGACACATGCTTACAACTGCACTCAACACGATTCGACTGGTTTCTCCCCATACTTCTTGATGTATGGCAGACATCCACGACTGCCTGTTGATCTCCTTTTTGGTCTGTCAACAGCAAAAGAGCCATGTGAGTACAGTGAATATGTGCAGACTCTGCGTGAATGCTTGACCTATGCTTATGATGAAGCAGACAGAATGTCAAGGCATGCTAAAGACCTTCAGAAAAAGCACTATGACAAGAAAGCCAAAGGCCACATGTTCCAACCTGGTGACAGAGTGATGGTGAAAGTTTGTTATGTCGAGGGGAAACAGAAGCTGGCTGATAGGTGGGAACCATGTCCATATGTGGTGGTAAAGAAACAGGCAGGAATTCCAGTGTATGTGGTTCGTCCAGAAGATGGTGGCAGGGAAAGAGTCATCCACCGCAATCTTCTGTCCCAGTGTATGTTTTTTCCGGTGGGTTCCAAGTACCTAGGCCCAGAAGAGTCTAACATGAAGGAAGTGTCTGGAATGGACTCAAGTGTTTCTGAGGAAGAAGAGGAAGTAGTGGAAACAAGTAAGAGTGGAGGCAGTGCCACTATCACACAGTGTACGAGTGTGGAATTGCCAGATGTTGTGGCCGAAGAGTGTGAACAGGATGAAAGTCAGTTGAAAGAGAATGTGAGTGAAAAGGAAGGGGATAAGGAGCAAACACAGTTGGAAGTCTCAAATCCTGAAAAGCCAAAGAGGAGATATCCTGAGCGGAAAAGGCACCCACCGAATAGACTCTCACTGGAGGTTCATGTTCTCCAAGGTGAAAATGACAAGGAGAAGGTAGAGAGAGGAAGAAAAGTGTGGGAAAAAGCAAAAGCGAAGAAGAACTGCCTTAGCAACACACTCACTCATTTACATTTCCCACACACACTTCAAAGAGAATTTTAAGATTTAAACTTATTTTGTTCCATTCATTTGGGTTTCAACCTAAATTAAGTGATGACTGGGACGACATCATTTAAAGAGGGGGTGGATGTAGGGAAGATGTAATGTGCTCTCCCTACCACTGGGGGGAGCTGTCTGTTGTGTTTCTTTGGGGGAGTTGCCCCTTCCTTACCCCCACAGTCTTATTTCCTTTATGAAAAGGTAAGGAAGGCTATTACTGTTGTTCCATAATAACTGTTTAATTTCTCTAATTATATTAGCCATCCGTGTTATTAAAGGAAATATATTGATGTTAACAAATTTACTAAAGTGTATGTTAGATTATTTTTGATAAATTGTTTTGCATTTCTGATATTATTGCACGTTTACTATGTTCCATGTGGCTGAGTATATTTTTTGTATTTTATGTTGTGTTTAAGGTTTATTTGTATATTTTATGGTTTTATTGTTCCTATTTTGAATATATCTAGCATTTATTTTTGTCTGTCACATGTTGTAGTTTGTCTTTTCTGAGCAATGAGTTTACTATTGAGTTAACTGTGGTTTTAACTTTGTTGTTTCCCATTATGGATTCTTGTGATTTGTAATTTTGAAGTTAATTTGAAATGACCACAGTCTTATTTCCTTTATGAAAAGTGGCTGAGCTGGAAAAGAAGCCTAATAAAAGAAAGCTGCTCAGCATTGACTCTACCAGCGACTTTGGTGTCCTTCCTATTTACCTCCCCCTCCAACACCAACACAACGCAGAGACAGTCAGGGAAGCACATCAACGAAGAGGGTTACATATATATATATATATATATATATATATATATATATATATATATATATATATATATATATATATATATATATTAGGGATAACATCACAAAACCAAGTCTTTCTGCACCTTTTCTTTTTCTTTTCAAGAGATTAAAATCACATTGAAATCAAAACAATTTGCTAAAAAGAATCACAAAAGGTAAAAACTCACATAACCTCTGTGTTCTCTTACCTGTTGATTGATCAAACAATGTTTTTATTTTTTTAACAGTGTTGTCGAAAGTTTCTTCATCAGACATCTTTTCTCTTTTTCTGTTGTCCATCTGTTGTTGTCAGTTTGGTCAGCTGTAACAAACTACAGTATGTTAATGAAGGTGTGTCGCTTTGCTTTCAGCTTTTATACCTGTGAGTCTGTGAGGGGTGTGTCACAAACACTGCTCAGCTTGATCACTGACATTAGAGACATCAGCAGATGTGAAGGTATGACAGAAATTAAAGATGGGTCAAAAATAAAAACAAAAAAACTGTGAGGCTGGAGCTAAGTATCAACTTTATTTTGCCAACGCGAAGGCCTTTGTCAGGGCTAAAAGGTTTCAGGTGTGTATAGGTTCCTTTAAATACAAACAGAAACAGAATTCAAAGTTGCAATGTACCAATGAAAAAATTGCATAAAATAACATCCACCAATCACAAAGCTTATAATAAATAATCGTGTATCAACCAATGATCATCAAGGAGAATAAATAAATAAAATAAAAGCCTATACAGAATGTACACCTTTGTATCAGAGTATATCAGAGTATAGAAATATGTTTAGAAGAAATCTTTTAAAGGTGCCCTAGATTGTTTTTTTACAAGATGTAATATAAGTCCTAGGTGTCCCCTGAATGTGTCTGTGAAGTTTCAGCTCAAAATACCCCATAGATTTTTTTTAATTAATTTTTTTAACTGCCTATTTTGGGGCATCATTAACTATGCACTGATTTTTTCAGCACGGCCCCTTTAAGAGATGCGCTTCCTCTACCACACGAGCTCTCGACTATATATACATTGCATAAACAAAGTTTACACAGCTAATATAACCCTCAAATGGATCTTTACAAGATGTTCGTCATGCATGCTGTATGCATGCTTCGAATTATGTGAGTAAAGTATTTATTTAGATGGTTACGTTTGATTTTGTGTGAGTTTGAGGCTATGCTCTGTGGCTAAAGCTAACATTACACACTGTTGGAGAGATTTATAAAGAATGAAGTTGTGTTTATGAATTATACAGACTGCACGTGTTTAAAAATGAAAATAGCAATGGCTCTTGTCTCCGTCAATACAGTAAGAAACGATGGTAACTTTAACCTCATTTGACAGTACATTAGCAACATGCTAATGAAACATTTACAAAGACAATTTACAAATATCACTAAAAATATCATGATATCATGGATCATGTCAGTTTTATTGCTCCATCTGCCATTTTTCGCTGTTGTTCTTGCTTGCTTACCTTGTCTGTGCACAGATCCAGCCGTTAATACTGCCTTTCCTTGTCTAATGCGTCAAATGGGCTGGCATTATGCAAATATTGGGGTCATACATATTAATGATCCCGACTGTTACGTAACAGTCGGTGTTATGTTGAGATCCGAGTGTTTTCCGGAAGTCTTTTAAACAAATGAGATTTACATAAGAAGAAGGAAACAATGGGGTTTGAAACTCAATGTATGTCATTTCCATGTACTGAACTCTTGTTATTCAAGTATGCCGAGGTAAATTCAAATTCTGATTCTAGGGCACCTTTAAGACCAATTCCTCATTAATCCCAGTAGGGAACAAACTTTTTAAATAAAAAATCCAAAAAGCCTCCCTTCTTTTTCTAGTTAAGTTGATGTTACCTCCTCTTAGTGGAATGTTTATATGCTCAATGCCAAAGTATAGAAAGGAAGACATAGGGTGATTACATTATTTAAAATGTTTTGCTACTGGTTTTGTTATATCACCTCTTTTGATGGAACTCCTGTGTTCTGTGATATTCTAATTATATGACCAGCACCTGTACATATTTACCATTCCATGCACCTTGTTGGTTGTGAAGTTGCACCTGAGTAATTATATTACTCTCAGAAATTAAAGAGGGGCCAGTTTAAGTCGAGTAACCCATTGGATGATAACATCAAGTTTTGACACACAGATTAAACAGAGCAAAGTAGGATTACTTAAAATAACTTAAAATAAAGCATATGTTTTCTGCTTGATCAGAGACTCATTTTGTAAGACATTGCGGAATGGCATAGATTTTAATTTGTTTTTAACCCCTGTGGCTCAATAATCCTACCTGGATTTACTGAGATGATGGCAGGGGTTTTAAAACCACCTCTTGACAATCTATATGTCTCTCTCTCTCTGATCCAGAATTTTTATTTTGTCTTTTAATTGCTATTTAATGCATGTACAGTCATGTGAAAAAGAAAGTACACCCTTTTGAATTTTATGGTTTTACGTATCAGGACATAATAATAATAATAATAAAAAAAAACCATCTGATCCTTGGCAGGTCGTAAAATTAGGTAAATACTCAGATGAACAACAACACATGACATATTACACTGTGTCATTATATATTTAACAAAAACTAGGCCACCATGGAGAAGCCGTGTGTGACAAACTAAGTACACCCTTACAGCTGGTGTGTAAGTATCAGTCAGGCATTGCTAATCAAATTGTAACCCAGTTGCAAAATATGTTTAAGGAAAAAAAACAAACACTTTGATTTTCTCTCACTCTCTTTTTAAGCCAATCAAAATGTTGTATTGCCTTTGTCCCGCCTTGCTGCATTGTTCAGTGGTTGAATCGGCTCAGTGCCAATCCCTGTACAAAACAGATCACACCCAGTGGAGAGAGTGAGAGCACTTTTACGGAAAAAGTTATATATATAGAAGAGAAATCGCAGTGGAACGGCATCAATTGTTCATCAGTGTCATTAATCAGGTTTCCTGCGTATCTTGGTGAGTTTTGTCAATTATTTTGTCATTTTAAGTGATTTTGATCTGAATAGCCTATGAGGCTAAACTATATGCTATGTTACTGCGCAGTCATAACAACTACTCTAATTTCAGTGAAATGTTTGTCTTTTTTCTATCATCTTGTTCCATATGCATTTATGCAGGCCAAATAGGCCAAATGTTCTAAATTAGGATGGAAGATAAATTGTCTAGTTTTTTTTGCAAGTGTATATTGAAAATAATACACATTGAGTGTTGTTTTTTTTTTTTTTTTTTTTTTTATTCTTTTGTACCGTGGGATCTGTAGCATAGTGTTTGCAGTTAGGATGATGTTGTTTGATTATTATATTAGACCAATTCATTGAAATGCATCAGTATTTCATTGATGTTTTCACATACATTGTCCATATATGTAACATGGAAGTTATTTTCATAGAAATTATTATCATTAGGCCTAATTGATGGTAATGTTTAAACAAATGTTTTACGGTCACCAGTTTTGTACACTCAGGTCTGGTCTTTTAGTAACGAGGGGATTCTGTTCCATCGTTGATCGGTGAGGATTGTGAAACCTTAAATGGCGAGCCAACCAACTGGATCTTCTGGAGTCTCTGTGAACTTGAACTTCAAATCCTGAGAAACATTACTTGGTAGGACTGTTACCAACAAAGGATCTTACAGACATTAGAGGACTTTTTTTTATTTTGGCCACTTTTGAAAGACTGCCAAACTACTCGCGCACAATACACATACACTGATAAACGCACTAACCAACATTAGTTTAAAAAGGGGGTTTTATTTAATTTTATTTCTATGCCGGCTACATTCTATTGTGACTTTGTACAATATAATTTTCCTTCTAATGTTACATTGAAACTGTTACAGTGAATCTTTCTATTCATTTGTGTTGCCATGTCCGAACCTCTTAAGAACCTAGAGTTGTGTATTTACTTATAGGTGGGTTACAAAATGATTAACTGATTATCAGCAAACGTGTCCAACTCTATAAATGTTTTGGCAGTTTTGCTGGTCTGGAGCCTTCAGGTGTGTATTAACACAATGCCAATGAGGGAAGACATCAGCAATGATCTTAGAGAAGCAATTGTTGCTGCTCATCAATTTAGGAAGGGTTATATAGCCATTTCAAAACAATTTGAAGACCATTATTTTACAGTGAGGGAGATTATTCACAAGTGGAAAACATTCAAAACAGTTGCCATTATTCTCAGGAGTGGACGTCCCAGCAGATTCACCCCAAGATCAGACCATGTAATGCTCAGAGAAACTGCAAAAAACACAAAAGCTTAACCTCAGACTCAGGCATCAGTTAACATGTTAAATGTAAAATGACCGGGAGAAACTCTCTAAAAAGAACACAGAAGCATGGCTTAGGTTTGCAAAGTTGCATCTGAACAAATGTCAAGACTTCTGGAACAATGTCCTTTGGAAAGATGAGACCAAAGTGGAGAAAGTCATACAGAAAATGATTACTTCAAATTATTGATGTTAACCCTCTGGAGTCTGAGGCTGATTTGGGACTTGGAGAAGTTTTGACATGCCCTGACATTTGTGCTTTTTTCAGTTGTTCATAAACATATTAATGACAAAAGTGTCATTACACTGTATTCAGCACAAACTAGGCTACAATAATATGTGAGGAACATGTATGTACATGTTTGTATTTTTGAAGGAATAATGTTTATGCATGGTTATTGAAAAAACAAAAAAATTAAGTCACTGAAATAAGGCAAAAAAAAGTATATTAAATCTGTGTTCACAAGACTTCTGGGTATTGGAGGTTGTAGACTAGAGTTTTTGCTTCAAAATTATATAAAAATTATAATGCCTACTTGTTCATATAAAACAATATATTGATTTAGTTTTTGTAAGACACTTTTTGCGTGAATCATCATGAATAATGGGTCATTTACACCTGAGAAGACAAAAGAATCACATAATAATGACCTGAAATGACTTGCATATTAATGAGGCCTTTCAGTCAGGTAGGCTGTGAAAAAACCCTCTGTAATCCTGTCTCAGCTCAATTTAAAATAATGGTATTCTATTATATTCTTTAAAATATAATGTATTTATGTGATGCAAAGTGTCTGAACAATTATGTAACCTCTATGGCATTTCATATAGGCTTTTAGCTTAAAAGCATGCACATTTGGAAATATTGATGGATTCTTATATGTTTATGTCAATATTCTATACTGAGGAGTAATATTTATTCAGTATTTATTATCATCACTATGAGTGCTGGATACTGTGTTTTCAATTCATACTTGCAGCCGGAGGGCGCTCTCTGTACACCTTTAGGCCACAAATTCATATAAAGAAGAAAAGGAACCAGGAACTAACGGCATGTCTTCTAGAGATCATTAACCATGGCTTTAACATCCAGATAAACACTTTTCAGGACAATAAATACACGATTGAGACAATGCATACAAGTATTGCCTCTGAATTTGCGTCTGAATAGCGCTGGCTCCTTGGGCGTGGCCGCTTTAGCGGATAATGAGCTGAATCTCGGACTTCTGACATGGCTCTCTTTTCATACAGATTACATAAACACAGAATGTTTGTTTTCGATTTGACTTACACGATTTAAAACCTGACATTTCAACGTTTATTTAGACATAAGTGTCATTTTTTTTTGTCATTAGTATTCATAAGTTACAGTTCATTTTCTGAGAACTATCAGATTGGACTTCGTTCAGAGGGAGACGAGAGATCGTTTTCTTTATTTAGCAAAAAGCACAACATTGTGTTTTTACTCTGAGTGTACACAAATAAAAGAACACATTCTATAGTTTCAATTGATATATTACTTATGTCTCTATGACAAGAAATGACGGAGTATTTTAAGTCTGTTTTGCTACAATGTGAAAAAAATCCTGCCAAACGCGCCGGCGCGTTTTCAGACCTCAGGGAGTTAAAGGTGGTTCTACAAGCTACTGAATAATCAGGTACACTTAGTTTTTCACACTTCTCCATTTTGGCCTAGTTTTTGGTAAATGAACAATGACCAGTGTTGGGGAAAGTTACTTTTAAAAGTAATGCATTACAATATTGTGTAACTAAAGAAGTAACTAATTGTGTTACTTTGTTGCTTTTTTATGAAAAGTAATGCGTTACATTACTTTTGCATTACTTTTTTCTCACCTGGGCTGGGCTTGCTTGTTTGTTTTTTAATAACAACAAAACAGTTCTATTTTTGGCAAATGTTAAGACTCTTTCACACCAAAAGCATATTAATATTGTTGAATTAGGTCATTGAAGCTCAGAAGCAAAGATATTGGTTAATAAAGTGAGATTAAATACATAAAGTATATCTGTGTTATTTACTATTGTTAATTACAGGTTAATTACAGAAATGTTATAATATGTCATGTGTTGTTGTTCTTCTGAGGTTGTATTTACCTAATTTAAGACCAGATGATTTTTTTTATGTCCTGATTAGATGTGCCAATATACAGTAATACATACCGATAATGAACATGCACAATATTGTTACCCTATAGAAACAAAAAACTAAAATAATCTTTATTATGAATAATTCAGATTTTTAGAATACATTAAGAGTACTTTTCCATCAAACGCTAAAATGTACAACACTGCGCTTACACTGCATAAAAAAGGCACACGCAATCTGATTTAACCAACAACTCAGATAGCAACATTGAAAAATCTTCTAACTGATTGCTGCAGGAACTCATGCTGTAGTAACACAGGGTTTATAATGAAAATGTATCAATAGCACAACACAATTGTTAGATTCAAATGACATCAGGCCATTCCATGAAGCCCACAAAACAATCAACAAACAACCATCATCACCTGATGTAATTTTGCTTTAACTTCCTTTGCTACTGCAAAAGTGTTTAACAAACACACTGTCACAGCAGCCAGAAAAGACAAATGTATAATAAGAGTTAAGAGCCCAACTAATGGAAACACTAATCACCATTATGGTGACTTCAAATGAAACACAGAGTTAAACCTCTGTTAATTCTCAATAACAACTTCTGTAGATGTAACATAAATAAAGTCAATCTGGTTAGTAATAAGTGAAGCTGGTAATGCTGTTTGTGGAGTTGTTTAATCAGATCTTCAGAGATTTAATGTCTCTCATCTTCAGTTGATTTCATCTAAGGCTGTGGCTGTAGTCAGTTGTAGTTCTTGTGATTGTCTCTTTCTCTGTTCTCTTCTTTCCTTCAGTGATGCTGCTTGTTAACAGGCTTATTACGGCTGAGATGACTCTATACTTAATATACACAGATTTTGTGGCTCAGATAAGGTCCAGTTTAGGTTTATTTCTTTACTCTTGGCTGACATGTGGCATTGCTGTGGCCTGCTTGTAGCTCAGATCTGGAAAAAACAGAAATGGCCCACACAAGGACCATAATTCATTGCAGCATGTGGGCCAGATCATCATGCCACATGTGTTTGTCACATATCTAATATTGAATGTTACTTAATCGTTTGTGTTGGGATCACATGAATGAATTTTGTTGCATTAACTGAAACTGGGTGGTGCTTGTTAGTTCCCAGCATGCATTGCATATGGCTGGATCAAGACAGAAAATGTTTTAAAAATAGATGTTATTTTATTAGTTTTGCAGCAAGATGAAAACAGGGGATGCTTGATAGTGTTTAATAGTGTTCAGTGTTATGATAAGTTGGAATTATTAGAATGTTTTAAATTTCATTGGATTACCATTGTGGAGAAGAGTGGAACATTTGCTTAGGCTGTGGACTCGTGCTTCACAGTCAATTTCTGCTTTGCAATACAAATTAATGTTTAACAGTGTGTGCACTATTGTTGGTTACTAGGCTGTTGACTCCCTACTACAGTCTAATGATTCAGTCACATAACACATATGCGAAGTTGAATTGAATGAAAAAAACACATTGGTTGGATGAATGAATCATGTCAGGGAACCTCACAAATTCACTTTGAGATACACACATGATACACATCCAAACACACAACCATACTTAAACAAGAGACAATAAATAAATTCATCATTTATCTGGATTAAACACTTTGTTTATCCTAAATGTTAGTACAATAAACATAAAATGCATCCTTTCAGAATAAATAAACAGGATGAACATGCCTTTAGTTTGATAGTATCAAATAAAGCACGACAATAAAGACTTTGGACTTGTAATTCTCTATAAACTTATAATCTCTATAATTGGACTTTAATTCTCATGCCAAACATATAAGATTGTTTTATGAGTTTACTGGGCAATAAGTTTGTGTGAAATGATAATTTCAGCTTTATCTCCTCGATTAGTTTTTCATCATCAGATCATTACTGATACTGCGACACTAACAGTCTTACTGGCATGTCATTGTTTTGAGGAATTCATATTTTGCTTTATTTAAAAGAATTGCTTTCCTATATACAAATGAATGCATTTTATATTTGTGCAATAAGGTTAAGCTAGAAAATCAAGACTGCAGTTTTTTTTTTTTCTTTCAGTATTTAGTTTGGTTCTTTATATTTTCTGTTCCTTCCCAAAGTTTGATCCCCACACAGGCTTTCAAAGCTAGTTTGATATTGTTGATTCGTGACTGAACATGTCTCTGAACTATAAAGAGTAATTCAGTCTTGTTTTATCTTTATAGGTCTTTATAATGACCGGCTAATGTGAGGTGACGACCTGCCTTTAGATAAAGAAATGACTCTAATACCATCTGGAAATCACACGGGTCAGAGGATAAGAGAACAAAACAGCAACACGCCACTCAAATATTCACATGAGACAGATTAAAAATTAATCACTAGACCTATATTTCACATAGAGTTATGATAGTTATTGTTCTTGACAGTCGACTCGACGGAAACAATGACGCCAGTGAAATAATCAAAGCAGTAAATCAGTCATTCTCATCTTCCATCGGAGCCGCAGTGCATGATGGGAGTTTGACTCTCTGGACACTCAAGTTCTTTAAACATACAAAAGATACATAAGTTACCTGTACAGCATTGTGCTTTTCTTGCTTCCAGTTTTATAAGCAGACAGCTTATTATAGTTTGCATTGTACAAGACATGGTTTTATTTTGTTCACGAATAATAGAAAAACATAGTTGTTGTTTTTTTGTTTGTTTTTGTATGTGGTAATATAAGTGAATCCAGTGAAGCTGTTAAATGAGTAAAACAGCAGACATCAAGAATTGTTCAGATTTGATTAGTTTGAACTAAACTTTTATTAATTTTTGATCATGGGCTTGTGAAATGTTTTTTCTCACTGTATCATTTTGATTTGTGTCAGCTAGGAGTTTGATGTCAAATGTAAAGAATTGCCTACTTATCGCATTTGCCATTTCGTGAGCTTCATGTTTTCGAGTGAAGTGTGATGTTCTTCTGCTGGTTCTTGTGATGACTGTGAGATCCTCTGTTGGTTTTAAAGGGTTTCCCTCTGAAGACTGACACACCTATGATGGCTTTTTCTTTAGAAATGAAACTTCTCTTCTTTAACTTATCTTATGTAATCACACAGGAAACGTCTTAGTTTGAAACAAATAAATCAAACATGATAAAGAGAAAATAAAGGAAAATAATGTATTTCAAAACAAGCTCAATAAAATGCAAGTAGCAGGCAAAATCAGTTTATCTTTATCCAAATGCTTTTTTTTTTTCTCTATGCACATGTGAAAGGATATTTAGGGCTCCAGCTTCTCTAACTAAGAAACACTTTTCTTGTGTAGATGAAAAACAACATGCATGGTCTGTAACGGTGATTTCTTAGCTATTTTGATGTGTCAAAATTGTGCTGAATGATCTTCCAGGTTTAAAAGGAATGTTATTTTCCATTATATAAGCTGTGTGTATTTTACTCTGAACACTTCTGTGTGTCTGTTGAGTTCATTCCAATGATCATTCAGCACAATTTTGATGTATGATGTATGAAAACTGCTGACGTTAATTTAACAGCATTTCACAACAGAATAGTTTCAGTTGTCAGTAAATAGGATGTGGCATTAGAGCATGCTCTTGATTTGTAAGATAATGTAGGAACAGAATGTTTAGACCTCATTTATATTTAGAACTCAATGTAACATTTTAGTTAATAAAAACAAAAAATGGATGTAATCTTTGTAAATGATTAACCAACATGTTTGCTGTATTGTATGACAGTGCCAAGTGTCCTTTGGAAAACACTTTATTACCATTCAATTCCTTTATCTTCAGTCACCATAGAGAATGTGTATAAAAAATCAGCTGGTCATTGGCAGGTCATAAAATTTGGAAAATAAAACCTCAGATGAACAACACATGACATATCACACCATGTCAATATTTGTTTAGGAAAAATAAAGCCAAAATGGAAAAGCCAAACTAAGGACACCCTCACTGTTAACGTACAAATTAAGAGGGTAGGTAACGATCAGGTGCTGCTAATCAAATATCTTTGATTAATCAATCATCAGCAAGTCTGATCACCTCTTTAAAAGCTGAAGTTCTGGCAGTTTGAGCATCTGGAGACTTCGGGTGTGTGTTAAACACAATGCCAAGGAGGAAGACATCAGCAATGATCTTAGAGAAGCGATTGTTATTGCTCATCAGTCTGGAAAAGGTTACAAAGCCATTTCCAAACTATTTGAAGTCATTTACAGCGAGGAAGATTATTCACAAGTGGAAGACATTCAAAACAGACACTGATTTTCCCAGGAGTGGACGTCCCAGCAAATTCAGCCCAAAACTGTGTAGTGCTCAGAGACAGACAGCCCAAGAACTACACCTCAGACTGGCCTCAGTTAACATGATAAATGATAAACTTCATGACAGTGCAATCAGAAAAAGATGGGACAATGAAGTCATTGTAAACGTTTGATGTTTTTGTATGTTTTTGTACAGTAATTCCTTATGATATATTTGGTAACACTTAAGTAATTACTAGTGGGTTACTTTAGAATACTGATCCAAATAAGAAGTAGTTACTTTAGAGTTATATAGTAACTCTTGAGTTATTACTATCCAATACTTTACAAAAACCTCAAAAGTTTACAGTGACTTCAGTAGTTAATACAGAGTTATCATGCTTTTCACTTTAGAATACTGATCCAAATAATTAGTAATTCCTTCTTAAGTATTTGGTAATACTTCAGTCATTACTAGTGGTTTACCAAAGCCTTTACTCTAGAATTAATTATACATTATTCATTATTCACATTAATTACGAATATGTATATAGTAGTTCTTAGTAGTTCTCTTAGAGGTATGAAAAAACAGTAGTTACTGATTAGTTAATAGTGAACTACCAACTTTAACTGAGCACTATTACTTACTAATTCATTCATCAGAGTTACTTGTTAGTTAATAGTAGTTACTAGAGTGTTAATAATGCATTACTCGTTTGTTCCTGTGTAGTTATTCATTAATGAAGGATCAGTATTCTAAAGTGTTACCAATAATGACATGGTGTGATATGTCATGTGCTGTTGTTCATCTGAGGTTTTATTTTCTGCCAAGCACTGTGTGTATTTTACTCTGAACACTGCTTTGTGTCTGTTGAGTTCTTCCCATGATCATTCAACACAATAAATATCTCACAAAAAATCCTGAAGTCTGTAATCTAATCTGTGTAGCAAAAAAGAGATCTACATTACAATTCAATCCCAGCTCATTTCAACATTACAAACCTATAAAATCCACTCCCAAACTTACACAAATCTCTTCCTCTGTTCAATCGCAGCAACATGTTCTCTCTGATTCACACGTTTCTTGTTTCTCTGAAACTGTTTAAATCACTTTAATGTGTTTATCATCAGAGCAGAGACTTATATCAAACTTTCTGTTTTCATTCTCATCAACACTAGTGAATGAAGCCTATCGAGTTATGATCTATGACTGTGATATGAGTTGTTCTTAGTTTTATTTATTTATATTTGAAATATAAATGGATTAAATATAATTTCTTTGTTACTTTTTATAGCTTTTTGTAACTCAGTGATCAGGTTTAGCGATTCTCGGATTATTATTCTGTTGAACTGCAGATGAGAAATAATCTAGATCATCTTTCAGTCTTATGATCTCTCAAAAAATGACAAAACACTCATTATCACCTTCAGCAAATTTGACAATGACAATCTGTATTTGTTTCTATAGTATTATTATTTTAGCATAATATTCAATTAAGTGCAATTTCTTTGTTCTCTGTATTTTGTACTTTTACCATATTGTTTCATTTCAGCATGGAAAAGTTTTGTAAAATTCTGTAGGCCTAGCTTTATTTCTAAACTTTTTTGCAATTACTTGATTACTCAAGACAATATCCTGCACCTGCATCCTTCATTTCTTCTTTCCAGAATCTGTTTTAGTGGCTTTTTTAAAGGCTTGAAAAACTTTTTCAGTGTATGAAACTGATTACAACAGAACACAGACTCAGAGGTGATGTGGAGTAACAGTTTGACAGTAGGGTTGAATGTCTGGATGACAGCAGCAAATGAACAAACACCAGAGTGCAGTGAGAGATGAGGACAGTCTGTCAGGGTAAGATGCACCACACACACCTTTTGATCGCAGTTCATGAAACAGATAATGACTCTTGTCTTACAGATCCTGTCAGATGAAGCAGACGACACATGACACCAGGAGTAGGTGAACACAGGAGATGGAGAACGGTGAGTATCACACAAAGGAAAGTAATCACAGGTTAGTAACACATCAGACATATTAGCAGTCCTAGTCGTAAACAGTGAAACCAGATAAGGGATGTTTAAGGTGCTGGCTTATATGGAGAGCAGCTGACGAGGATGATGGCAGACAGGTGTGGTGATGGTGGAGTGTGCTCAGGTGGTAGCCAGAGAGGATTATGGGAGATGTAGTGTGCTTTGGTGACTGAGATGGAGACTGCAGATCCTGACAAGCAGATCTGTGCTTCTGATCTATGAAGCAGAGAAACTCATGCACAAAATAGAGGAAAGCACCACAATATAATGAATCATTGCTCCACCAGCGTTGTAAACAAAATACAGTTCTTTTCTGTCAGTTGACAACAAACTGAAAAAGGTACTTTTTACTGAGAATGTTTTGACACTTGAGAAGTTTTATAAATATGGGCCCTGATGTAAAAAATGACATGAAATCACTTCTTTAGTATTTGGCATAACACCACAAAGCCACATAACCAATGTGCACACCTTTGATCCACTTCCATTTTTATCTTCCCAGAATTGTGTTATTCTTAATGTTCAGATTGTTGCCTCCTTCCCTTTTGTTATTGGTTGTTTTCTCCCCTTTGTTATTGGTTTCTTCCTGTTTTTCCACTCTCCGCTGTCTCTGTTTTAGGTGCTATGATTGGTCGAGTAATCTGTCCATCATGATGAGTCAACATCCAATCATTAACGGGTTCAGGATAAAAGAGTCCGTGGCGAACGGAAGAGGAGGGAGCTTGGAGTGTTCGTTGGCTGTGCCATTTGTTCAATGCTGTTAATTAGTGGTGGTTCACTTGCTTGCTTTCTTGATGGTTTGATACATAGAATGTCTTATCTGAACTAAGAACTTCATCAGCCCGGAGATCAAGAAAAGGAAAGTATGTCACGTGACTTACATCTTACAAACACGCAGGATTGACTCTGTTTAGTCACATTAGGGAAGGAGCGGGTGCAACCTTGTGTAAGTTTTGTTCTGATAGAGAGTGAAGCTTTAGTTATGGCATGAACGCCGAAGACTTCTTTATTTTCTGGTTTTGTTTTTAGTTAGTTTAGAGGGCAGGGAATTAGTTAGTGAATGTTTTGGTTTTGTTCTTTTCATTTGTTTAGCGCCGCTCATTTTCTTTTTCTCTGTGGCTTGTTTCAATTGATTATAATTTCTTTGCTTTGTATATAGCTGTAAATAGGGACTCTTGGTTGGTGTTTTCATTTGTGTAAATTTATATTCATTTGTAAATAAAGCAAACCACTTTTTGTTAAGTTAATTGTCCTTGTGTTACTCAACCACAGTACTCCTCAGAGACCAAGATTATAGGTTGTGTAACATAATTTGGGGGCTCGTCCGGGATATTTCCTCAGTATTGAGGAGGTTCTGGTAGTTAGCATAGCTTGTTATTTTGCTCTGGGAACATGTGTGGTGGAGTGATTCAAGTGACTTTAGTAAGTATTGCAGCATTGAACTTTGTATGTTGTGTATTTAGGGCTTGTTGTCGTAAGCTTCGTGATGTCCTCGAATGTACGTCGGTTTATTGAGAATCCGACATTAGACCTTTTTGAAAAATGTTGGAAGGATAATTTAGTGGCAATAGCTGAACACTTCCAAATCTCTGTTAGTCGACAATCATTGAAATGAACAATTAAAACTGTCGTGTTAGACAGTCTTTCGGAATTAAATGTTTTGAATTTGCCTGATTCACCATTGAAAAGTTTTAAGGTATTCCTCAGCTTCTTCACGAGAAAGCTTCTCTTCATTTGAACGTTTTAGCTTTGTTTTTGTAAATATTTCACAAGTACTTGGTTTAAGCCTTTCTTTAGGGAAGGTAAGAACATCTTTAACATGAAAGGCAAGGCTAACCTGATCCCACACATAATACTCGCTGTCTTTTATTTCAAGTTTTCGAAAGAAAGCCTGGTTTCCATTGATCACCTGTTGGTATTGGTGATTTCTACAAATGGCTTGTGCTCTCCAGATGATTTGATTTCCATCATAAGAAACCAATGGGCTGGATGTAAGGAGTGGATATTTACTAAAATTCTCATTATTCTGAGGGCTGTGAATGAGAACAACATACTCAATCAACTTATTGAAAAGTTTTGTCCCGTATACCCTGAGAACCGGCTCTTCACCCTCACACATCTGCTTCTTGTAGGCCTCCATCAGTTCAGTCAGAAGAAGTGTGAAGCAGAAGTTGCTATAGTGTGAGATTTCATTATTGAATGCTGGAGATGTGGTGAAATTACTCAGGAACGGCTGCTGAGCTGATCTTTCTTCTTCGGTTCTCTCTGGGAACAAACTCTTGAGGAAACGCTCCTCAGCGGCTCTGATATCTGCTTCATTGATCTTCAGGCTCCACCATGAAAACAAATCTTCATCAAGACCCTTGAAACCTTCTGAGTTCAGGATCTGTGGAAGTCCTGTCTTGTTTGTGGCATGAGCTACTTCCGTGATGTGAAATTCAACAGGAGTTGGATAATCTGGGATGTCTTTTTTTGAAATATATTTCTTATAAATATCTTCTTCTTGTATCTCATCTGTCTGTTTCAGATGATCTATGCTGATGTGCTGTTGCTGTAATAATATCTCTTCTGATCCTCTAGAATTTATTGTCTTTATCATGTTCACCTGGGAAAATAAAGTTTATTACTAATTAACTAAAGGCATGTGTGTTATAATAATTCATCACATGGTACAATTAGGATTCCATTTTCTTATATTTGTTGGTCTGTTATAGCAATGATTAAGGTGAATTGTCTAAACAGTAATAAGGTGTAAACAATCTGCAAACATTTCTATAAATGAAGCAGCATGATTATGCATCTAGTGTAAAAATAGCATGTACAAAATATTACAGAAGCAATTATGTAGATATAGTCTGCTGTCAAATTGCATAATTTTTCTTGATCTCTAACAATTTAGAAAAATTGCATTAAAACAGTTTTCTTATTGCTGTAAAATTATGACTTCTGGGTAGAGTATGTTCAATGTTTTACAGTTTGTCCTATAAAACTATAGTACTGTAAATTGTGCTAGGAGTTTGATGTCAAATGCCTACTTACTGTGTTTGCCATTTCATGACGTTTGTGGTTTCAAGAAAAGTGTGATGTTCTTCTGCTGTCTTGTAATGACTGTGAGATCCTCTGCTGGGTTTTAAAGGCTTTTTCACTGTCACACCTATTAGGGTGGAGCTTTCACTTTAGAAATGTGTCTTACATAATCAGGAAACTTTTTTAAAAATTTCTCTTGTTACCTGGTAGCAGATAAATACAAAAAGTGGTAGATTAGCCTATCGTTTATCTTACCCGCACATTATACACAGCTTTTGTGACGGGTATTTAAATAGTCAGCTGTTAAACAGTACCTGTTTCTATCGGCAGGTGGGACTGTTGTCAGATGGCAAACTTAAAGAAAGAAAAACCCACCACTGAACCATTGTCTTTCATTCATTATTAAAAGAGCTGTTGGTAATAATAAAACAAGTGTTTGCGAAACTAACTTCTAACAACTAACTAGCACGCACAGTGTTTTATCAGAAGTACCTGGATCTATAAATGCTTATTGTGAGGTGTCAGTTTCACAATGAATATATTGCCATCAGTTATGTCACTGTCTTTTCTTTTGACACAAAAGAAGATATTTTTAGGAATGGTGGTGTTGAAACAACATTGATTTGTGTGACATTGATTTGATCTGCTGTCGCATTTCAGTTTGAACAACACAAATCATCTCAAAACGGGAAAAAATCCCGTGACTGATATCAAAGCAGAATGATTGCTTTTATTTTTTCAAAATATTTATTTTTTTATGTTTTGCGTCTCTATATTTGATGTATTCTGCACATGTGTGTGTTGATCAATGCTTTGATTAGACCAATGTTGAATGATCAGTATTCAGTATTAATTAGTACGATTCTAATGCAGTGTTCCAGTGAAAGTGATGTAGTTAAAGAGTAATTAAACCCAACTTGGTAACAGTTAGGGTCTTTTAACTAGTTGCTTATTAGCATATTAATAGAATCACACTTTAGTATGCACTCAAAAAAATAACTTGTTGGTCTAACTTAATTCAATTATGACACCTATTTCCACACAGTTGAACTGATTTATTTGAACTTAAGCTAGGTTAATTGTACTAATGAGTGAAATTCATCCTAATTGAATGAGATCACACCAGTTTCATTTGACGTATTCTGTGTATGTTTCCTGAACATAATTCATTCTTGTTGATCCAACCAGTGCTGTTTTTTTTTTGTTACCATCATGGTGAAGATGTGCACTTGTGCTTAGGTTTTGAGTAGCTGTTGTACACAGACATACATGTTTCATTACCATTGAGAGGGGAAAAGCTGATGACCATATGTAGACTGTGTAAAATTTGTGCTGGCCCTCCAAGTAATTTATTTATATTTCTATAAAAGCTAAACTAAAATAACACTTATTCATATGCTAAGTAACATTTATAGCATGCAAGTAATGATCAGATAAAGAACTTCTCAGTACTGGCTTGAGCACAGTTAATGCTCGTTGAAAACAATATAAATTTGTTTTACATAGCCACCTAGAGCCTAACCACAAGGTCTACACTTCAGCATAATGGTAACCTCAAAAAATCGACATAACATAAACTCTTTTAAATGTCAAATATAACTGAACTTCAAACTTTAAAAGGTATTTCCCTTTACTAAAAAACACATTAAACAGCACTTAAGTTCAACATTTACTGTCCCAATCTTTCCCTATGCAAAGCATGCTGGGAACTAGAAATCCACTGCCCAGGTTCAATCAATGCAACATAAATGATTCATGTAGTCCCAACACAAATGGTTTAGGTTGACCTAACATTTTGCAAATTTAATTTCATTTAACATAATACAATTGAGTGCGAATGCCAATTAAGTAAAAAACTAAAGATTTGTGTTGGTTCAGCTTATTTTATTTAAATAAACTGAACAAGCAGCTAGAATCATTTTTTTGAGTGTGGGGAACACATATAAACTCTTAACTATGACTTTTCCCTCCTAATTACTGCTTATTAATAGTTAGTAAGTTAGTTGTTAAATTTAGGTATTGGATAGGATTAAGAATGTAGAATAAGGTCTTGCAGAATAAGGCATTAATTCAAGGTCCACAAAGGTACATCGTTAAAACAGTCATGTGACTGCAGTGGTTCAACCTTAATGTTATGAAGCGATGAGAATACATTTTGTGCGCAAATACAAAACTAAAATAACAACTTTATTCAACAATATCTTCTCCTCTGTGTCATTCTCATACACTGTTTACATCCAGTGCTTCCAGGTTCTACGTCAGAACCCCTGTGAAATACACACCTGAGCAGGTTCAAACTGTAAGCTGTGGAAAGCTTTGTGTAAATGATCACAATCATTAAATAATTCTGTGGTTTACTGTAAGAAAATGTTTATAGTTGATCTGTTTGTTTCCATTGTGAAATTTCACTTTTTTTGAACATCACTGTTAGCTGCAACAGACTTATTTAATGAAGAATGACATTAAAGCTTCTGTCTTGTCAGAATTGTAGTTTAAAAGTGTTCAAAGGGTTCATCTTTTAACTTTAAATGAAAGATAGACATACAAATATGACAACAATGCAATAAGGATTTATAAAAAAGTGCAGAAAGGAAGGAAAAGTTTGTTGCTGGTTCTCGTCTTTCAATCACAAAGTCGATCAAATCACAACATCCTCCTTGAAACGAGGACAGTCTTCGTTGCATATTTAATACTGCATTATCTAAAAGTGTTGTTCAATAAAACCACTTACATATGTTACACTTCAAGAATACACAACTTTGCTGTTTAAATTTAATAAATCAAATTAACATATCACTCTTTTTTGGCCAAATGAAAATATGTGTAGTTGACAACACTGTTGCCAGTAATTTACTATTGATTGTACAGTTATTTACTGTAATCTACAGTATGTTACTGTAAAGATACCATGCACTGATTTTAACATTACAGTAAATTATACAGTAAAATAGATTACAGTAAAGAACTGTAATTTCAGTCACATATTCATTGTAAACATACATATATTCACCTTTATTTTACAGTAACGGCTGTAGCAATAGATAATTTTTACATCAGTTTACTGTATTTTTACAGTACAATTGTAGTTGATGATTTACAATACTCTTGTTACTGGCAATGAGTAAGTTACTGTAAATTTTACAGTACATTGTTTAATGTATGTGGATTATTTATGACCTGCACTCCGTATTTCTCTTTATTTTAATTTGATCAACAAATTCAATGCAAGATAACTGATAACCCTGTTCTGTGTTGCGTCAACAGACGAAGATCATGTATTGACGATAGCCAGAGATATTGTCGAAAGCATCAAATATTGCCAGGATTCAGCATTTCCAATTAATGTAGGTCTGTTACATTCTTCTAGTCTATTATTATTACTATTAGGTTACCTTTATTATTAAATTAATATTATTCTAAATTTGCTCTGCAATATTTTTATAGCGCATCACTGCATAACTGACGTGCTGTGAGGATAATAAAAGATTCGGCTAATAGCAAAATTTATATATGCAATATATTGATTGAAAAAAAAAAATATGCATTTGAAAACTTTGATCAAAGTACAACTTTCTGCTCCACACAAACTCAACCGGTTCATAATGCCAAATGTGTTTGAGCTTTAGTTTTTACCGTACAACAAGGACACTCAGAGAGAAGCCATTTATTATTTTAACTTATTGAAGATATATTCCTCATATATAATATTACAGAGCTGACGATCACGTTAAATACAGACAACAATTCATACAACCAGAAATAAAAACACACAGACACACAAAAAAAAAAAAAACATCAGCAATGAGAAGAGGAGACAATGTGAATGTTGTGAATCTCAGTGTTTTGAACATGATTATGCTGTGATTTCAGTTTTATTTAATTTGTTTTCCCTTTTAAGATAAATTAAACAAAATGTGTGATACAGATTTTTCATCATTTTTACTGATGATTTTTGAAGGACATGAATTTGTTTATTCCATTCTGTAGGTTGTTAAAGCTTGTTTAAGGCATATGAATAATTGTAATACATTGTTTACTGAAGTTTTAACTGTGCTCAACAATCTATATAATAAAAATCATTATTAATATTATAATAGAATAAAATTAAAATAAGCTGTTTCAAAACAACAACAACAGTGTGAAAGTAAATGGACTGAGACTTCAATAGAGACAATAATTATTCATGTGTTTATCTGGATTAAACACTTTGTTTATCCTAAATGTTTGTACAATACACATAAAATGCATCATTTCAGAATAAATAAACAGGATGAACATTCCTTTAGTTTTATAGTATCAATTAAAGCATGACAATAAAGACTTTGGACTTATAAAATTCTCATGCGAATCATTGTTTTATGAGAGCGATGAGCGATCAGTCCACTCCCGGATATAGTGTGTATAATGTGATGGTTGAATTAAACATTATTGATGACTTACATAAAATGAATAATTAACGGTCTGTTAATAGAAACCTGTTGTAATGAGTGCTGAATTACAGCAGAGGGCAGCAAAACATCATACTGTTCTATAAATAGATGCATACACATAGATGCCTCATTAGCAGCTGTCTCCATGGGCCTCTATAAGTAAGCCGTCCACCATTTTGCAACAGTCAAATCTGGTCCTTGAACACTCGAGAGCGAGAACATCTGCAACCGTACACACATGAATATCTTCATCTGTAATAAACTTCAGTAGATGATTTCACTAAACTAACACATCAAGACACAGACATCAGCTAACACAAGTTACCATAGTTTAAAACACTGTAATATTGAGCTAATACATATAAAAACACATTTTCACCTGTTAAATCGCAGGTGTTTTGCATCATTGATTCTTATGTGAGTGACGACATGTTGACTGTGGGTCAAATGTGGCATCTACATATGCACATCTATGGTCCTATGCACCTTATTACAATGTAAGAGCGGCTCGGCCATTTCTTCCAGTCCCATGAGCTTCCAGTTATTTTAGCTCTACAAAAACTGTTTATGCTGCTTGATATTGCAAACGTTTTAATCTTATGAACACACTGGTGTGTAGCACACATAGTTTTAGCATTTACTGCACTTTGCTATTCTTCTAGTTATTTATCATAGCAGCTAATGTCTATCGTAAGCCTCGCACATTCAGAGAAGATAGCTTATCGTGTCGCAAAATAAGGTGGACATGAGTGAAAGAGAGATAAGTTTATCTATCTATATGCACTTAAAGGGATACTCCACCGTTTTTTCATATTAAACTATGTTATTCCCTTAACTAAGACGAGTTGATACATACCTCTCTCGTCTCAGTGCGTGCACTAAATCGCTCCGTCTTGCGGCGAAACTTTGTTAGCACTTAGCTTAGCCCAGTTCATTCAATAGGGGCCAAGCAGAGAAGCTACCAAACACCTCCACGTTTTCCCTATTTAAATACAGTTACTCGAGTAGTGTAACTCGACCTAGGACGGTGACACAAAACCAAATGTTGCGCAGTAATATCTTCACTCCGCTCCTTCTCCTGTAAATGTCACGTTGGTTCTATTGACGGAAATGAGAGGGAGGAGGAGAGGGAGCGGTGAGAGGACTTTTCACCAGTGAAGATATTACTGCGCCAAGTCAAAGTGCTCCCGAGCACTTGCTGTGGTATTCCGCCATACATAGTTATCCATTTTACACGCTTAGAAAAGCGCAACGTTTTGTCCTAGGTCGAGTTACACTACTCGAGTGACTGTATTTAAATAGGGAAAACGTGGAGGTGTTTGGTAGCTTCTCTGCTTGGCCCCTATTGAATGAACTGGGCTAAGCTAAGTGCTAACAAAGTTTCGCCGCAAGACGGAGCGATTTAGTGCACGCACTGAGACGAGAGAGGTATGTATCAACTCGTCTTAGTTAAGG
Source organism: Chanodichthys erythropterus (assembly GCF_024489055.1). Lineage (NCBI taxonomy): Eukaryota > Metazoa > Chordata > Actinopteri > Cypriniformes > Xenocyprididae > Chanodichthys > Chanodichthys erythropterus. Next base: position 53,969,956 of record NC_090232.1, read on the forward strand.
GAATAACATAGTTTAATATGAAAAAACGGTGGAGTATCCCTTTAAACCCTCAATGTGTGTCAAGAGAAAATGGTTGCAAGAGGTTGTGGGTTTTGATTTCCTCTGAAAGCAGAAGTGAAATAATATGTGGTCCACAAATAGATTGTAATAAATTAGATGCAAATGACAAACATTGGTTTCACTTTGACAAGGCCCAAGTCTAGTCCTAGACTACAATGCATGTTTGAGCTGTTTTCAATGAAAGCAACTTACATGGACTTGCATCTCTTAAAACATGTCAGTGCTATTGTTGAAATGCCCCAATTGAACTAAGTAAAGTGTAATCCATGGCTTAGTCTATAAAGCCTGTCTGTGAAACCATCAAAGCCTGATCACAGGGTTCATCTCTATCAATTTCTAGGCCTTTCACAACATCCAATGCACATAAGATTCTCACAGTGAGTCTATCTGCTCTCTTACTGGAAATGTTGGCATGTTTTAAGATGACTGACATCTAATAAAACTCTTCATTCATGTCAGTTTCTCTGTGATTTTTATGATGAATGCAGGATGAAGCTTTTGCATTCTTCAGTCACTCATTATGTGTATGCTGTTATATTAATATACTGATGTGTCATCTGACTTGTGTTTCTCTGCATGTCTTTCACACACATCTCAACACTTTCCGCCCTGTTAGCTGTGCAGATGGGTGGAACTGTTATAGAGAATAAGGAAGAAGAGACGTGAGAAAGACCAATGTAGGGTGTGTGTACTTCTGATGATAGAGACTTACGTCGCATTCAAGGAACATTTGATCAGTTTTTGCTGTCGCTGGATTGTGATCGGATCTGTTTTTTCTCTGGTTATCTGTGAGACTGAAGTCAATCTGGAATGAGGGCTGCCATCATCATCTTCATCTTCATCACTCTCTGCCTGATCTCAGGTCAGTTCTTTACTGGTCAGTCTGGCTCAAATAACATATTATATGATCTAGATTGATGATATATAATAACCCAGAGCAAATGAACTTGTGTTTGTCAGGTCAGGTACTTTGTTTCAGTGTGACTGGATGCGCTGGAGGGAGTTTGATGTTCAAGTGTTTGTACAAGAATGAGAATGATCAGCATAAAGGGAAGTATTTCTGCAGAGACAGGAGCTGTAAGATGGGCATCAGTTCTGAGCTTCAGCGTCGCTGGGATTATAACGGGAGATTTGCTCTGTATTATGATGGAAACAGCAGATTCTTCACAGTGTTTATCAGGAACCTCAACGGAGAGGATGATGGGAAATATACATGTGGAGACAATCAGACATGGAAACATCATGTTGACTTAAAGGTGAACAAAGGTACATGTGACACTTTATAACTTACTACAGCAATTATTTCATTATAGTACTATTCAAGGAGCATACAGAACATTGAGTAAAAACTAACAAAAATTAATTACTGAGCACATAAATCGATGTTCAAAACAGTTTCCATGCTTTCCACTGATTCACAATGCTCAGCTTATAATAATTCATAGTTTGAGCTGTTGGGTTGGCTTATGGGGGGGAAATGTCAGTTTTATGTCATTCATCTTTGCATGTTCATGTTCAACAAGTCTCAGCTACTACAGTATATGCAACTTACAGTACTTATTATCGATGACATTTTTCTGGATATATGCCTTGTAGGACTCATGTTTTTCTGTCAGTATGTCTTGTTGTAGAATGACAGAAAAACAAGCACAACCATTGTAAAGAAATAAATAATAAAAGAAAAACTCTACAAGGAACTTGCAATTGTATGTTTCAAACAGAGATGGCGCTAGAGAAGCCAAAGTTCCCTAGAGCACCTTTAATAATACTAATAATGTTTTATATTTCAGTGCATGTCACAAGGTTTTGTTGAAATCATTTTCAGAGTCTGGTTGTGGGACGTCTGTTATCCAGGACGAGTATGTTGGACAAACGATCACTTTCCACTGTGAATATGATGATAAGTTTAAAACACACACCAAAGTCTTCTACAGACTGAAAGAGGGTCCTGTCCATGTGCTGAACAGCTCACAATCATCTGAGGAGAAGATCATTCTGTCTGACAGTCATGAAGATCATTTTAATGTGACCATTAGACACATTTCTGCAGACGACGGAGGAGTTTATTTATGTGGAGTGGAGAGATACGGATCAGATCCATCAATTACTCACATAACCTTCATTAAAGAGATTCAGCTGAATGTTAATAGTGAGTTTAGATTATTTTTAATGAAAAAATCCTAACAGCTCTAAATAAGAAATGTAAATCCATCATGACTTTTAATAATTGAATAAATCAAGAAATAAATTTCATTTTGCAGGTGGAATCACTTCTGTCCAGGTTCAGGCCTACTCCAGTAAATCAGTCTTCATCACGTGTAAATTTCCACAAGAGTTCAGAAGAAACAAGAAATTCATCCAGAAAGATTCATCACTGAAGATTGTCGATGATGAACAGAATCAATGGGTCCGTCATGATAAAGTTCACGTGTATGATGATTCCAGTGAAGGACTTCTGAAGGTTTTTATCAGTGATTTAACGGCGGCTGATGAAGGAACGTATAAGTGTGGAGTGAATATCACTCAACTGTTCACTGACGTCAAACTCACAGTAAATCAAGGTAAAGAGATTCTGTCGGGAGATTCATTTTGAACACACTTTATAACAGTTAAAATGAGAAAAAAAGATTTGAACTTTTTTATATTATATATTTTTCATTGTTTTTGTGTATAGTTGGTCATTTTCATGCATCAAGTAAAGCATCTGCTGTTATTGGTGGAAGTGTGAATCTCACCTGCGATTTCCCTGAGAAACACGGCGAGACCTTCAAACACATCTGCAGAGAGAACGAGCAGAAGATATGTGAGAGCATCAGTTCATCAGAGCAGAAACGCTTTGAGTTTTCTGTCAGTACAGCAGGAGTTTTTACAGTGATCATCAGTAATGTGAGCGAGAGAGATGCTGGAGTTTACTGGTGTGGAGCAGAAACCAGAGACACACATCTGACTTCTGTCTCTCTCACCAATCAACATCACCTCACTGTGACCAGTACGTACAGTCACCATAAACCACATAACGTGCATTCATTGCAGGATATAAACACTTTCATTCTCTTTGACTATTAGTGCCTCCAGTGGTCGGACGTGAAGGAGGTTCATCAGAGATCAAATGCCCTTATAATGCAAAACATTCAAGAGAAGTAAAGCAACTTTACAAAGGAAAGTGTTTCACTGAAGATGCTCAAAATATCATTCGATCAGATGAAGCCCATGTTAATAAACCAAAGATTTCAGTAAAGAATGAGACTGAACTCAATCTCTTCACTGTGACCTTGAGTGAGCTGAGAGCAGAGGATGCTGGGATATACTGGTGTGCAGTAAGAGATGAGTTTAATCTTCACACTGAACTCATGATCGTCATGAAAGATGGTGAGGGTGTTTCTGGAGAAAATCTCAATGTTTCTGATCATTCTGTTCTCATACTCATATTTTCTCTCTTCAGCGGTCACTCGTGAAGCGTCTGTCGGAGGATCAGTGTCCATCAGCTGTAAGTTCATCAGGAATCACACGAGTCTCCAGAGGTCGTTTTGCAGAGGAGATCAGCCGAACATCTGTGTCCGAGACGGAGTTCGTGTTTCATCGAATACGAGAACAAATGGGCGATTCTCTCTGACTGATGAAACCTCAGCTGGAGTCTTTACTGTGAACATCAACAACCTGACAGAAGAGGATTCTGGGAAATACTGGTGCGCAGAGGAGAGTTCTGGGTCGTTCGTTTTCATTGAAGTTCATCTACATGTGATCAGAGGTAAAATACTCTTTCATTAAATAAGCTTCTTCAAATGAACACAAAAGAAGATATTTTGAGAGATGTGTTGTTTCGTTCATGCAGTCAAAGTCGGGGTCTAGTGGTGGACTGGCCGTCTGGAGCACCAGGAGTTTTTCCAGTGGGCCGCTGTACAGTGTGGGCCGCCCATTGCTACTTAAATATAAAGAAGGAAATATAGTTAATTTAAGTAGCCTATCTTCCGTTGGCCCAGATGAATGGCCTGCGTTGTTCAATTGAGTAAAAAACATCTAATTTAGCGTGCTCCAACTTAGTGCAGCAGTTTAAAAGCGTTCATCAATGTCAAAATGTTTAAAATAGCCAATCAAATCGAAGGCGGCGGGATTTACTGTTCATAGAAGCTGAGCTGCGAGACAATTTTTAATGCTTGAAGAATGCAAGATGAGGTAAAATATAAGCAACTGAACATGATGAGAAAATACAGCATAAAAAATAGATAAAAATGTTAAATGACAGACATTAATTATAATTAATATTGTCCACTCAGTGTCAAATCACGTTCTGTGGAGTAGTGCCTCTTTTTGGGTGATTTCACTCTAGCCGAGAATCTCCCAGCTCCTAGGAAGTATGACCATATTAGCCCAGTTCTGTCATCACTGCATTGGCTCCCTATTAAACATCGTATAGATTTTAAAATCTTGTTAATTACTTACAAAGCACTAAATGGTTTAGCTCCCCAGTACCTAAGTGAGCTCTTAATGCATTATAGTCCTTCACGTTTATTGCGATCTCAGAATTCAGGCCAGCTGATAATACCTAGAATATCGAAATCAACCGCAGGCGGTAGATCCTTCTGCTATTTAGCACCCAAACTCTGGAACAATCTTCCTATCACTGTTCAGAAAGCAGACACACTCTGTCAGTTTAAATCTAGACTAAAAACACATCTCTTTAAACTTGCATACACATAAACCATTATCTACTTCTATAATTCCAATCATTTAATTGTTAGGCTGCATACATTAGGTCAGCCAGAACCGGGAACACTTACCATAACACATGATGTACTCGCTACATCAGAAGAAGAATGGCGTCTACGCTAATATTAGTCTCTCTCTGTTCATCCTGAGGTTTACTGTAGTCTGCCAGATCCAGGCCATGTCCAGATGAGATGAAGGACCTGCATTTAGACATGATGATAACGCAGTCCTGACATTTCAACTAAACTACCCCCTGTAAACTATTTCCCTTTCCTTTCCCTGTGTATAGATAAAACGTTATCAAAATTATTCCTGTTCGCATAGATCCATGGACACAACCAATTTTTCTGTACTATGCAGACCTGAAAAGTAATTTGGAGATGTCACTTTGTAAAAAAGACCAAGCTTCTGCACACACACACACTCAAACACACAAACCTATAGACTAAACACGTAAATGAACAGCAAGAATGCATTAAAGGTATTCGGTTTTCAGTAGCAAAGGTGTCATTTAAGCGGCTCCTAAGTTAATAATTAACAATTCTTACAACGGAAGTGATTCAATCAAAACCTACTTTAGCTCGATAATAATATTTTCTTACAGCTGCTGAAAAGCCAAAACAATTTCTGTCCATTATTTTCCTTTTGTTACTGTGAAGCTGCTTTGAAACAATCTGTATTGTGAAAAGCACTATATAAATGAAGATGACTTGACTTGGCACTTTCATTTGTGAGGATTATTTGATGAATAGAAAGTTCAAAAGAACAGCATTTATTTGAAATATAAATAATTTGTATAAATTATGAATGTCTTTACGGTCATTTAAATCAATTTAATGTGTGCTTGTTGAATAAAAGTATTTGTTTTATTTTTTTAATCTTACCCCAAACTTTTGAATGGTAGCGTATCACGTTTTCCCACAAAAATCTGAAGCAGCACAACAGTTTTTAACATTGATAATAATCATAAATGTTTCTTGAGCAGCAAAACATCACATTAGATTGATTTCTGAAGGATCATGTGACACTGAAGACTGGAGTAATATGATAATATGAGGGAATTTTCCATATTAATGTTTTATGGTTAAAGGAAATGTCTGTATAGTGATCTGGCAGAACATTACAGGATCTTTTTCCAGTTTTCTATAGTGTGATCATTTTTGGATGTACTGTCTCTTTAAAGCAGCATGCTGTGGTAAAGTCTGATGAACGGTCATGTTCACACCAGCTGAAAACCACATGCAACGGGAAGCACTGAAAACCCTTTTGTTCAAGAAACTTCTTTTGCCTTTTATCTATTTAGTCCAGTAAGGTGCAGAAAGAAAATGTTTCTATTTACAGATTCATTTTACTGCAGATCCCCCATAGATAATCCTTCACCTTTCTGTCAATCCAGACTCGACTAACTATTTGTTGTTGATGCTTTTTTCTGGAGCACACAAGATGTTTTTGAATGTTCACACAGCTCTTTTCCATACAAAGCAAATACAAAATTGATCTAAACTTAAATTATTCACTAAAAAGCTCTTCTGTGTCAACACATATTCAAACAGGTTCGAACATGTTTTTTCTGTGACTTGGCACACTTGATATCTTTTATCCTGATGTAATCTCACACCCTCTACTGTACAATTTAATGTGAACAATCTAATGTGAATTTGCATTTCCTTCAGCCTGAGGGATATTCATTTCACTTCTGGTGTGAAAGGGTCTTTACATTTACCAAAAAGAGAATCTTGTTATAAAACAAACAAACAGCCCAACCCAAATGAGAAAAAGTAATGTAACGCAATTAGTTACTTTGTATAGGGAGTAACACAATATTGCAATTCATTACTTTTAAAAGTAACTTTTCCCAACACTGGTCACTATTATCTTCTGAAGCTGCTTTACAGCTAAAAATTGAATTTGTTTCATAATTGATTAACTTTACAACAAGGGAATTATCCCTTTACCCCAATATTTCGAGGCACCAGCCAATCATGGAAGATTGTTGACTGAATTAATATTTTATAAATTGGAGGTATTTTGTCATCTGAAAAATCTGAAGGATTTGGTGAGATTCGGGCGAGCTTGTTGAGCCTCTGATTATCAACACAAGAATGACACAGTTTACAGTAAAAATGAATTTATTAACAAAAAGATATACAAGAGTAAAATATCACACTCACTAAATACTACTAAGAAAAATGACTAAACTACAAAGAAAATTGAATCAATAATCAAACAGAAATTACAAACTACTAAACAAATGGATATTAACATAATGAATGCCACGTAGATGAGCAACGGATTGGATGAAGCAATGAATGGGTAATTAGCAGTCTATGAGGAGTCAGTTGTGGTCTTTCTGGATGCTGGTATGAAATAGTAAATAAGCATTTACTCTGAATACAGATAACGTGTCTAATGTATCTATCTGTGTACGCTGACCCTAGATAAACAGTCTCTACACAGATAACAATCTCATATAGCAACAACCTAATGCCAAGGCTTTTGGAAAAGGTTTGGTTATCTTATATTTACGTTTCACCTGGTCTGGTGATCAGTCCGGGAATGGGAAACGTTGTCCACTGGTATCCTTCTGTGTGCAGTGGGAGACTGGATTGCTTTCCAACAGCTGCAGAGCTGCACTGAGTGCTGGAGGTCTTTGTGTAATCCAGAGAACTGTAGGTCAGATGGTGGTCGGTCCGCAGGATCTTCTGTAGGTTGGAGGTACTTGAGTTATGCAGGTCAAAAGTCAAAGTCCTGGACATAAGCAGTTGGGCTAATTGAAGGTCCGTGCGGTGAAAGGTTCACTCGCAAGAGTCTCACCTTGGTCGTGCTGTTGTTCTTCTCTCGTCAGGTCAGAAACTCAGAACAAGGGTTTGTTCACTTGGGAAAGCCATTATTCCATTCTGTTGGGGAGGGGATTACTAATCCTCGCCTTTTCTGCTCTGCTGTGATTGGGTCGTAGCACCCCAGGTCCCATTTTTTGGTGATTTCAAGCCAATATGTTTAGAAATTGTCTCTTTTTTTATTTCATCAGTACACAATAAACTTTTCTGTTTTCAGTATATCATTGTAAACATACCCCCTGTAAATAATAAATAATAATATCATAATAATAAATAATAATAATTTGTTCCTCTAATTTGACCATCGGTGCTCTATAATTGTGTATTTTCAGAAACGACGACATCTTACACTGAAAGAGAAACATCCCAGGTTGAAGAAATCTCTGGTAAGATCCAAAAGATCACTTGCTCTTTCTGAGATGAAGGTGATCTTATGATATAAAGATGAGTGTCAGATATACAGCGTGTGTATGAATATTTGAAGAGTTAATTTGCAAAAACTGATAATGCCATTTAAAAAAAAAAAAAAAAAAACATACTGTCAATGAACTTTAATATTGTAAGAGTTATTATTACTTAATCAAAACAACCAGTATATCGTTATACCCTCTGTAAATAATAAAATAATTTATTCCTCTAATTTGACAATCGTGCTCTATGATTGTGTTTTTTTTTCAGAAATGACATCATCTGAAACTGAAAGAGAAACATCCCACGACAAAGAAAAATATGGTAAGATCCAAAAGATGTGTTTCTCAGTTTGAATGAATGTAATTCTATGATATAAATGTTAAGCGTTGGATGTACAGCATGTGCATGAATGCTTGTATATGTCATAGTCTCACCCTGTTTCTCCATGACAATCCCTTTGTGTGATTTCTTGACAGAATTTGTTCCTCTATTTGGTTTAACTAATACAATCTATGATTGTGTATTTTCAGAAATTACGTCACCTGACACTGAAAGAGTAACATCCCAGGATAAAGAAATGTCTGGTAAGATCCAACAGATCCATTTCTCAGTTTGAGTTGAACATGATCTTATGATAAATATGAGTTTGTTTTTGTTGTTGCTGCATTATTTCACAAAAGATGATTTTTGAACACACAGTTCTTTCAAAATCCCTTTCAAAGTAAGTTCACTCTGCGGCCATATTTGCACTTCCTCCAGGCGGCTATACAGTTGCATTCTTGCATTCCATGTAAAAAGTCTGGGAAGTAAAAAAAAAAAAAAAAGCCAATGCGACTCAAGCTTTAGTGTGTCCGTAGAGGGTTGTCAGAATTTGTTCCTGTTCCAAAGAAAAGACTGGTAAGTTCCAACAGATCCGTTGCTCAGTTTGAGATGAAAGTGATGAGAGTTGGATTTTTATCTTTCTCTTTCTTGAGCAATGCACAAATGTTCACTGAAAACACTTGCAATTGCTGAAAAAGAAATAAAATAACAAAAGTCAAGGGTCAAGAGCCCAACTAAATCAAACACTGATCACCATTCAAATAAAAAAATTTCAATAAAATATCACCTAAACCTCTGTTTATAAGAGCTTCTGTAGACGTGTGACAGAAATAAAGTCAGTCTGGTTAGTAATAAGTGAAGCTGGTAATGCTGTTTGTGGAGTTGTTTGATCAGGGGCCGTATTCACAAAACATTTTATCTTACCACTAAGAGTTCTCCTAAATAGCAGTAAAAGTTCTTAGCTAAGAGTTTTCTCTTAAAACCTATTTACAAAGCTGCTGAGACAAACTTTTACTAAGGAATAGACTGAAGTCTTAAGCTAAGAGTAAGGGCGGGGTTGACCTCGTGGCTATGGAGTAAACACAGTGATTGGCTGATGGGGAGGAGTCAGCGATTTAATCATAGAAATATTGTAGAATGAGGTGTCATGTTTCCATATTAAAATAAAGGTTTTAAAATACAAATGTTGCATTATTCAAATAAATATTTTTTAATAAAAATGTTGCCATATTGTTGCCATAAAGGTTTTAAAATGTAGGCTAAGTGTCACTAATTAAACTAGTATATACAGTTAATTGTATGTCTGCATCTCAACAGAATGCAGAATTCAAGCGACAAATTATGTTTTCTAAACAAAGTTTGGGAGAAACACATTCAAACGGTCTAATCAGCTCGAGAGGAGGAATATATACACAGACGAGAGCTGACTCGCCTATTGTTACTTTGACAGTTTTCTGCATCCCTCTGCCACACCGCTCCTCACTCTCGGCTGGGGATACAGGGAGAAATTTGGGCTAAATTCCAAGCTCGGAGCCCTCATTCCCCTTGGACAGCACACCAAATATGCTTATTATATATATATATATATATATATATATATATGTTTTACTCTATTTAATCATTTGTAAGTGTGAACTCATGAAAACCATTGCCACAGGTAATCAGACAATATTTATTTATTTGTTAAAGTTTTTTTTTGCCATCTCATTGTAGATTCAAATCTATAAATCAAAATGTATTGCATTTATGAAGAAAAGGTTCAGCACCTAAGGCTCTGTTGCTATTGCCTCAATGGTGTTCAGTGTCTTTGGGTGGATTAGGACTGTTTGTGATTTGCTCTTAGTGACTTAGGAGTCCTCTTGACTACTCCTAACGTTTCACAGACTTAGGAGCTAGTTTTAGCGCTAAAATGCTTTGTGAAATACTCTTAGAGCAAAAATTTAGGAGTCCTAAAATTAGGACTGACACGCCCATTATTTTTAAGAGTTTCTACCAAATCTGCAAGTTAGGAGCTACTTTTAGCCTTAAGATGTTTTGTGAATACGGCCCCTGATCTTCAGAGGTTTAATGTCTTTTATCTTCAGTTGATTTCAAGGCTGTGACTGGAAGTCAGTTGTAGTTTCTTGTTTCTTGTTCTTGTTGTTTCTCTTTCCTTCATTGATTCTGCTTATTAAAAGCAGGTGTTTGAATGTTTCAGCAAAATCCTACTAACCTTTAAATCATGTTCTATTAACATTAAGGAAGCTGGACATTTTTAAATACTTGGAATTTAAAAAAAAAAAAAAAAAACAGTGTTGATTTATAACATAATGCTAAGTTGTTAGTAAAAAATTAAGTTGAAAGAATGTTTCAGGAACACCATACTAACCTTAAAAAAAAAAAAAAAAAAAAAAAAAAAAAAACTTCCAGTAACAACAAGAAAACTGATTTTAATGAGATTTTAATGTTTCCAACCAAAACTGAACATTTGGAAAATATTATTCAAACAATCACATTTGTGTTCCACAGGAGATCTGAGTAAATAATGACAGAATTTGTTCCTCTAATCAATTTGACCATCGGTGCTCTTTGATTGTGTATTTTTAGAAAGAACATCATCTGACACTGAAAGAGAAACATCCCAGGATAAAGAAAAGTCTGGTAAGATCCAACAGATCCGCTTCTTAGTTTGAGTTGAAAGTGATCACATGACACAGCTATAAAGATGAGTGTCAGATGTACAGCATGTGTGTGAATGCTTGTAGATGAATGTCATGTGATCACCTTGACAATCTCTTTGTGTGATTTCAGGCTCTTCTATGATAGTTGCTGTTTCTGTGGGTTTGATCCTGCTGGCTGTGTGTTTAGTGCTCGTGTTGTTCAAAATAAAATACAACCGTAAACACGGTGAGACACTCAAGCTACTGCATCTGAGTTTGTCTCCCTCTGCTGTTCAGAAATACACAGTTAAAATCATCTTGTCTTTTCTCAGTCTCAGATGTTGCTCTTGTTCACACAGGAATCATTTCATCATCAGACAGAAGAGAGACAGGAGATCATGATATGGTGAGTTTCAGAACTGATCTGTGCTTCAATATGTTCAAGGTTGCCATCTCTCAGGTGTTTGGTGTGAGATGTGTTCAGGCTCTGTCTCACGCTCTTTTGCTGTCCAAGTGAATCTCACGCCAAATTAAAAAAGCTAACGTGCTGCACAGACGGTTTGACATCAAGAATCGTGCGAGCGTATTGTGGTATTTTGATGTCATATGCCATTCGGTCTGTGCAGCGCTGCATGAAGTTGAACACATGTATTGACAAGGTATGGTATAACCAGTATTTCCCACACTGACAGAGGTGACAGAGGGAGTATGCAACAAAATGCTGTTCTGCCATTCATTCAGTTCCAGCTAAAGTCAAAAGTTGGCAAAACTGATACGTGAGAAGTTGGATTGTATATGCTGTACACCTTTGAACTAAGACTTTTCTTCTTACAGGCTCAAGAAGAGATTCAAGACTCAGATCCTGCATCAACTCCTCTCTATTCGACTGTCCAGTTACCCACAATCCTCTCTGATTCACAGAATCCACTTTACTCTACAGTACAATTACCCACAATCCTCTCTGATTCACAGAATCCACTTTACTCTACAGTACAATTACCCACAAACCCCTCTGATTTACAGAATCCACTTAACTCTACAGGACAGTTACCCACAATCCCCTCTGATGGACCGCTGTATTCTGCTGTCAGTTTCCAGAAGCATGAAGAGTCTCTCAGTGACGCTACAGTGTCCTTCAGTAACAACGAGATTCACTCTGATTATGCATCTGTCAAACACAGCATCACACCAAACTAATATTACCACTGGAGTTTAGTTTTTAATTCAAATCAAGAATCATGTCAGTGACTGAGAATATAATTACTGAGCAACAATCATTCGGTTTCATTGAGCAAATTATTCAGCAGTTACAGGTCACTGTTGGGAACCGTTGACTTCTGTTGTTGTTGTTGTTTTTGTTGTTGGTTTTTTTTTGTTTTTTTTTTTATCTTCAATCTTTGTGAGCATCAGTTCATCAGAAGTGAAGCATTATGTTGTGAGCAATAAGATGTGATGAGCGCTGCAGCTCGGATCAAGAGAAAGAAAATATCTGTAATAACAATTTATCATTATAAATGTACTTGATGTCATACATGTCAGTGTGTTTTACTGGGATGTGATGTTTATCACGCTGAGAAAAATAAGCCTCATTTACAAGCCTCCTTTGCTAACTTTAATATATTTTAGAAATGTGAAACTGTAAATAGATATTTAAAAATGTAATTACAACTTAAAAAAGTACTGTGAATTGCTAATACTGAGCAGCAGAATATATATATATATATATATATATAAAAACTTCAAAAGAACAAATAAAACAATACTCTGCCTCTGTTTTTAGTAAATTATATTAATAATCATGCTTGTGTTCTGCTTTGAATTGTTTGTATTTTACTTTAATTATCAATAAAAAATTTCTGCTCAATAAATGTATATTTATGCAATCCTGCAGCCGTTTTCATCGATCATTCTGGCATCAGATATAAAGGTCACTGGAGTGACTTTTCTAGTCTTGGTTTGCTGATTACTTAAATATTAAATTATATTTCACCTGTAATTGAAACCAACCGTAGATGATTCAACAGTTCAACATTCGTCATTTTCACAGAGCCAACAATATTCGTAATATACAATGCCTCGTATTATAAAACTAGATTAGGAAACAAGCTCTATCAGAGGAGAAAAGAGAGGTGTGTGTGTGTGTGTGTGTGTGTGTGTGTGTGTGTGTGTGTGTGTGTGTGTGTGTGTGTGTGTGTGTGTGTGTGTGTGTGTGTGTGTGTGTGTGGCATTGGTTTAAGGGTGTTGATGGTTAAATGAAAGAGATGTGTTGGTCATTGAACACTAACATTACTTGGTTGCTGTCAAAAAATAACAATAAAAATAAATTACAAGCAAACAGTAAATGCTCGCTCTCTGTCATTATATTTTGGACCATTGGATACCTGATATTTCTTTAAACCAGTAGGTCCTGGACCTGAATGGACTCTATGCCCTGTCACTTCCGTGTTTTCCTCAGGCAGACTATTTAAATCCGGAGCTGCACCAGAAGTCATTGTTCCTTACGCAGAGCTTTCAAATAACAGAGTAGAAGATGACTTCAGCTTACAAGAACTTCTCCGGATTACTGTAAATGATGTTCATCACATTGCGAGTCTGTCATCCTTGTGTTTTATCTTTGAATGTGTTAAGTGTGAACACACCATGCTAATGCCTGATTAATAGTGTAGAGACCTAGAGGGAACGTCCTATAATAATAGTCCCCTAAACATTCCCAGAACCTCCTGAATGTTCCCCAAAGATCCACAAATAACTTCCCTCAAACCTTAAAAGAACTCCACATCTGTCTCTGAACGTTACCAGGTGACGTCCTTGACATCATCCCCTTGTCAAACAATACTAAAGGATTCCAATAAGAAAATTTTACTATTTTAATTAGAATTTCTATCATATTTTGGAACCATTCCTGTAAGATTCCTATAGGACTTGTATTATAGACATAAATATATAGTTTTTGGGAAAGTGTACAAAGGATTTGGTTCTTATTCTGTTCATCTTCTTTGCAGCATCTTGTTACTGAGACAATGTACACTGTGGGAAATGTTAAAAAAGGTGAAATTCATGGCATTAAATATCCAAATTTATATTTTAACTTTCCTTAAATGTCTCAAAATAAATACAAAAAATAAATAAATCACCGCATTTCACAAATATCTCCAGGATCATTATTGTGAAACAGCATGCATGAGCTAATGTCAGTACTGTATCACTGCATCAACTACAGCAGTGCTTCTCAATCCTGTCCTGAACCCCTCACCGCTGCTGTTTGGATCAGACACGCCCAACTCAAGTACTCATGAGCTGATGAGCAGAATCAGGTGTGTTAAATGAGAGACATACAACATTAAATGAATTCATTATGATCAATGCATCACTTATTATTGTAAAACTGTGGTAAAACATTGATGCTTTGGTTTGAAATCTTTAAGTGAACAATAAAAATGCCAACAAACGGCCACTTTTATCATGTTCGTTTTGTGATCTCGCTATTGTTTTCTTTCTGAGTTGTTTTCTGATAAAACTTCCATTTGTTGGTGAAATGATGGTTTGTGTGACGTTGATCCAGAGAGGAGTGTTACGGGCGGGTTTTAGTGAAGATCTGCGGTGCTTCTGGCCCGAGGGAGGAAACACAGCGTGGTTTTGGGCTCGGTGCTGATTTGGCCATGAGGGCCAGTGACTGTTATAAGAAATGTCCATTTCCAGGGAAGGGAAATATCGTTCTTACTCTACAGTTCTACTCAGAGCGTGTAAAATCTGCATGATCAGGGACTCCAGTATATGAGCATGAACTAGAAACAACTATAGGTGTGACACAAACAAGACTTTATTAACTAAACACTTAAATTATTCTAACATACAAACACATACATGTAATTTAGCGATGGATAGAGAGCTGAAGCAGAATAGCATGTAATAACATCAGTGTGACGGTGTAAAATAAGCCCAGAATTTCTTTAGGCTGAACTAAAATGAATTTGGCACGATGTGGTAAATGACCGTGGTGTAATCCGAGTCAATCTCCTCGTTGCTGAAGGCGAGAGCAGCGTCACTGAGAGACTCTTCATGCTTCTGGAAACTGACAGCAGTGCACAGGAGCCCATCAGAGGGGATTGTGGGTAATTGTGCTGGAGTCGATGAAACGATGCCTGTGTGAATGAGCAGAGAAAGTGTGAGGTTGATCTGTGTGTGTGTTTCTGAACAGCAGAGGGCGACAAACTCAGATTTATTAAAATGCAGTAGCTTGAGTGTCTCACCGTGTTTACGGTTGTATTTTATTTTGAGCAACACGAGCACTAAACACACAGCCAGCAGGATCAAACCCACAGAAACAGCAACTATCATAGAAGAGCCTGAAATCAAGCAAAGAGATTGTCAAGGTGATCACATGACATTCATCTACAAGCATTCATATGCTGTACATCTGACACTCATGTTTAATGCTTTATCATGTGATCACTTTCATCTCAAACTGAAAAATGGATCTGTTGGATCTTACCAGACTTTTCTTTATCCTGGGATGTTTCTCTTTCAGTGTCAGATGTTTCTGAAAATACACAATCATAAAGCACAAATGGTCAAATTAGAGGAACAAATTCAGTCAAGAAATCACACAAAGAGATTGTCACCGAGAAACAAGGTGATCACATGACATTCATCTACAAGCATTCATACACACGCTGTACATCTGACACTCATCTTTATATCATAACTTTCAACTCAAACTGAGAAACGGATCTGTTAGATTTTACCAGACTTTTCTTTATCCTGGGATGTTACTCCTTCAGTGTAAGATGTCGTCGTTTCTGAAAATACACAATCATAGAGCACAAATGGTCAAATTAGAGGAACAAATTCTGTCAGGAAATCACACAAAGGCATTATCACTGAGAAACAAGGTGAGACTATGACATTCATCTAGCAGTCATACACACGCTGTACATCTGACACTCATTATATATTCATAAGATCACTTTCATCTCAAACTGAGAAATGGATCTGTTAGATTTTACCAGACTTTTCTTTATCCTGGGATGTTTCTCTTTCAGTGTAAGATGACGTCGTTTCTGAAAATACACATGGTCAAGTTTATTGATTGTCAAATTTATTGAAGGGACGAATTCTGTCATTATTTACTCAGATGTTTTGTGGAACACAAATGCAATTTTGCTTGACAATTTTTTTTTTTATACAATTACATTTATGCATTTAGCAAAAAATTCCACAGAAGTGCACATGTGACTTATTTCATATCTTGTAAAGCTGTCTGATAATGTGTGACAAAACAAACAGACACAAATTTATCATTGAAATCACTTGAGCATATTCAAAACTGGCACATACTCAATGTCTTAAATAACAAGACCTGTCGGGATATATGGAAGCACACAAAAACTCTTCAGTGCATAACGATTCACATTTAGATTAATTCTGTATTTTCATTGTATAGATGAGATCTGTGTGAATGTTAAAATAACATCTTTTTGTGCTCCACAAAACAACAACAACAAAAAAGAAACGGCATCAACACAAAGTCAGACGGACCTTTCCACAGTAAAACACAAGCCAGCTGGCACAGTACGTCAAATCATCGGTCAGAGGTCAAATTTTGGTTGAAAATGAAAATCACAGCTAAACACAACATTTGTTTGATGTCTAGCTCCAACATCAGTCAGACGTCAAATTTTGGTTGAAATTAGCTCCACACTGTAAAATAAATAAATAATAAATAAATAAATAAGAGTAGGGAGAAATGAATGGCAGCACATTAAATCATTCAAGATCTCAGCATAGGTTGGTGCTAATTTGAATATTTTTTAACATTAGTTTTCTCTGGCTGTTGTAACTGTGTTTGTGTTTGTTATAACATACACAGTTAAAGCAGCTAGAGAAAAAAATATGTTAAAAAGACAAGAGTCAAAACAAAAGACTTTAAACGAAACATTTTCAATAAGACATCAACATCTAAACCTCTGTTAATTCTCAATAAGAGCTTCTGTAGACAGAAATAAAGTGTTTTTGTGTGTGTGTCAGTGTTGGTGCTCGATGTCAAACAAGCATTGAGTTAAGCTGATTATCATTTTCAACCAATATTTGACATCTGACCAATGTCTTCCTGATGATACATTGATGTCCAGTGACCTCTCTGTGTCTAAACATTGGGTTTAGAGGTCAATCCCATGTTCATTTTCAACCAAAATTAAACGTCTGACCGACCGAGTCTACATCCTGTGCCTGCTGGATCTGTAAGAAACGCTTTCTTTCTGCACGTTACTGAACTAAAGAACTAAAACACAAAAGCAGCAGCCAGTTTTTCTTAAGTGTTTTTATCTGTGGTTTTCAGCTGGTGTGAACATGACCGTTCATCAGACTTTACCACAGCGTGCTGCTTTAAAGAGACAGTACATCCAAAAATGATCACACTGAAAGAAAACATCTGTAGAAAGTTGGGCTGCACGATTATATATTTTATACATATTTTATCAGGATTATGATTTCTGCTTCTCTAAAAGTAATTGTTGTGATTTTGGCCCATTGGTTAAACTTTATAAGACATTTCAGTTGTATTGCATTGGTAACAAGCCTTCACAACCTCTCATGTGTGCGGTTGCCAGACGTCAAGAGTTTAAATCCCCCAAACAAGTTCTCTTAAAAAGGATACATGTAATGTCTGAGTTTTACTTTATCTTTGCAATCTGGCAACCATGTGCACATGCTCTCTACACTGTGAAAACACCACTGATGATCTGAAAACATTGATGAACGTGAGTTTATCGATCTCCATTGAGATATTCTGCTCAAATGAAGGTGTTGTTCAGTCCGTCTGTTCCTTCACGAGTTTTACTGTGGCTGAATCTGCCATCAAACCTTCAGTTACTGTAATAAATCCAAACATGGATCTCAACTTATTTGTTTCTGACTGTAGTTGCTGAATAAATGCACTTAAACAGCCTCTGTGTGACTATACAGAGAAAAACATTAACATCATTTGAAATCACTATTAGTAATTTCACTGTTTTAGGTTTTGAGAGAAACTCATTATGGTTTTACCAGTTTAAAGAGTGTGTTAATGTATATGATATAATTAATCTGATGATTTTCACTTACTTGAAAGTGCAATAATTGTGAATAAATGTAAAAATAAATTTATCAAATTACAACAATCAAGACAAATTATTGTAATTATAATTTTTAAGCAAAAAACAATTGTTATTATCAGATTAATTAATATTTTACCTCTGATCACATGTAGATGAACTTCAGTGAATATGTACGACCCAGAACTCTCCTCTGCGCACCAGTATTTCCCAGAATCCTCTTCTGTCAGATCGGTGATGTTCACAGTAAAGACTCCAGCTGAGGTTTCATCAGTCACAGAGAATCGGCCATTTGTTCTCATATTCGATGAAACACGAACTCCGTCTCGCACACAGATGTTCGGCTGATCTCCTCTGCAGAAAATCCTCGTGTGATTCCTGATGAACTTACAGCTGATGGACACTGATCCTCCGACAGACGCTTCACGAGTGACCGCTGAAGAGAGAAAATATGAGTATGAGAACAGAATGATCAGAAACATTGAGATTTTCTCCAGAAACACCTCACCATCTTTCATGACGATCATGAGTTCAGTGTGAAGATTAAACTCATCTCTTACTGCACACCAGTATATCCCAGCATCCTCTGCTCTCAGCTCACTCAAGGTCACAGTGAAGAGATTGAGTTCAGTCTCATTCTTTACTGAAATCTTTGTTTTATTCTCATGGGATTCATCTGATTTAATTATTTTTTGAGCACCTTCAGTGAAACACTTTCCTTTGTAAAGTTGCTTTACTTCTCTTGAATGTTTTGCATTATAAGGGCATTTGATCTCTGATGAACCTCCTTCACGTCCGACCACTGGAGGCACTAATAGTCAAGAGAATGAAAGTGTTTATATCCTACAATGAATGCACGTTATGTGGTTTATGGTGACTGTACGTACTGGTCACAGTGAGGTGATGTTGATTGGTGAGAGAGACAGAAGTCAGATGTGTGTCTCTGGTTTCTGCTCCACACCAGTAAACTCCAGCATCTCTCTCGCTCACATTACTGATGATCACTGTAAAAACTCCTGCTGTACTGACAGAAAACTCAAAGCGTTTCTGCTCTGATGAACTGATGCTCTCACATATCTTCTGCTCGTTCTCTCTGCAGATGTGTTTGAAGGTCTCGCCGTGTTTCTCAGGGAAATCGCAGGTGAGTTTCACACTTTCACCAATAACAGCAGATGCTTTACTTGATGCACAGAAATGACCAACTATACACAAAAACAATGAAAAATATATAATATAAAAAAGTTCAAATCTTTTTTTCTCATTTTAACTGTTATAAAGTGTGTTCAAAATGAATCTCCCGACAGAATCTCTTTACCTTGATTTACTGTCAGTTTGACGTCAGTGAACAGATGAACGATATTCACTCCACACCTGTACGTTCCTCCATCATTTTCAGTTAAATCACTGATAAAAACCTTCAGAAGTCCTTCACTGGAATCATCATACACGTGAACTTTATCATGACGGACCCATTGATTCTGTTCATCAACAATAATCTTCTGTGATGAATCTTTCTGGATGAATTTCTTGTTTCTTCTGAACTCTTGTGGAAATTTACACGTGATGAAGACTGATTTACTGGAGTAGGCCTGAACCTGGACAGAAGCTATTCGACCTGCAAAATGAAATTTATTTCTTGATTTATTCAATTATTAAAAGTCATGATGGATTTACATTTCTTATTTAGAGCTGTTAGGATTTTTTCATTAAAAATAATCTAAACTCACTACAAACATTCAGCTCAATCTCTTTAATGAAGGTTATGTGAGTAATTGATGGATCTGATCCGTATCTCTCCACTCCACATAAATAAACTCCTCCGTCGTCTGCAGAAATGTGTCTAATGGTCACAGTAATCTGATCTTCATGACTGTCAGACAGAATGATCTTCTCCTCAGATGATTGTGATGATTGTGAGCTGTTCAGCACATGGACAGGACCCTCTTTCAGTCTGTAGAAGACTTTGGTGTGTGTTTTAAACTTTTCATCATATTCACAGTGGAAAGTGATTGTTTGTCCAACATACTCGTCCAGGATAACAGACGTCCCACAACCAGACTCTGAAAATGATTTCAACAAATCCTTGTGACATGCACTGAAATATGAAACATCACAGTATGCAGACTCTGTCCGTCAGACGTCAAATATTGGTTGAAAATGATAATAGGGTTGACATCTTAACTTAACATTTATTTGACACCAAGCTCTAACGTTGGGCAGATGACGAATCAGTTGAAATAAAGCCCCCGGAAAAAAACAAAAAAACAAAACAAAAAAAAAACTCTTAAAAAAGGTGACATGCATGGTAGTATATATAGTAACAAGAAAAGGGTAAAATGCATGTCTACTTATTGATGATAAAGATATAATCATCATATACTGGCCTGATTCACTGATGTCAGTCTAATCTGTTGTATTATCATTTTGTATTATTAATTACAAGTCTATAATTCTATAATGTTTATGTAAAAATATATCCATATCCAAGTTATGAAGTAAAATATCTAGCTTCCACCAGACTGCCTTCTGTATTCAACTTATGAAGAAAGTGTAATTTCGATTTGAAAGTTAATTAATGCTAAACGTTTGTCACCCTGTGTAATTTTTATTTTATTTATTTATTTATTTTTAAATTGACGTTTAGATATCAACCAGATTTTCATTTTCAATCAAAATTTGTTGTCTGACCAATTTTGGATTAGTTGGACTTTACATTGATGTACTGTGCCAGACGGGAAGAAACATGAATGACAATTTTTCCAGCATAATTCAACCCAGCAGCTCAAATTATGAATTTTTATTATAAGCTTATGGTTGTGAATCAGGGTAGGGCATGAAAACTGTTTTGAACTTTGATTTACTTGCTCAGTAATTCATTTTTGTTCAATTTTATGTACCTTTAATAATATATAAAATAATTGCTGTAGTAAGTTATAAAGTGTCACACGTACCTCTGTTCACCTTTAACTCAACATCACGACTCCATGTCTGATTGTTTCCACATGTATATTTCCCATCATCCTCTCCGTTGAGGTTCCTGATAAACACTGTGAAGAATCTGCTGTTTCCATCATCATACAGAGCGAATCTCCCGTTATAATCCCAGCGACGCTGAAGCTCAGAACTGATGCCCATCTTACAGCTCCTGTCTCTGCAGAAATACTTCCCTTTATGCTGATCATTCTGGTTCTTGTACGGGCACTTGAACATCAAACTCCCTCCAGCGCATCCAATCACACTGAAACAAAGTACCTGACCTGACAAACACAAGTTCATTTGCTCTGGGTTATTATATATCATCAATCTAGATAATATAATATATTATTTGACCCAGACTGACCAGTGAAGAACTGACCTGAGATCAGGCAGAGAGTGATGAAGATGAAGATGATGATGGCAGCCCTCATTCCAGATTAACTTCAGTCTCACAGATATTCAGAGAGAGCAATGTATCAGATCACATATAAATGTACGTACATCATCCGTTGATCTTTTTCTCATGTCTCTGCTTCCTTATTCTCTATAAATTCTCTTCCTTATTCCACCCATCTGCACCACTAACAGGGTGGTACGTGTGGTGAATGTGTGAAAGACATGCAGAGAAACATAGAAGCAGATGACAGATCACTAAAATGAGTGACACAGAAGTCTCTGTCCTTAAAACACAAATGCAAAGCAAACAAAAACTGATCTGAAGCGATGAGTGATGATGGTGCTCAAGATTACAAACAGCACAGCATGAAAAACAATGAGAAAAACTAGATTATGAGAACCGGTAGAGGCCTGTAGTCGTCACTGGGGGAAATCAGAGAAGAATTGACATGAGGGGGAAAAAAATACTTTCTATAGTTTTAAAGTCAGCATGGACTGAAAAATCAGCCTGTTTTTTGAATGCTCATAAGCACATTATTGTAAATGATTCACAATAATAATTTAGGATGTGCACAGTATAGTTGAGATGAAAACTAAATGCCAATGAGCAGCAGCATGTCACCATAAACTGTAGGCCTACTGTATAAAGGGAGTCTTTTCCCCAGAGTCTTTCTCAGGAAGACAGGGAAGTAACCCTGGTGTAAAATAGTCCCTACATCACAACCCCAAACTGAATTACTGGTTCAAAACAAATAATTCGCAAAGGTTTTGAAGCTTCATGAAGCAGTGTTTTGATAGCTCTCATCACTAGTTTTCTGAATGACGACATGTTGACCATTCCAAGATGGCGTGAACATCGAATTGTCTGTAGTGGTCGAATGTGGCATCAATGTATACATTTCTATGGTTCTATCCTGCTTATTTTAATGTAAGAGCGGCTCTGCCATTTCTAACTTGAACAGGCTTCCAGTCTCATATGCTTCCAGTTATTTTAGCTCCACAAAAACTGTTTATTCTGCTTGATACTGCAAACTTGTACATGATGATATGGCTTCTTTTTTTTTACAACAGTTATTTCTGGTTCTTGAATCTGATGATATCTGGCTGAGAGGTCTTTCCAGCCATGCAATATTCTACTGGTATCACCGCGGGAGCCGTTTCACCATTTGTATAACTCCGCTTGCTGCGTTTCTCACAGCGAGTGTCATGATAAACAAATGCCATAATTTTACAAATCACCACCTTTGGAATTATAAGATTTTATCTGCATTCTGAGCGGTTTTGAGATTTGAGTGAAGTTTTTGCATTCCATTGGACTTTGTAGATACAACTTTTTTATTTTCTAAAAAAGTTCCAAAATGTAGACAACTTTAAAAAAAAAAAAAAAAAAATCACATAATGTAAATAAGTTTTAAATCATATAATAAGAATATATATGTAAATAGCTCAATAAAAACTCCTGAATAACTCATCAGATTTTGTGATTTTCGTGATGAAGGCAGGATGAAGCTGTACACCCTTCAGCTGTCTTTGTGTGTGTGTGTTTAGATTAATATACTGATGTGTCATCTGTAGTGTTGAGCGTCAGCCTGTGAGATCACCGATATATCGCTGGAAATGAGAATAGTTTACTATCATTTGGTGATGGTGACGATGAAGAAAAATGTCACGTTGCATAGAAATATTTCACCCAAAAGGCAAGCCCATGGATACTGCATGCAATTTGCAAACTTTGCACGAGAGCCGATGAAGGAGTCTCTACAGTTAAAGCGAAAGCTTCTTTTAGCATCAGACGCTGCATTAACAGCACACTGATTCTCTCAGACGCTTTGAGATCTGAATCTACCTCACTGCTGATAATGATAGATATCTTAATATTTCTCTTGTGGACCATTCAATAGAGATACAAAGACACTCTGTGAATAGATCACCCTGCAATTCACTTTTGATGTGGGATGTAGTTTTGTAGTCTGTTTTAAAAACATTTTCTTTGAGGAGTGTTCAATATTCATACAAGTGTGGTTATGGTGATGAATACTTGGTACTATGGTGATGCATGTCTTTCACACATTTCATCACATCGCCCTGTTAGCTTGCATATGGGTGGCACCATTATAGAGAATAAGGAAATAGAGACGTGAGAAAGACCAAAAGAGGATGTGTGTACTTCTGATGATAGTCACATTCTTACATCATATTCAAGGAACACTTGATCAGTTTTTGCTGTCGCTGGATTGTGATCGGATCTGTTTTTTCTCTGGATATCTGTGAGACTGAAGTCAGTCTGGAATGAGGGCTGCCATCATCATCTTCATCTTCATCACACTCTGCCTGATCTCAGGTCAGTTCTTCACTGGTCAGTCTGGCTCAAATAATATATTATATGATCTAGACTGATGAAATATAATAACCCAGAGCAAATGAACTTGTGTTTGTCAGGTCAGGTACTTTGTTTCAGTGTGTTTGGATGCGCTGGAGGGAGTTTGATGTTCAAGTGTTTGTACAAGAAACAGAATGATCAGCATAAAGGGAAGTATTTCTGCAGAGACAGGAGCTGTAAGATTGGCATCAGTTCTGAGCTTCAGCGTCGCTGGGATTATAACGGGAGATTCGCTCTGTATGATGATGGAAACAGCAGATTCTTCACAGTGTTTATCAGGAACCTCAACGGAGAGGATGATGGGAAATATGCATGTGGAAACAATCAGAAATCTCATGATGTTGATTTAGAGGTGAACAGAGGTACGTGTGACACTTTATAACTTACTACAGCAAATATTTTATTATAGTACGATTAAAGGTGCACTACTGAAGATTTTTGACTAAAAATGAACAAAAATGAATTACTAAGCACATAAATCGATATTCAAAACCGTTTCCATGCCTTGCACTGATTCACAACAGTAAATGTATTATAATAATTCATACTTTGAGCTGTCAGGTCAGATTATACATTATGAAAATGTCAGTTCATTCATCTTTGTATGTTCATGTCCCTTCTGTAAAAAGAAAACAGACTATATGTAAATTACTTGTTCAGATGATATTTTTAGGATATTTTAGATGTATATTTTTCTGTCAATATGTCTTGACAACAGATCACAGGCAACCTTAAATACCTATAAACAACCAAAACCCATGAAAAAAAAAATACTTAGAAAAGAACTTGCAGATTTGTGTTTCAAACAGAGATGGTGATAGAGAGGCCAAACTTCCCTAGTGCACCTTTAATAACACTAGGCCTGGTTTCACAGACAGGGCATAAGCCCAGGATACACTACGCTGAATTCAAAGAGCTAGCAGCGAGAAAAACCAACAGTGTTTCAGTCTCGTGTCGGCT
The DNA here is from genome assembly GCF_024489055.1 of Chanodichthys erythropterus. Taxonomy (NCBI): domain Eukaryota; kingdom Metazoa; phylum Chordata; class Actinopteri; order Cypriniformes; family Xenocyprididae; genus Chanodichthys; species Chanodichthys erythropterus. The sequence continues at coordinate 53,994,734 of NC_090232.1, forward strand.
GCGTGAACACACAGCACAGATTACAGCTGACTAGCATGTGTGTTCTGAGCCTGTGTGTAAGGAACTGTCTATATCAGCAGGTGTCAATAATCGATATTTGTCATTCAAAACCCAGATAGCAACACTGTGTCGGCCCAAATCCGGCCCACATCTGGCACATGCGGGATGATGAGCAGAAACACAAGAACTACAACTGACTTCAGTCACAGCCTTAGAGGAAATCAACTAAAGATAATAATAAATATTTCTGCAATACAGCTCAAGCTCATGTCACAGAAACACAGGGTTTGTAATGTTAGTGTATTAATGGCGCAAAACATTTTTTTTCATCTAAACAACAACATTGATTAGTTAAATCACCAACGGCTAACAGCCAACACCTGATCTCATTTCAATTTTTATTGCTGCTGCTAATGTGTTTGGTAAACACACTACCACAGCAGTCAGAAAAGACAGTTATATATGTATAAAGTTAAGAGGCCAACTAATGGAAATATCAATCACCATCATGGTAACCTCAAATGTAACAAACGAGTTAAACTTCTGTTAATTCTCAATAAGAGCTTCTGTAAACGTGTGACAGAAATAAAGTCAGTCAAGTTAGTAATAAGTGAAGCTGGTAATGCTATTTGTGGAGTTGTTGAATCAGATCTTCAGAGATTTCATGTCTTTTATCTTTAGTTGATTTCCTCTAAGGCTGTGACTGAAGTCAGTTGTAGTTCTTGTGTTTCTGCTCATCTCTTTTTTTCTTCTTTCCCTCAGTGATTCTGCTTGAAAACAGGCTTGTTAATGTTGAAATGACTCTATAAATAATACATACGATTTTGTGGATCAGATAAGGTCCAGTTCTTTGCTCTTGGCTGACATTTGGCATTTTTGTGGCCTGCTTGTGGTCCAGATCTGGCAAACAGGAGTGGTCCGCCCAAGTGCCATCATTCCTGCCACATGTGGGCCAGATCATCATCCCGCATGTGCCAGATGTGGGCCGGATTTGGGCCGACACAGTGTTGCTATCTGGGAAGGAAAACAAGGTGTATACACAGATACAGTGGCGTGCACAGAGCACCACGAGTGCAGAGGCACAAACTCTGGCTACTGGGAGCCGTTATAACGTTTAGTTTTTACCATTTAAGGATCATTAATATTTACATTTGTTGTTTCAACTACCATTTTGTACAGGTGCATCTGGAATGCGATAAAATACCCTCTCTTTCTGTATTTTCACGATTGGATAGCTATCCGATCAAACTAATGAAGTGATAAGGTATGCATGAACAGAGTTTCCACATGCATCACAGTAATTTTGTTTAATAGGACTCAATATACTTGATTGAATGAACAGCAGAGGAAGCTGTAAGCTGTCAGTCAGTAACTTGAGTGTGATGTGCAGCGGTCGCGATAATGGTTTATCAGAGCCGCACGCTTTCAATGACTTGTGCAGTTTAAGTCTTACACTTTAACAGCATTTATAACTCTTAACTTAATAAAACAAGCTGTGTTACTATGAGGAATCCGTATGCAGGTACGAGGTACTTTTCCAGTCAACACGTGAGATAATGCGATGATCACAGGGAGAGTAATAAGTGAGCTCATTCTCAAAGTGTTGAGCAGGTTGAGAGGAGGCGGTTCAAACATCAGTCACTGTGGGGCATTCTACTTCCTGTTTCTCAGTGACATCACAGAGTGTCACATGGTGAGCTCACAGTATGAGTGCATCGCATCACGGTTTACTCTTGTAACACAAGTTGGAAGCTGGAAGCTATAAATTTTACTTTATATATTTTTAAATATGGATATTTTTCATACAAAAACCCATAGCTTCGCTTCAGAAGGCCTTTATTAACCCCCTGGAGCCGTATGGATTACTTTATGATGGATGGATGCACTTTGTTAGGGCTTCAAAATCTGTCCCCTCATTCACTAGCCTGCTATTATAAAGCTTGGAAGAGCCAGAATATTATTAAATAAATCTCTGATTGTGTTCGTCTGAAAGAAGAGCTAGGATGGCTTGAGGATGAGTATGTTTTGGGTGAATTATCCCTTTAAGCTTTGTCTGTGAAACCAGAGGATAATGTTTTATATTTCAGTGCATGTCACAAGGTTTTGTTGAAATCATTTTCAGAGTCTGGTTGTGGGACGTCTGTTATCCAGGACGAGTATGTTGGACAAACGATCACTTTCCACTGTGAATATGATGATAAGTTTAAATCACACACCAAAGTCTTCTACAGACTGAAAGAGGGTCCTGTCCATGTGCAGAACAGCTCACAATCATCACAATCATCTGAGGAGAAGATCATTCTGTCTGACAGTCATGAAGATCAGATTACTGTGACCATTAGACACATTTCTGCAGATGACGGAGGAGTTTATTTATGTGGAGTGGAGAGATACGGATCAGATCCATCAATTACTCACATAACCTTCATTAAAGAGATTCAGCTGAATGTTAATAGTGAGTTTAGATTATTTTTAATGAAAAAATCCTTACAGCTCTAAATAAGAAAAGTAAATCCCTCCTGACTTTTAATAATTGAATAAATCAAGAAATCAATCTCATTTTGCAGGTCGAATAGCTTCTGTCCAGGTTCAGGCCTACTCCAGTAAATCAGTCTTCATCACGTGTAAATTTCCACAAGAGTTCAGAAGAAACAAGAAATTCATCCAGAAAGATTCATCACAGAAGATCATTGTTGATGAACAGAATCAATGGGTCCGTCATGATAAAGTTCACATGTATGATGATTCCAGTGAAGGACTTCTGAAGGTTTTTATCAGTGATTTAACTGAAGATGATGGAGGAACGTACAGGTGTGGAGTGAATATCGCTCATCTGTTCACTGACGTCACACTGACAGTAAATCAAGGTAAAGAGATTCTGTCTGGAGATTCATTGGACACTTTCTAGCAGTTATATTGAGGGATTCTTTTGATATTTTGAAAGGGGGGTATATTTGATACTATTGATATTATATATTTTTCATTGTTTTTGTGTATAGTTGATCATTTTCGTGCATCAAATAAAGCATCTGCTGTTATTGGTGGAAGTGTGAATCTCACCTGCGATTTCCCTGAGAAACACGGCGAGACCTTCAAACACATCTGCAGAGAGAACGAGCAGAAGATATGTGAGAGCATCAGTTCATCAGAGCAGAAACGCTTTGAGTTTTCTGTCAGTACAGCAGGAGTTTTTACAGTGATCATCAGTAATGTGAGCGAGAGAGATGCTGGAGTTTACTGGTGTGGAGCAGAAACCAGAGACACACATCTGACTTCTGTCTCTCTCACCAATCAACATCACCTCACTGTGACCAGTACGTACAGTCACCATAAACCAGATAACATGTGCATTCATTGTAGGATATAAACACTTTCATTCTCTTGACTATTAGTGCCTCCAGTGGTCGGACGTGAAGGAGATTCATCAGAGATCAAATGCCCTTATAATGCAAAACATTCAAGAGAAGTAAAGCAACTTTACAAAGGAAAGTGTTTCACTGAAGATGCTAAAAAGATCATTCAATCAGATGAATCCCATATTAATAAACCAAATATTTCAGTAAAGGATGATCCTGAACTCAATCTCTTCACTGTGACCTTGAGTGAGCTGAGAGCAGAGGATGCTGGGATATACTGGTGTGCAGTGAGAGATGAGTTTAATCTTCACACTGAACTCATGATCGTCATGAAAGATGGTGAGGGTGTTTCTGGAGAAAATCTCAATGTTTCTGATCATTCTGTTCTCATACTCATATTTTCTCTCTTCAGCGGTCACTCGTGAAGCGTCTGTCGGAGGATCAGTGTCCATCAGCTGTAAGTTCATCAGGAATCACACGAGGTTTTTCTGCAGAGGAGATCAGCCGAACATCTGTGTGCGAGATGGAGTTCGTGTTTCATCGAATACGAGAACAAATGGCCGATTCTCTGTGACTGATGAAACCTCAGCTGGAGTCTTTACTGTGAACATCAACAACCTGACAGAAGAGGATTCTGGGAAATACTGGTGCGCAGAGGAGAGGTCTGGGTCGTTCGTTTTCACTGAAGTTCATCTACATGTGAACCAAGGTAAAATACTCTTTCATTAAAAGGATTGTTCACAAAGAAATTAAAATGCCCTTTCTTCAAATTAACACAAAAGAAGATATTTTGTTTCGTCCATGCAATGAAAGTCAATGGGACCCAATGCTGTTTGATTTCAAATATTCTTCAAATATTCTTCTTCAACAATTTATGTTGTGAAGAAATAAAGTCTCACAGGTTTGAACTAGTGTTGTCAAAAAATATAGATATTTCGAAATGTATCAATACTGAAATAACTGAAATGGTTCCAGTGCTCCTTTTCTGCAGTATTGATATACCGATACCTGCGTGTTGTTGCTCTCTCTTCTCTCTGACGGCAAAATTACACACACCCGCCTCCTCTCATTCACTCTGCATGTTGTGAAGCAAGCAGAGCAAAGTGAGCATTTTCAGTTCATTTCAACTCATTCACTCTGGTTAAATAGTGCTTGTATTGTGCATAATTCCATTCATTTAAAAAGTTTCACGCTCACACCAAAAGCATGCAACACTGATCTATATAAGTGTCATGCACATAAAGCCGCCTCTCAAACAGCTCATGAGTACAAAATTTTGCAATTTTTTGTGGCTTATTGTGATTAAATGGTCAAATACATACAAAATAGTCAAAAAGCCTGTCCTGCTGAGTATTTGGGTACAAACAGTCCGTTTTGTACTGTGTATATTTGAAAAAGAATGAACCCATGTTGTGTAACAGTATATAATTTAGGATCTGTGCATAAACTCTTAAAGTGACAGCAGCTTAATAAACCTGCTGTGATCTGTCAATGTTAATTAAAAAACAAAAGCAAAAGAAAATCACTTGCTGCTCTATTTTTTACAATAAAAACTATCCAGTGTTATTTTACATTTGATTATTTCCATTTCTTTTGTATTTCTTACCCAAATACTATTGTTACACCCACCTGAAAAACGTCTCAGGTTACGCATGTAACCATGGTTCCCTGAGAACAGGGAAGGAGACTCTGCGCTGAATTTGCGCTATGGGGAACGTCACTCGTGACAGGTGTTCGAAATGCCAAGAATCACACAACTCCAATCCTATTGGCCGGCGTCAGCCTATGACGCTGAACGGCGCAAACCGTGACGTATAAAGGGAACGCCCGAGGAAGCAGTCAACACCTTCTCGTCTTTGAGGGACTGTTCTGCAGGCACCCCGGAGCATGGCAGGGAAGCACAGAGTCTCGTTCCCTGTTCTCAGTGAACCATGGTTACATGTGTAACCTGAGACGTTCCCTTTCGAAAGGGAACTCCGACTCTGCACTGAATTTGCGCTATGGGGAACGATATACCCACGCCGCCATGCTAGAGGAGAGTGCATGTCTGGACAAATGTCTGGCAGTTCCAGGGAAAAATCGTGAGCAACTCTCCAAGGCTTTCAGAGACACCATCCCCTACGGCCAACTGCCCAAGCTGAGCCTAAAGAGACCTTTCGTAAAAGGCCTGCCAAGGCCGCTCAAGGCATCTGGGACCAACAACCCGTAGAAAGTGGTCCCTTAAAGGGAATGTGGCCAGGGAACCAGAGGAACCCCGGCCAGTCACTAGGGGGAAAAAATTCACCCCTGACGCCACCAAGGAGGCCGTACCAATTTAGCGAAAGCCAAATATAGACTGGGCCAACCTTGTCTGGAACACAGAATCTCCAATGCGCGAACTCCAAAAGAGGAGGGCAGGTAAGAGCGACTGCGAAAGGGCAGTGAGCAACTCAAACCCACACACAGAGATGGGCATCCTGGAGAGCGGAACTCAGCTGAGCGCTATGAACCCTCGTATTGAGGGGAGTAAAACCACTCATCCTAGGATCTACTTAGCTTCTGATAAGCGCTGAGGAGGCTGTGCGCTAAAAACCCTGGCACAGGGGAGCACAAACCAGCCTGGGGCCAGTCTGAACGGGAGACTTCACAGAAGTCTACAACCAATGACCAGCTAAGGGAGCTAAGGCCAGAGGCCAAAAAGGCCAGAACTACGAAATCACAAAGAATAGTGATAATAGTGTTGATGAATATAAACACCTATACCTAGCCCTAGCCTGCCGCTAGCTATAGTCTAAAGAGACCATGCTATGCTTAGGCTCATCTTAAAATCACAAAGCGAGGAAAGACGAGCACCAAGCAACAGTGCCAAAAAGCAACCAAACGCACATAACTGAAACGAAGAGCGCCAACTCCAAACAAGCATAAGGGGTTAGGAGAGAAGCTACTCTAACACAGGAGGCTGAAATAACACAGCGACAAACAACAGCTGTAAGTATAAACAGTCAAACTAGCGTTTCAGTTATCAAGCCAAAATTAACCCCTTCTATGCCAAACTATATGCTCAGGGAAACTATACAGGAAAAAACAAGGTCTACATTTTCCTTTTAGAGGGGATAAAAAGACCTCGCTTACCTCCTGCAGCCCGTAGGACGAAGATACCTTCCCCCTCTGTCAGAGTAGAGAAGGAAAATCCAAAGTCCTTTAAGCCTAAAAGTACTTTCACTATCAAGCCAGAAGGTAGGCCGTCAGAAAAACATTCATCATGGGCCCTGACCGTCGGCCTGACTGCAAAAGCCCGAGCATACAGTATGTTCTATCAATGCTGCCAGGAGGTGGAAGAAGAAAGCGAGCGAGGGCGAGATGTTTCAGCCCCCGCGAGAAGAGATCGATCATCTGCGCTGCTGACGCCTATGCTCGATCACCTCCCTCAGGTCTTGTTTCTTCTTCTTTGCATCCCGCTGCCTCTGCGCCTTACTCCGGGGAGGAAGAGGCGCACGAGCGACGACGCTAGCTGTCTGGGCCTGCCTCTGAGCCTCGGCTCGAGACAGCCCGGGACCTCCCTGATCAAGATCCTTGAGCAGATCAGCCTGGTATGCTTGCAACACTGCCATAGAGTGCAGCGCAGCGCCAGCCTGACCTGCAGCGGCGTAAGCCCTGCCATTCAGGCGTAATGTCAGCTTCAGCGCCTGGGATGGCAGGGCCGGAGCTCTCAACGACAGTGCGCTGCCTGTAGCGAGATAATTCAAAAATGTCTCGTCTATAGGAGGCATCAACGTATACCCATACCGGCCCAACCCCTCAACATCAGCAAAACTGGCTCGCTGATGTCGATGAATTCGGGCCGAGTACGGGTTCTTCCATGCCCTCAAGATCTCGACATGCAGATCGGGAAGGAATGGAAGGCTCCCTGGAGTTATAGGGTTATGATCTGAAAGGAACTGCTCATCTAGTCTACCGCGCGCAGGTTCTTTCTTAACGCGCTCCCAAGGCAGTTGTAGTCTATCCGCAGCGGGTTCCATAACCTCCAATAACTCCGTATACGCCGGGCAGGGCGGCCTAAAAGAGGCTGCGGGCTCACCCACCGCCTCTTCCTCAGCCATCTCCTGCTCTCTGGGGCTTACCACCAGCAGAGCACTCGCTCCTGGGTCCGATGACGTCACAGACAGGACATCATCGTCATCCAGGAGCGCGTCCTCGTCAGTCGCCCTCGGCCTGAGAGAGCTTCACACCCCTCTCAAATTCCTCTGCGAGCTCCACCTGAGAGCCCCATGATTTCAGCCGCCGCTCTGCCTCAGCACGAGCAGGGCCAGAACCACCGGGCAACGGTGCTGACGCCTCTCCCCTCGAGAAGACGGCCAAACGAGAACGGAGCGTCTTCATGGGCAGACACTCACAGTTAACACAGACAGCAACTTCAAGCACTCTCCGTGCGTGCTCCTCGCCCAGACACATAACGCACAGGTTGTGTGTGTCCTCCGGTGTAAGAAACCTAGGACACGGATCAGCACACTTTTTTTTCAGACATGATTAGAGTATCCTTACCGGAATAGTGAGACAGGCACGAACAAAACAGTCCCGAAAAGACGAGAAGATGTTGACTGCTTCCTCGGGCGTTCCCTTTATACGTCACGGTTCGCGCCGTTTGACGTCATAGGCTGTCGCAGGCCAATAGGATTGGAGTTGTGAGATTCTTGGCATTTCGAACACCTGTCACGAGTGACGTTCCCCATAGCGCAAATTCAGCGCAGAGTCGAACTTCCCTTTCGAAAGGGAACTGTTTCATTTGTCTCTTTATTTTTATTTATTTATTTATTTATTGTAAACCTAGTTCAATGATTCAAAAAATTACAGCACCGTTTCTGGTTTTCTACAGATATTTTTCTTTGAGTGTGATCATTTTTAGATGTACTGTCACCTTAAAGCAACATGCTGTGGTAAAGTCCACCACTTCAGAGTTATTTTCAGCTGAAAACCACAGACAACAGGAAGCATCAAAATCCTCTGTATTTAAATAAAACTAGCTGATGCTTCTGTTTTAGATTTTAGTTTAAGAATGTGCAGAAAAAGGGTGTCAGTTTAAATGTTTTAGTGCAGGCATGCAGTTGACCCAGAAATAACCCATCACCTTACTGTCATTCCAGACCCACCTGACTTTGTTTTTGTTGTTGCTGCATTATTTTGTGGAGCACAAATTCCTTTTCAAAGTCCTTTCCAAGAAAAGTCTGTTCACTAGGCCATATTTGCAATGCTTCCGGGCAGCTATCAAGACCAACGCCTATTTACTTGAATGAGGAATACTTAAATCTCAAAAACTGCTTTCAAAAGTTACATTTAAAAACATTTCAAATCAGCAACTAAATCAGCATGAACTTTCTCACAATTGTTGTTACTTATGCTCAAATGGCGTTAAAAAGCTTATTTTTTCAGGCTGGAATAGCCAATGTGCAGTCATTAGCGTGAGGCTGTTTCTATGGCAACCAGAGCATCTAATGTCAGCAGTGACATTGACTTTATGAATTCTTTTATTTAGAAGGCGGGACTTATTCTGTCATATTGTGCATTTTACTTGCTCCCATTCATAGTAATATGCACCGTCTTAGCATTATCTAAGGTCTTTTCTATACACTGTGTGCAGAATTATTAGGCAAGTTGATTTTCTGATCATATTTTTTTTCCAAGCACATTTTACCAATTCCAATCCACATCAATCTTAATAACTACTATTAATATTGTTTTTAATCATTTATAAGTGATATATAATTGTTCATGAAGGCTGGAAATGAAGAATGCCCTATATTCAGGTGTGCAGAATTATTAGGCAGGTTTTCTTTTACAGGCAAAATGAGCCAAAAAAGAGATTTAACTCAGACTGAAAAGTCAAAAATTATTAAATACTCATGAGAAGGACGCAATACTAATGCAATACTAGAAATTACAAAGTTAAAGCATGACCAAGGAACAGCAAAATGCTCATTGGGTCACCGGGGTCATACAAAAACAGGTGGAAAAGAAAAGACATGTTAACTGCAAAATAATTAAGAATTAAGGTGAAGAATTAAGTGTGAAACCATCAGGAACCCTTTAGTCTCCAGCGCCACCATCTTCCAGAACTGCAACCTACCTGGAGTTTCCAGAAGTGCAAGGTGTCAGGATCTCAGAGACTTAGGTTAGCTAAAGAATCCTAAAAAATTACCCGCACTTAATAAGAATCACAAGCTAAAGAGTTATAAAATACATGAAAACTAGGTTTTTATAGGCCTTATAGACAGACAGCTTGAGAGTGACTCCTGAAGGACCAGCACCACATCCTCTTGTACCACTGTTTGAAGAATTTATCTTCCAGAATCTGGCAGTAAGGTGTGGGAGTTCACTTTTAGTCAATCTCTTATCCTGAAATGTCCATCTTGCAGAGATGGACTAAAAATGATCTTCCAAAACTTATTGCCAGATTCTGGAAGATAAATTCTGTTTTAATAAACATTTAATGGAGACAATTATTTTTCAATAAAACACTGACACCTAACAAGACGAAAAGAGGAGTTATATGTGTTAACCTGAGTGTTTTTTTATTTGTAACATATGTGGATGCATTAGTCCGCTATCAACAAAGGCACAGGGAAGAGACAGATAAAAGATGAAACCAAATAAATACATGATTATTATCATATATGAAGTTCTTTAAGGAGTCTCTGGTATTTTCCATAAACATGTATATTTATTATGGCATTAGTTAGCGTAAGTAGCCTTTAAAATTGAAGTAAATATATTTCTGCTCCATACGGTGATCATAATCCTCATGTGATCACAATCTGAAGATATTTCAAACACTGGTGTCTGAAAGTAAGTTTTAACCTGAAAATGGTTTAAAATGTCTGATGTGTTGAAGTTAGTTGGTAGCCTGATATAATAACACGGGAAATGAGCAGCGGTGTTGATCGTCTCCTGACTAAACTCCGCCTTTGTTCATGACCACTCCTCAAGCCCCAGTTGACCCGCTTTAGACCAACTTATTCAGTGGGCCAAAAACCCCTAGCCGTTGGCCCTGAGGAAGCCCCAATGAGGCTCGATCAAACCCTGGAAGTGACAATCGAAACACGACTGTCTCTAGCACGCTCTCTTTTGGCCCGACAGTGGAAACACGGCTATTGTCTTAACGAGTCATTCATTCAAACAATCTGTTCAAAACAGCTGATTCATTCACGAAGCAAGTGACTGCGTCTGAAAGCTTGTTGTGTCGCTGCCCTGTCAGGCAATGACTTGTGCATGAAAATATGTCACAAAATTGATTTTGGACAGACTGAGGCAGGTTTGCTCCAAGCCCCTGTTAATTTCCGATCCAGGTATGTGTGTGTGGCGTAATGGTGCTCCTTCTGTCACGAGGCTCATTTCAAGTAAAATAGGTGAATTATAGCAAGGCCACTACTGCCTTTGAACTAAGACTTCATTTTAGGGATTTTGCTTCTTACAGGCTCAAGAAGAGATTCAAGACTCAGATCCTGCATCGACTCCTCTCGATTCGACAACACAGTTACCCACAAACCCCTCTGATGGGCTCCTCTACGCTGCTGTCAGTTTCCAGAAGCATGCAGAGTCTGGTGTGCACTGTAGCGTCAGTAAGGAGGAGATTCACTCTGATTATGCATCTGTCAAACACAGCATCATGCCAAACTAATATTACCACTGGAGTTTAGTTTTTAATTCAGATCAAGAATCATGTCAGTGAATGAGAATATAATGACTGAGCAACAATCATTCAGCTTCATTGAGCAAGTCACTGAGCAGTTGGCGACACCTACAGGTCACTGTTGGGAAATAAACTGAAATGTTTCTCTCAGGGAGTGAAGGAAACATTGACTTCTATTGAATATTTTTTCACAGACCCTTTTTGAAATGTTTAACTAAAATCTAAACTTAAGAACTTATTTTTAAAATCACCTTTAATCTTTGTGAGCATCAGTTCATCAGAAGTGAAGCATTATGTTGTGAGCAATAAGCCAATCTGTGATGAGCGCTGCAGCTCGGAGGAAGAGCAAGAAAATATCTGTAATGACAGAAAATGTATCATTATAAATGTACTTGATGTCATGTTAGTAGGCTGTTAGTATCATACATTTTAGTCAAGTCACCTTTATTTATATAGCGCTTTTTACAATGCAGATTGTGTCAAAGCAGCTTTATATTGATAACTGGTACATAATTTTTGCTGCACAGCAGCTCTTAAATAATAGTGTCAATGCAGGCAGATCAAAGCACTGTTGAATAAATGTCAAGAATACTGTTGAATATCAAATGTCAAGTGTCCCCAACTAAGCAAGCCAAAGGCGACAGCGGCAAGGAACCCAAACTCCAACAGGTGACATCAGGTGACAAACAAGTGGCAAATAGGTAGCACTGAGTGGGCTTCATATGGCAGACTAAGTCCACCAAAGCAGAGAATGAAATCGGTTTAAACTCACTTAAATAATGTACTAATGAGGGTGGAATGATATAATCAGTGATAAAAATACTAACTTTAAAAGCATCAGTTTTGTTATTGAAAAACTCTAATCAGTCTGAGTAATATCATGGCCTCTAGTTATGTCAGGATTTAAAACTAGTCTATTGTTTTCAATGCTGCTTTAGGATTATTAGGAATATTCCTAATGAGATCTAAAGATCTTTTATGGATACTTAAGACATTTTTTAAATTGTATTGAAAATGCTGGATCTTCTGCTATAGAATCGGAAGACTACTGTAATTAATAAGGACATTGGGCTCTAAATGAGTTCAGTGATTCAGGTCAAATAATGATTGTCAAAACATAACCAACACCAGCTGATCTTATTTTCTCTTTGATCATCTGGATGTTATAACTCAGTTAAAACAGCCCAAACAAAATTTTATTTTAAAAAGTCAAGGGTCAAGAGCCCAACTAAAGCAAATGCCGATCTCCATGATGGTGGCTTAAAATTGTGATTTTCTAATTCTGCTTGTTATCATCAGGTGTCTTCAATAATGGTCAATCATCACTCAATTAATCACTTAATTAACTCATTAACTTTAACACCGCTTCAGTGTTCATTTAACACCCTTATTTTAACACTCTTGAGTGTGGTCTCACATAAACTCAGATGAGAGTTAATTTAACACTGCAGTTTTTTGATGTGTTTATTGTACTGACTAATGCTTAGATAAGGCTGAATCATAAAACACTGTCAAAGGTTGTACATTCACAATTGCATTACTGATGCTTTCGATTTTCTCAGTGAAGAAATGCATAAAGTCCTTACTACCTAACTGTAATGGATTATTCAGTTCAGATGATGTCTCTATTTGTTAATGAAAGTTTGGAAAATGTTAGAACGAAAAAAAGTTAGCTGGATTTGTTACTGATTTACTGAAATTACATTATAATGTTATAAAACAACTTCTATGGAAACACAAGGTCAATGCTGTAAGATGAACATTGTGTAATACACGGTCCCTCTGTGAACCCTCTAATCTCAGCGAGTGGATGTTTGTTTAACAGTGAACATTTAACTGGAACATGCGTTCACATGCAGTTGGCAAGCTAACTTTACTCAGGCAAATTTGAGCAAAATTAAATATTTTCTTTTTTTTATTCTGCACTTCTTTTATTTTTTCGAGTGGACTCACTGTGTTGTTGAATTGTGAAGGTTATCCTGATCGGAACAGGGTTTATAGATTCATTCACATATAAAGCTGAGTGCTACACAGATGCAGACCGTAAAGTGTGTGATCGTCGGGGACACGGCTGCGGAAAAAAAAAAGCTTCTGATCAAATACACCTCCACTGCTTTTCCCAGTGAGTACGTCCCCACTGTGTTTGATAATTATGCTGTCACTGTGATGGTCGATGGGAATCCAGTGACCCTGGGACTGTTTGATACAGCGTCACAGGAGGATTACGACAGGCTTCGACCACTTTCCTACCCTCAGACGGATGTGTTCTTGATCTGTTTCTCTCTTGTGGACCCGGACTCGTTTGGGAGCGTCCGTGAAAAGTGGTATCCAGAAGTCAGACATCATTGCCCCAACGCTCAGATCATTTTAGTCGGGACTAAACTTGATCTGAGAGACGACAAGGACACCATTGAAAAGCTGAAAAAGAAGAAACAAATCCCCATCACCTGCCATGAAGGCCGGGATATGGCTGAAGAAATAGGAGCTGTGAAGTACCTGGAGTGCTCAGCTGTAACACAGATGGGCCTTAAGACGGTGTTTGAAGAGGCCGTCCGGGTGACCCTGGACCCGTCCCTGGTGAAGAAGAGAGAGAGAAAGTGTTTTCTTATCTGAACTGACGGACACACTGCAACATCTGAGAGGAGAAAACAATGGAGGCAAGAATAATAGGAAACTGTGGGGAGAATTTATTTTCTTTTTTTTTTGTGAATATGGATCAGTTTACTGGTTATGTTTATGATTTAATGACACATTGTTGTTATTATTTTTTAATACATTGGTCTAACCAGACATATATTAGTTTACATCAGCAAATTTTGGTTTGGTAAAAAATATATTGGCTTGATTAACTATAATTTAGTTTGTTCAATTATTTATTGTTTAGTCAAGTATACCCTAGTGAAAAACTATACAATTTATTCGTATGCACACTATAAATTGGTATACTTAAACTATGTTAAATTGAAACAACTCATTTTGTAGTAAATGCATTTTAGTTGTCCAAAAGTTCAGTGGAACTATTCCAAGTATACTTAAGTACACTAAATATCTACTCTTGTGTTTAGGTTTTGAAATGCAGAAATCCCATTGTCTCTACACACTTCAACTCTCAATGCCACACAACTGCTCCTGATGTAAAACACAATGAAATTATTTAACAGTTTGACGCTGCGGATTTGAATGTGATGCATGAATTGAAATTAATTTAATACATTTTACATTGTTACTTTTCATGCAGTTAACAATTTATTTGACGTTTTAACTTTTTTGTGTAATTTTGGTCAGTATAAGTTTTCTTTATTTGTCATAATTTCACACATACACTTTTCAACTCATCAATGGCTCCCATTGCATTGCCAGAGCATTGTAATATATAACAATATGCAATCATGTGATTGTGGATTTGATCCACAGGGAATGCATGTGCTCATACAGTGTATATGCATTATAAATCATTAAGGATAGGTTTAGGGGTGGGGTGGGTTTTGCTAAATGGAAATAGGAGAAATGATGTAAAAAAAAAAATCCACACATTGCATTTAAATAAACACGCATTTTGATTGGTAACGACGGTCATACATAATTTCATGACGACAGACGTAAAATGACACTCATTATTTTTACACCGGCTAGAGGGCGCATGACTTTAAAACGTAAATATACGTCGCAATAAGGTGCTTGAAAAACAACCTATAGGGTCAGTCTGTGGGAATCATATGCTGATTCTTGATGTCTGTGTTCATACTGCTGTTGGTTCTCAAGCTGTGAAATCACAGGGCTACAAATCACCAATACTGAAGTTACACATCGACAGCATATATTCAAAGATTCAGACTCGTAAAGGCATGCAAGTGAATCGGGTCATTTCATAATGATAATGTCACAATTTTCATATTTTGTGCTTTATAAACACAAAGTTGCAACAGTCAGAGAAAAACTAATATCGAAAAGTCAAGAGCCCAACTAAAGCAAACACCGATCCCCATCATGGTGACCTGAAACGAAACTTTCATTAAAACATCAACATGTACACATCCGGTAATTTAAAACATTAACATCTAAACATCTGTTAATTCTCAGTAAGAACTTTTGTTGATGTGTGACAGAAATCAAATCAAACTGGTTAATAATAAGTGTAATAATGTTTAATGGCTGAAGTCAGATGTAGTTGTTGTGTGTCTTTTTTTCTGTTCCTGTTTCTCTTTCCTTCAATGATTCTGCTTGTTATCATCAGGTGTCACCACTAATGGTCAATCATCACTTTAATGATCTCATTAACTTCAACACTGCTTCAGTGTTACTCTAGCACTGTGTGGACACATATGTACACTGAGGGGTGTTCATTTAACACTGATGATTTTGCTTTATGTCTGTAAAGTTCTGGTCCAGATGTATATGAGATGCTTGAGGAGTCTTGCAGCACCAGCCAGCAGGGATCATCCTGAAGCTTTCACATGTCCACCCACCGAAGCTATAAGCATGGTTGAGCCCAGTTAGGACCTGGATGGGAGACCTGATTAGATAGCTGCTGGAAGAGGTGTTAGTGAGGCCAGCAGGGGGCGCTGCTCATCCTGTGATCTCAGTGGGTCCTAAAGCCCCAGTACAGTCGCCATAAACTGTACTGTCTAAAGGGTTCATATCAGCCCTAGAAAGATAAGAAGTGTAACCCTGGTGTAAAACAGTCCATACAGCACATCACATAACCCCAGCCTGTGCTGTGTCTGTAGTGAATGTGTGAAAAAAGCTTCACTAAACATTTATAATGCGCCTGAAGAGAATATTCACCACTCTCTTCAATGACAAACACTGCCACATAGACCAGAGACACCAGTAACAACCTATTTGTATGTAGCATATTCTCATATCATTATGTTTGCTGAATAAAATCCTCTAGAATCTGTGACACATTATATTAAAGAAGTTAGAAGTAAATTGTCTAAGAGGTATCTAAGTAAATTAAAACATTAAAATAACTTACTATTATTATTATTATTATTATTATTATTTTAGTACATAATATTAAATATAACAGTATCTCTGAAATGATAAATCAAAGCACATTTGCAGCTGTAGTCATGTGATCATATGATTATTTACATAAGGGGAGTGAACCTGAGCACTCTCAGTCAGTCCATTCATTTGTCATTCGTCCAGATCAAGAAAGAGAAAGAGAGTGGCGAGCACTGCAAATATAAGAGATCATTGAGCATCTGAAACAAAAAAAGAGGATTTCTAGAAAAATGGCACCATCAATTACAGGTCAGTAAAAGTCACCTAGTTAATCTGATGCCATCATCAAGAAGAACATTAATCTTAAAGAGTTTAGTATAGTATTTATTACTAAACATAGCTATTGGATTGCTTAAAATGGCTGAAATTTGTGCAGAGAATGAGAATGAAATAATTTGAGAAAGCTCTAGCAAATCTTAGAAGCAAATCTAATACCAATGAGACTATTAAAGATCAAATGGCTCATTCAGAGAAGTAAATACAATAAAAAATAAATCATAAACCTGGTACAAGCTCAGCTAGAGAATAAAACTGGCTTTAGGATACATTTAAAAGTGGTTATGAATATGGGACCATGAAAAGAAGAGAAAAGTCAAGAAAGCAAGTCAAGGAAAAGGCAAGAAAGCAGTTGTTTGCATGACCTGGGGACTGATGGATCAATTATGAATAATTTTTGTTATGAAAACATGTTGAATATGGATAAAAGAAATCAATGAACCTTGCTGGCATTATATTAGGAGGTTGTTTACTGCTCAGAGTCAAAGAAAACTTTAAAACAGTTTAAGTTTTCTGGACTTTTCACCAGTTTTATCATCTTGCGAGGTGACAATCACACAACTATATATAGCCTATATATTAGAGATGCACCGCTATTAAATTTATTTGCCGATACTGATAGCCGATTATTCAGAATGATATCGGCCGATGCCGATAGTTTGGTTTTTCTTAAGGAAAAAAAATCTCTCCCAAATAGTGTTGCAAACTAGGGGAACCCTCTCATTTGGTACACTACAATATTAGAGGTTACAATTAACAACAGAAGTTTTATATTCAGCTGCTGTTTATTTTCAGATATAATAATTACACTCAAATAAAAGTATCACATAAGGTAGTTTTCATAAGCACTTGTTGTGTTCATGGCAAATTTACATAAACATATAATTAGCAGTAAATAAGCTCCTAGTCTTTTTTTATACAAATATAGTATAGTATAGATAGCCAAGGAACTGTGAACATTCCTGAGGTAAATGTGACATGATGTGACATTGTTCACAAGCTGTTTTATAGACGTAAATAAATAAAGTGATTACATGATACATGATACATTACGGTAAGTTGTACTGTATCTTTCAACATACCTTTGATGTTCTTGTTCATGCATGTCATAAGCACCTCCACCTGAACTGAGGCATTACAGCGATCTGACATGTCATGTTTAAGAGTGCCAATGTGCCATTTATTGTTTGAATTTCATGATAAAATGGACAGAAATTGAAAACTGAAACTTTTATTTTTATCAGAAGTATCAAAGCACAAATATCTTTGTGATTATTGGATGGGAGGCGCTACAAATAATATTTGATGTAGGAAAAAAGAAAAGAAAAAGAAAACCTGGCAACCCTGGCTTGAACCACAGGTGATTAAACTGTGAATGTGTTAATTCAACACAAGTGATTTTCTTCACACACTCAGTATGTATGAGTTGTAGTCTAACACATTTTTACACACTCTTTTGATTGACAATATATAATCTGCCCTGACTATCGGCCATTTTATTATTATAGTGATAATAATAGCTTTTCCAACATTCCAACATTTGAATATTAAACCTCAACAAAACTATCTATTAAAGACAAGTGTTTGTGTGTGTGTGTGTGTGTGTGTGTTATTATTCTGAAAACAATTTGTCCCTCCATCTTTAGGAGATCTGAGGATTGTTTTGTTGGGAATGACTGGAGCTGGAAAGAGTGCATCAGGAAACACAATCCTGGAAAGAGAAGAGTTTAAAGTGGAGTTTAATCCAGAGTCAGTTACTCGACAATCTAAGAAAAAAGAGATAAGAAAAGGTGGACGGACCATCTCAATAATCGACACTCCAGGCCTCCAGGATTCAGGAGTAAAGGAAAATGAAGTGAAGGCAGAAATAAAGAAGTGTATGGAAATGGCTGCTCCTGGTCCTAATGTGTTCCTGCTGGTCATCAGACTGGATGAGAGATTCACAGAAGAAAAGAGGAACACAGTGAAATGGATTCAGGAGAACTTTGGAGAAGAAGCTGCTCGTCGCACCATCATTCTGTTCACTCACGCTGATTCTCTGAAGAATAAACAACTGCTGAACCATATAGAAGACAGTCCAGATCTACGGCAGTTAATTATCAGCTGCAGTGGCAGATATCATGCATTCAACAATGAAGACAAAGAGAATCAAGCTCAAGTCAATGAGCTGCTGGATAAGATGGATGAAATTGTGCTTAAAAATGAAGGGAAGGTCTACACTAATGAGATGTACCATAAATCAAGGATGATGGAAACAAACTCTGAAACAGTAGTTAATGTATTAGCATGTATTATTATTTGTGCTATTGGTATTATTTTATTTTATTATTTTAAATACTAGAGTAGCTTTAGTAGTTGGAGTAGTAGTTTGTAACATAATACAAATAGCACAAGCAGTTGCAGCAGCAACCACAAAGAAGCTGTAGAAGAAGTAGAAGAATATGTATTCTAAGTAATATAAAATAGAAAAATGATTTATGTTTATTTAAAAAAGAATAAAATTTCAGTGTGCTTTTACTTTTCCTCATCAGGAAAAGTACACTCTTAGAAAGGATGTGTTAAAACTGACTCAAACTGTGTTAATTCTGACACATTCATTGAGTCAATGATTTTAACACAGTGAATGTGTCAGGAAGGTTAACCAGAGGTGTAGTCAAGACCAGACCCTCCAAGACCGAGACCAAGACCATTCAAGAGGGAAGTTAATGAGATAATGAAGTCATTAATCAAGCAGTAGTGATGAACACCTGCTGTTAACAAGCAGAATCATTGAAGGAAAGAGGAAAACAACAACAAAATATAACAAAAAAAACAAAACAAAAAAAAAACACCTGTGCTACTTCTGAACATGAAGATCAAATGATCAATGATCTCTTTGTCAAGTCCAGCCAAAAAACATCACTTACACATCAGTGCTTGTGTTTTGGGACAACACTCTTTGTGTTCATTTTTACACATTCATTGTGTAATGATTTTAACACATTAAATGTGTCAGGAAGGTGATCTGCTGTTAACAAGCAGAATCAAAGGAGAAAATCACAATTTTAAGTCACCATCATGGAGATCAGTGTTTGCTTCAGTTGAGCTCTTGACCCTTGACTTTTTAATATTGTATTTTGTTTTGGGCTGTTGTAATTTTAATTTTAACAGTGGTGAGAATAATAAAGCATGTTGCAGTGCATTCTGGGTGCCACCAATCAAAATTCAACAATGGGTCCCATCATGCATTGCTGCATGATTAAGTTAAGATCTGAATTGTCTTAGTAATTTCCATTATTGTCACTATTTTATTTTTTGCTGTGACCTTTAGTAGCTTGTTTTCTAATGTGATCTGTTTATCAGAATATTTTGCTTGTCATCGCTGTTGACTTTCACAGGCTGATTCTTGATGTCTGTGTGTGCCTTAAATTTATTATTATTATTATTATTATTATTATTTTTATTTTTTTATCAGAACAACTTTTGAGAAATCCTTCAAATTATATTGAAAAAGTTGATCTAAATGAGTTCGTGATTAAGGTCAAATAATGATTGTGTGAAAACATAACCAACTCCACCTGACCTTCTTTTCTGTTTGTTTATCTGGCTGTTATAACTCAGTTAAAACAGCCCAAACAAAATCTAATGTTAAAAAGTCAAGGGTCAAGAGCCCAACTAAAGCAAACCCTGATCTCCATGATGGTGACTTGAACTTGAACTAGTGATTCTGCTTGTTAACAGCAGGTGTTCATCACTAATGTTCAATAGTCACATGATTAATGAATTATCTTGATTGAATGGTCTTGTTTTGGTCTTGGAAAGTCTGGTCTCGTCCACGCCTCTGGTCTTGAATGGTCTTGGTTTTGGAGGTCTGGTCTTCACCTCTGAAATGAACACAAAGTTGTGTAATTGTGTAATATTAACACATTACAGGTGTTCTTGGCTGCACAGATTGTGTTGATGCTGTGAACAAATACACAGGTTGTGTTCATTTTAAAACTACACATAATATGTGTAAAACAATTGGATTCTCCAACACATTTTTATGCAATATTGACACAAAATGTGTAAACTAGAGTGTTACACATAATATGTGTTATTTTTCAACACATTTCTTCTTAGAGTACAGTAATTTACTGCTCTTGTTTCACTGTGAATTCAAATGATGTTGTCTTTAATCATGATGCCACTTTAAGAAATTATATTGTTTATTACTGTAATTGTTTTGAAGTCACCATGATCAGTGTTCATTTTGGGATCTTGGACCTTGTATATTCATATTCAAATTTCTGTTCTAGCCAAATCAGAAAAAAATGTGTTTACAAATGTGTTTTCAAATTCATATATGTTTGTAGATGGATATTTCACAATAGTGAAGCAATGGTTGAGATTTATCTTTGAAAGATGTGACACAAGAATCTTTTTTTTTCTTCCATCAACTAATGATGCACAGACATCAATACATCAATACATTAACAAATAATAATAATAAAAAAGTTAAAACAAACTGCTAAAAGTAACCAAATATATATATATGTGTGTGTGTGTGTGTGTGTGTGTGTGTGTGTGTGTGTGTGTGTGTGTGTGTGTGTGTGTGTGTGTGTAGGTGTGTGTGTAGAAAAAATCCAGTATGATATTGTTTGTTTACAGTATTTTTTTTTTTTTTGAGTGCAGATATATACAATTGAAGTCCTTTCTGTGGAATTACTGTGAAAGTCATTTTTATATAATTCACATTTTAATCACTTTTAAATTATTTGTCATCATTATCAGCATACCTACTTGTTTAAAACTTGATATAAAACTATCTGACAATAAAAAAAATAAAAAAAAATTGAAAGCTCATGTCTGATACTGTCACAGAGTCAGTTCCCACCATCAATACACAACACACATCGTCACCTGATCTCCACACTCCGCCCACTCGTTCCCAATTACCCAAATACTGATCATCAGCACCTGCACCACATCACTCAACTCATTCTCTGCACTTCAGGATCGGGTCTTGATTATACAAACCTGGGGCCGTATTCACAAAACATTTTATCTTACCACTAAGAGTTCTCCTAAATAGCAGTAAAAGTTCTTAGCTAAGAGTTTTCTCTTAAAACCTATTAACAAAGCTGCTGAGACAAACTTTTACTAAGGAATAGACTGAAGTCTTAAGCTAAAAGTAAGGGCGGGGTTGACCTCGTTGCTATGGAGTAAACACACAGTGATTGGCTGATGGGGGAGGAGTCAGCGATTTAATCATAGAAATACTGTAGAATGAGGTGTCGTGTTTCTATATTAAAATACAAATGTTGCCGTATTCAAATAAATGTTTTTTAATAAAAATGTTGCCATAGTCAAAATAAAATGTTGTCATATTGTTGCCATAAAGGTTTTAAAAAGTGTCACTAATTAAACTAGTATATACAGTTAATTGTCCACCTCTTACATGTCTTCATCTCAAGAGAATGAGATTGTATATATTTATAAAATTAAAAATTTTGTTTATAAAATTGTATATATTTATATTTTATATTTAATTTTATATAATTTCATATATTTATATATATGTATATATATATATATATATATATATATATATATATATATATATTATAATATATATAATTTTTTTTTTTTTACTCTATTGAATCATTTGTAAATGTGAACTCATGAAAACCCCTGCCACAGGTAATCAGACAATATTATTTATTTGTTAAAGATTTTTTTGGCGTCTCATCATAGATTCAAATCTATAAATCAAAATGTATTGCATTTATGAAGGAAAGGTTCAGCACCCAAGGCTGTATCCTCTATTGCCTCATGGTGTACAGTGTCTTTAGGTGGATTAGGACTGTTTGTGATTTGGTCTTAGTGATTTAGGAGTCCTCTGGACTACTCCTAACGTTTCACAGATTTAGGAGCTAGTTTTAGCGCTAAAATGCTTTGTGAAATACTCTTAGAGCCAAAATTTAGGAGTCCTAAAATTAGGACTGACACTCCCATTATTTTTAAGAGTTTCTCCTAAATTGGCAAGTTAGGAGCTACTTTTAGCCTTAAGATGTTTTGTGAATACGGCCCCTGAACTACTTACCTCACATCCTATGTCTTTGTGTCTTCACTCGTCAAATCCTCTGCAAAGAAGAAAGAACTTGGTTTCTGTTCAGCTAAGTGACTGTACTCAACATGCTCATCTCAACCAACAACTCACCTGTGTTATTCCTGTGTTTGTGCCTCTGATAATAAACCACCTGTTTTATACTTACCCTCTTGTTCTCGTCAGTGTCTGACAGATACTGCACATGCACACACACACACACACACACACACACACACACACACACACACACACACACACACACACACACACACACACTCACTTCATACATTTTACATCTTTTAATTGTTAACATGTTTAAAATAAAAATTAGAATTTTTCATTTGAATAATACATTAAACATAAGAAATTCATTTACTAAATTGTTCATGTATTGTTCAAGTTAAATTATGTCAAAATTTTATTTGTAACAGATAGTTGTGGGAAAATATATCAAAGCTTGAGACAGATCAAAAAAAAATACTGTAACGTATAAAAATGTCTGTGTCTGAGCAAGACGAGACAATAATTATTGGTTATGTGTCCATGTGAATACATTAAAGAATTATATTATGAGAACTTCAAAAGATTATACACTTGGCTTCAGTCTTGATTTGGGTAAAATGCAAAAGAATGTTTCATGTTATGTGTTTAAGGGAAATGTATTTAAATGTATTATTGCCAATGTATTTTTGCCATTCAAATTTACAATCTAATGTTTATAATGTGATAATAAAGTGAGCATAGTATTCTGTGTTTCTTGTATGTCTTCTCCTGGACTGAAGCACAATGGTGACCCACAAAACTCAGACAACAGAAACCCTTTAAATCCTGATGTAATTTTAAACTAACAGATATTCACTATATCATTATGTGCAAAAACACAATAACACTTCAGTTCAGCATTTGCTTTCCTTTCATTGAGTTAACAACATTTTTAACATCAAGGAACTTTAATATTTGAGTGAAATTAACTTGTTTCATAAATTTGACTCTTATATTTTACTGTACATTGCTGTTTTTGTCTTGATTTTACAATAAACTACTGGCAACAATGTTGTTAGTATATTAGTTCGTAAACTTAATTTAAAGTTTATTACAGTTCAAATACATTTTGTGGGTGTGTCTTTTTAATCCTTCCTTTAACCCTTTCAACCCCACAGGAAAGTCATGTAGTGTCCACACTGAGTAAAAAGACAACAAAGAATAAAAGTAACATTGACGCTGTGTTGCAATTAGATAATTAAGAGAATATATAAGTGATTATTGAGTATTAGTGATGAACACCTGCTGTTAACAATCAGAATCACTGAAGGAAAGAGAAACAATAACAGAAAAAAAGAGAAACACAAGAACTACAACTTCCAGCCATTACACATTATTACACATATTACTAGTTAAACTTTATCTATGTAATATGTCTACAGAATCTCTTATTGAGAATTAACAGATGTTTAGATATTGATGTTTAATTGATAATGTTCGGTTTGAAGTTACGATTATGGAGATCAGTGCTTGCTTTAGTTGAACTTTAGTTAAGTTTTGTTGTTGTTGTTTGTTTCTTACTCTGGCTGTTTTAACTGTGTCTTTACAAGGCAAGTTTGTTATTAAAAAAATGACAATGATCATTGAATGCTGATTGTTATGCTTTGATGATGATATAATTGTCATGCAGTCTCTTGATTCACTGATCTCATTCTGTGTCAAGAAAAAATGTATTACATTATTAACAAACTTAAATTTTACATTACCATTACTGTGAAAATAAAGAAAGAGTTCCAAAAGCAATCAGTTATAAAGGATTTTTTTAACTCATAATGCACATTTTTTAAAATTTAGATCAGGGGTGTCCAACCCTGTTCCTGGAGATCTACCTTCCTGCAGAGTTCAGCTCCAGCCCTGCCCAACACACCTGTCTGTAATTATCAAGTGCTCCTGAAGATCTTAGCTGATTCAGGTGTGTTTTATCAGGATTGGAGTTAAACTTTGCAGGTAGGTAGATCTCCAGGAACAGGGTTGGACACCCCTGATTTAGACACACATACATCAAAAATCAGCAAATGAATCTCAACAATGGTGACAATAATAATAATAATAATAAAAACAAGCAAACTTTGAACCACAAAACAGGCAACAAAAAGTGGCAACAACAACAAAAAAATAGAATGAAAGTTCAGCTGCATAATGTATTCATGAAAGAGCTACCATAATAAATGCAAAATTAATAAGAAACCATATAATCAAAGATTAGACAGAGAATGAGCTCAATAAAAGAGACAAGTCCATTACT
Source organism: Chanodichthys erythropterus (assembly GCF_024489055.1). NCBI lineage: Eukaryota > Metazoa > Chordata > Actinopteri > Cypriniformes > Xenocyprididae > Chanodichthys > Chanodichthys erythropterus. Next base: position 54,019,396 of record NC_090232.1, read on the forward strand.
ACTGTGGCATCATAACAACAGCCAAAACACCTGGTCCATGTCTTCTTGGCTTTTGTCTTACTATAACAAATATGCTTTACAAACACAGCTGCAACAGCCAGAAAAAATATTAAGGTTAAAAAGTCAAGAGCCCAAATAAAGCAAATGCTAATCACCATTAGGGTTTAACTTAAAACGTTATTATGTGAAAGTGACACGTGAAGGTGAAGTATTGTAACCCATACTTGGAATTTGTCTTTTGCATTTAACCCATCCAACTTAGCGTACACACATTAGTAGCAGAGTAGTGAGTAGTGAACACATACTGCAAACCGTGATACACACCTGGAGCAGTGGGCAGCCATTATGGTGTGGCACCCAGGGAGTGTTTGGGGGTTCAGTGCCTTGCTCAAGGGCTCCTCAGTCACTTCCTGCCAGTGCTGGAATCGAACCAGCAACCTTTGTGTTATCAGTCAGACTTGCTACCCATTAGGCCATGACTGCCTAACAGAGTTAGATTTTTTTTCTAAAGATGTTCTGAAAGAAAAAAATGCTTGTTTATTTTATACACACAGACATCAAGAATCAGCATACAATATGAATCTGAACAATGGTGACAATCAAAACTGAACATTCCAAAGCAAGATACTAAAAAGGCAAGGCAATTTTATTTGTATAGCACATTTCATACACAATGGTGATTCAAAGTGCTTTACATAAAGAAGAAGAATAAAAATAAAAAATAAGGAATAGAAATAACAGTAAAAACAGAGAATTTTGCTATCTGGATAGAAGAGCTAGGAAGTCTTAGGAAGTTTTTTTGTTTGTTTGTTTGTTTGTTTGTTTGTTTTTTGTTGTTGTTTTTGTCCATCAGAATGGATCTTCCTCACGCTGTCTAGCTCTACCTGTTAAGACACTTCAAACTGATAAACAAAGTTTCAATCTCCCCTTTTGCCAAGACACCTCAAACTGCACCACACAGCCCTAATCCCCCTTTTCGGAGATATCTTATCTATGCAACGCAGTTCAAATTTCCCCTTTGGAAATTTCCCCCTTTGGAAAGTGTCCTGACTGTAATCCAGAGATATCTTAACCATGCACTACAGCTCAAATTTCCCCATGGTTTGTCCCCTTATCCAAATTTACCAAATTTTAACCTAATCACAAATGCTTTCTTCCTAATTCTCCCAGCTCTCTCAACAAGACAGCAAATAGAAAATACAGCTGCGAGCAGCGATGGCGGGCCCAAGCCCGGTGGCACCGCCACCCCGGTGGCTTCAGGGCAACTGTGCACAGCGGGCAATAGGCATTTAAAACGGTTAAACATCAAAGGACTATGTCAAATTCACTCCACATTTACTGCACTATAAGGTGCCGCTATAGAGCCCCTCCTCCCTGCCCATTTTCAAAGGATTACATGTGCCAAGTTTTAACATTATTCTGATGAATTTTGAAGCAAGTCAGGTAAAAATAAGAGGGTGATCTCAATGTATGCTGAAAGTGACACATTTTCTGCTTCCAGTTGGTGGCGCTATGACTTTGAATCACAATAGTCACATCCATGTGATCAGCCTTGTACAACGAAGACCGAAGCCGAAGTTTCATCAAAATCAATTCATGTATGCAGAAGTTATAACACTTTGTTTCCCTTTTCTTGCCATAAATTCGTTGCCTCGCCACGGCCAAACCGCTTGAGATATCCAAAATCTGTTTGCAATTAAACAACTCTTCAATGTGTTAGCAACAAGTTAAAAAAAGCTTGGTGTAAATTGGATAAACCCTGTAGGAGTAGTAGTATAAAATTCATAGCCTGTTTTTTTCAAAAAATTAACATTCAAACAAAAATAGCCGACTTCCTGTTGGTCGGAGCTAATGAATGTAAATTAGAAAATTGTCCGGCTTGATGAGAACAATATGTGTACCGAGTGACTGTAGGAAAAACTAACCCCCCCCCACTTTTGTCAAAAGGTGGCGCTACTGAGCCCCTTCACCACGCCCATTTCTATGGCTTTGTCCATGTCTACTGATTGACAATATTGATGTGTGTGTCGAGTTTCATGCAATTTGAAGCATGTTTAGAGCCTCAAAAACACTCAAGAATAGTATTACAGTTTGACCTGTTGCCATGGCAACAATATTTCAAATATCAAAAATCCTGTCATAGGTCTACATCTGCTGTGTATTGACATTACACTGATGAAGTTTGAAGCAAATCAGGTAAAAATAAGAGGGTGATCTCAAAGCATTTCAAAAGGTGATACACTTCCTGCTGCCAGTTGGTGGCGCTATAACTTTGACTCACAATAGTCACATCCATGTGATCAGACTCCTACAACCAACGCACTCGTGAAGTTTGACTTCATGCTGACCGAGTTTGGTGGTGATCAGATTAATCGCCTAGGAGGAGTATATCAAATTCCAGAGCATGCGTTTTTCAAACAACCCTTAATAGCTGACTTCCTGTTGGGGTGGCATTTAACTTAGAGCACAAAAGTTGTTCGGCCCGATGAGGTCTATATGTGTACCGAGTTTCACACTAATACATGCAAGTGTGTTCAATATATGGACAAAGTTTTCGGACTTTTTCAAGGGGGCGCTGTCGAGCCCCCCTGCCACGCCCGGGTACCAGCCTCTGCGGCGTCCTAATGGCCGCAGATTCCAATGTGTGTGCCAATTTTCAGGAGTTTTTGAGCATGTTAAGGCCCCCAAAAAGCCCCGGAAGACGGAACAAAAAATAAAAATAATAATATTAATAATATAAAATACATTAAAAATGAAATAAAAACAGGAAAAGGAATTAAAAGAATAAAAAGATAATACATATAAAATAAAATGCAAACAGTTCAGACATAGCACAGTGCTCAGTCAGCAAATGCTTAGATAAAAAGATGTGTTTTGAGTCTGGATTTGAATGTGCCTACTGTTGGAGCACACCTGATCTCTTCTGGAAGCTGGTTCCAGCTGCGGCTGGCGTAACAGCTAAAAGCAGACTCTCCTTGCTTTGAGTGAACCCTGGGTATTTCTAAATGACTTGATCCTGATGATCTGAATGATCTGTTAGGTTTATATTCTATGAGCATATCTGCAATGTATTGAGGTCCTAAGCCATTGAGTGATTTATAAACAAGTAACAGTACTTTAAAATCAATTCTCAATGCAACTGGAAGCCAGTGCAAGGACCTGAGGACTGGTGTGATGTGTTCATGTTTTCTGGTTCTGCTCAGAATCCTAGCAGCAGCGTTCTGTATGAGCTGCAGCTGTCTTATGGTCTTTTTGGGAAGACCAGTGAGGAGCCCATTACAATAATCCACCCGGCTGGTGATGAAAGCATGAACAAGTTTCTCTAAGTCTTGACTGGAGACAAAGCATCTAATTCTTGCAATATTTTTGAGATGATAATATGCTGATTTAGTTACTGTCTTTACATGGCTACTGAAACTCAGGTCTGACTCCAAAATCACACCAAGATCCCTGACTTGATTTTTAGTTGTTTGACCCCTAGAGTGAAGGTACATGTTCACTTTGAGAACTTCATCTTTGTTTCCAAACGCAATGACTTCAGTTTTGTCTTTGTTTAACTGAAGGAAGTTTAGGCACATCCAATTTTTAATTTCATCAATGCATTGGCACAGGGAGTCAATGGGGCTGTAGTCGTTAGGTGATAGGGCTAGGTAAATCTGGGTGTCATCTGCATAGCTGTGATATGCAATTTGGTTCTTTCTCATTATTTGGCTCAGTGGCAACATATATAGGTTGAACAGGAGGGGTGCAAGTATTGAACCTTGAGGGACTCCGCATGTCATGGATGTCCACTCAGACTTATAGTCACCGATACTCACATAATAACCTCTCCCTTCTAAGTATGATCTGAACCATTTAAGGACCATCCCAGAAAGCCCAACCCAGTTTTCCAGCCTAATCTAATCTAATTCTTGCAATATTTTTGAGATGATAATATGCTGATTTAGTTATTGTCTTTACATGGCTACTGAAACTCAGGTCTGACTCCAAAATCACACCAAGATCCCTGACTTGATTTTTAGTTGTTTGACCCCTAGAGTGAAAGTACGTGTTCACTTTCAGAACTTCATCTTCGGTCGGAAACCAAATTGAAAGTTGTCAAAATATCCATTCAAGCTTAAAAACTTGTTCAGCTGATTGAAAACAACTTTTTCAATGATCTTGCCTATGAAAGGAAGATTTGAGATTGGCCTGTAGTTGCTCAATATGGTGTTATCCATAGAAGATCTGCTTCTAAACAGTTAAACACGCTTTTGAAAAAAGATGTGGGAAGTGTGTCAAGGGCGCAGGTTGATGTTTTAAGGTGCTGTTCTGTTTCTTCCAAAATTTTACCATCAATTGCTTCGAAAACAGACATAATAGCTGCTTTCTGATGTTGTGATCTGATCTGTTTTACCCCAGTGCAGCTCAAGGATGTGCTGATCGGCTTTCTGATATTATTAATTTTCTCAGAGAAGAAGGAAGCAAACTTACAGCATTTGCTGTCTGAGAGCATTTCACTGGGAATCTGACTTGGGGGGTTTGTTAGTCTCTCTACAGTAGCAAAAAGAGTGCGGGTGTTGTTTAAGTTTCTGTTTATAATATTTGAGAAGAAGTCACAACATAAACAGCAAAAATAAAAGCAAATAAAGAGAATAAAAGAAAATACTGCATAAAAAAGCTGCATAAATTATGCTGCAATGCATGCTGGGAACAATGTATGAGTCAATACAGAATGCACAGCAAGCTTTATGTTGATTGTCACCACTGTTGAGATTTAAATGCTTTTTTTTTATGCCTGAGTGTCAAAATAATTAAGTAACTTGTTTTTTTTTTTTGTTTTTTTTTTCAAATTAATTTTTTAAATCCTTCAGATTAAATTAACACTGTTGAAGTTCATGCTGTAGAATTATATGACTGTTATAATCTACAACATAAAATTGACAAAATCAGACTCTGAATAAGACCAGTGATTTCATGTCTTCATCCAAACATTACCAACAACACCTACAGGTCTTGTGCCTTAGAAACACACAGTTACAGCAGCAAGAAAAAACAGGGGTTAATGTAATGTTCTCTTAATGTTGCAATTTAGGGTCAGTTATTTATGTATGACCTATGTATGTTTTTCTTATCTCTTTTGTTATATGATCATTAATTTATGATGCACTGTAAAGCACATTTTTCAAGAACTGCTTCATAAATAGTGATATATACATAAACTTTGACTTTGACTTTGATAAGAATAAGAGAGAACTAAGCAGTTTCTGTGTGGGGGCACTTTATGATAAGGTTCATTACACTGTTAGACCTTACCAGGCCTTTTTACGGTAAAATACTGACAACACTGTTAAATTAATTAAAACTCATTTCATTTACAGAAACCGACAGCCTCAAATTGTCTGATTGCCATGTAAATTTATAAACTAAAATTTTAAATATGCTAATAATGTGAGCATATTATTACTATGAACTTATATTTTATAGTCCACTAAAACCATTTTAAATAAAGATATTTTCACTGCATCAACAACTACACAGTCACCATCTGTTAAATAAAACAACATGCAGCAAATCACCAATGTCTCTTGATCTTCTCCTGAACTTTAGCACAGGCTCTAATAGTGATGGGAAGTTCAGATCATTTTACTTACTCGGGCTTTTGAGTCTCATTCAGCAAAATGAACGAATTTTTTTTTCGAGTCATTTCATTCATTTCATTCATTTTATCAAAATGTAATTAAAATGTTACGTGTTACTTCCCCAACACATCTACTACTTATGCAGATGTTGATCACACTACAAACAATACAAAACTACAATGCTATAAGATTCAGAAATGATTAATTCATTCTTTACCTGGGTCTTCAGTTTAAGAGAATTGATTAGTTCGTTTCATGAGTCTTTCGGGTTTTTGAGTCGTTCCTTAAACACGTGACAGACCCATACGCTATTTCTGACATTTCTGTCACTATGTTTTTGTTACTGTTTCTTCAGGATCTGTGGTGTGTTATTATTTTATAAATAAAACCCTGTTATGAATAAAATATTGATTAATTTGTCTTTTTGACTTTTAAGGAATGACTCAAAAACCCGAAAGACTCATGAGATGAACAAATCAATTCTCTTTCCGGCTCAGACTGCATTGACTGAAACAGGTGAACTACTACTAGCAGTACAGAACCTATAGATTATTGTGCATGCGTGACTGAACGAATCACCCCCCGAGACGACTCGTTCTTCCCGAGTCGCATTAAAGATTTGTTCAAAATGAACAAATCGTTCAAGAACGACACATCACTAGGCTCTACTCTTCAACACAATGGTGACCCACAAAACTCAATTTTTTTGTTGCCAGTATATAACTGTTTTTTAACTTACAGTTTGTTACTGTTAAAATACATTTTGTGGGTGTGTCTTTTTATCTTACACCTTTAACCCTTTCAACCCCACAGGTTGTCCACACTACAGAGTGAAAGTAACACTAATGCTGTTGCAGTGAGATAATTAAGTTAATATTTAAGTGATGATTGAGCATTAATGATGAACACCTGCTGTTAACAAGCAGAACCACTGAAAAGAGGAACAAGATCAGAAAAATATGAGCAGAAACAAAAGATGATCATTGGATGATCACAGTCTCTTGATTTGCTGATCTCATACTGTTTAATCCCTTGTGCATTTTAAAAAAAGCACTATATAAATAAAGGTTACTTGACTTGACTTGTGTTACATTATTAAAATCCTTAAATTTGACATTACCACCAGTGTAAAACTACAGTGAGATCCAAAAATAATCAGGTACAATGAAGATTTTTTTTTTTAAACACATAAAATAAAAGACATTGTCGGATTTTATGCTGTTGATTCACAGACATAGTATAATACATATAAATGAAATCAAAGACTAAACACAGAAAAAGATCAATGAATTAAACAAGTCCAAGATGATTACAACATCACCACAACAACCAAAAAACCTGATCAACTCCTTCTTGGCTTTTTCCTACCATAACAAATGTGTTTTATAAACACTCAGTTACAGCAGCCAGAGAAACTAATGTAAAAGAGTCAAGAGCTCAACTAAAGCAGACACTGGTCACTACGATGGTGACTGCAAACTTTATTATTTTCAATAAAACATCAACATCCATATCTGTTAATTCTCATCAAGAACTTCTGTACATGTGTGAAAGAAATAATGTCAAACTGGTTTGGTTTGAAAAAAATTTGAAAAAAAAAAAAAACAATATATCTGGTTAATTACTTCATAATATTATAAAGCTTAACTATATAAACATAACTAACAGCAGTGAAAGATCACACTCTGGATGAGGTGAACCAGGACATGAGATGAAGATCACACCATCATCAGGTAAACAGTTTCAACTGACCTGAATTAGTTTTGTAAGTGTTGCTATAACAAATGTGCTTTATAAACACAGTTACAGCGGCAAGACTGATGTTAAACACATTCAAGGGCCATAACGGCGACACCAAACATTATTATTTTCAATAATAAAGTAATTTTTCAGTACAAAATAGTGAATTACTGTAATTTGTCATCAGTGTCATAATACTTAAAATAGTGGCGTGCAGTGGTGTTCTGAAATGAGGAGGCACATTTTTTTTTTTATAGAAATCAATGTAAATTCATGTGCATTACTCAGTTGTCACATCTTCCTTGTTAAATGAACATTACAGTACATCAAAAAAGAAAAAAAGAAACCAAATACAATTCTATTTTGTAATTTTACATTAACAATGTAATGTTCTATTTATCAAAACCAAGTCAATCTCATCAAGTTAGTGTTTTAAGCATTTCTACATTCATTCCAAAATAATAACTAAAGGCAATAATAATTCAAACAATATATTTTATTTGTGTATTGCGGTTTTTCTTTTTGATTGTCAACCTAGGATATTTTGGATCATCAGTCATGCTCCGTAAACACCGTCTGTCACAGACACGAGTTGTATTTTTAATTTCACCAAACTGATTGCAGTAAAAACCCCGCAGACATCATGTTTTCAGTCCATTTCAAGTTTGATTTTGACATGACATAATAAAGCAGTGATATCTAACTGGGTGATCTGTTTACTTACTTTTCTATTAGTCTTCCGATTGACGCCATCATTTGATCAGTCAAACTGACGCGCGGAACGCACACGTAAACAAGAGGCAGGATTTATCGCACAAACCAATCATATCCAATCATAACCAATTACATCCAATCATAGCGCGATGGAGACATTGCCTCCTCTCACGTGACTTTCCTCCATTCATTCTCAATTACCCCTCACAAAACCCACCACACACCGGGGGTCTGATGATTTTATATGGTTTCCTATGAGAGGAAAGGGAGGCATGACTCCATAGACTGTAAAGCTCCTGCTGTAACTTTACCTGCGGGTGTCGCTGTTGGGCAGTGTTCCTTAAGATACGCGTGACATGCGCTCTTTTTAATGTCATAATTTGTAATATTTGTGTTGTTTTATATGTAATATGGATTATTTTCTCATCCTTTTTTTTTTTTGAGGAGGCACTGCCTCCCTTGCCTACTCGGAGGAAACGCCCCTGACTTAAAATAACTGTAACAGACAGGCCAGGCTCCAGCATCCACCAATCACAACGTACACCTTCCCCTGAGTACTAATCACCGCCACCTGCACCTCATCAGCACGATCATCACCAGCACTACAAGAGACACTCACACACACAGCCACATTGTCCGGTCTCGTTCACATTACAGGAACTTAGCTCTATGCTTACCTCAAGGACTCCTGTTGATAGCTACCTGTCTCCAGTGTCTCCGTGTTCCCTCCTGTGTTCCAAGTCTGTGTGTGAGCGTCATCCGCCAGCATCATCTCCAGTCAGCTTCTGTGATCTTCCTGCAGATACTAAGGACAGTATTATCATCCATTCATTCTACTATCACTTCAACCATTGCCATTCACTTACCTGTTATCCGGTTTACCTCTGCTTGTGTCCAATAAACAACCTAAACTTTTACCTGCTGTCTCCGTCTGGCATATATTGCAACAGAAGACTGGACCATAACAGCGGGACGCAAGCATGAGTTCAGCCGATCCATTCCAGGATTTAGTGGACGCTTTCCGTCGCACTTTCCAGTTACAACCTCCACAACAAATGCCAGCACCGGTTCAGTCACCCGCTCCAGCACCAGCCATCACTTCCGCATCCACGCCACTTCTCCTTCACTGCCAGTTTACGCCAGTCCCATGGATGCAACTGCACTTGTTCCCAACGGAACATTCTAAGGTAGCTTTTCTGATTTCTCAACTTTCAGGAAAAGCTCTCCAGTGGGCCGATTCCAGTTGGTCACAAAAGACTCCTGTCACTCAGAATTACGATGACTTCGTGGAACACTTCAAAGAAGTATTCGGAAAACCTTCATGGGATTCATCCATCGGTGAGAGACTTTATAATTTGAAACAAGGAAAGAGGTCTGTTAACGAATATGCTCTTCAATTCAGAACCCTCGCTGCCAGGAGTGGCTGGAATGAACAAGCGCTACTCACTACATTTCGTCAGGGATTGGATCCTCGAGTGCACTGCATACGAGGATTCCATCAGCCTAGAACGATTCATCCAGCTGTCAATCCGTTTCGCCACTCGTATGCAGTCGTGTCTCGAAGAGCACCAGGGTCAGTTGCAGCTCACCGACGTCCTCTGCCGGCCAGAATCCGTCAGCACCCCAGAACCAGCCAGTGAACCCATGCAAGTGGATTTTACACGGCTCACACCCGCTGAACAGCAGAGAAGAATGACCCAACGCTTATGCTTATATTGCGGATCTCCTGGGCATGTACTCTCCTCATGCCCAACCCGTCCTCCATGTTCCATGGTGAGTGTCTTCGTCTCTAGGCTCCCTACCTGTAAACTACTCACCACTAATGTAACACTTACTGCTGCTGATGTTTCCATTCCAGCGTTCACTTTCCTTGACTCTGGTTCAGCGGGAAACTTTATCTCCGGCGCCCTCTGCCGTCAGCTCAGACTCAAAACCAAGAACACGCCGTCAACCTTCCAGATCCACTCAGTAACCGGTAAACCTGTGAGTAGAAGACATGTCAGCCGAAAGACTGAATTACTACACTGTAAAATCCAATAAGTAAACCTTACTTAAAAAAAGCATGCAAACCGATTGCCTTGAAAAAACCAAGTAAGGTGAAATAGGAATAGTATGTAGAACTAACAAGTGCCTGTCTAGTATTGTACACTTACAAGAGAGTTCCAGTAACTTAAAACAAATTTGTATCGTATACTTAATCAGAGATGATTAAGATTAGATGTAGCCTACTTGTCTTAGTATAGACTACTCAGAATTACTATTTTAAACAACTAAATCATTTCAAGTAAAATACACTTTGTGAGTATTCCTAACTCATTTATGCAAGTTGTGCTAAGGTGATGTTTTCTGCATACAACTTGGAATTACCGAGTTTACTTTACTTCAAAGGCAATCCAGTTTACTTGTTAAAACTATGCAAACTGATTGCCTTAAAAAAACCAAGTAAGCGTTACTCAAATGAGTAACACTTACTTGTTATTTTTTAAGCCAATCAGTGTGTATGGTTTTAACAAGTGAAAGGCAATCCAGTTTACTTGTTAAAACCATACAAAGTACATAATTATACCTTTAGGGGTACAATGGTACAAAGGTACAAATTTGTACCCTTGTGATTTGTACCTTAAGAGACCAATTTTGTACCTTTGGTGACAATTTTGTACCTTTATTTAACAGTACAAAAATTGACCCTTCAAAAAGGGGACAAAATTGGATTTGACAGCGTACAATCGTTGACTATAATGAGATAGATATATTTTACACACACACACACACACACACACACACACACGCTGAATTAAAATCAGAATTTATTAAATCCTTTTCATTTTCACATTTTACAACATTTTATTTGAAACACATTTTTAAACATTCCATATGACTCCATCTTGCTGGGTGTTAAAAAGTAACACTGAAGCAGTGTTAAAGTTAATGAGATAATTGATTGATGATTGAGTGATGATTGACAATTAGTGGAGACACCTGATGATAATAAGCAGAATCACTGAAGAAACAACAAGAGAAAAAGAGAGAGACACAACAACTACAACTGACTTCCAGCCATTAAACATTATTACACTTATTCTTAACCAGTTTGATTTGATTTCTGTCACACATCAACAAAAGTTCTTATTGAGAATGAACAGATGTTTATATGTTAAAGTTTTAATGAAAGTTTAGTTTGAAGTCACCATGATGGTGAAAAGCATTTCCTTTAGTTGGGCTCTTGACTCAATTTATTAACATTAATTTATCTCTGGCTGCTCCAACTTTGTGTTTGAAGAGCACATTTGTTATGGCCAGAGAAACTCTGATCTGAGCTGTGTTTCCCAAAAGTGATGTGAGCTAAAGTTGCTCAATTTAGGTTTACAATGCTTTGGGAAGCACAGTCATAATGGTTGTGTTTTCTCATTGTGAAAGGCCAGATTCATTACGATGACTTCGTGGAACACTTCAAAGAAGTATTCGGAAAACCTTCATGGGATTCATCCATCGGTGAGAGACTTTATAATTTGAAACAAGGAAAGAGGTCTGTTAACGAATATGCTCTTCAATTCAGAACCCTCGCTGCCAGGAGTGGCTGGAATGAACAAGCGCTACTCACTACATTTCGTCAGGGATTGGATCCTCGAGTGCACTGCATACGAGGATTCCATCAGCCTAGAACGATTCATCCAGCTGTCAATCCGTTTCGCCACTCGTATGCAGTCGTGTCTCGAAGAGCACCAGGGTCAGTTGCAGCTCACCGACGTCCTCTGCCGGCCAGAATCCGTCAGCACCCCAGAACCAGCCAGTGAACCCATGCAAGTGGATTTTACACGGCTCACACCCGCTGAACAGCAGAGAAGAATGACCCAACGCTTATGCTTATATTGCGGATCTCCTGGGCATGTACTCTCCTCATGCCCAACCCGTCCTCCATGTTCCATGGTGAGTGTCTTCGTCTCTAGGCTCCCTACCTGTAAACTACTCACCACTAATGTAACACTTACTGCTGCTGATGTTTCCATTCCAGCGTTCACTTTCCTTGACTCTGGTTCAGCGGGAAACTTTATCTCCGGCGCCCTCTGCCGTCAGCTCAGACTCAAAACCAAGAACACGCCGTCAACCTTCCAGATCCACTCAGTAACCGGTAAACCTGTGAGTAGAAGACATGTCAGCCGAAAGACTGAATTACTACACTGTAAAATCCAATAAGTAAACCTTACTTAAAAAAAGCATGCAAACCGATTGCCTTGAATAAACCAAGTAAGGTGAGATAGGAATAGTATGTAGAACTAACAAGTGCCTGTCTAGTATTGTACACTTATAAGAGAGTTCCAGTAACTTAAAACAAATTTGTATCGTATACTTAATCAGAGATGATTAAGATTAGATGTAGCCTACTTGTCTTAGTATAGACTACTCAGAATTACTATTTTAAACAACTAAATCATTTCAAGTAAAATACACTTTGTGAGTATTCCTAACTCATTTATGCAAGTTGTGCTAAGGTGATGTTTTCTGCATACAACTTGGAATTACCGAGTTTACTTTACTTCAAAGGCAATCCAGTTTACTTGTTAAAACTATGCAAACTGATTGCCTTAAAAAAACCAAGTAAGCGTTACTCAAATGAGTAACACTTACTTGTTATTTTTTAAGCCAATCAGTTTGTTTTCTGAGAGTGAAAGGCAATCCAGTTTACTTGTTAAAACCATACAAAGTACATAATTATACCTTTAGGGGTACAATGGTACAAAGGTACAAATTTGTACCCTTGTGATTTGTACCTTAAGAGACCAATTTTGTACCTTTGGTGACAATTTTGTACCTTTATTTAACAGTACAAAAATTGACCCTTCAAAAAGGGGACAAAATTGGATTTGACAGCGTACAATCGTTGACTATAATGAGATAGATATATTTTACACACACACACACACACACACACACACACACGCTGAATTAAAATCAGAATTTATTAAATCCTTTTCATTTTCACATTTTACAACATTTTATTTGAAACACATTTTTAAACATTCCATATGACTCCATCTTGCTGGGTGTTAAAAAGTAACACTGAAGCAGTGTTAAAGTTAATGAGATAATTGATTGATGATTGAGTGATGATTGACAATTAGTGGAGACACCTGATGATAATAAGCAGAATCACTGAAGAAACAACAAGAGAAAAAGAGAGAGACACAACAACTACAACTGACTTCCAGCCATTAAACATTATTACACTTATTATTAACCAGTTTGATTTGATTTCTGTCATACATCAACAAAAGTTCTTATTGAGAATGAACAGATGTTTAGATGTTAATGTTTGAATGAAAGTTTAGTTTGACGTCACCATGATGGTGAAAAGCATTTCCTTTAGTTGGGCTCTTGACTCAATTTATTAACATTAATTTATCTCTGGCTGCTCCAACTTTGTGTTTGAAGAGCACATTTGTTATGGCCAGAGAAACTCTGATCTGAGCTGTGTTTCCCAAAAGTGATGTGAGCTAAAGTTGCTCAATTTAGGTTTACAATGCTTTGGGAAGCACAGTCATAATGGTTGTGTTTTCTCATTGTGAAAGGCCAGATTCATTGGTGACATCCAGTATTAACTGGTGATATAGATGTTATATTATTTCTTTATAGTAAATCTCTGTTAGCGCTTGAGATCCAGCAGAGCTTTTATAATCTGAAGGGTTTTTTGAAACACACACAGACATCAAGAATCAGCTTATGACCCTCAACAATGGTGACAATCCACAATTTAATAGAAAACAAACATAATCCTAGGTATTTATTTGACACAGTGGCTAAATTAACTAGAAACAGAGATTCAACTGCTGACGTTTCCATAGAGCACAGCAGTAATGACTTTATGAACTTCTTTACTTGCAAGATTGATAATATTAGAGAGAAAATTATAAACATGCAACCGTCTACAGTTTCTCTTCAGACAGTGCACTGTAGTGTCCCTGAGGTAAAACTAGAATCATTCGCCGCTATAGGAGAGGAAGAATTATCTAAACTTATCAAATCATCAAAATCAACGACATGTATGTTAGACCCAATGCCGACTAAACTACTGAAAGAAATGCTTCCAGAGGTCGTAGGTCCACTTCTTGATATAATTAATTCATCTTTAACACTAGGACACGTGCCAAAAACCTTTAAGCAGGCTATTATCAAACCTCTTATTAAAAAACCTCAACTAGATCCGAGAGATTTAGTAAATTACAGGCCAATCTCGAATCTACCTTTTCTGTCAAAGATACTAGAAAAGGCAGTTTCAACACAACTGTGTTCCTTTTTAGAAAGAAATGGAATCTGTGAGGATTTCCAGTCAGGATTTAGACCATACCATAGGAGTAGATCGTTTGTAACTCTAACGAGAGCAGTCTCAGTACTATCATCCGATCGTGGCTGTATTTCTCTATTAGTGTTATTAGATCTCAGTGCTGCTTTTGACACTATCGATCATAACATTCTTTTAAAAAGACTTGAAAACTATATTGGCATTAGTGGAATTGCTTTGGCATGGTTCAAATCATACTTATCTGACCGTTATCAGTCTGTGGTAGTTAATGAAGAGATGTCGTATCGATCACAGGTTAAATATGGGGTACCACAAGGCTCAGTATTAGGACCGTTGCTTTTCACTCTGTACATGCTGCCCTTAGGAGAGATAATTAGGAAGCATGGTGTTAGTTTTCACTGCTACGCTGACGATACTCAGCTCTATATTTCCTCGCGCCCTGACGAAACCTACAAATTCACAAAACTAACAGAATGCATAGCTGACATTAAAAACTGGATGACAAGAAATTTCTTATTATTAAATTCAGAAAAAACTGATTTCCTAATCTTTGGACCAAAAACTTCCTCACGAAAAAACCTTGAATACTCTCTAACACTTGACGGGTGCTCCATTAAACCTTCGTCCTCAGTTAGGAACCTGGGTGTGCTCTTTGATACCAATCTTTCATTTGAAAGTCATGTTTCTAGTATCTGTAAAACCGCCTTCTTCCATCTAAAAAATATATCTAAATTACGACATATGCTCTCAATGACAAATGCGGAACAGTTGGTTCATGCATTCATGACCTCAAGACTAGATTATTGTAACGCTCTACTGGGTGGTTGTTCTGCTCGGCTTTTAAACAAACTACAGTTGGTTCCAAAATGCGGCAGCTAGAGTTCTTACTAGAACCAGAAAGTATGACCATATTAGCCCAGTTCTGTCAACATTACATTGGCTCCCTATTAAACATCGTATAGATTTTAAAATCTTGCTACTTACTTATAAAGCTCTAAATGGTTTAGCTCCCCAGTACCTAAGTGAGCTCTTAATGCATTATAGTCCTTCACGTTTATTGCGATCTCAGAATTTAGGCCAGTTGATAATACCCAGAATATCAAAATCAACTGAAGGCGGCAGATCATTTTCCTATTTAGCACCTAAACTCTGGAACAATCTTCCTAGCATTGTTCGGGAAGCAGACACACTCTGTCAGTTTAAATCTAGACTAAAAACACATCTCTTTGCTCTTGCATACACATAACACATTATCAATACATTAACATTTTTCAAATCCGTTAAAGGATTGTTACGCTGCAATAATTAGGTCGGCCGGAACCGAGAACATTTCCTATAACACTAGATATACCTGTACATCAGAACAAGAATGGCATCTACGCTAATATCTGTCTCTCTGCTTATCCTGAGGTTTGCCGGGTGCTGGATCCAGGCCGTATCCAGGTCAGATGGAGAACCTGCGTCTGGACCTGACTACAACGTAGCCCAGGATCCCCGTATCCGCTTACATATATTTATATATAATCGATTTTTAATCTCTATAATAAAAATGTACAATTCAGATTTTGATCTCCATATACATTTACATATATATATCTTCCAAGGGGTTTTTTCCCTCCTAGGACTTTTTTCCCAGTGCTAGCACGCTGGGTTATTCTCCTAGGGGGTTTTTTCCACCCCTGGAAGTCAGCCGACATTGGCTTAATGTAGCACCATCTTGTATATGTTACATATTACCACGCTTGCTTGTACAGTTTTAACCACTTCCCTTTTTTTCTGTGCTTCTAATATGTAAAGCTGCTTTGAAACAATTACCAATTGTAAAAGCGCTATATAAATAAATTTGACTTGACTTGACTTGACAATCAAACAAAGTGCTTCATGTTGCAGTGCATGATGGGAGCCACCAATCAAAACTCATCCATGGCTCCCATCATGCATTGCTGCATGAATAAATTATGCAGCTGAACTGTCCTGTAATTTTTGTAGATTGTTCATGTTTGCTTTATTTTTCTGTTGTTTTGTTGTGACAGTAGCTTGTTTTGTGATGTTCAGAGTTGATCTGTTTGTCAGTATTTTGTATTTATTTATCGTCACCGTTCTTGAGAATCAGATGCTGATTCTTGATGTCTGTGTGTGTTTAAACACTGAAGCTTCAGTGCGTAATGTATTATTCTTAAACAAAATAAAGCCATATTATTGTTGGATCTCAAGCTGTAAAATCACAGGACTACAATCATTAATACTAAAGCTACACATCAAGCACACAGTCAGAGATTTAGACTCTAAATGACATCAGGCCATCACATTATGATTAGATCATCATCAAATTATATTGTGACCAGATCTTTTTTTCTCTGACCATAACAAATGTGCTTTACAAACACAAAGTTGGAACTGCGAGAGAAAAATTAATAATAAAAGGTAAAGAGTCAAGAGCCCAACTAAAGCAAACGCTGACCTCTTTCATGGTGACTTGAAATTAAACATTCATAAAACATTAATTAACAACTTTTTTCTCTCTTTCCTTCAGTGATTCTGCTTATTAACATCAGGTGTCTCCACTAATTGTCAATCATCATTCAATCATCAATCAATTATCTCATTAAATTTAACACTGTTTCAGTGTTACTGTTTAACACCCGGTAAGATGGAGTCATATGGAATGTTTAAAAATGTGTTTCAAATGAAATGTTGTAAAATGTGAAAATGAAAAGGATTTAATAAATTCTGATTTTAATTCAGTGTGTGTGTGTAATATATATATATAATATATATATATATATCATTATAGTCAATGATTGTACGCTGTCAAAGCCAATTTTGTACCCTTTTTGAAGGGTCAATTTTTGTACTGTTAAATAAAGGTACAAAACTGGTCTCTTAAGGTACAAATCACAAGGGTACAAATTTGTTTTAAGTTACTGGAACTCTCTTGTAAGTGTACAATACTAGACAGGCACTTGTTAGTTCTACATACTATTCCTATTTCACCTTACTTGCTTTTTTCAAGGCAATCGGTCTGCATGCTTTTTTCAAGTAAGGTTTACTTATTGGATTTTACAGTGTACAACTTCAAATTGGATTATTGCATGTTGAAGACATCCAATTGCGTGTTCTGGAGGGTTCCACCACTGACGTGATACTAGGCCACCCATGGTTAGAGCAGCACAACCCCATTCTCTCATGGAAAACTGGGGAAGTCCTGAAGTGGGGCAACACCTGTTTTCCTCAATGTTTCTCTACGTTACCTGTTCCATGTCTTCTTGGCTTTTGTCTTACTATAACAAATATGCTTTACAAACACAGCTGCAACAGCCAGAAAAAAATATTAAGGTTAAAAAGTCAAGAGCCCAAATAAAGCAAACACTAATCACCATTAGGGTTTAACTTAAATGTTATTATGTGAAAGTGACACGTGAAGGTGAAGTATTGTAACCCATACTTGGAATTTGTCTTTTGCATTTAACCCATCCAACTTAGCGTACACACATTAGTAGCAGAGTAGTGAGTAGTGAACACATACTGCAAACCGTGATACACACCTGGAGCAGTGGGCAGCCATTATGGTGTGGCACCCAGGGAGTGTTTGGGGGTTCAGTGCCTTGCTCAAGGGCTCCTCAGTCATTTCCTTCCGGTGCTGGAATCGAACCAGCAACCTTTGTGTTATCAGTCATGGCCTAATGGTTAGCAAGTCTGACTGTTTCAATCTCCCCTTTTGCCAAGACACCTCAAACTGCACCACACAGCCCCAATCCCCCTTCCAGAGATATCTTATCTATGCAACGCAGTTCAAATTCCCCCTTTGGAAATTTCCCCCTTTTGAAAATGTCCTGACTGTAATCCAGAGTTATCTTAGCTGCTTCATAAATAGTGATATATACATAAACTTTGACTTTGACTTTGATAAGAATAAGAGAGAACTAAGCAGTTTCTGTGTGGGGGCACTTTATGATAAGGTTCATTACACTGTTAGACCTTACCAGGATTTTTTACAGTAAAATACTGGCAACACTGTTAAATAAATTAAAACTCATTTCATTTACAGAAACCAACAGCCTCAAATTGTCTGATTGCCATGTAAATTTATAAACTAAAATTTTAAATACGCTAATAATGTGAGCATATTATTACTATGAACTTATATTTTATAGTCCACTAAAACCATTTTGAATAAAGATATTGTCACTGCATCAGCAACTACACAGTCACCATCAATTAAATAAAACAACATGCAGCATATCACCAACGTCTCTTGATCTTCTCCTGAACTTAAGCACAGGCTATACTAGTGATGGGAAGTTCATTTTATCATTTTACTGACTCGGGCTTTTGAGTCTCATTCAGCAAAATGAACTAATCTTTTTTCAAGTCATTTCGTTCATTGGTCCCACTTTATATTAAGTGGCCTTAACTACTATGTACTTACATCAGAATTAAGTACAGTGTACTTATTGGGTTCATACTGAATTGCAAATTACTTTTGCAGCTATTGAGGTGAATACGGGTGAGGTTAGGGAAAGCTTTGGTGGTATGGGTAGGTTTAAGGGTAGGGGTAAGGTGTAAGGGATGGGTCAACAGTGTAATTATAAATGTAATTACAAAAATTAATTACATATGTAATTACATGCAGGTGTTTTTAAAATATAAGTACAATGTAAAAACATGTATGTACACAATAAGTGCATTGTATCAATTGATTAATTTAAATGTAAGTACATAGTAGTTAAGGCCACTTAATATAAAGTGGGTCCGATCACACTACAAACAATACAAAACTACAATGCTATAAGATACAGAAAAGATTAATTCATTCTTTACCTGGGTCTTCAGTTTATGATAAGCTGATTAAGTTCATCAAGCTTGATTAAGACAAGCCAGAGGGCCAATCGTTTATGCGATGATCGCGTAAACGATTGGCTGATGTTTTTAAGGCCCTACCTCGTGCACAGATGATGTATATTAATATTATTCTTTTCAGTGCACCTAATAAATAGTCTTTTATCAGTTAGTAAAGACAGTTTCAAGTAATATTGCAAAAATGTATAAAACAAAACATCCTCTTTAGCAGCTTTAATGACGTGACAGACCCATATGCTAAACCAATGCAGTCTGAGCCGGAAAGAGAATTGATTAGTTCGTTTCATGAGTCTTTCGGGGTTTTGAGTCATTCCTTAATCACGTGACAGACCCATACACTATTTCTGACATTTCTGTCACTATGTTTTTGTTACTGTTTCTTCAGGATCTGTGGTGTGTTATTATTTTATAAATAAATAAAGCCTTGTTATAAATAAAATATTGATTAATTTACTTTTTTGACTGTCTGTATCTGTAAATAAACACTAGGTTGTATGATAATTTAATAATCCAAGCCAACAATACAAAGTATTTATAGCCTAGTTTGTTCATTTTTACTCCAATTTTGAGTTTGCTTTTCCTAGGCAGACTTGACATATTGGTCTAATATATGTATAAGAAGGACATAATGACATAAATGACATTGGTTTAGCGTATGGGTCTGTCACGTGATTAAGGAACGACTCAAAAACCCGAAAGACTCATGAGATGAACAAATCAATTCTCTTTCCGGCTCAGACTGCATTGACTGAAACAGGTGAACTACTACTAGCAGTACAGAACCTATAGATTATTGTGCATGCATGACTGAGTGAATCACCCCCCGAGACGACTCGTTCTTCCCGAGTCATATTAAAGATTTGTTCAAAATGAACAAATCGTTCAAGGATCATTTCCGGTTCCGGTTGAGACTGCGTGCTGAGTGTGTGCTCTAATCAACTCGGAGAATTGTTGTTGAGAAAACGATGCCATGCCGCCAAAAAAGTATCCAGCACAGGCCGAGGAGGTTGACGATATAAAGCGATCACTCGACATGTTGACGGAGGAGGTTTCTGTTGTAAGACAACAGCAGAAAACCATCATGAGCTTGGTGGAGGAAGTTAAAGCTCTGAGGCTTCAAAACATTGAGAAAGACAAGCGGATTATGTCGCTGGAAAATCGGGTGGCCGATCTGGAACAATATACCAGAATGAATGACATTATACTCACCGGTTTGGAGATCAAACCATGCTCTTATGCCCGGGCGGTGGCGACACTGAATGAAGGAGAGACAAACGAGCAAGACGTTACATCGGTGGAGCAACAGGTGACGGCGTTCCTCCACTCAACGGGGATTGAGTTGGACAGGGACAATATAGAAGCTTGTCATACTCTCCCACGGAGAAACAAGATGGATAAGCCAGCTATAATAATTCGTTTCACTAACAGGAAACATAAGATGGAATTATTGAAACAAGCAAGACGGCTGAAGGGCACGGATGTGTATCTGAACGAACACTTGACTAAGAAAAATGCTGACATTGCCAGAAAGGCCCGACTCCTTAGAAGACAGAAAAAAATACAATCCACATGGACAGCTAATTGTAAAATATTCATCAAGATGAATGGAACACCAGAACAAGCTAAAGTGCAAGTTAGTAAGGATCTCGAGGATCTGGAGAAATATCAATAAGGAAAATGAGATTGTCACAGACACGTCAGGTTCCAACGTCACCCAATCACAACGCACGCTGTCTCCTGAGTACTGATCACCGCCACCTGCACCTCATCACCTCACTCATCAGCAGCACTATATAACACACACGCACACAGCACTCTATGTCCAGTCTCGTTCGCATATACTCCATGTGATGCTTACCTTAAGGACTCCTCTTCGTATACTCACCTGTCTCCAGCGTCTCTCCTTCCCTTCGTGTGCCCCGTCTGCTGTGTGGGTGTGTGTCAGCCAGCTCCAAGTCACTCCAGCGATCTCTAAGCTCCAACGTATCTCTACCTGCAACAGAAAGGACAGTAACTATTCCTCATATCATCAGTTCTATACCAGCTATCATCAGTTCACTCACCTGTTTGTTGTCTCCTGCTCTACTGTGGTCAATAAAGCTACCATTACCTCTTACATCTGTGTCCGTCTCCTGTATCCCGTAACAGAAGACCGGACCAACACCGCAGACCCAGTATGAGCCAGCCGGGTCCATTTCAAGAACTGGTGGATGCGCTTCGGCGTACACTTACCATCAATCCACCACCGCCATCTCCAGTTACTGTCCCTTCACCTGCACCAGCGAACACTACCACCGATGTCAACAGTTCTCCTTCATTACCGCCATACGCCAGTCCCATGGCCAAACCGGCGCCCTTCTCAGGATCGGCGGAGGATTGCAGCGGATTCCTGCTGCAATGCACACTGGTCCTGGAGATGCAGCCGCACCTGTACCCGAGTGATACATCCAAGATTGCGTTCATCATTTCTCAGCTCAGCGGCAAAGCATTGAAGTGGGCCGATTCCATCTGGTCCCAGCGGGGCGCTGTAACCTAATCCTACTCGCCGTTTATTTCCCACTTCCGGGAAGTGTTCGGGAAACCGATCACAGATTCTTCAGCTGGTGAGAAACTCTATAATTTGTAACAAGGATCAATGTCTATTTACGATTATGCTTTGCACTTCAGAGCACTTGCAGCACTCAGCGGATGGAATGAACAAGCCCTGATAACAACTACTACAGGACTAAATACAGGACTAGAACCTCGGGTACGGCTGCATCTCGCTGCATGCGAGGACTCCATCGGCCTCGAAAAATTCATCCAGCTCTCCATTCGCTGCGGCACTCGCATGCAGGCGTGCATCCAAGAGCACCAGGACCAGGCACTTTCCAACATGCTCCTCTGTCGATCCGAACCCGTCAGCACTCCAGAACCAGCCCAAGAACCCATGGAAGTGGAAAACTCTCGTCTTTCCTCCGAAGAACGCCGCCGTCGGCTGACCCTGCATCTCTGTCTGTATTGTGGAGGCCCCGGGCATGTGATAGCAGCATGCCCCACACGACCACCGCGACCCCTGGTGAGTGCCATTATTCCTGCTACTCATAAAATGAAGCCACTCACTACTGTCGTCAATCTTAATGCCGCTACTGTCTCCCTTTCAGTGGTCGCGCTCCTCGACTCAGGGTCAGCCGGCAACTTCGTCTCCGGCGCCATCTGTCGGCAGCTACGTCTCAAGACCTCTCCGTCTCCGACCATCTACAAGATCAACTCAATAACCGGCAAACCCCTGAGTCGTAAGCGTGTCCGCACCGTGGCTGGTCCAGTTACACTCCGAGTTGGTCTACTGCATCAAGAGGATATCCATCTGCTGGTTCTGGAGGATTCCACCGCTGACGTGGTTGGTCCACCCTGGTTGGAGCAGCATAACCCAACCATCTCCTGGAAAACGGGCGAAATCCTGAAGTGGGGCGACACATGCTTCTCTCGCTGTCTGACTGAACTCCCGGTTCCACCGTCTCCTTCGCCTGACCTCTCTCTCTACGCCACGTCCATCGAAAGTCCAGTTGAACAAAGCTCCATCGACATCCCCAAGTGTTACACCCCCTTCAGCGATGTCTTCTGCCCGCAACGGGCTTCCAAGCTGCCTCCACACCGGCCATGGGACTGTGCCATCAACCTGCTTCCGGGTGAACCAGTGCCAAAGGGTAAAATATACCCACTCTCCATCCCGGAGGAGAAGGCCATGGAGGATTACATCAAGGAAGCCCTAGCCCAAGGTTACATCAGGCCGTCTACTTCCCCTGCTGCTTCCAGTTTCTTCTTTGTGGCTAAAAAGGACGGAGGCTTGCGGCCATGCATCGATTATCGCTCACTTAACAAGATAACCGTCAAGTTCAGGTATCTCCTTCCTCTCGTCCCAGCGGCCCTGGAACATCTCCGTGGTGCCACTGTGTTTACGAAGCTGGACCTCTGCAGCGCGTACAACCTCATCCGGATACGTGAGGGGGACGAGTGGAAGACCGCCTTCATCACCCCTACTGGCCACTACAAATATCTTTTAATGCCGTATGGTCTGGTCAACGCCCCCTCCGTATTCCAGGATTTCATCCATGAGGTGCTCCGGGAGTTTCTCCATCGCTTCGTCCTGGTGTACATCTACGACATACTCATCGGAGCCAGGCCGAACATCGCCGACACGTTGCGGAGGTCCTCACCCGTCTTCGTCAGTACAACCTGTTCCTCAAGGCAGAGAAGTGCTCCTTCCATCAACCTTCCGTCTCATTCCTGGGTTACAACATCGACCACAGTGGCATCCGGATGGACGAGAGGAAGGTGGAATCCATCACTAACTGGCCAGAACCCACCACCATCAAGGAATTACAGCGCTTTCTCGGATTCTCCAACTTCTACAGACGGTTCATTAAAGATTACAGTTCCATTGCCCATCCACTCACCAGCCTGCTCCGTAATAAGCCCAAGTCTCTGTCCTGGAATCCAGCAGCCACCAACGCCTTCAACCATCTGAAAGAAGCCTTCACCACCGCTCCCTTACTCGTCCATCCAGATCCCGAGAAACAGTTCATCGTTGAAGTGGACGCCTCGACCACTGGAGTAGGAGCAGTGTTGTCGCAGCAGCAGGGGACGCCAAGTAGACTCCATCCATGCGCCTTCTTCTCCCGCAAGCTCAGCCCAGCGGAAGTCAACTACTCCATCGGTGACAGGGAACTTCTTGCTGTTAACACTCTGAGGTCTGAAAACGCGCCGGCGCGTTTTGCAGGTTTTTTTTCACATTGCAGCAAAACAGACTTAAAATACTCCGTCATTTTTTGTCATAGAGACATAAGTAATATATCAATTGAAACTAGAGAATATCTTCTTTTATTTGTATACACTCAGAGTAAAAACACAATGTTGTGCCTTTTGTAAAATAAAGAAAACTAACATGATGCGTGATTTCTCCTCTCCCTCTGAACGAAGTCCAATCTGATAGTTCTCAGAAAATGAACTGTAACTTAGTGAATACTAATCACAGAAAAATTAAACTTATGTCTAAAAAAACGATAAGATGTCAGGTTTTAAATCATGTAAGTCAAATCGAAAACAAACCTTCTGTGTTTATGTAATCTGTATGAAAAGAGAGCCATGTCAGAAGTCCGTGATTCAGCTCATTATCCGTTAATGCGGCCACGCCCACGGAGCCAGCGCTATTCAGACGCAAATTCAGAGGCAATACATGCATTCATTGTCTCAATCGTGTATTTATTGTCTTGAAAAGTGTTTATCTGGATGTAAAAGTCATGGTTAGGGAGCTCTAGAAGACATGCAGTTAGTTCCTGTTTTCTTTTCTTCTATAGATGAATTTTAGATGAGTTTTTGTTTCTTTAGCGCCCTCCGGCTGCAGTATGAATTGGAAACTCCATTCATGGAATAGCCTCTTCTTCTTTTAGATGAATTTGTGGACTAAAAATGCACAGAGAGCGCCCTCCGACTTCAAGGATGAATTGAAAACACCAGCACTCATAGTAATGACAATGAATATTAAATAAATATAACTCCTCTGTATAGAAAATTGACATAAGCATATGAGAATCCAATATTTCTCCAAATGTGCATGCTTTTAAACTAAAAGCCTATATTCAGACTCTTTGCATCACAGAAATACATTATATTTTAAAGTATAATATAAAACCATTACTTTATATTGTAATAATATTTTTCTGTATGTTTCATATATTATGATGAGCTTGAGACATCACAGAAGGTTTTTTTTCACAGCCTACCTGACTGAAAGGCCTCATTAATATGCAAGTCATTTCAGCTCATTACTATCCAATTCTTTTGTCTTCTCAGGTGAGAATGGCCCATTATTCAGTGGTGATTCACGCCTCCATGCATACTGTGTTTCTTGGCAAAAAGTGTCTTACAAAAACTAAATCAATATATTGTTTTATATGAAGGAGTAGGCAGCATAATTTTTACATAATTTTGAAGCAAAAACTCTAGTTTACAACCTCCAATACCCTAAAGTATTGTAAACACAGATTTACTATACTTTTTTTGGCCTTATTTCAGTGACTTAAGTTTTTTGTTTTTTCAATAACCACGCATAAATGTTATTCCTTCAAAAACACAAACATGTACATACATGTTCCTCACATATTATGGTAGCCTAGTTTGTGCTGAATACAGTGTAATGACACTTTTTCCATTAATATGTTTATGAACAACTGAAAAAAAGCACAAATGTCAGGGCATGTCAAAACTTCTCCAGGCCCCAAATCAGCCTCAGACTCCAGAGGGTTAAGCTTGCCTTGGAAGAGTGGAGGCATTGGCTGGAGGGAGCCAAACATGCGTTCCTGGTGCTGACAGACCATAAGAACCTTGAATATCTTCGGTCTGCGAAGAGACTAAATCCAAGACAAGCTCGCTGGGCCATGTTCTTCTCCCGATTCAATTACACCATCTCCTACCGTCCAGGTACCAAAAACGTCAAAGCAGACGCTCTCTCTCGTCTCCATGCTCCTGAAGAAAAGACCGAAGAACCCGAACCTATCATTCCGAGCTCTCTCATCGTGAGTCCTATTACCTGGTCAGAAGAGACCATCCCCTCCTGCAATGCCTCCACGAACCCTCCGCCGGGCTGTCCACCCGGCTTGCTGTACATCCCACGGACATGACGCACTCCCACCATTCACTCAGCTCACACGTCACTTGGCACTGGTCACCCGGGGGTCAATGAAACTCTCTCGTTGCTAAAAGAACGCTTCTGGTGGCCAGGGATGGCTTCGGATGTCAGAAGGTACGTGCAGGGCTGTCGGGAGTGTGCCATCTCCAAAAGTCCTCGTCATCTACCAGCTGGGAAACTCCTTCCGCTGCCCGTTCCAGATCGCCCATGGTCACACCTAGGAGTGGATTTCATCACTGATCTCCCTGTCTCAGAAGGAAATACCACCATCCTAGTCGTTGTGGACCGTTTCTCAAAGTCTTGCCATCTAATTCCACTCCCAGGATTACCCACTGCCATGGAGACCGCCGAAATACTCTTCAACCAAGTCTTCAGATATTTCGGAATACCAGAAGACATAGTCTCTGACCGAGGACCCCAGTTCATATCAAGAGTGTGGAGATCGTTCTACTCCCTCCTAGGTGTGGCCGTCAGCCTGACTTCCGGATACCACCCGCAGTCGAACGGGCAGACGGAAAGGAAGGTGCAGGAGATTGGCTGCTTCCTCCGTACCTTCTGTCATGACCACCAGGACTCTTGGAACCAGTTCCTGGGTTGGGCCGAGTACGCCCAAAACTCTCTCCGGCAGTCGACTACAGGGCTCACACCATTCCAGTGCGTACTCGGTTACCAACCCCCACTGTTCCCCTGGACCGGGGAACCCTCCAACGTACCCGCAGTGGATTACTGGTTCCGAGAGAGCGAGAGGGTCTGGGACTCAGCACACCATCAACTGCAACGAGCCCTGCGCAGACGCAGGATGGCAGCTGACCTTCGACGCTCCAACACTCCAGTCTTCCAGCCTGGTCAGATGGTTTGGTTGTCCACCCGGGATATCAGACTGCGTCTGCCCTGCAGAAAGCGGAGTCCCAGGTTCATTGGCCCATTCCCCATCGTCAAGCAGGTCAACCCAGTCACCTATCAATTCCGACTTCCACAAGGGTATCGTATACACCCCACTTTCCACATGTCACTACTGAAAGCTCCCCACCCTTCTGTTCTTCCCACAGGACCTGACGTGGCTCCCGCCGAGCCCCCCCCTTCACTCATCCTGGAGGACGGAGCTGCGTATGAGGTTCATGAGATCTTGAACTCCCGGCGTCGTGGTGGTCAGCTGGAATACTTAGTGGACTGGGAAGGATACGGCCCCGAAGAATGCTCCTGGGTCCCAAGAAACGACATCCTGGATCCCAGCTTACTCCAGACGTTCCACGACAGTCACCCTGAGAAACCGGCACCGCAGGGAAGAGGACGACCACCACGACGTCGGAGCGGGCCGTGGAGGGGGGGGTACTGTCACAGACACGTCAGGTTCCAACGTCACCCAATCACAACGCACGCTGTCTCCTGAGTACTGATCACCGCCACCTGCACCTCATCACCTCACTCATCAGCAGCACTATATAACACACACGCACACAGCACTCTATGTCCGGTCTCGTTCGCATATACTCCATGTGATGCTTACCTTAAGGACTCTTCTTCGTATACTCACCTGTCTCCAGCTTCTCTCCTTCCCTTCGTGTGCCCCGTCTGCTGTGTGGGTGTGTGTCAGCCAGCTCCAAGTCACTCCAGCGATCTCCAAGCTCCAACGTATCTCTACCTGCAACAGAAAGGACAGTAACTATTCCTCATATCATCAGTTCTATACCAGCTATCATCAGTTCACTCACCTGTTTGTTGTCTCCTGCTCTACTGTGGTCAATAAAGCTACCATTACCTGTTACATCTGTGTCCGTCTCCTGTATCCCGTAACAGAGATTAGGTAATGTAATAAACCCAGTAGTAAAGAAAGAATAAAAAGAACATAAATGACAACTATGTCATTTGTTGAAAATAAAAAGTTATGTATATTGGAATTAGATAATTTTGTATATACTGAGTATAAAATGCAGGATATAGAAAATAATATTGATCCAGAAAATAACTTACTTATTAATATTAATAACAGTTGTAGCTATTATACAGATGAACAATTCAATATAACCTTCCAACAAGTGCACAACATTTCAAGTCTATATGCCAATTTCCAAAGCATTAAAGATTATTTAAGACAATTAAAGAATTTATTCAGTATCATAGCAATATCAGAGACTTAGCTTAATGACGAAAAAGGTGTGGACTTTGAGATTGATGGCTATGAATTAAATTATAAAAATAGAGTGAATAGAAGTGGAGGAGGTGTGGCAATATATGTGCATAACAGTCTGAAGTATAAGGTGGTGGAGGGTATGACAGTAACTGTTGATGATTTGTTGGAATGTATTACAATAGAAATATGTATGGAAAAGTCAAAAAAATTGTTGTGAGTTGTGTATACAGAACTCCTGGATCAAATATTGAAATATTTAATGATTGGATGGAAAACATATATACACAAAAACATCTCAAAAGACTATGTTTATATGTGGAGACTTAAATATAGATTTATTAAATCCAAAAAAGCATAAACTGACAGAAGATTTTGTTAATATAATGTATAGCATGGGTTTGTATCCAACAATCAGTAGACCCAGTAGAATCACATCTCATAGTGCCACATTAATTGACAATATATTCACAAATATTATGGATAACAATATAGAGAGTGGACTATTATATAACGACATTAGTGATCATTTACCTGTTTTGTTTATCATTGTAAGTATAAGAAATCTAATGATATTAGTTATATCACATCATACAAGAGTAAGAACGGCAGAAAACGTAAAGGTTTTCAAGAATGAATTACTGAAACAAAATTGGAATGTAGTATATGAAGAGGATGATGTTGATAAAGCATATAATAAATTTCTAAATATTTTTACATCATTGTATGATAAAAACTGTCCTGTAAAACAATATAGAAACAAAAATAACCAAACAAATAGTCCTTGGATTACAAAAGGTTTATTAAATGCCTGTAAGAAGAAAAACACACTGTATAGACAATTTATTAAATATCGTACCCCAGAAGCAGAAAATAAATATAAAAAGTATAAGAATAAATTAATTAGTATTATGAGGAGGTGTAAGAAAGAATACTATAATAAAATATTAGAGATTAATAAAAATAACATGAAAGGTTTATGGAACATCCTAAATAGTATAATTAGAAATGAAACAAAAAAATAAAAATAAAAGTTATCCAGAATATTTTATTGATAAAGATAAGATAATAAAAAACAAAGAAGATGTGGTTAATGGTTTTAATAATTTTTTTGTAAATGTGGGACCAAATTTGGCAAAAATAATAAATGATTCAGAAACTACAGAAGGGGTGGATGTGGATCTTTGGGATAGAAATCCCAGCTCTATTTTTCTTAGAGCAGTAGAAAGGAAGGAGATAATTGATATTGTAAGAAAGTGTAAAAACAAATCTTCTGCGGACTGGAATAATGTTGATATGATTATAGTAAAAAAAGTAATTGAAATTTCAGAACCATTAACTCATATCACTAACTTGTCTTTTCAACTCGGTAAATTTCCAGAAAAAATGAAAGTTGCAAAAGTAATACCATTATATATAACAGGGGATAAGCACCTATTCACAAATTATAGGCCTGTTTCTATACTGCCCCAGTTCTCCAAAATCCTAGAAAAACTGTTTATAGAAAGGTTTGATGATTTTATTGAAACACACAAACTGCTAGTGGAGAGTCAATATGGATTCCGAACAAACAGATCAACATCTTTAGCTTTAATGGAATTAATTGAGGAAATTACAAATTGTATAGATACTAAAAAATATGTGTTAGGAATATTTATAGATCTAAAAAAAAAGCATTTGATACCATAAATCATGACATGTTATTACAGAAATTGGAGAGGTATGGAATCAGAGGAGTTGGACTGAACTGGGTAAGTAGCTATTTGAAAAGCAGGCAACAATTTGTGGAAATCGGTGATCAAAAATCTATATGTATGGATATAACTTGTGGAATACCACAGGGATCGGTCCTAGGTCCAAAACTTTTCATAATGTATATTAATGATATTTGTAGAGTATCAAATATATTAAAATTTATTTTATTTGCTGATGATACAAATATTTTCTGTTCTGGAGACAATTTAAAGCAGATTTTGGAGGTGATAGCAAAAGAAATGATTAAATTAAAACGGTGGTTTGATGTAAATAAATTATCATTAAATATAGCTAAAACAAAGATTATGTTATTTGGAAAGTATACTCAACCTGAAGTAGAATTGAAAATTGATAATATCAGTATAGAAAGAGTCTATGAAAATAAATTTATTGGTGTTATTTTAGACCACAAAATCAGTTGGAAACCACATATAAAATATATTGAAGCAAAACTGGTAAAGACTATAGCAATATTAAATAAAGCAAGATATATTCTGGGTAATAATTCATTGTATATTCTGTATAATACACTCATAGTGCCATATTTAAGTTATTGTGTGGAAATCTGGGGAAATACCTACAAAACCAACCTACAGTCGTTATGCACATTACAAAAGAGAGCAATCAGAATCATAAATAATGTAGGATATCTTGAACACACAAATTCACTGTTCTTGAAATCAGATACACTAAAGTTTATTGATTTGGTTAAATTTAAGACGGTACAAGTCATGTTTAAAGCAAGAAATAATTTACTTCCGGAAAATTTACAAAAAATGTTTATGGAGAGGCAGGGTGGATATAATTTGAGAGATGAATTAAACTTTAAAAAGCTTAAAATAAGAACAACTCTAAAAAGTATGTGCATCACTATATGTGGGGTGAGGTTGTGGAATAATTTGGAGCAGGTGTTAAAATATTGTACAAACTTTAAACAGTTTAAAAAGTTGTATAAAAACGAGTTACTAAAAGGATATGAGGATGAACAAGAGTGAATGTGAGGGTGGATTTAAAGATTGATTGTATTAAGATTTAAGGGTGATGGGTGGTTTGGAATAAAAGGTAAAATTTGGAGTTTAAAAAAAAGGGTTTATTTGTTATTCTTATGAAGATATAATATATATAGAAAAATATTTAATATAATGGAATTTGGAATGGTTGTATAAGGGGTGGGTAAATAAGCTTTTGCTTCATCCCGCTCCTTTTCAGACACATGTAATGAATTGATGATTATTCATAGATATTGTTTCTTCTTTATGTGGTAACACAATTGTTGTATTTCATATTTTATTTGATTTTTTTATTGACTATTGTTTGAAATAAAAGAAAGAAAGAAATGACACATCACTAGGCTCTACTCTTCAGCACAATGGTGACCCACAAAACGTCTAGGTTACATATGTAAACCTCGTTCCCTGAAGGAGAGAACGGAGACGTTACGTCAGAGACTGATGAAATGGGGTCTCGCCCGAGAGCCCAATCACCTTCGAGTGTTAACAAAACGAGCCAATGATACGAAGAGTATCTTGGTCTGCGGAATTTGCATGCGCAAGCTCCGCCCCACTCTGTGGGTATATAAGGAGCAGCGCGAGCAACTCGCATTCAAGTCTTCACTGAGGAGCCAAGTGACCCGACCGTACAGCGGAACAGTAATTGTGGCAAGGGGACAATACGTAACCTACGTTACGTCAGAGACTGACGAAATGGGGTCCCTGCTAAAATGCCACAATAGCTGTCTTCAAGTGAACAGTGTGAGAATAGTACCTTGCTGTGAGAGCAGGAAAGAAGGACCATATGCACAGAGCACACTGGGTAGCATACCTGAGGAGTATGCTAACAGGCTGCCTACTCATGGAGGTCTTACAAAGTACCCGCATAGCAGAGAAAACTGAGGTAACCAACCCGCAGGGTGGAATTACATGTCAGAATAGCAAGTGGCTTGTTAGGGGAAGACACATGCTCCAAGGAGACTTAAAGTGGAATACACACGTGGGATTACATGCAGGGAATCACAACACATGGAAGCACCTAGTCTAACATAAGGGCTGACCGAAGGGGCAAGCATGCGAATGTAGACATCAACAGTGCTGGAGGAACCCAGGGTTCTGATAAGGAACTTACTGAGAGATAGCGCACACATCCAATCCGTAGAGTGGAATGGCGCAGCAAGCGAATGACACAGAGCAGATCCAGCTACTGGCCAGAAGGGGCGAGTATACGGGAGGATAACGGCTCTACACAAAAGTTATAAAACCTCGCAAATGTGTTAGGTGTAGCCCAGCCCGCAGCTCTACAAATATCTGTCAGCGAGGCGCCATGCGCCAACGCCCAAGAGGAGGCAACACTCCTGGTAGAGTGAGCCCTCACTCTCAGGGGGCATGGCAGGTCTTGAGCCTGGTAGGCTAAGAAAATAACATCCACTAACCAGTGGGCTAGCCTCTGCTTGAAGGCCCAGACGGGCGAGGTGTCTGAGCACTAGATTCCTGTGCTTGCACAACTGTTCTCGAGAGTGTGCTAAAATCCGCCAGTCATCGAGGTAGTTGAGAATACGGTCACCCTGGACCCTGAGAGGAGCAAGAACTCCCTCCGTGACCTTTATGAGACGCGGGGAGACAGGGCCAGCCCGAAAGGGAGAACCTTGTACTGAAATGCATGCCCTTCAAAAGCAAACTGAAGAAACGGTCTGTGTCGAGGAAGAATGGAGACATGAAAGTACGTGTCCTTCAGGTCTATCGCTGTAAACCAATCTAGAGGACAAACGCACTCAAAAATGCATTTGGGCGCTAACATCCTGAACCGGCTTTGGGCCCGGTTCAAAGCCCAAACGTCCAGGATTGGCCGTAACCCACCTGTTTTCTTGGGTACAATGAAGTATGGGCTGTAAAAACCCGACTTCATCTCGGCTGGAGGGACTGGCTCGATCGCACCCTTCGCCAAAAGGGTAGCAATCCCCCGAAATCTGGGGGGACGCCGAGCTAGCGTGATCGTTCGAATGCGCCAGCGGGACAGGTTGGGCAGCTCTAACCAGGCTCCCAGAAACAGTGCCAGCGGGGTCAAAGGAACCACAGGTGCACCCTCAGTGCGGCAGCGAGACGAAACAGACGGCCCTGGGTATGGGAGGCACAGCGTCCCATGGCAAGGGGTGCGTCTGAACCGTGGAGTGACAGAGGGGGCTCTGTGAGAAGGCAAAGCGTTCTCGGGCCAGCTCTGAAGGGAAAAGGGGGAGGGGGGAAGAGAGTGTTGCGGAACAGAGCACACTGTCAACCGTGCCCTCTTGGGACCCAGAGGTAGAGGAAACAGCTCTTTTTATGAAGATGGAATGGTTCTCCCCCAGCCCTCCTGCGGGGGAAGGAGCGGCCCTGCTACCGACTCCTGAAGAACTGTCATCACCGACTCCAGGTCGCCCGTCTCAGGAACGCCACTTCTTAGCCTGACGCTTAGCAGGTGGAGGGGCGGAGACGGGCTGCGCTGCCTGCGCTGTCTCCTCACTGCAGCCAGGGTGGAGGCTGCTGCTGTGGCCAAGCAGGAGCGGAGGAAGCCACAGGAGGGCAACCTCGGCGACGAGCAGACTGAGGCACTTGAGCCGGCGGCGGTGTAGGAGCAGCAGCTGACCGCCGGGCAGGATATGGCTGATTGCCTCAGACTGTCTCTGAGCGGCCGAGAATTGCTGGGTAACAACCTCGACTGCAACGCCGAAAAGGCCGGCCTGAAAGACAGGGGAGTTTAGGAGCTGAGTACGGTCCGACTCCCTCACGTCTACCAGGTTCAGCCATAGGTGGCGCTCCTGGACCACCAAAGTGGACATCACCTGACCAATCAAGGGCGCCGTGACCTTAGTTGCCCGAAGGGCAAGGTCGGCGGCTGTGCGAGCCTCCTGAAGGGCCGCTTAGTCAGCACCCACCTCATGCAGGCCCTTGAGCACCTTAGCCTGGTAGACCTGCAAGGTGGCCATGGCGTGCAAGGCGGAAGCGGCCTGACCCGCAGCTCTGTAAGCCTTGGCCACAAGCGTGGACGAGAACTTACAGGCCTTGGACGGGAGCTTGGGATCACTGCGCCACGTAGAGGCGCTCGGAGGACACATCTGCATCGCAACCGAGCGTTCCACAGGGGGTACCCCAGCATACCCTTTAGCCACCCCGCCATCAAGGGAGGTGAAGGCGGAGGAGGCACCGGAACGGTTTCGGGCAGTTAAAGGTGCCCTCCATGAACTGGTAACCTCCTCATGCACTTCCGGGAAGAGAGGAACCGGTGGGGGGCCCTGGCGTTCACCAGAGCGTGCAGCCCTCAGGAACCAATCATCCAGTCTCGAGCATTCGGGAAGGGGTGGAGGATTCCACTCCATCCCAATGCTGTCAGCTGCCCGGGCAAGCATGGCCGTCAGCTCAGGATCTGACTTGGACAACGCTGCTCTCCCAGAGGGAGGCAACGCAGCTGAATCTTCATCTCTCAAGGACTCAAACCTGCCTTGAGATGCAGCGATCGCCATACGATCATCCTCCGGAGCCCCAAATGAGACGCTGGGTCCCCCAGAAGGGGAGGCAGCAGACCCATCCGGAAGCTCCACCGGCTGAGATGCCTGGGAGGGTGGTGTGGCCCGAGGAGGCTGGCTCGTCGGGTTGTTCCACACTGTAACCCTGAGATCACCCTCGCCACCAACCGAGATAGCCCCCTCACAAGAAGAGGAACTAGGTCGGGGTTTGGCAGAGGGGACTCAATACTGTTTAAGGTAATCGAGTCTCGATCTAAGCATCTTGATGGTCATTTTCCCACAATGAGAACATGAACCATCCACGAAAGACACCTCAGCATGCTGGAAACCCAAACATGTGAGACAGCGATCATGGACATCAAGAGGCGCCATATAGCGACCGCACCCAGAAACACACGGGCGGTACGACATCTTTAAAAAGACGCGACCTAGGAAACCCGTGAAGCTCTTTTAGGAAATGCTCTTTTAGTACTGAAGCGCTCAGGGGAAACAGGCAAGGCAGGAACACTGGAATCCGCTGAAACACGCTGTCACACCAGTACTGCAGAGACTCGTCCTGTAGAAACACTCCAGTGAAGGCAACAATGTGCTCGGCTCCGAAGCGAAAGCTTGAATGCGAGTTGCTCACGCTGCTCCTTATATACCCACAGAGTGGGGCGGAGCTTGCGCATGCAAATTCCGCAGACCAAGATACTCTTCGTATCATTGGCTCGTTTTGTTAACACTCGAAGGTGATTGGGCTCTCGGGCAAGACCCCATTTCGTCAGTCTCTGACGTAACGTCAAAGTGACCGACTGAAAGAGAACTCAATTTTTTTGTTGCCAGTATATAACTGTTTTTTAACTTACAGTTTGTTACTGTTAAAAATACATTTTGTGGGTATGTCTTTTTATCTTACACCTTTAACCCTTTCAACCCCACAGGAACATCCTCTAGTGTCCACACTACAGAGTAAAAGTAACACTAATGCTGTTGCAGTGAGATAATTAAGTTAATATTTAAGTGTTTATTGAGCATTAATGATGAACACCTGCTGTTAACAAGCAGAACCACAGAAAAGAGGAACCAGAACAAAAAAAAATTAGCAGAAACAAAAGATGATCATTGGATGATCACAGTCTCTTGATTTGCTTATCTCATACTGTGTTTAATCCCTTGTGCATTTTAAAAAAGCACTATATAAATAAAGGTTACTTGACTTGACTTGTGTTACATTATTAAAATCCTTAAATTTGACATTATCACCAGTGTAAAACTACAGTGAGTTCCAAAAATAATCAGGTACAATGAAGAATTTTTTTAAACACATAAAATAAAAGACATTGTCGGATTTTATGCTGTTGATTCACAGACATAATATTATAAATATAAATGAAATCAAGGACTAAACACAGAAAATGATCAGTGAATTAAGCAAGACCAAGATGATTACAACATCATCACAACAGCCAAAAAACCTGATCAACTTTATATTGTTTTTTTCCCGCTATAACAAATGTGTTTTTTAAACACTCAGTTACAGCAGCCAGAGAAAGCTAATGTTAAAGAGTCAAGAGCCCAATTAAAGCAGACACTGGTCACTACGATGGTGACTGCAAACTTCAATAAATTTTTATTTTCAATAAAACATCAACATCCATATCTTTTAATTCTCAACAAGAACTTCTGTACATGTATGAAAGAAATCATGTCAAACTGGTTTGTGAACTGGTTTGACACTCAGTGTGGCTGAAGTCAGTTGTAGTTCTTGTGTTTAGTGTTGTTTTTGGTGGCCTGTTTTAATTTTAGTTTTAGTCTAGTCTTTGTGCCAAGCAGTCATTTTAGTTTTTATTAGTTTTAGTCACGTTCATACTCTTTTTAGTCTAGTCAAGTTTCAGTCGACTAAAAGTCTGAGCCATTTAGTCTTATTTTAGTCAGAATTATCCATGACTATTTTAGTCTAGTTTTAGTCGACGAAAACTGATGACATTTTAATCTAGTTTTAGTCGACGAAAACTAATAACATTTAGTCTAGTTTTAGTCAATGAAAATTTTATTTTAGTCTCTTTTTAGTAAAGCAATTCTATTTAACCCAGTCAATATAGTATAAGTACCTAGTAGTATAGACAAAACTAAAATTTTATTTTAGCCAAGCCCATTTCAAACAAGGTTATCTTATTATATTGTTACCTTATAGATAATAGCTTATAATGCCTTGAGATGTCTCTTAACTCTTTAAGACCTGAAGGCTTTTTTAGAGGGTTTTTTTTTTTTTCCTGCGTGACAAACACAAAAGTAAAGACTCATAACTCCAAAACTGTAGCAAGGAGAGTCAAGGTATGTATCATTTGATAGAACACTTTTTAATGACATATGGACATTTTCATGCAGAAAAACTGCTGATAAAAGACTATATAATATATATGTTGTCTTGATGATATAAAGGCCTGGATGGCTCTGAACGTCTTAAATTTTAATGATAAAAAAACAGAAGTGATGGTCTTTGGAGGCACCTCTGGGACCCTGCCTGTAGAGTTGGGCACTTTGGCTCCTTATATTAAATCCAGTGTCACAAATCTAGGAGTTAAAGTGGACCCTGAGCTTAAATTTAACAGTCAGATTACAGCTGTTGTCAAATCAAGCTTCTTTTATTTGAGGCAGCTTGCCAAAATAAAGCCAATCTTGTCAAGGCAACATTTTGAAACTGTAGTCCATGCCTTTGTTACTACACGGCTGGACTACTGTAATTCTCTTTATGTTGGGGTTAGTGGGTCCTCCATCACTCGTCTCCAGATGATACAAAATGCAGCATACAGAATGCTCTGCCTTTGTATGTTAGGCAGGCCACCTCTTTATCTGTTTTTAAAACCCTCAAGACCCATCTGTTTTCTTTGGCTTTTGATACCTAGTAAGTTGTCGATTTTATGTATTTGTTTGATTTATTTTGTTATTTAAATGCTTTTATTGTGTGGTTATTACTTATTTATGTTTTATTTTTCTGTACAGCACTTTGGTCAACCTTGGTTGTTGTAAAGTGCTTAATAAATAAAGTTGGTGTGGTATGGTATGTGAGCTGCATCTTTTTCAAATTTTGTGGTGATAAAGTGTTATTCATTTTTCCGCAGCTAGATGGCGCCCACGGGCGGTAAACTCTGGTTTAGAGGCACTTCTCAGCACTCGTTAGGAGTTTTTCAAAATGGTTAGATGCATTAAAAAGCTGAGTTTCTAAGCTTTAAGACCTTTTTTGTGTTATTCTACGTTGGAAAACGAACATGGATGGTTCCAGGAACATTGGATACACACTGCATACCGGAAAGATGAGACATGTTTTTAGCCAAGTATGTTAAATCATTCCATGAATAATATCTTGTGTTCAACGCAATATATTATGTTGATTTTGGATTAATTTTAATCGTGAGAATCTGCTTTAAGTAATGTTGTGCATTTTCTATGATCTGTGCATTTTTCATGAAGTTGTGAGCACGTGAAATCTACATTTCCCTTTCATGGGAACATTGACGCTGCGTAAGCGCTTTGGGAACGTCTCTGCATGTTTCGTCTTGAAGCACTTGTGAAATCGAACCAATAGTGTGACGGGACGTCAGAGCGGTTGACGTCACGGACCAGGAAACTATAAAGCACCCCTGAGAACAAAAAATTCCAGCTTCTGAAGTCTTCAGCAGCGCTCTGTGTTATCGTGTGTCTTATTTGGTGTTGTCTGTCCCATATATACAGCAAAGAGTATTTTAGTCACCATGCATATATATATATATATATATATATATATATATATATATATATATATATATATTTTGTATAAGACACGATCATAGCGAGTTCTAGCAAGCAACAGTTTACTAAGTGTGTTCCTCCCTGCCCTCGCTTCATCACGGGCGGGGATACACATGAGATGTGTGTCACTTGCTTGGGAGTGGAGCATGCACAGGCAGCTCTCGAGGGAGCTGTCTGTGTACATTGTGAAAAGTTGACGCTCCGTGTACTCCGTGTACAGAATGGAGGCACCAGCGCTTCACTTATCCAGCTCCGAGGAGATTTTAAGCTTAAGAGGAGCTTTTAGAGGTGTTGACTCGGGCGGTGGCAAAACTAAAAATCGAATGGCCAGATGAAAGACCAGAAGCGCGTGTCAAAAGTAAATTAGATGAGCGCTTTCACCCCGCCCGATCACAGCCTCAGCCCCAGGGATTGCGGCTCGATTCCGTGTTCACAATCCACAAACTACACTCTATAGCAATATAGTAGGAGGTGGAGAACACGGTTATGGGGCGATGCCTCAGGTCAAGGAGACGCTCGCCAGCTATCTCTCGCCTGAGTCAGCATCGTCCCTAAAATCCCCGACTTTGCCCACCAGACCCCTGCGTACAACATCAGCGTTGGTGGGCAGGGTTATACCTCAGCAGGTCAGGCAGCCGCCTGCCTACATACTATGTCTATCCTCCAGGCATATCAAGCCGACCTGCTGGGGGAGATAGATGAGAGTGGCGAGGCAACTTTTGAATCAATTCAAGAATTAAGAAAAGCAACCGACTTAGCTCTCCGGGCCACCAAGGAGACGGCAAAATCCATTGGCCGGACTATAGCAGCCCTGGTGGCCACGGAGAGGCATTTATGGCGAAATCTGTCAGACATAAAGGAGAGAGGTAAGTCAGTGCTCCTAGATGCACCTGTTTCCTCCCGGGGCCTCTTTGGCAACTCCGTCACATCGGTCGTCGAGAGGTTCCAGGAGGCAAAACGTCAGTCGGCAGCATTCCAAAAGTTTCTCCCTCACCGCTCTGCTGAGGCTGCTGAGCAGGAGCAGCCTCGGCCATCTACTAGCTCCTCAACAGCGCATAGGGTGCAACAAAAGCAAAGCGTTGCCACCCGTGCTCCCCCGAAAAAAATCTTGGGGACCAGGGAGGGCAACGCAAGTGAAGCCTTCCAAGGGTAAGACAGATCTGCGGACTGTCATTATCGCAAGGAAGGCTTCGAAGAAGTCCTGACACCAGGGGTCCAGGACTTCCGAGGGCAGCCCCCTCTGAAGAGGGTCCTGTAAAATTAAAATCTATAAAATTAATCCCTCTTCGGCGCCCTCAGGGGGCCGTTCTGCCAACCCCGCCGTCTCGTGCGTTTCGTCCTCTGAGGTGGGCCGGCCAGCGCATGATTCAACTGTTCCCTGCCGGTGCGCCGCTCCAGGGCATCGAGCCAAGTGCTCAAAAAACACCAGAGGCCAGCCTCGAGAGGCTGGTTCCCTTAGTAGAATTTCTGGAAGAATGGAAACGTCTTCCCAATATTTCTCAGTGAGTACTGCAAATGATAGAAAAGGGTTACAAAATACAATTCGGGTCTCGCCCACCCCAGTTCAACGGCGTCCTCCCTACAGTGGTGGGCCCCCAGCAGTCTCTGGTTATGGAACAAGAAGTTATGACACTTTTGCAAAAGGGAGCTATAGAGAGGGTTCCTCCCCCCAGCAAACAGTCAGGGTTTTACAGCCGTTACTTCATAGTTCCGAAGAAGGATGGAGGGTTGCGTCCTATTCTAGATTTATGTATGTTAAATCGCTTAGTACAAAAGCTCAAGTTCAAGATGCTTACACTCAGACAGATCACCACACAGATCAGATCCGAGGACTGGTTTGTGACAATAGATCTGAAAGACGCTTTCTTTCATGTGTCAATCCATCCTTCACATGGGAAGTTCCTCAGGTTCGCTTTCGGGGGCGAAGCTTACCAATACAAGGTTCTTCCATTCGGCCTATCCCTTTCACCCCACACCTTCACAAAGTGCGTGGATGCGGCTTTGGCTCCGTTGAGACTCCAGGGCATCCAGCGTGCTGAATTATATCGACGACTGGTTGATTCTGGCTCAATCAGTGCAACAGGCAGTTCAACATTGAGATGTAGTTCTGTCACACATGAGAAGGTTAGGGTTGAGACTCAATGCCAAGAAGAGTGTGCTTCTACCAGCTCAAAATACCAGCTATCTAGGGGTAGTTTGGAATTCCACTATGATGCAGGCACGTCTGTCTCCTGCCTGGGTGAATTCCATTCTCTCAACCATGAAAGGGGTGAAATTAGGCCAGTCACTCACTGTAAAACAGTTTCAGAAACTGTTAGGTCTGATGGCAGCCGCTTCCAACGTGATACCTTTTGGTCTGCTGCACATGAGACCTTTACAGTGGTGGCTCAGAACCAGGGGGTTTTCTCCAAGGGGAAATCCTTTTTGCACAATCAAGGTCATGCGGCGATGCCTTCGTGCCTTGGCGGTGTAGAAGAAACCCTGGTTTCTTTCCCAGGGTCCTGTGTTGGGAGCTCCTTGTCGTCGTAAAATGCTAACGACGGATGCGTCTCTCACAGGCTGGGGGGCGATCATGAGTGGTCGCTCAGCTCAGGGTCTTTGG
Source organism: Chanodichthys erythropterus (assembly GCF_024489055.1). NCBI lineage: Eukaryota > Metazoa > Chordata > Actinopteri > Cypriniformes > Xenocyprididae > Chanodichthys > Chanodichthys erythropterus. The sequence continues at coordinate 54,060,041 of NC_090232.1, forward strand.
GGGGACCATCGTCGTTCCTGGCATATAAATCAGCTGGAGATGATGGCGGTATTTCGAGCACTCAAATACCTCCTCCCAGACCTGAGGGGCCATCACGTGTTAGTTCGTACAGACAACATGCCGGTGGTCTCCTATATCAACCATCCAAGGAGATTCCGATCAGGCAGGACCTTCTGTCTCAGGCTGAGGTCTCGCCAGCTGCGCAAGTTATCCCATCAGATCCTCCTATGGTCCTAGAGGAAGTTTCTCTCTCTGAGAGCAGCTTATATCCCGGGACATCAAAATATGGGGGCAGACATCCTGTCGAGGCAGGGGCCGAGGCCTAGGGAATGGAGGCTCCACCCCGAGGTGGTGGAGCTGATATGGAAGAATTTCGGTCACGCAGAAGTCGACTTATTTGCCTCGAAAGAGTAGTCTCATTGCCCGTTGTGGAATTCTCTGACTCATCCAGCCCCTCTGGGGTTGGATGCTATGGTACAGACATGGCCGAGGCTGCGTCTGTATGCATTTCCCCCGATTGCTCTGCTCCCCGGAGTTCTGGAGAGGGTTCGACGGGACGGGGTCCGTCTAATAATGGTAGCCCCGTTCTGGCCAACCCAGATATGGTACACGGATCTAGTATCCCTCTTAGAAGGCTCCCCCATGGATATTCCGATCAGGCAGGACCTTCTGTCTCAGGCGGGCGGCACAATAATTCACCCCCGCCCGGAGATATAGAAACTGTCGGCCTGGCCCCTGAGGGGGCCGAGCTCATAGAATCCAGTCTCTCAACTGAGGTTGTAGAGACCATTCTCCACTCCAGAGCTCCGACCACGAGAAAACTTTATGTGTATAAGTGGAAGCTGTTTGCTACTTGGTGTAGCCGGTCTCAGGTGGATCCGTTCCACTCCTCCATCAGTCATGTACTTCAGTTTCTCCAAGAAAAAATCTCGGATGGTTTAACTCCTTCTACATTGAAGGTATATATTGCAGCGATTTCCGCTTATCACGCAAAAATAGAGGGTGTTTCTGTGGGTAGAAACCCTTTAGTTATATGTTTTCTCCATGGTACTCAGAGGCTGAGGCCTGTAGTATGCACAAAGACTCCATCCTGGGACCTAGCCATTGTGCTGGAAGGGCTAACTGCGGCTCCCTTTGAACCCTTAGAGGAAGTGTCTGAGAAGTTCCTCACGTTAAAAACCATATTTCTTCTGGCCGTAATATCTCTCAACAGAATTGGAGACTTACAAGCACTATCGGTTGCTCCTTCATGCCTAGATTTTGCACCTGGAATGGTCAAAGCTTTTCTACATCCTAGACCTGGGTACATTCCCAAGATCCCTACAAATGTCCCAGGGCCCATTGTTCTTCAGGCCTTTTGTCCTCCACCTTTTGCAAATGCGGACCAGGAAAAACTAAATCTGCTCTGCCCAGTGAGGGCTTTAGACACTTACGTCCACAGTCCACACTGAACAGTTATTTGTGTGTTATGGATCTCCTAACAAAGGAGGTCCGGCGTCCAAGCAGAGAATGAGTAAATGGGTGGTCGAGGCCATCTTGCTCGCTTATGAGTCCTCTGGGCAGCCTTCTCCTTTGGCTGTCTGGGCGCATTCTACCAGGGGTATGGCTGCCTCAAAGGCTTTGATGTCGGGGGTTGTCCTCAACGATATATGTGATGCTGCTGGGAGGTCGTCTCAGCATACCTTTATTAGGTTCTATAACCTTGATTTGGGCTCCACTCCAGGGTCCTCAGCACTGTCGTCCTGAAGAGATAACAGACAGGCATTTGGTCTCATGGACTAGTTGGGATAGCGTTCCCAAAGCGCTTATACAGCGTTGATTTTCCCATGAAAGGGAACGTCTCGGGTTACGTCTGTAACCCTGGTTCCCTGAATAAGGGTACGAGACGCTGCGTAGCTTAGCCATACTCCCTGCACGCCTGTGAGCGTCTGCTTCATCCTTCATCCTTCTCAGGGGTGCTTTATAGTTTCCTGGTCCGTGACGTCACCCACTCTGACGTCCCGTCACACTATTGGTTCGATTTCATGAGTGCTTCAAGACGAAACATGCAGAGGCGTTCCCAAAGCACTTATGCAGGGTCTCGTTCCCTTATTCAGGAAACCCGGGTTACAGACATAACCCGAGATGAAATTCCCTACATATAGGTCCCTTTCTCTGCACTGTAAAATCCAATAAGTAAATCTTACTTAAAAAAAGCATGCAGACCGATTGCCTTGAAAAAACCAAGTAAGGTGAAATAGGAATAATGTAGAACTAACAAGTGCCTGTCTAGTATTGTACACTTACAAGAGAGTTCCAGTAACTTAAAACAAATTTGTTCCCTTGTGATATGTACCTTAAGAGACCAGTTTTGTACCTTTGGTGACAATTTTGTACCTTTATTTAACAGTACAAAAATTGACCCTTCAAAAAGGGGACAAAATTGGCTTTGACAGCGTACAATCATTGACTATAATGAGATATATATATTTTACACACACATGCTGAATTAAAATCAGAATTTATTAAATCCTTTTCATTTTCACATTTTTAAACATTCCATATGACTCCATCTTGCTGGGTGTTAAAAAGTAACACTGAAGCAGTGTTAAATTTAATGAGATAATTGATTGATGATTAAGTGATAATTGACAATTAGTGGAGACACCTGATGTTAATAAGCAGAATCACTGAAGGAAAGAGAGAAAAAAGGTGTTAATTAATGTTTTATGAATGTTTCATTTCAAGTCACCATGAAAGAGGTCAGCGTTTGCTTTAGTTGGGCTCTTGACTCTTTACCTTTTATTATTAATGTTATTTTCTCTGGCTGCTCCAACTTTGTGTTTGTAAAGCACATTTGTTATGGTCAGAGAAAATAGGGTCTGGTCTGGTCACAATGTAATTTGATGATGATATAATCATCATGTGATGGCCTGATGTCGTTTAGAGTCTAAATCTCTGACTGTGTGCTTGATGTGTAGCTTTAGTATTAATGATTGTAGTCCTGTGACTTTACAGCTTGAGATCCAACAGTTGTATGAGTTTTTTTCCTTTTTTTTTAAGAATAATACATTATGCACTGAAGCGTCAGTGTTTAAACACACACAGACATCAAGAATCAGCATCTGATTCTCAAGAACGGTGACGATAAATAAATACAAAATACTGACAAACAGATCAACTCTGAACATCACAAAACAAGCTACTGTCACAACAAAACAACAGAAAAATAAAAGCAAACATGAACAATCTACGAAAATTACAGGACAATTCAGCTGCATAATTTATTCATGCAGCAATGCATGATGGGAGCCATGGATGAGTTTTGATTGGTGGCTCCCATCATGCACTGCAACATGAAGCACTTTGTTTGATTGTCACCATTGTTGAGGGTCATATGCTGATTCTTGATGTCTGTGTGTGTTTCAAAAAACCCTTCAGATTATAAAAGCTCTGCTGGATCTCAAGCGGTAACAGAGATTTACTATAAAGGAATAATATAACAACTATATCACCAGTTAATACTGGATGTCACCAATGAATCTGGCCATTTCACAATGAGAAAACACAACCATTATGACTGTGCTTCCCAAAGCATTGTAAACCTAAATTGAGCAACTTTAGCTCACATCACTTTTGGGAAACACAGCTCAGATCATAGTTTCTTTGGCCATAACAAATGTGCTTTACAAACACAAAGTTGGAGCAGCCAGAGATAAATTAATGTTAATAAATTGAGTCAAGAGCCCAACTAAAGGAAATGCTTTTCACCATCATGGTGACTTCAAACTAAACTTTCATTCAAACATTCAAACATTAACATCTAAACATCTGTTAATTCTCAGTAAGAACTTTTGTTGATGTATGACAGAAATCAAATCAAACTGGTTAATAATAAGTGTAATAATGTTTAATGGCTGGAAGTCAGTTGTAGTTGTTGTGTCTCTCTCTTTTTCTCTTGTTGTTTCTTCAGTGATTCTGCTTGTTATCATCAGGTGTCTCCATTAATTGTCAATCATCACTCAATCATCAATCAATTATCTCATTAACTTTAACACTGCTTCAGTGTTACTTTTTAACACCCAGCAAGATGGAGTCATATGGAATGTTTAAAAATGTTTAAAATGAAATGTTGTAAAATGTGAAAATGAAAAGGATTTAATAAATTCAGTGTGTGTGTGTGTGTGTGTAAAATATATATATATATATATATATATATATATATATATATATATATATATATATATATATATATATATATATATCATTATAGTCAACGATTGTACGCTGTCAAAGCCAATTTTGTACCCTTTTTGAAGGGTACTGTTAAATAAAGGTACAAAATTGTCACCAAAGGTACAAAACTGGTCTCTTAAGGTACAAATCACAAGGGTACAAATTTGTACCTTTGTACCATTGTACCCCTAAAGATATAATTATGTACTTTGTTTTCTGAGAGTGAAAGGCAATCCAGTTTACTTGTTAAAACCATACAAACCGATTGGTTTAAAAAATAACAAGTAAGTGTTACTCATTTGAGTAACGCTTACTTGGTTTTTTTAAGGCAATCAGTTTGCATAGTTTTAACAAGTAAACTGGATTGCCTTTGAAGTAAAGTAAACTCGGTAATTCCAAGTTGTAAGCAGAAAACATCACCTTAGCACAACTTGCATAAATGAGTTAGGAATACTCACAAAGTGTATTTTACTTGAAATGATTTAGTTGTTTAAAATAGTAATTCTGAGTAGTCTATACTAAGACAAGTAGGCTACATCTAATCTTGATCATCTCTGATTAAGTATACGATACAAATTTGTTTTAAGTTACTGGAACTCTCTTGTAAGTGTACAATACTAGACAGGCACTTGTTAGTTCTACATACTATTCCTATTTCACCTTACTTGGTTTATTCAAGGCAATCGGTTTGCATGCTTTTTTTAAGTAAGGTTTACTTATCGGATTTTACAGTGTGTCAGAGAAAGTGACGTCGCTTGCGTCTGCGCAGTGTGACCTGATGCAGCCCCACCGTGAGACACAGGAAACAGAAATACTGCAAAATAATAATAGTAATAACATGACTAAACAAGATGAAATAACGTTATAACATTCGTCTCGTCTCGTTTTGGTTGACGAAAATTAAGAGACATATTAGCATAGTTTTTATTTTGTAAACCACATTTAGTCTCATTTTTATTCGTCAACAATATTGTATTATACATTTAATTATAGTCATTGTCACATGACCAGCTTTTACTTTGCGTCTCGTCTCGTTTTCGTCACATGATAAAGGTCATAATTTTCGCTGATGAAAGCAACACTACTTGTGTTTCTGCTCGTCTCTTCTCCATTTCTGGTCTTGTTTCTCTGTCTTTCAGTGATTCTGCTTATCAGGTGTTCATCAGTGTCTGAATTCACTTTCTTCTTTTCATTCACTCTGTCAAGTGGACTATATTAGTGAACTAATGTAGGGAATAGTGAATGAGGGTATAGGTTGTGATTTATTTTGTTTTATTTAAAATAATACATTTTGAAGTCACCTTTATAGAGGTAAGCATTTGCTTTAGTTAGAGTCTTGACCCTCTAAATATTTTCTGCCTGTTGTAATTGACAGCTCATTTGTTACAGCAGATACATTACAGAAGACGATAAGATTACTTACTGATAATCTTAATTGCTTGATGAGGATAGACTAATGATAGTGGCCTGATTTCTCATCCAGAGTCTATTCTCTGATATGGTATTCAGGTTAACTTGTTTCATGTTATTGTAGCCCTATAATATTACTGCACATAATCCTGTCCTATTTTGATATTTCAAAAGTTTTTAAGTCATTACTCAGACAGGAACATGTAGACTCGCACAGACATCAAGATTCAGCATATAGGTTCAACAATGATGACAAAATATTCAGCTCAACAGATCAACTCACGAAACAAGCTACTAAAGTCACAAAACCTGTACGAGTCTAAAAAACAGAGCTCAAAACACTTTCTGTATAATGAATTTGAGAAAAAAAAAACAATTAGAAATAATTTTAGAGTTTTGTCTACAATTTAAAATAAAAGAAAACTTTAAAAATCTGTGATTTTTAGTAAAATTACAATTTTGACCCCAAGGTCCCCAAATCAGGAAACATAGCAGGGCGCCCACACGAGACTCTTGAAAAAGACTCTTGGCATTTGACAAAAGTACTGTAGAACCTTTAAAGCAGACATGGAAAGTCCAGGGGTCAGAAACTAAAAGTCCTGCTATGAAAAGTCCTGCCATATTTTTTATTCCACCCACTAAAGCAGTGTTAAAGATAATGAGATAATGAAGCGATTAATTGATTGACCATTATTGAAGACACCTGATGATAACAAGCAGAATCACCAAAGGAGAAAATCACAATGTGTAAGTCACCATCACGGAGATCAGGGTTTGCTTTAGTTGAGCTCTTGACTTTTTAATATTAGATTTAGTTTGGGCTGCTGTAACTGAGTTATAACAATCAGACAAGCAAACAGAAAAGATGGTCAGGTGGTGTTGGTTATGTTTTCACATAATCATTATTTGATCTGAATCACTGAACTCATTTAGAGCCCAATCTCTGGTTAGATTTACATTATTTTGCATTTACATTTGCAGTTACATTTACAAAATCTAATATTGAAAAGTCAAGGGTCAAGAGATCAACTAAAGCAAACACTGATCTCTGTGATGGTAACTTAAAATTTTGATTTTCTCCTTTGGTGATTCTGCTTGTTATCATCAGGTGTGTTCAATAATGTTCAATCATCACTCAATTTATCACTTATTTATCTCATTACGTTTAACACTGCTTCAGTGGGTAAAAAATATGGCAGGACTTTTACTTTCTGACCCCTGAACTTGGTTCCTCTATGATTATAAGAAAATGAACCACTTTTATTGCTAGTTATGCTGCATGTTTCTTTAGTTAACAGCAGTAGCTGTGTAGATGTTGATGCAGTGACAGTTATATTAGATGTTACATGTGATGTTGTTTGTTAATGGTTAACTACAAGAGTTTTACACAATGTTTTCTATTCCAGAAAATACCTGTAATGTAACTTTTATGTTTTGTTTTTTAATTACAATATGAATTATTTTACCTTAATTTTGTTTTTGGAATGGCAGACACTTCTGCCAGTAATTGATTTTTTTTTTTTTTTTTTTTACTTTAAAAATGATTATCTTTAAAAATTAAAAATTATTGTTATTAAAATGGGTAATGCAGCATCCGATAAATGCACACAAAGTAATTTCAATACACCAGATACATATCTTCACGCATTATGGTTATGTCCATCTGTTGCCCCTTTTTGGAAGGAAATAGTTGAAATATTATCAATGATGTTTACAGTTTTTTACAGATGCTAGGACACATTTCTCAATACTTGGGTCACTTTTGCAAAACTCTTCACACAGTGAGCACAACAGAAGTCTATGTGGGCTAAACTGAGGATCAATTATCATTGCTTTGGCACAAAATGCATTCAATGACTACATCTCTCAAATTTCATGAATTCTTTTCTCACTCAGACACAACAACTGCCAAAACTCTTTGTACTTACAGGCCAATTTGCACATGCTTACATACTGTTTTCAAAACTGTTAAACTTGTGTTCAAAACAATAACATAATACAAAACTGAATAAGACAGCAATTTGCTACATTCCTACAGTAATATTTTAAAGAAATATATTTTAAATCTTAAAATTAAATGCTATAAAAACAATTGAATTGTATCTGTATCAGTGGATGGTGTGTATACAAATTCTTGTATTTTGGAATTATAAAAAATTATAAAAATAAATAAACGACATAAAATATTGATGAATTCTGCATCATGTCTGATTCATTCCAGTAACATATATTGCAGTGAATTATAAACAGAGATGTGTCCTTGTTTTACACAAGAAAACATTGTATAATGCTACATGTTGTTAGTGTTTTTTAGGTCACTGTTTTGTGGGTGACAGAGTGTGTTTATCGGCTGTCAACCTTTGCTAGTGTTCTGGAAGAATAAGTTGATTTGAGACCTGAATTAAGTGTTTTGGTAGTTGTAGTGCATTTTGAATGTGAAATGAACTGTGTTGGTTAGGAGAACTGTGTGAAGAGTTTTGCAAAAGTGACCTAAGTATTGAGAAATGTGTCCTAGCGTCTGTAAAAAACTGTAACTGTAATATCCCAAGTATCCCATCACTATGTCTGTTAGGTGATACCTCCACAATACCAAAAATACAATAGAACATACCGCTCCTCTACTCTTGTCTCTAGCTGTTGCCAAGAAAACCATTCTCATACACTGGAAAAATAAAACACAAATTTCTATTACACAATGGCTCCGCTTCTTAAAAGAACATATTAGAAATGAAAGACAAACCACTATAGCAAAAAACAAACTGCAGGATTTTACAATTCAGTTCTCACCCCTCACCTCTACACTAGATGACTAGACATAATTTAAGATTATCGAGGGTTACTTGTATATTGTACACATTGCATCAACAAACTATTAGTGAATTGATGCCCCAAATCTATATAAAATCAGGATGCTTAGGTATGTAATTATACATAGACATCATCAGTGATATATATATTACCTACTTGACTCTGTCATTGGTGAGTTATTATGAATATATGGATGTCTATGTGCATGTAGGTATGTGTATTTATTTATATAGTATAGATACAGAGTCTTAACAGTAGTGGTTTTGTGTGTGTGTGTGTGTGTGTGTGTGTGTGTGTGTGTGTGTGTGTGTGTGTGTGTGATTATTAAGTTAAAAGCTGTTCTTTGAGCATTGGCCATGTGATAATTACTGCACCCATGCCTGACAATTACATTAACAAAGTGGAATTGATTTTCTCTTGTCCAACTCAAACTAAAGCGTTCAACTAAAGTTAAAGGAATGTAAGATTGAAATCTTGCTCTTGAGAAACGTATCACAGACTATAACTGTCATGTTGCCTTCAGTGCAAGTGCCCTTCAGCACAATAAACACAGAAACTCAATAAAATATGTGTGTATATATATATAAATGCATTTATTTATCAGTGACATTATACAGAATGTGAATGAAGCGTAAAATTAATAAAGAATGAGAACGTATTCGTAGACATTGCATCAGTCTAGAGCTGCACAGATTCGTTTTATTTCTCCACTATGATACGATAGATCACACATCATTATATACGACAGAGTAATATGTACACAATCATGATATATTAAATATTTCTGTTTTTCTTTCTCTTATAAAAGTATTTATTTGTGATATAATTGTTTTAAAAACTCCTGATGGACTGAACATAATTAACTTGTCATTTCATTCCTTTATAATAGTCAAAAGCAGTGTCTCTCAGCCCTGTTCCTGGAGCCAAACCAATCCTTCAAACTCTTCCCAATCAAACACACTTAATTTAATTCATCGGCTCATTAGGGCTGTGTTCCACTTCGCTTTTGGACACACACTCCCCTCAGGGGAATCCTCACTGACATTTTGAAGTGTGTTCCACTTTGATAAGTGGAAGATTATATACAATAGCCACTGTGTGCGCTTGTCCATAGGGCCCCATTTTTTGCCTTAGGTTTCAGAAGAGTGCTCAAGAACGCCCCCTTTGTGGCTGAAATGTGCTCTCGATATGCACTTTTTCTGAGCCTGCGAACTCTGCAACCCAACAGTCAAAGCGGCATCACGTCACGAAAGTGCGATTTTAGGCTGCCATTTGGGACAGGTGCCAGTAGTGGGCACTCGTTCAATGACGAAGTACAGCCAAGTGAATGAGACGGAGGGAGGTTACATCCAGGAAACATCCAGGAATAGGGTTAAGAAACACTGCTCTACAGATATAATTGTAATAATCTAATGCATTCTCTCTGCATAATCTTCTCTGCCGCTGTCATCTCTGAGCGTCTGCTTTCTCTTTGGTTTATTTATTCATTTTTCTTTATGTAGTGCATTCCTCCATTAAAATTGACCATTTTCTCTATAATTTTCAGCAGTTCTGTGACCTGATCTCTATTGTTAATGTGTTCGTTGTTGAATGCGTGATATCTGCCATAGCATGTCTGAATCAGCTGCTGTAGATCGTTGCTTTTGCTGATGTATTGCTCTACAGGTTTACCCTTCAGTGCATCAGCATGAGTGAACAGAATGATGGTGTACTTTACAGCTTCTTCTCCAAAGTTCTTCTCAATCCATTTCACTGCATTTTTCTCCTCCTCTGTGAAATTCACCCCTAATCTCAAAACCAGCAGGAACGCATGAGGACCAGGAGCAGACAGGCGGATACACTCATGTATTAAAGTATGAAGGTTTGTAGGACTGGCTGAAGTGTCAAACAGGCCGGGACAGTCAGTCACTGACAGATTTTGTCCACCAACAATAGCTTGTTGTGTCTCACATCTCTTTGTAACTGACACCAGAGAGTTTTCCGCAGTAAATGCTTCTCTGCCCAGGATTGTGTTTCCTGATGTGCTCTTTCCAGCTCCAGGTTTACCCAGAAGAACGATCCTCAGATCTGGTACAATTAAGGCATTTAGTTATATTCAATAAAGCATGATTTTATTTTGCAACATGTACTTTTATATGTATGTCTTTAAGTATTTGACACATATGAAATAAATATTGTGTAAATCACAACAAATCTTAGATATTGTTATGTTTATTATCTGCATAATAACAGAATAAAATTAAGAGAATATATATATATATATATATATATGTGTGTGTGTGTGTGTGTGTGTGTGTATACATTATCAAGAGATGAAAAAAAAATATCAAAAGAATTTTGATTGATTTTTTAAACGCATATTCGCCTATACATTTTAGTGTGTGATGAATAATAATTATATCTGGCATCTATCTTGTGAGAGAAATTAGTTTTTCACACACACACACACACACACACACACACACACACACACACACACACACACACACACACACACACACACACAAAATATATATATATGTAGATGGAAAACAGGTCATTTTGGGGACACCTGCCAAATTCCCTATTCTAGTGCCCATTATAAGTAAAGAAACATTTTTGAACTGTGTTGCACAAACTGTACCAACAGCACCAGCAGTTCCTTCAAATTAAGCATTAATCATTTTTTCCAACAAGTTTGTACACCAGTAACTGCCATTTGTTGCTAAATTGTATGTAGTTTAAAAGGCACAAACATAGTCACCTCAAGCACATTGTGTACTCTTTTGAGTGATATAGTTCACACATACTGTTTACTTTGTTTTGTCTATAAATACAGAAGCACAGTATTATAATAAATGTTGTGCAGGAAGGTTTTAGCTCACCTGGACGTTTACCTGCCATTTCTCAAACTGTCCTGTTTCAGTCTCCACCTGCAAAATACAGTGAACTGTTGCTGGAGTTTATGTAGTTTCCACTGATCTTACAGCACGTTTCACATTTACAGTCAATATTACGTGTTCTTAATAATGTGATTATTTCTGGTTACCTCGTATATTCCTCGAATGTTGTGGTAACAATTGTTTTAACTAAAACAAGACAGCAGAGAACCGCGCTAATGAAGCAAAGTGAAACTATCTTCACATTATGGACAGCCTAAGTCCAACTGTCAGGTGACTACGTAAGCAAGGTTTATGATTGGACACGTTAACACGATGTCACAGCAGTTTATCTGAGTTTAAAATATTGTTAAAATAATATATTATTTATTTGTACTCAAACATAATTATGTTAATATTTTGAAGCAGCAGAAAAGACAAAAATCTGACAACCAAAGACTAAAGCTAGGGCTATAAACACACAATAGTCAATGAACAACTAAACGAGACACAGATTGAACAAAATCAGTTACTACAGAAACAAACAATGACTTAGAAACCAAAGGATATTGGATCTAAATAAGAAACTGAACACAAAAGCAACAGAATGTAATAATATCAAAATAAGAATTTCTGCAGATGTACACAAAACTACATTAAACACTACGTTACATATCATAATAATACAATCAGATGTTCGAATCAATGATATCAATCTTAGAAACCTGTAAACATTAGTGTAAATGATATGCTGTTATATAAGTTCTGATGTGTAAATGTGTATCTTGTTGTGTCTGTTGTTTTGTTTTGGTTGATATGCACTTTTACATTTTAGAAATAAAAGGTTCACATCAACAAAGTCTGCATGTGTCTGTAGTTGCCTGTAGCTGATGCTATTGAGCATCCAATAAAGCCACTTTTTATTAGAAGTCGTCACGCTGTCAGGACTGTTCCAACATGTTCTGAAGCAAAATTTTAATCTCACATAGTGTGTGATTTGATGGGTATGCTACATTAGTTACCATACAAATAACCGCACCGACACTCGCCACAGACGGTCACATGCAGTTACTGACCAAAGTCTCAAGTTAATAATTATTGATTGCATTCAGTCATCAAATTAATGACTATACACAACAGTTATATTAGATAAAATATTAAATATTTGGGTGCATTTATTCAACTATGTATCTATTTTTTTTTTATGCAACAAAATCACTGGTGTTAAATTAACACTGCTCAATGTTCATATGGGACCAACCATTTGAGCTGTCTTAACTGAAAGCAACTTACATACAGTAATGTTTTTGTTTGTTTGTTTTTTTCTAAGATACATTTATAAAAACGTCTCAGGTTACGTATGTAACCATGGTTCCCTGAGAACAGGGAACTCCACTCTGCGCTGACTGCGCTATGGGGAACGTCCTCCGTGACCCGTGCTCGAAATGCCAAAAATCACCACACTCCAATCCTATTGGCCGGCGACAGCCTATCACGTCAAACGGCGCGAACCGTGACGTATAAAGGGAGCGCCTGGGGAAACAGCCGACATCTTCTTGTCTTTGAGCGACTGTAGCAGGCATCCCGCAGCATGGCATGAAAGCGCAGAGTCTCGTTCCCTGTTCTCAGGGAACCATGGTTACATACGTAACCTGAGACGTTCCCTTTCGAAAAGGAACTCCACTCTGCGCTGACTGCGCTATGGGGAACGATATACCCACGCCGCCATGCTAGAGGAGAATGCCAGTCCAAATGTCTGGACACACATCTGGCAGTTCCAGGGAAAAACCGGGGGCAGAACTCCAAGGCTGTTAGTGACAGCATTCCCTACGGCCAACAGCCCAAGCTGAGCCTAAAAGAGGCCTTCCGAAAAAAGCCTACCAAGGCTGCTCAAGCATCTGGAACCAACAGCCCGAGAGGGGGTGGTCCCTTTAAGGGAATGTGGCCAAGGAACCACAGGAACCTCGGCCAGTCACTCGGGGGGAAAAATCCATCCCGCTGCCACCAAGGAGGCCTACCCAGATCCAGCGAAGCTAAGTCTGGCCTAGCCAACCTTGTCTGATATACAGAATCTCCAAGCGCAAACTCCAGAGAGGAGAGCAGGAAAGAGCGACTGCGAAAGGGCAGTAAGCAACTCAAACACACACACTGAGATGGGCATCCTGGAGAGCGGAACTCAGCTAAACGCTATGGACCCTCGTATGAGGGGAGTACAACCACTCATCCACGGATCTACTCAGCCGTTAACAAGGTGCTGAGGAGGCTGTGCGCTAAAGACCCCTGACCCAGGGGAACACAAACCAGCCTGGGGGCCGGTCTAACGGGAGACTTCATAGAAGTCTACAACCATACCAGCTTAGGGAGCTAAGCACAATTACGCAGTTAACCCCAAAGGGAAGTACAAAGCTCAACCTAACAGACAGACCGTAAAGCGGGCACATAGTCATGGAGGCCGGGAAAAGGGCCTACAACATAACCAGAGTTCACCAGAGAACCAGAACTGAATGCAGACGGCGGTAGCCCAGGATGGCCTGTAGGGCCACACCCTATTGCATATCAAGGTGGAGCAAACACCAAGACATAACAGCTGCAAGTGCCCACGAGACAGCCCGTCCAACACAAACTAACGAGCAGTGCACTCGGTGAAGTACCTTCTACTCTTTAAGCAAGAGGAGTACAACATACGCCATCATGCGCTAAGGAAAGGCCCCGTGGGCCTATAATCCCAGCAGGCACGTGGCATCAGCTCGTGGCAGTGTTTTCAGGGTTCAAGCTGAACAGACCAACTACACAGGAGGTTATAGTCAACCCGAGACCCGGCCAGCCGGCGAAACCATCCCTTTTGTTTGTCAAAGGTCAGCATGCTCCACAGGAGGCCTTTACGGCCTACCCGTCACACGCGACCTCAGCCAGCGGCCACTAAAGTTCTAGGAGCAAAAATAGAACCTGTTAGATAGACAGAAAATATTTTAGCTCGACTAGAGCTAAAGGGAATAAACGCACAAATTACTCAGTAAAAACATCTTTTATTCTCAGCGAGAGGAGTACCAAGCTAAACTCCGACATGCTAGCAAAGGAAGGCCTGAAAGTGGCCTGTAACCTTAAAAGCGCGCGGCGATAGCTAGTGCGTTTATACAACACCCAAGGGGTATGAGACATACAGAAACCCATACAAGCTGTGCCAACATGCTAGGTAAGACATGAAAGGAGGCCCCAGTGGGGGCCAATGACTTCCATAAACATCTGGCAACGACAGAGTAACGTATGACTCATCATGGAATGATGCCCGTACACGACCAGCGTAGCTGGGCCAACAGGAAGCTATAAGAGAGGCCTGGAAAGGCCTGCCACTTAAAGAACCATGTGGTACCAGCCCGTGGTCATGACAGGGCCCTAGCTACAAGGAAGGGCCAGTATAACCTAAAATGACAATTTCAAGGGAACTAGCTACACAACCTGAGCCAAGGCATACACATTCCAGCAGGCAATGTTAATATGCTAAACAGCATGAGCGTAACCAGCATCGTAGACCAACAGCGCTGTATCCAAACAAGCTGCATACAGAGAGGCTAAAAGGCAAATAGCCAACAATCAAACAGCAATGAACCCCAGATGCTGTGGTGCAAACGACCGGGAGAAGTCTGGTAAACAAAATTCCCTACACTCACCCTGAGTGTGCAATCCAACAGGTGATGCACTCAGAGAAACACAAACCCTAACCGGGGAGTACAACAACAATAACACCGTATTCATATATAGAGGCCGGATAAAGCCTGCTATCATAGACAACAGCAGCACAAGCACGCTCTACATAACACGCCTGCATAAACATATGAAGGGGAAATATGGGCAAAAAACGGCCAGCAACTTCCTCAGAAGGAGGCCAGAACTAGGAACTATACAACCACAGGGGGAATAGTCATAACAGAGGGATGTAAACAAATATACACCTAACCTAGTTCTAGCCTAGCCGCTAGCTAAGGACTGTAAGTAGACCACGCTACACTCGGGCTACAAATTCCCAAACACACGGAGGAAGCAGCGCGAGCGACAGCATTAGGTGGCCGAAAAACCGGCCAACACTACTGACAATAGCGAACGCGAGTTCTAGCTATACACAGTATCAGCCGAGAAACTACACCAACGCTAAACAACAAAGCGGCCATAAAGGGCCTGCCTGTAACAGTCAGCCTAACATACAGTTATTTGCCCAAATAACCCCTTAGAAACATGAACAGATGACAACTATATGCACGGGAAGCTATACAGGAAAAGCAAGGTCTATATTGAGAATGAAAAATGGACCTGGCTTACCTCCTGCGGCTCGTAGAACACAGATTCCTCCCCGATTCGTCACACGGAGGGGAAAATCTAAAGTCCCATAAGCCCAAAAGCGCTTTCACTATCAAGCCAGACGGCGGGCCGTCAGGAATATATCCATCATAGGCCCACAACATCAGCCCGACTGTAAAGCCCGCAGCATATAGATGTCACAAACGCTACCGGGAGGCGAAGGAAGAGCGAGGGCGAGAAAAAGCCCTCGCGAGAGCGGAGATCGATTACCGGCGCTGCTGGCGCCGCTCCTCGATCACCTCCCTCAAATCTTGCTTCTTCCTTCTAGCATCTCGCCGTCTCTGCGACTTATTCCGAGGAGGAGGAGGCGCACGAGCGGCGACACTTTCCCTCTGGGCCTGCCTCTGAGCCTCGGCTCGAGACGGCCCGGGATCTCCCGGCTGTCTGGGCCCAGAGCTGGATCTGAACGGGATGCAAGATCTAAACGCAGCGGAGCGCGTTTTCGCCTCCCTGATCAAGATCCGTAAGCAGATCAGCCTGGTACGCCAGAAGCACCGTCATCGTGTGCAACGCCGCACCAGCCTGACCTGCAGCGGCGTAAGCCCTGACATTCAAACGTGACGTCACCTTCAACGCTTTGGATGGCAGGGCCCTCGCCGGAGTTGCTGGGCCAAGGGAAGAGAGAAAAAGATCGTCTAACCTGCTGCAAGCGGGTTCCCTCCTCACGCGCTCCCAGGGCAGCCGCAGTCTGCTCGAAGCGCGTTCCATAACCTCCAGCAACTCCGAAAAACGCCGCGGGCTCGCCCGCTTCTCCCGCCTCGGCCATCTTCTGCTCTCCGGGGCTTTGGACCAAGAGAGCACTCGCTCCTGAGTCCGAGGATGTTAAAGATAAAACATCGACGTCACCCGCCAGAAGCGCGTCCTCGTCAGTCGCTTCAGCTTGAGAAAGATTGACACCCCTCTCAAATTCTTCAGCGAGCTCCACCTGCGAGTCCCATGATTACAATCGCCGCTGAGCCTCAGCACGAGCGGGGCCAGAACCACCAGGCAGCGGTGGTGGCACCTCTCCCCTCGAGAAGAGGGCCAAACGAGAACGGAGCGTTTTCATAGGAAAACGCTCACAGTTAGCACAGGCAGCACCCTCGAGTACTGTCCGTGCGTGCTCCTCGCCCAGACAGAAAACGCACAAGTTGTGTGTGTCCTCCGGTGTCAGAAACCTGGGACAAGGATCAGCACACTTCCTGAACAATTTAGCAGACATATTTTCTTTGGCAGAGTGAAAATGGCACGAGCAAAAGCAGTCGCGAAAAGACAAGAGGATGTCGGCTGTTTCCCCAGGCGCTCCCTTTATACGTCACGGTTCGCGCCGTTTGACGTGATAGGCTGTCGCCGGCCAATAGGTTTGGAGTGTGGTGATTTTTGGCATTTCGAGCACGGGTCACGGAGGACGTTCCCCATAGCGCAGTCAGCGCAGAGTGGAGTTCCCTTTCGAAAGGGAACTACTTAAATGTCCTAATTGAACTAATTGAACCTAATCCTGGCTTAATCTAAACCTGCCTGTGAAACCATTGCAGGTTTCAAACAGAGATGTTGTCAAAGAGGCATAACTTCCGGACTGCAGCTTTAAAGGTTAGTGTGATGTTCCTGAAACATTCTTTCAATCATTCAAACACCTGCTGTGAACAAACACTGAAAGAAAGAGAAATAAGAACACAAACTACAACTTTCTTCAGCCACAGCCTTAGATGAACTGAAGATAAAATACATTAAATCTCTGAAGATCTGATTCAACAACTCCACAAACAGCATTACCAGCTTCACTTATTACACTGTGAAATCTAATTAGTTAGTCTTACTAAACAAAGCATGCAAGCCAAATGCCTTAAAAAAAGTAAAGTGAAATAGGAATAGTATGTTGCACTGACAAATGCTTAGTATAGTTTACTTACACTAGAGTTCTAGTGAAAGAAATGCAGAAAATACTTGATAATTTACTTTAGATTTACAAAGTCTGAATGTTGAATGCTGAATGTTGAAATCTGTGCATGACTCAAGTATTATCAATTACAAGATAGTGTCACAAATATAGAGGGACTATATCAGCCCAATCAAGTGTTTCACAATGTGTTTATGACATAAGTGTTAGCAATAAAATTGTAAAAGTTAGTTAGACTGCCCCAACATCCAGTAACCCTGGGTTCATCACTGAGAATGTGTCCAAGTAGCATCAGAAGATTTTTGTATTGAGTAGTATAGAATATAATATAGAAAAATAATAGAAAGTTTACTGCAATTTAATGTTCTGTTGGGATTTAAAGTGTTTCTGTTTTTAGGTCAAGGATAAGACCAAGAAACATTGATAATAATCTGCATATTGCTTTATTTAAAGAGCAATATCAGTGTAGTTGCCAATGCAGTGATTAATTCATGCATGTGTGCTACTGCTAATGGTTAGCTTGAGGTTTTAAAGTTACGGTAATGTTTTTAAAGGCTAAATTTGGTTATTTATGTTTTAAATAAGCAATATTCTTTATTAGAGGACTCAAATGATATATATTCACAGTATTACTACGGTAACATACTGTTAAATATACTACAATAGCCACTGTCCTGGAGAGTTTTGCTCCAACCCACCTGCCTGTAGATTTCTAGTTAACCATCAGACCATGATTAGCTTGTTCAGGTGTGTTTGATTATAGGGTTGAAGAAAAACTCTGCAGGACAGAGGCCGTCTGAGATCGACATTGGCCACCCCCTGGTAAATAGTATATATAGTTTTTAAAGGGCACCTGTTATGTCCCTTTATACAAGACAAAATATGTCTCTGATGTCCACAAAGTGTGTATGTTTGAGTATACGTTTTGGCTCAAAACACCCCACAGATCATTTTTTATAGCATGTTAAAATTGCCACTTTTGGGGGGTAAGCAAAAACACACAGTTTTTGTGTGTCCCTTTAAATGCAAATGAGCTGCTGCTCCCTTTGAAGAAGAAGGTGCTTTTTTAAGAGCTCACACACTGAAAATGTCAGAAACTGTTAGTAGCGGTGTTCAGCCTTATGCTTGAAATGGAGTCAGACAATGAGAGCCAGAGAATATATGCTGCAGTTTTATGCTGAGTTTTATGAAGTTTATTGTACTTCACACAAAAGATGAAGCATCCACTTTCAATCAAGAAAGTCACAGTAAGAGCTTAATAAAACACAGTGCAAGTGTGCATTAAAATATTATCCATAAACTCTCTCTCCCTTGAATTATCATCAACATACACAGCAAAGTCACAGAAACACTCGTTACAACTAACAGTAAAGAAATATATAAAGACCTTATGCCTTTTCAGAAGGTGCTTAATAAACTGGTAAACTTTACATCCGTAAATCAACTCTGATTAATTATAATAAAGTGTGCATTCTCCCTTTCAATACTACCATATCCAGTATTGCTCCAGAGACTATATGCTAGATCATGAAGAGTTGGTACTGATCCATTCTTTGTATTGTCCCTTTGTATTGACATTCGTTCACAAAACAGCCTGGTGTAAAATGATTCACGCAGACATAAACTAATTTAGGTATATTTTGGGCCACATTCTTTTCAAAAATAAAACGAATCAGCGGCTCTGATGTCAGGAGTACATGAAGACTGTTATGTTCACTCTTACATCCAACTACAAAACACCTAAATCACTTACGAGACATTCTTGTCACTACAGCTGCTCCAGCCTGGAGAAAATGGCGGACTGTGTACAACTCACTCAGGGCGGGTCTATGCTAATACAGCAGAGGCTGTCAGCAGTTGTGAGTGGGGCCTGTGCAAAGTGACATTACTTTACCAGGAATCTGCTAAACGGCTTGTTCTGAGAACTGCTTATGATTTATGGGGTTTAAAAAAGAAGGAGTGGGTGGATTTTTATCATTAATGAGAAAACCACCTATACGACACCCTTCGGTCTCACTATGATAGTTTAGTATTTCTGCATCATGAAATAAATCAAGAATATGGTTCTTCATAAAATAAGCATGAATAAAAATATTTATTAAGCATTTATGATGCAAGTTAAAAATGACTCACTATTTGGAAGATATTGCGTTAAAGTTTAAACTTGCAGCTGTGCCGTCATCTTCTTCTGCTGCTGCACTTACTGGAGATGCTGTTGCTTTCATACCAATACCAGTTTTTGCCAGGAATGCTGCACATGAAATCATTCTCCAACAGCTGTGACTTCTCCTGCAGCAGTGATGTCACGTTCTCCTGCAGTTGTGATGTCACGTTCTCCTGCAGCGGTGATGTCACGTTCTCCTGCAGTTGTGATGTCACGTTCTCCTGCAGCGGTGATGTCACGTTCTCCTGCAGCGGTGATGTCACGTTCTCCTGCAGCTGTGATGTCACGTTCTCCTGCAGTTGTGATGTCACGTTCTCCTGCAGTTGTGATGTCACGTTCTCCTGCAGCAGTGATGTCACGTTCTCCTGCAGTTGTGATGTCACGTTCTCCTGCAGCGGTGATGTCACGTTCTCCTGCAGTTGTGATGTCACGTTCTCCTGCAGTTGTGATGTCACGTTCTCCTGCAGTTGTGATGTCACGTTCTCCTGCAGCGGTGATGTCACGTTCTCCTGCAGTTGTGATGTCACGTTCTCCTGCAGTTGTGATGTCACGTTCTCCTGCAGCAGTGATGTCACGTTCTCCTGCAGTTGTGATGTCACGTTCTCCTGCAGTTGTGATGTCACGTTCTCCTGCAGCGGTGATGTCACGTTCTCCTGCAGTTGTGATGTCATATTCTCCTGCAGCAGTGATGTCACGTTCTCCTGCAGTTGTGATGTCACGTTCTCCTGCAGCTGTGATGTCACGTTCTCCTGCAGCTGTGATGTCACGTTCTCCTGCAGTTGTGATGTCATATTCTCCTGCAGCAGTGATGTCACGTTCTCCTGCAGTTGTGATGTCACGTTCTCCTGCAGTTGTGATGTCACGTTCTCCTGCAGCGGTGATGTCACGTTCTCCTGCAGCGGTGATGTCACGTTCTCCTGCAGCGGTGATGTCACGTTCTCCTGCAGCTGTGATGTCACGTTCTCCTGCAGTTGTGATGTCACGTTCTCCTGCAGTTGTGATGTCACGTTCTCCTGCAGCGGTGATGTCACGTTCTCCTGCAGCGGTGATGTCACGTTCTCCTGCAGCGGTGATGTCACGTTCTCCTGCAGCGGTGATGTCACGTTCTCCTGCAGTTGTGATGTCACGTTCTCCTGCAGCGGTGATGTCACGTTCTCCTGCAGCGGTGATGTCATATTCTCCTGCAGCAGTGATGTCACGTTCTCCTGCAGCGGTGATGTCACGTTCTCCTGCAGCGGTGATGTCATATTCTCCTGCAGCGGTGATGTCATATTCTCCTGCAGCTGTGATGTCACGTTCTCCTGCAGCGGTGATGTCACGTTCTCCTGCAGCGGTGATGTCATATTCTCCTGCAGCGGTGATGTCATATTCTCCTGCAGCAGTGATGTCACGTTCTCCTGCAGTTGTGATGTCACGTTCTCCTGCAGCGGTGATGTCATATTCTCCTGCAGCTGTGATGTCACGTTCTCCTGCAGCAGTGATGTCACGTTCTCCTGCAGCGGTGATGTCATATTCTCCTGCAGCTGTGATGTCACGTTCTCCTGCAGCGGTGATGTCATATTCTCCTGCAGCTGTGATGTCACGTTCTCCTGCAGCGGTGATGTCATATTCTCCTGCAGCTGTGATGTCACGTTCTCCTGCAGCGGTGATGTCACGTTCTCCTGCAGCGGTGATGTCATATTCTCCTGCAGCAGTGATGTCATATTCTCCTGCAGCGGTGATGTCATATTCTCCTGCAGCAGTGATGTCATATTCTCCTGCAGCTGTGATGTCACGTTCTCCTGCAGCGGTGATGTCATATTCTCCTGCAGCGGTGATGTCATATTCTCCTGCAGCGGTGATGTCATATTCTCCTGCAGCGGTGATGTCATATTCTCCTGCAGCTGTGATGTCATATTCTCCTGCAGCGGTGATGGCAGAGTACAATAATACCAACTACCAAACCCAATTAGCGCTACACATACAAATAATGTGCTCATTATCTTCCTCAATGGCATTTTTGTTTTTTTAAACATTTTATGGTTTTTAAACATCTCAATAGTGTAATGGCTCTTTTTATTTTTCTGCATTATTGTGTCGATCTTTTTCAGCAGTTCTGTGACCTGACCTCGATTGTTTCTGTCCTCATTGTTGAATGAGTGATATCTGCCACCACAGCTGTTAACTAATTCCTGCAAATGATCACTTTTCCTGATGTATTCTTCCAAAGGCTTTCCCTTCAGCCGATCAGCGTGAGTGAACAGAATGATGGTACGGCACAAAGCTTCATCTCCAAAGTTCTCCTGAATCCATTTCACCGTGTCTCTCTCCTCTTTTGTGAATCTCACACCCAGCTTTAGCACCAGCAGAAACACATGAGGACCAGGACCAGACATCTCTACACACTTTTCTATTTCAGTCTTCAGTTGTTGTTTTGTCACAGCGGTATGAAACAGTCCTGGAGTGTCAGTTATAGAGATGGTCTTTCCATCCACCACTGCTTTCTGTTTCTCACACAATTTATTGGCCGATTTCATAAAATCATCAACTTCAAATGTGTCTCTGCCCAGGATTGTGTTTCCTGCTGCACTTTTTCCTGATCCAGTTTTACCCAGAAGAACGATCCTGAGATCACACTCTAAAAAGAAAAGAAAGTTTTTTTTTAAATGTACACGCAAATATACATTCATATCCGGTCAATGATAATGTAACTTGATCAATGAATGATTTGATTCAGTTAACTTTTAAGTCAATTAGATTGATTAATAAGATTTTACTATAGTCAGTCATGTCAATTATGCTGATATAACCCTTCCTTGAAACTTAACTTCATAATGGATATTTATGGATTGTTTATTTATGGACTGATGGTTGTTTGTTTGTTTTGTTTTTGTACTCTCTAGATTTCATATAATATTCTATTCAAAATTCAATATAATTGGAGCATGAGCGGCATGACTGTCTCTCCTTTTTGGTATCTGCTGTCATATCAGGTTTTGCAATGCGTATGCAACTTTATCAATGATATATATATGCATTTACCTAAAAGATAAAGCATTATACACACTAATTACAGTTGATGAAACTGATGTGTAAAAAAACTGCTAAACATTTTTTGTACTCTTAGTAATATTCAAAGATTATTGCTGAAGTGGTGAGACAATTAAAATCCAAACATGCTTTAAAATCAAAGGTTCATCCTGAAAGCTGACTATAATACTAAGAGAACTTGAACATGTTTTTTTTTTCTATTCTATTTATATTTTGTTTATCAAGAGAATAATGTTTCTATAGAAGATATGCATACACTTTTCTTTTAACATTCTTGTCATGTTACAGTTAACTAAACATAAATTAACAGTATTCATGAGTTTATACAGACCTTTCTTTGTTGAAGTCATTGTCATTGCGCTGTCTTCTCTCTGAACTGTTTTCTGCTCAGAGTGAAAGTGCAGCAGCTCCTCTTATGGCAGTCAAACCCTTGTTCAATGATCATGTGACTATTTCTTTTTAGTTTCTCTATTGATTATATGCTCACATTTGTTATACTTTAAGTTCTCAAACACACAAAATACACAATGGCCTATAAAAACTACATACTTGTTTCTCTGATGTTGTTACATTAGTGTGGCAGGTCAGTCCTTTTTCCATTCGGGAAGAGCTTTTTTTCCCTCACACACTTTGAATAGACACATCTGAAAATGCCACTTGAGGGCGCTATAAATGTGCACTGGAGCAAACCTTACAGGTCTTAGATCCTTACATACTTATAGGATTAGTTCACTTTGAAATGAAATTTACCCCAAGCTTTACTCACCCTCAAACCATCCTAGGTGTGTATGACTTTATTCTTCTGATGAACACAATCTGAGAAATTTATTTCATGCGTTTCTGCTCGTCTCAGTTTCTGCATCCCAATTCGCCTATACAACACCCTAAAAGTATGTACTGTTTTTGTGAAGTGCTTTTGAGTGTGTAGCTGAAGAGAATAATCAAACTACTCACCCTACTGTGGGACCGCTCTGTCGCTTACTTACGTGCATCCTGTCCCTGTTTAATCTGCCCTGTCAATCATCCTGTCACAGTTAAAATTCTCCACATTTAATTTAATTTCCTGTCGTATCGGAGAGAAATGTAGCAGCACGTTGATCTGCCAGTTGTGGGTCTTTCATGTGGAAAATCTCTGTATCATTAAAAAAGTTTACAATGCTGTTGCAAATGAAATCTAACGTGGATAAACTGAATAAATATCCTTTCATCAGGTTTGATATAGTGATTATTAATCACTGAAACCCTTTTATCTATAAAAACATTACTGATGTGCATCTTGAGACAAAAGAATGGCCCTGACCTATTTTAAAGTAATGAACTGAGAAGAACTCTAAATTCCCTTTATCTTTTGACATATAATAGGTCAATGTACATTTAAGCAAACTGGTGCATTTTTAAGTAAATAATGTCTCATTTGCATATTTTACATTACATTTTTAGAAAACTTGTAATACAAAAAAATGTCTGCAAATCTTATTGTGATTAATCTACTGAGGAAAGATGGTGAAAACTATTTTCAGTGTTTGGGTAGTTTTTATGTTACCCACCGATAGGAAAGAAAAATAAAAAAAAGAGATCTCTTTAACATCTCAAATGTTTCCCCTAGGCATAAATGAGGTTACTTTAACATCAAATGGAGACTTTTGCTTTAGTCTCCTGCTTCTCACACTTGTCTCCTGAGAAAAAAGCTCTAACACTCTCACAAATGGTCTGCTTTAAAGATTCAGAACCACTTCACAGATTTTTCTCCTTAGATAGAGACTCTGAGGCTCCTGAGAATTTGCTCATTGGCAAAATGCACCTTAGCACAGCCCTCACTTAGCCTCCAGAAAGCCTTAGTGCTGTTTTATTGAAAACAATAAAGTTTGAAATCACTGTTATGGAGGTAAGCGTTTGCTTTATTTGGGCTCTTGACCCTTGACTTTAATGTTTCTCTGGCTGCTGTAACTGTGTGTTTTTGAAGCACATTTGTTATTGCAAAAGTTATGAGAAGTAAAACAGATCTGATAATTCAGTCATCATGTATTTTTACAATAAAGAGATTTCTTGTTTCTCAATTTGGATTCCTTTCTCTCAGAACTTTCTCATGTCTCTGTTCCCAGATAGCAAGCAATGATTGAAACCATGTTAAATCAATGTTAATGTGTCAACGTTAACCTCATTGAATCAATATCACTTTTGCACCCTCAATTAATGTTGAAATCAATGGGAAATGGCATTGAATCAATGTTTGCACTGTTAGAAAATGAAACACAACAACTATAACTGATTTAAAGCAAGCCTCAGCTGTTGTAAACTGGATCCAAATATAAACCTTTCACATGGAGAAAACTGCTCTTCCCTTGATGAAGCTAAAATTTCCTTGAAACCTTGCAAAATGATGATTAAAAGGAAGAAAATGCATTTGTGGAGATAAAAATGGAAGTGGACTAAGAGTGTGCAAATTTTTAAGAACTTTTACAGTTCTGTGAGTTTTGGTCTTACCTATCCATGCTTATAGATTTTGGTGAGAAATTACAGTAAATAAGAGTTGGGGGGTGATTTTTTTTTTTTTTTATCTAATATTTGTTACTTGTCATTGAAATCATCTGGATTGTTCAAAATTAATACACCATTTTAAACTTAGAATGCTCTCTATCAATCTTTCACAAGCTGATCAGTGGTTTAGACAAAAATGAAAAAAAAAATTGGTTCTTGATTAGTCGTTTGAAAAACAAGTTTCAACGGGTTTATCCAAATGGCATTACTTATTTTTCTTTACTTTCTCTTTGAACTGCATTCATATGAAAGATAATCATACTCCCTCTAGTGGTGCAGAGCATCCTCCCATTCTCAGGTAAGTGTAGGAGAAACTGTATTTTAAAGCAATGGTTTTCAACTCCTGTCCTGGGCACCTACTGCTCTGCACAACATGTCTCCTTATTTAGCATACCTAATTTAGATCATCTGGATTCGTATTCACAAATCATTTTATCTTACCGCTAAGATTTCTCCTAAATATAGAAATATTGTAGAAATAGGTCTCATGCTGCCATATTCAAATAAACATTTTTTTTTTTTTTTAAAAATGATGTCATATTCAAATAAAGATTTGAAGACTTCTAAGTCCGTCTCACGTTTTTCTTTAAAATTAGCATTTTTTATCAGGCTACTGTTTATAGGTTTCTACTTATGTACCAGTACTTCTGATTGGGCTGAGGCTGGGATTTTGATGAACACATATATGCAGAGAGAATTCACTTAGTATCGTTATCTCATTTTTGACCGAGGTGGCTTTTAGAGGATTTTGCAATGGAAGTCTTCATTTTAAAATGTAGGTTAAGTGTCAACAAGTATAATTAAACAAGTATATGTTATATGTATATGAATTCCTTTATGTTATTATGAAGAAAACCTTTATGTTATGTCACCAAACATTTATTGGATTGATTGGATTGTTTGTGATCTGGTCTTAGAGAGTCTTCTTGACTACTTCTTGACTAACGTTTCACAGATTTAGGAGCTAGTTTTAGCACTAAATGCTTTGTGAAATACTCTTAGAGCAAAAATTTAGGAGTCCTAAATTTAGGACTGACACGCCCATTTTTTATTTTTTATTTTTTATTTTTTTTTAATTATTATTTTTTTACGAGCGTTAAGATCTTTTGGGAATATGGCCCAGACTTGAAAATCCATAAACTAAAGTGAGTGTGAGAGACATACAAAATGTGCAGAGCAGTGGGTTGCCAGGAACAGAACCACTGTTTTAAATAAGCTTCGCTCGAGGCAACGAAAAGAAAAGAGATATTTCAACTTGTTTGCCAATGAGATATTGGAAGAGTATTATTATCCAAATTACTTCTTAGATGTCTTAACCGTTTTCATATCTATGCTGTGTTTGATGCAAAACAATCTTGCAGCTATTTTTATCAATCATTCTGGTATATATGAAGGTTAATTTACATTTCTGGTTTGCTAATTACTTGTTTTCAAGTCTGTCTGCTGCCCTGTCAAATTAGTCATTTATAGGCTTATAGCCCTAGAAGGCTGCTTTTTGTTTTAATTAAAATATTTCATTGTAATAATGATAAAATATGTCTGTAGAAGGATAATTTTTGTGGGGATATTTGGCATCCATTAGGTTGCAATTGCCCTGTGGAGAACAAGCATTACAGCAGAGGTTTCCAAACCATGACCCATGTGTATACAGTACATATGCCTATTACTTTCCACAATTCACTCTCAAAAAAAAAAGTACAAAATTGTACCTTTAGGGGTACAATGGTACAAAGGTACAAATTTGTAACCTTGTGATTTGTACCTTAAGAGACCAGTTTTGTACCTTTATTTAACAGTACAAAAATTGACCCTTCAAAAAGGGGACAAAATTGCCTTTGACAGCGTACAATCATTGACTATAATGATATATATATATTTTACACACACACACTGAATTAAAATCAGAATTTATTAAATCCTTTCATTTTCACATTTTACAACATTTCATTTTAAACACATTTTTAAACATTCCATATGAGTCCATCTTGCCGGGTGTTAAAAAGTAACACTGAAACAGTGTTAAATTTAATGAGATAATTGATTGATGATTGATTGATGATTGACAATTAGTGGAGACACCTGATGATAATAAGCAGAATCACTGAAGGAAAGAGAGAAAAAAGGTGTTAATTAATGTTTTATGAATGTTTCATTTCAAGTTACCATGAAAGAGGTCAGCGTTTGCTTTAGTTGGGCTCTTGACTCTTTACCTTTTGTTAATTATTCTCTGGCTGCTCCAGCTTTGTGTTTATAAAGCACATTTGTTATGGTCAGAGAAAATACGATCTGGTCACAATATAATTTGATGTTGATATAATCATCATGTGATGGCATGATGTCGTTTAGAGTCTAAATCTCTGACTGTGTGCTTGATGTGTAGCTTTAGTATTAATGATTGTAGTCCTGTGATTTTACAGCTTGAGATCCAACAGTTGTATGAGTTTTTTTTCTTTTTAAGAATAATACATTATGCACTGAAGTAGAGTTGTGACGTTCGCGAACGAACCGATTCTTTTGAACGGCTCATAAACATGAACGATGGGAGCCGTTCTTTCTGTCGTTCTTTTTTCCTATGCGTGTTTCACACAGATGCACACAAATGAGCTCCTCCGCGAGACAGAACAGTTATAGGGGGAGGGGCGCACCCAGCGCAGGCCAATCCTTTATAGCGTGATGATATTAGTTATTAGTTGTGCACGCATCCTTCACGTGAGTACTCCAGTGGAAAAAAACCCTGCGTTCCTCTGTCATTGGGTAGGAGCGGAGCCATGACGTGTGCACGCTGCCGTCACATGCTTTGTATTTATTTACATTGCATTTTGTGTTCATTTAAAACTTGTTCTTTTAAAAACATTAAAAATGTTCTTTTGTGATACTGTTCTTGTATTGAAATTTTTCACTAAAAGCTGTTTTGCACAGACATGCATTGCAGCCCACTTTGTTATTGTTCATTGACTTGAAGGGGCTGATGTCCTATTTGCAAAGTTTACAGTAGTAATAGTATGTAGTATGTAGACATTTCCATTTTATTTATTCTAATTTTATCTACTTTAAATATTTGTTGTTTTCTATCAAAATGTTCTTGTGTGATAACAATGTTCTTGTGTGGAAGTGTTTGTAGTAAAAGCTGTTTTGCACAGAAATTCATTGCAGCCGGCTTTGTTTTTGATGTTTATTTAGGTATTGTATGAATAACATAAGTCAACGTAGCTTTACACACACACACACACACACACACACACTTTGTACTAAAGGTAAATCCAAAATAGTGATGTCACTGTCTAAGCAGAGGGATTTGTGCAACACTATGGAATATAGTCCACACATGACAAATGAGGTAATAATCAATATTTCAGAATAATTCAAACTCAGATATTGGTGTGTGATATCCGAGTTTTAATTATTTGACTACAAATCTCACCTCATCATTCCTCCCAGTGATTATTTCCAGGAAAAACTGAGATGCCCCCAAGCTGACTTCCTAAAACTGACTAAACATTTAAAAAGAGCCAAAAGAGCCGTTCTTTTGAACGGCTCTTTGAAAGGAACGGATCGCGAAGATCCGGATCCCCTCAAAGAGCCATAAATCCCATCACTACACTGAAGCTTCAGTGTTTAAACACACACAGACATCAAGAATCAGCATCTGATTCTCAAGAACGGTGACGATAAATAAATACAAAATACTGACAAACAGATCAACTCTGAACATCACAAAACAAGCTACTGTCACAACAAAACTACAGAAAAATAAAAGCAAACATGAACAATCTACGAAAATTACAGGACAATTCAGCTGCATAATTTATTCATGCAGCAATGCATGATGAGAGCCATGGATGAGTTTTGATTGGTGGCTCCCATCATGCACTGCAACATGAAGCACTTTGTTTGATTGTCACCATTGTTGAGGGTCATATGCTGATTCTTGATGTCTGTGTGTGTTTCAAAAAAACCCTTCAGATTATAAAAGCTCTGCTGGATCTCAAGCGCTAACAGAGATTTACTATAAAGAAATAATATAACATCTATATCACCAGTTAATACTGGATGTCACCAATGAATCTGACCATTTCTATGGAAGCCCGTTTCCGCCACAGTTGAGTAAAAAAATATAATTCTGTAAGTCATAATAATGAGAAACTTTCTCGTAATTATGACTTAGTTTCTCGTAATAATGAGAAATTTCTACACATGCGCATAGCAGCGGATCAGTGACACGCTAGCGACATCCGCTGGTCAAATGCGAGAACTCCGCAACCATGGCACGTTCTGCAAAAGTGTAATCTATTATATCATTAAATAAATAACATTATTGATAAATTATCAGTAGCCTGTATGAGACGGGATATAGTTGTTTATTCATTTGTAACATTCATTTGTATGTTTGTGTATGAACAAGCAGAAACACAGAGTAGTGATCCATGGATTTCAAACAGATAGAGGAATGATAAGACAGCACACACCTATATATCCAACTCTGTTAAAGAACGCTTCACCTGGACAGCTGTCTTTTGCATACATTCTAATGAGTCATAAACATCTTAAAAGGTGTTTTCTGTAGGAATATCGCTGGAATGAAGGTTTATGACTAGGCAAACCTGCACATCAAATAGCCTAGACTCATCCGCGAAATACGTGTTAACGTTAACACATAAACCCACACATTTTATGAAGACGTTGCACTTGAACTAACTTTTATTATGTTTATTATGCTAAACTTTTAAACTTTCATTAAAACATTAAAACATTAACATCTAAACATCTGTTCATTCTCAGTAAGAACTTTTGTTGATGTATGACAGAAATCAAATCAAACTGGTTAATAATAAGTGTAATAATGTTTAATGGCTGGAAGTCAGTTGTAGTTGTTGTGTCTCTCTCTTTTTCTCTTGTTGTTTCTTTAGTGATTCTGCTTATTATCATCAGGTGTCTCCACTAATTGTCACCCTAGTGAAAAAAAAGTATACTTTATTGTATTTTAAATATATTCCCTTTTTCTATAGTACACTGCAAATATACTAACAAAAAATGTACTATCATTAAATATATAAAAAGTATATTAGTATCATATTTTCACAATGCAACTTTTAACACACTTTAAAATAATTGTACTTTTAGTATATTTTCTAAAAAATATATTTTAGAAAAACATACTTGAAGTGTAAGTTCAGTTTATTTTTTAAAAGTGTATTTATTTGCACTTTATAAAAATATATTTGAGGTATATTTTAACAGTGTGCTGAAAATGATCATTGTAACAATGCACTGGAAGTATATTTAAAAAATACATTATTTAATATCCTGAAATTGTAGTGTATCTAAAGTTAAATTTGAATATATTTTTTAAGTTTACTTATTCATCCTTGGAATTCATTATATTACTTGTGCTTATTTATTTCAGTATGAATGCATTAAGCCCATTTAGTAAATGCAGTGTAGCCTATACAATTTCCAAACATGTGTAAATGTTTATTAAGTTTACACTGGCAGAATCATTTTACAATCGTACACACAAATCTATATTAAACAACACACCAGCAGCACAAGTAATGTTACTTGCGAAAAAATATGTCGAGTGGTTAAACTTGTCGGAATTCAAATGTCTCTTCGACTTGGTCTGTGACCAATCAGATTTTGTTGCTCACTGCCTTCAGCCAATCAGAGCTGCTGACGTCACGGTCGTCGTCTGAATCCCCTCGCTCGGTCACTCAGGTGAAGTATAATGTCGCAATGTATAATTTATTTAATAAAACACTGAAAGCGCAATACATCGCTCAATCTTGGGGATTCTGACCAGTTCAATCAAGTGACATCGCAGACTGACCGTGATGGCGACGACAACCGGCTAATCTAATGGCCTACGCGATCCTGAAAAAAACGGAGAAAAGTGCTGCTATTGGGAGGTGAGTTGTAGTCTACCAGTTAACAAACTTTATTTTCTTTTCTTTAACAAACTGAGAGCGATATTTCGGCTTGATATCTCCTTTTTGAGTTTGTGTGTGGTGGTTTATGGAACATGTTTGAAAGCAGCACCAAAACATTCATGTGATTGGTCAAATCGGCCCGTATTCTGTATGATATTAATTCATAAAGTGTTTTATGCTTGACTATGAACCGAAAACAATATCGACATGCCATTCTGATACAGTTCCTGCTGCTAATCCTCATTTACTGTTCAAAAATAGTATTGGTTCAATGTAGGATTTAGACAGACTATTGTAAACGTGAATAAAGGGTTGAACATATAAAGTGTCTTATATCTTTGTATATTCTGTCAACAGATGCTGTTCTTCACGCCATCAGACACAATGAGAAGCTCATCAGAAAATGGAATATAATGTGTAATTTGTATTTGTGTACAGAGGGTCACCATGGTCCAATATTTGTTTTTTCTTTAATGAAAAACATGGTAAGTTATGCTGAATCTATATTAAGTTAAAATAAAAACTATTGGATTTGTCAATGAAATATGTCTCTTCATTAATTATGTTCTTATATTTTATTTAATTGAATGGCCTTGAAAACAAATGCATTCAACTTTGGGAAAATGTGTTAAACTGTATTTAAATAGTAGCACAACTGTATTGTGTGAGATTATGTAATTCAAAGTACAGTAGTCAACATTTGAAGCGGATCAAAAAAGTTAGGACAACTTTGATTAAAGGTTTTGATCCGCTTTAAATGTTGACTTTATACAAAGTATAAGTAATAACAAAGTGTATTGTTATTGACTGCAAAGTGTGTAATTTTTAGTATTTGGAATAAGCCAAAGGTGAAGACACTCATAATTATTTTGTAATGTACTTAAATCACAAATAAAGTGTACTTATAACACAAAGTGTACTCATAACAGAAATAAAGTATACTTATAACACAAATAAAAGTATACTTTTAACAGAAATAAAGTATATTTATAATGCAACTTATATTGTAACAAAAAGTATATACTTATAACACAAATTAAGTACACTTTAATATCACTAATCAAGCATGTAATTAGTCCCTACACAGACATATACTTAAAGTGTACTAAGTATACTTGAAGTTGTTCCAATTTAGTACACATAAGTATACTAAATATACTTAAAGTTGTATTTTAATACTACTTAATTTCAACTTAAATATACTTAGTACAAAATTAGTTGTTTCAAAATAACACACTTTAAATGAACTAATCATTAACACACTTGAAATATACTAATAATTAGTCTTGCTGCAAGTATACTTAGTATACTTTTTTTTCACTAGGGCAATCATCACTCAATCATCAATCAATTATCTCATTAACTTTAACACTGCTTCAGTGTTACTTTTTAACACCCGGCAAGATGGACTCATATGGAATGTTTAAAAATGTGTTTAAAATGAAATGTTGTAAAATGTGAAAATGAAAAGGATTTAATAAATTCTGATTTTTATTCAGTGTGTGTGTGTGTAAAATATATATATCTCATTATAGTCAACGATTGTACGCTGTCAAAGCCAATTTTGTACCCTTTTTTTTTTGAAGGGTCAATTTTTGTACTGTTAAATAAAGGTACAAAACTGGTCTCTTAAGGTACAAAACTGATCTCTTAAGGTACAAAACTGATCTCTTAAGGTACAAAACGGATCTCTTAAGGTACAAAACTGTTCTCTTAAGGTACAAAACTGATCTCTTAAGGTACAAAACTGTTCTCTTAAGGTACAAAACTGATCTCTTAAGGTACAAAACTGTTCTCTTAAGGTACAAAACTGTTCTCTTAAGGTACAAAACTGATCTCTTAAGGTACAAAACTGTTCTCTTAAGGTACAAAACTGATCTCTTAAGGTACAAAACTGTTCTCTTAAGGTACAAAACTGATCTCTTAAGGTACAAAACTGATCTCTTAAGGTACAAAACACAAGGGTACAAATTTGTACCTTTGTACCATTGTACCCCTAAAGGTACAATTTTGTACTTTTTTTTCTGAGAGTGTTTGTGTGGATGACACACATTAATTTTCACCCTTTTTATTCATATACAAACACAATGCACCAATAATAATTCAATAATACAAAATGTTAAGATGAGTTATGAGCTGTTTTCTTACAACAAAAGCAGTATAACAAGACAAACAGGTTTTCAACACAAATCAGCCCAGGCTGCATTTTTACTGCCACTGAAAACGAGACTGAGTCACGTCTACTGTAAGTCCAAAAGTAGTTTCCAGTAAATCGTCATCTAGTTTCTGAGGATCGTCACAGCAATAAACGAGGTATGAATTTAATTTAAAGACACATAAGCAAATTAATTTCTATCTGGTGATAAATCCAATTTAGTAGTCAAAAGTACTGTTTGAGCAATATGTTTTGCAAATTTATCAGTGCAAAAAAGTTCTGGTACAAACCTACAGGCTAAAATATTTTTGATAAGTTTTTTTTTTTTTTTTTCAAAACAATTGTATTTAGATTCGCTAAGATTTGCTTATATGTATTTTCAGGCCTGAACATTATGTAATGTGTCTTCCTCTGTGAAAATGAATGTCTTTATTCACAGCTGAACTGAATGTAGTGATGAAAGGTATATTTTTTTTTCATTAGTTTAGCAAATCAAACTGTGAATAAAAGTTACTTGATTTAAGTATGTTGCACATTAAGACAAGTTTGTCACACAACATCAGATTTTTATTGAATTTTTAATTAATTCAGCATATATCAGCTGTTTTAATTATATTTATTCTTCTCCAGCAGAGAAAGAGCAGTGATAGAAGATGTCATCTGTTCTAGAGCTTCTTCTGAAGACTCTGGATGATCTGAGCACACAAAAACTACAGAGATTTAAATGGTACTTAAAGAATTATGAATCCATTTCAACTGCTGATATTGAAAAAGCAAAAGCCACTGATATAGTGGACATAATGGTGGCACGATTCACTCCAGAGGGAGCTGTTCAGATCACACTGGACATCCTGAGGAAGATGAATGAGAATCATCTGGCTGAACAGTTAGAGAACAAACACAAAGATGGTAAAGAAGGAGTATTAGAAATCCTACCACTATAATGTCAGAAATGCCCTGTAAGATATGTGAATCCTTCTCTCTGTCTCTGTTCCAGTACCAAATGCAGTGCAGATCAGCAGAGACAATGTTGATCCGAATCCTAAATCAGGTGTAACTGTGCATGCTCCTGTACTCACTAGAAAAATCTCAATCCCAGTGAACTTCAACCCCAGCTCGAGCTCCAGTGCTGTCGGTATGATTAACACTGTCAAAATCAAACCACTGTCAATATTCTACAGTATTAGGGTTGAATAAATAAGACTGTTTATTTTTAAACTAGGTCTAGTGCAATATTACAACAAAACTATGAAGAAAGTGGATCCAGTTGTGAAGTTTCCCTCTGCTGGATTGATAAGTCTGAGGTAGGATCATACATTTAGATTTCTTGCTTTACTTATGTTGTGTACCTGAGCTAAGACAGCAAAATCCCCAGTGTTAAATTAACTCTGCACCGAGTACATATGGTCCCTCTCAGTGTTAAAGTAACACTGACACAGAGTTAAAGTTAATGAGATAATTAAGTGATGATTGAGCATTAATGATGAACACCTGCTGTTAACAAGCAGAATCACTAAAGGAGAAACACAAGAGTAGTATTAGTAATAGTAAAAAAGGTATTTATTGAGCAATTTGCTTATAGAAGTAAATTTAATAAAACAATGAGAGCTGAATAAAAAGCAACATTGAGTGGCATATCTCTACCCAAAAACTTTTCACAACCAGAACAGAACTAACACAAGAAAGGGATAATCCACGGCAAGGTGTGCATTAAATGATTGTAATGAACAACAAAGAACCACCAGTAAGAACCAAGGTATTTTAGTAGTAAAAGTCACAGGCATGTGTACACAAGTGCTTCAAAGAAGCCCTAAAGCAATGAAGTGAATGATGTCATAGCTTTATGTATATGGCCCTAATCTGCCCGGACCCATATGAGCATGCATTCCTTGCATACTCAGATGTTATGCCACTGCACCCGCTGTTAACATGCAGAACCAGTGAAGAAAATTCCTGATATTCAGCTATTACAGAACTGAAAGAAAAACGCATGTTCAATTTAAAAGTCTCACAAACAGAAAATGTCAGCTGACCTACTCCTTCAAGCATTTGATTCAACAACGAGCAAGTGTTTGCTGTGAAACTCTATTGCAATTGCTTAAAAGAGAGTAATTTAAAATAATTTTGAAGGGTCAAGAGCCCAAACACTGAGCATCATCAATTTTTTTAACAATAAAACATTATTTTATTGCATTATGTTTAAGGATTTTGCTGTCAACATGAGATAACAGTGAATGTGTTTTTATGAACTAACATTAACAAAGATTAGTTAATACTGTATCAAGTATATTGCTCATTGTTTATGTTAACGATCTGGTACATTAATGTGTGCTTTGTTCTTCCACAGTGAAAATGCTGGAGATACCGGGATCACCTTAAGACAACAGTGTAAGTCTGAATACCAGTGATGGATGCATTTGAATCACTGCTTCATGAAGCCTCAAAACATTTATGAATCTTCAGTTTCAAATCAGGGGTCCAGAGCTCACCAAGTCACATGTTTTCTGTGAATGAGGCTTCGTTACATCATAATATTTTGGTTTTGAAACATTTCAAAATTCTGAGGGGTCAAACACCGATGAACAACAGTCTAATTTATAAATAATTTTGGGTTAGTATTAAATGGAAGCTTGTTTTCGGCAAGGAATATAAAAAAAAAGTAAAATGGCAATTGCAACTTTTTATCTTGCAACTTTTATCTTGAAAGAAAGAGAAATAAGAACACAAATTACAACTTTCTTCAGCCACAGCCTTAGATGAACTGAAGATAAAAGACATTAAATCTCTGAAGATCTGATTAAACAACTATGATTAAACTAACCAGACTTTATTTCTGACACACGTCTACAGAAGCTCTTATTGAGTATTAATTGAGGTTTAGATGTTGAATTTTTGTTGAAAATGTCTAGTTTGATGTTTAGTCACCATTATGGTGATCAGCTTTAGTTGAGCTCTTGACCCTTGACTTTTGTTAAG
The DNA here is from genome assembly GCF_024489055.1 of Chanodichthys erythropterus. Taxonomy (NCBI): domain Eukaryota; kingdom Metazoa; phylum Chordata; class Actinopteri; order Cypriniformes; family Xenocyprididae; genus Chanodichthys; species Chanodichthys erythropterus. The sequence continues at coordinate 54,096,351 of NC_090232.1, forward strand.
TTGCTTTTGTTTTTTCAGAAAACATTTCTGCATTGATAAAGCAGATCAACATGTCTATTTTAATGAACAAGTGACTGCATTAAATCGTACACACACTTCCTTCAATCAGAGCTTTGAAAATATTCATTTCTCCCATCACTACTACACAAACACATTTACATTATTTAGTCAAAGACGTTTGTTGTAAATTTTCTTTACTCTTGTGTTCAGATGCCTGTGTTCTCACACTGGATCCCAACACAGCACATCCTAACCTCTTTCTGTCTGAGAGGAACCGGAAGGCGACACATGTGAGAGAGAAGCAGCCGTATCCGGATCATGCGCAGAGATTCGATTGGGAGCCGCAGGTTCTGAGTCAGGAGAGTCTGACTGGACGCTGTTACTGGGAGGTTGAATGGAGCGGGCGGATGGGTGTTGGTATAGTGGTGACATATAAAGGAACGAGGAGTAAAGGAGCTGATAATGACTATTCGTTTGGTCGTAATACACGGTCTTGGCAACTGAAGTGTTCTGGCTTTGGCTACATCGCCTGGCACAATGGTTGTCCGACTAATATACCTTTTCCTTCATCTTCTACTAAAGTAGGAGTGTATGTGGACGTGTCGGCCGGCACTCTGTCCTTCTACAGCGTCTCTGACACACACACACTCACACACTTACACACATTCAACACCACATTCACTGAACCCCTCTATGCTGCGTTCTTGATCCCCACAAACTGCTCCGTGTGTCTGTGTGAGATTTAACACCCATTGGATGGACTTCACAAAGAATACATGATCATTTGTTATACTTTAACAATCATTTGGTTATTAATGTTAAATGATAATTACTGCAAGTTAAGACATGGAATCACTGTGTTTGTCTGTTGTTTCTGTACAACTGAGGGTAAAAAACACTCATACTGTATGCTTAACTCATATGCTTAAGTTAAATGTATTAAAATTGTTGAGAAAATGAATTCAAATGAATATAAAAAGCCAAAACATGGCTATATAAAAAGACAGTCTAACTTTCTAATGGTTATTGATTATGCACATGTCACATCAAAGCATGCACTTTATTTTACTGAGAAGTTGCAATCATATTTACCACTTTGCTGCCAAAAATTTGTGGGTAAATTTTATTAGGAGTCTATAAGATTGTAAGTTTTACGCGAGTGAAATTCAAAGATTTTGCTTATATTCCAGTTGGTCGCATGAATTCAACAGAAATCTGCAGAAATCAGTGACTTCTGTGTGAGATCATACATCACTACACTTGACAACAGTTTTGTTTCCAATAATAACTAATGTCTTTGTTCTCATTTCACAATGTCTCTTCAGAATGTTTCACGCAGACTCATATTACAAGTTTTGTTTTCTTTACAGTATCTTAAATTGTTCCACTTAATAAAATTCATAACACCAAAGGCATATTTTTGTAGAATTAATAAGATTTATGAATACTGAAAATTAATAAAACAATAAAAAAAAACTAAGTGAACACAATAACAAATGTCTTTGTTCTCGTTTCACAATCTGTAAATACATTATTTAGATTATTTACATTGTCCCATCTTCTAATGTTCAGGCAACTTACAATACCAAAGTTACAATTCACAGTTTCAATTTCTTTTCCTTAACCATATAAAATGTTTTAAGTCATGAACTACATTACCCAAAATGCACTGCCGATTACTGGTGTGCATTTCACTCTTTACAGCAATGAATTAACCACGATCACAATGGAATGGCATAAAACTCAGTAACTTAACATTACCAAACCTCTTCATTGTTATGAAAATAAACATAGGACATATACTGATACTTCAGATGTTGTACTATAAATATGTTGTACAAAATCGCATGTTCAAAGCGAAACTGTTTATGCAAAATGTTAAACATGTACAACTTTTGATTTTACACACAACAGGGTCAACAACAGTATTACCAAAATGTTTTGTTTTGAGTTCATTGTAACTTCTATTTAGTATGCTCTAGGAACATGTTTGCATGACTTGGAAAATTGGAATCTCTTCAGGATTGGGGCAAAGCCAAAATAACAGGCTAAACAAAAGATACGACTGACTAAATCCACAATGAATATATATATGTATATATATATATATATATATATATATATATATATATATATATATATATGAAAATGAAAATTTTGTCATCATTTACTCATCCGTTCGAAACCAGTATGTTTTCTTTTCTTCTATAAAGAAGAAGATATCCTGAAGAATTTTGGGAACCAGTAGAACTAATGTTAGTGCCCATTGACTTCCATTGTAAATTGAAAAATACACTGATACGTTTTTCAAAATATGTCCCATGAAAAAAATTAGTCATATAACTTTGAAATAAGATGAGGGCATCAGAATTTTTATTTTTAATGAACTATCCCTTTAACATGGACCCTCAAATGAGCACATCCTGATTTCATTAACAAAAACAGGTTGTATTTAGTTAAGAGTAGAATAAGAGTAGAACTATATGTAGATTTTATTTTGATAAAAATGTATTTTTTTAAGAGAAGGCAGACTAGGGAATGTTGCGACGGGAAGGACTCATTTACGGCATTTGCAGCAGCAAATGTGCTGCATTACTGTTTAACAGATAGAACAATAGATGTTGTGTAAAAGCCACTGGAAGGCAAGCCTGCAACCTTTAGCCAAAAAAGCGCTAATGCTAAGGCTGTGGCGGTACGCAGGGAAGGAGTTTTGAATGGCAGGCATGGGGAATGGGGACTTCCTCTAAGTCCGCACTTTCGTGACGTAATGCTGCTTTGACTACCGTTGTTGTGTAATATTCAGTTCCTGTGAAAAACTGTTTCAGTGGGTGGAGTATACGTGAATATTCATGATATTTCCCCTGTTGTGGGCGTGGCCTTGAGACAGTAGTATTAGTAGTAGTTATTTCTCTAAACAGTATTCTACTCTTAACTAAATACAACCTGTTTTTGTTAATGAAATCAGGATGTGCTCATTTGAGGGTCCATGTTAAAGGGATAGTTCATTAAAAATAAATATTTCAAAATATTTCAAAGTTATATGACTAATTTTTTTCATGGGACATATTTTGAAAAACGTATCAGTGTATTTTTCAATTTACAATGGAAGTCAATGGGCACTAACATTAGTTCTACTGGTTCCCAAAATTCTTCAGGATATCTTCTTCTTTATAGAAGAAAAGAAAACATACTGGTTTCGAACGGATGAGTAAATGATGACAAAATTTTCATTTTTGGATGGACTATACCTTTAAACTATTATAATCAATTAGTACTTGGCAGAGCTGGCCCAAGGCATAAGCGAACTAAGTGGCTGCATAGGGCCCCCATGGCCACCAGGGGGCCCCCAAGAGCACATGACAGCTTGATTTTTACAGTGCACATTCTGTCAGTTTCATTTCTGTGCCTCCGTCCAATACTGTACAGAAAAGTTCATTATTTGCATGTGCTTTAAAGCCTTGCCGGTTAAATATTTAATTCTACTGTTCTGACTTGCGCTTTTTCTGAGCGCGTACATCGCACACTAAAAAGCAGTGTCTGATTACTGGACTTTATCTTTCGTGTCTGATTGTGCTAATATTGTCAAATACACAGAAGGTTTACATAAACACAGTTTGTTATGTCTAAAGTGAAAGTAATCAGTTGAGAGAAACTCAGATGTGTGTCTGTATTTTAGATGCATGCAGGTCTTAATGTAACAGAAGCCAAATAGTAAACATGCTGCCCCTTGTCCTTAAAGGGATAGTCCACCCAAAAATGAAATTTCTGCCATTATTTACTCACTTTCATATTGTTCCAAACCTGTATTAATTTCTTTTCATTTTTGGGTGAACTATTCCTTTAATGTTAATAAATGTATTATTGTTATTTTGTTACAGGTCCATCTGATCTGTTCATTTTATGTCATTATTTAAGTATTTAATTTAATATTGTCCGTTTTGTATATTTACATTTATATATATATATATATATATATATATATATATATATATATATATATATATATATATATATATATATATATATATATATATATATATATATAAAGAGACTGTTTATCTTAAGTTATTTTATCTAAGGGGCCCGCAAATAAAATTCTGCTTAGGGCCCCATAAAAGCTTGGGCCGGCCCTGGTACTTGGAGACTAGTGATTCGCAAATAGGTGTGGAAAGATTTTGATGTTGCTTTGTTAAAGCTTAAAAAAAAAAAAAAAAAAAGTGACAGAAGTAAATATGTGCAATTGTGTTACTTTAATTACAATTTTACATAATATCCAGTATAATATGAGAAAACAGGAAAAATGTGCAGTTTGTTGTTGATAAAGGAAGTTTGAGCCTTACTGACATGGCTGTGGAGGATGGGAAACACTGGCTATAAATAAATTAAGAGTTACACAAATACTCACAGCAGGCTAGCTTATATACATGTTATTAGGACACAGATACATAGAAGTTTATTTCAGACATTGTTGTGAACACTCTGCTGTACTGTTGTCACCGAATGGCAAAAATGTATACAAGCTACCAACCAACAAATGAAATAAAATAAAATAAAAGGATACAAACATCAAATAGTAATAAACTGTACTAGCCTAGACGAGCATGGGTTATTCGTTGATTGTGAATTTGTTAATTTTAGGTCTCAGAAGGGTGCTCGCGAGCGCCCCCTATGCGCCCTAGATGTGCACTTTTGCTGAGCCCACAGTGGTGCGAGCTCCGCGTGTCTCCGATGCTCTGATGTCTAGTTTCTGCGTTGAGTTTAGTTTTTATTCTTACTTTGTTTGTTTAGTCACCTAAAGCAGTTTAAAGCACAACTTCTCTGAGACTCACCTGAGAATGTGATGACGCTTTGTGTCACTAGAGGGAGTACAAAGACTCACTTTAACCAGGTGTCTAGAATCGAAAGTAAAAGAGGCGGTAGTAGGAAGAGACGCCAATTCGAGTCTTTAAAATAAACACTGGTTGTTTAAATGGAGCATAATTTCTGGTAAGTTTTCTTTATGAAACCATGTAGGTATATAAAATAAGCTGCTGTTTCTGCTCTCCTTTTAATTGAATTTCAAAGTCGGATCATTTCATTTCAACAGTTTAATGTGACAATGTCTGACCAAAGCGGCAGAAAACGTCGACGATTTTAGTTCTGAAGCTTGTTCATACGTTGAAAGTGGATGGGGTTTTTAAGTTAAAAAAAATAATAACATATATTCACCATGAAAGCATTATAAAAGTAGTCCATACGAGTCGTGCAAATAGATATGTAAATAAAGTGAAGTTTACGACATTATTCTCGCCTTTAAAATCTATCTTGACAGCCATTGCCTTTATTCATTTCCTAGGTAAGACAGTTTTGACTATTCTGCTACAGAGGAAAATCATTATAAGGCTTTGAAAGAAAGTAAATTATGGGCGACCTATTCCTTTCAGACACAGACTTTGAGTTTGAACAATGTTGTTGTTGTTGTTGTTTTTAATATAATAATAACTTAATTGTAGATGAATGACCATGTGAATTGTGAACAATTATAATCAATCTGTCTTTATTGTCAGTCTAAAACTATATACTATGATTGCTGAGAGAGCTCAACGCGCTGCATATGAAGAAAACACAAGCAAATAGAAAAAAAACACCAGCAAAATATAGCTGCAAGCAGCAATTCGGGGCCAAGCCCCAGAAGGGGCAGTAGCGCAATACGGAGCAGGTAGAGCAAAAACAGCAGAAATTGAATGTACATGCAAAACAGCTGGTTCAGAAGGACAGGTGGAAATGAAATGAAAATCAATAGAAGTTCAGATGAGAATGAACACAGAATGAACTAAAAACACTTGTATCTAATTCAAGAGGAATAAAGATTAGTACAATGCTTATTTGGATAAAAAAGGAATCAAAATGACTCATTACACACAATTGCATAATGACCACCCAACACGGGATTCGAACCCACAACCTCCAGGTCCAGTGTCCATTGCGCATGTCATTGCACCACTGTGCAGGTGACTGTTGACACAACTGCCGAAGTTCACTAGTTTATGTGAAAATAGACTCAAAAAGAAGAATTTTTATGAAACTGCACTGAATGTTATATTTAATAACTTTACTTTAGATCATTCTGCAGCTCATCATGCTGTAGCGCAATACAGAGCAGGAAGAAGAAAAACAGCAGAAAATGAACAAACATGAAACACCTGGTTCAGAATTATGGGCGAGAATGAACTCAGAAAGTACAGAAGCTTAGATGAAAATGAACACAGCATGAAACAAAAAGCATTTATTTCTAATCTAGAGGCAATAAAGGAATCAAAACACACAATTTCATAAAACCACTCCACCCGAGATTCGAACCCACTATCTTTAGGTACAGGGCTCGTCAGGTACCTGGCTTTACACATTGAGCTACATTATGACACATGTTCAACATGTTGTGGAAGAGAACTTTTAGTGTAACAAAGAATTTACAAAAAAAGCATTTCTTAGCATGCTAACCATATTAGCATGCCAAGCTAACTTAATGCTAATGAAGCTCATGGTTAACTTGATAGCTGAAGAGCCACATTAAAAAGAATGACAACTGGTTAGCATGCTAAGCAATTAGCATGCTAAGCTAACTAGCATAAGATAACAATCACAAGGAAGGTCACATTCAGAGACAAATATCTCGGGAACGGTAGCGAATATCAAAAAAACGTTCAGTCATTTCTATGCGGCTCGGTCCAAAGATCTTCTGAGCTGATTGTGGACAAAATAGGACAAAATTTGTGGGAGGAGTAGCGAAAAAACTGTTTTTCATTTATTTCAATATGGCAGACAGGTACATTTAAGGAAAATGACAAATGACACATCGTTGGAATTGGCATTAGCCAGGGAATAAAATGACATAAAGTATACACGTTTTGGAAAGTGTTTTCAAAAGTTATAAGCATTTTTGCAAAAAACATTATATCTGTGGAACAGTAGGTGGCGCTGTGTTGAAACTTCTCAGGTACCTTCGGGACCTACTAAACGTCATACATACTAATTTTTGTGAAGATATGTCAAATAGTTTAAAAGATATTGAAATTTATGACAAAATTCAAAATGGCGGACATGCTTTTCATCCGATGTTGACAAATTCAATATCCCCGGATTCGGCATGGCCCAAGGAATCCATAGACACCAAGATCTTGATTTTCTAATAAAGTGTTCAAAAGTTATTGGCCAAAATATCCATTTTACAGATCTCATGACCTGTAGGTGGCGTTGTTCCCAAATTCGGCAAGGAACCTCAGATCATGGTCTTGATCAAGTGTACGAATTTTTGTTTTGATCGCTCAAAGTTTGGCTGAGATACAGCCTCTATAGCAATTTTGGGTAAACCTCATTAACTTCGTGACATCATAACTTTTGAACAAAGATGAATAAAAAAAAATCTGCTCAGTCATTTCTGTGCGGCTCAGACCAAAGATCACCTGATCAAAGTCTGGACAAAATTGGACAAATTTTGAAGGAGGAGTATCGAAAAAACGGACTACTGTACTTTTCAAAATGGCCGCTACTGTAATGGGTGGAGACTTAATGTAAGAATTTGAATAGAATCAGCATGAAGAGACAAATCAGATGTACTAAATTGTATTTTTCTAGAGCAAATGGTTCAAAAGTTATAACCTTTAGAATGTTGAATTTTTGAACTGGTGGTGGCGCTATAGAGTTGGTCCTTGAGACTCCAAAATTGGTCAGATTTCTAGACATGACCATCACTACAAGTGTGCCAAATTTCATCATTTTCTCATGTTCCGTTGATAGGGCTGCCATAGACTCCCATTCGGGAGGAAGAATAATAATAATAAAAGGGAAAACGTACAATTACAATAGGGGCTACAGCCCCTTTGGGGCTTGGCCCCTAATAATAAAAGGGAAAACGTACAATTACAATAGGGGCTACAGCCCCTTTGGGGCTTGGCCCCTAATGAAAATCAATAGAAGTTCAGAGAATGAACACGGAATGAACTAAAATACTTGTATCTCATTGAAGAGGAATAAAGATTAGCACAATCCTTATTTGGATAAAAAAGGTATCAAAATGACTCATTACACACAATTGTATAAAGGAACCCCACACAAGATTTGAATCCACGACCTCCGGGTCCAAGGTCCATTTCTCATCTCATTGCACCACTGTGCAAGTGAATGTTTCCACACCTGCCAAAGTTTATTAGTTCATGTGAAAATGAACTCAAAATGAAGAATTCTTATAAAGCTGCACTTTAGATCATTCTGCAGCTCATCATGCTGTAGTGCAATACAGAGCAGGAAGAGGAAAAACAGCAGAAAATGAACAAACATGAAACAGCTGGTTCAGAATTACGGGCAAGAATGAACTCAGAATGTACATAAGCTTAGATGAAAATGAACACAGCATGAAACAAAAAGCATTTATTTCTAATCCAAGAGGCAGTAAAGGAATCAAAACACACTATTTTATAAAACCGCTCCACCTGGGATTCGAACCCACTAACTTCGGATACAGGGCTCTTCAGATAACTGGCTTTACACATTGAGCTACTTGAGGATGCACATTCAACAGACTGTGGAAGAAACCCTTTTAGTCTAACAAAGAATTCACAAAAAAGCATTACTTAGCATGCTAACCATATTAGCATGCTAAGCTAACTTAATGCTAATGAAGCTCATGGTTAACTTGATAACTGAAGAGCCACATTAAAGAGAATGACAACTGGTTAGCATGCTAAGCAATTAGCATGCTAAGCTAACTAGCATAAGACAACAAACACAAGCAAGGTCACATTCAGAGATGAATATCTTGGGAATGGTAGCGAATATCAAAAATCCATTCAGTCATTTCTGTGCGGCTCGGTCCAAAGATCACCTGAGCTGATTTTGGACAAAATTGGACAAAAATTGTAGGAGGAGTAGCGAAAAAACTGTTTTCCATTTATTTCAATATGGCGGACAGGTACATTTAAGGAAAATGACAAATGACACATCGTCGGAATCGGCATAAGCCAGGGAATAAAATGACATAAAGCACACACATTTTGGAAAGTGTTTTCAAAAGTTATAAGTGGTTTTGCAATAATCATTACATCTGTGGAACAGTAGGTGGCGCTGTGTTGAAACTTCTCAGGTACCTTCAGGACCTTCTAAAGGTCATACATACCAATTTGTGTGAAGATATGTCAAATTGTTTAAAAGTTATTGCAATTTATGACAAAATTCAAAATGGCGGACACGTGGTTCATCCGATGTTGACGAATTCGATATCCTCGGATTCGGCATGGCACAGGGAATCCATAGACACCAAGATCTTGATTTTCTAATAAAGTGTTCAAAAGTTATTGGCCAAAATAGCCATTTTTCAGATCTCATGACCTGTAGGTGGCGCTGTTCCCAAATTTGGCATGGAACCTCAGATCATGGTCTTGATCAAGTGTACCAATTTTAGTTTTGATTGCTCAAAGTTTGGCCGAGATACAGCCTCTATAGCAATTTTGGGTCAACCTCGTTAACTTCGTGACATCATAACTTTTGAACAAAGATGAATAAAAAAAATCTGTTCAGTCATTTCTGTGCGGCTCAGACCAAAGATCACCTGATCAAAGTTTGGACAAAATTGGACAAATTTTGAAGGAGGAGTAGCGAAAAAACGGAATACTGTACTTTTCAAAATGGCCACTACTGTACTGGGTGGAGACTTAATGTAAGATATTGAATGTGATCAGTATGAAGAGAGGAATCAGTTGTATTGACATTCATTTTTCTGGAACAAAGGGTTCAAAAGTTATAACCTTTACAAAAGTGAATATTTGAACTGGTGGTGGCGCTATAGACTTAGTCCTAGATACTCCAAAGTTGGTCAAATTACTTTTAATTACTATCACTACAAGCATGCCAAATTTGATAATTTTCCTTCTTATGGTTCATTGATTACCATACAGGGGGAAGAAGAATAACTACGAATTTGGACATAAAGGAATTGCATGTGATAGCTTCAGATTAGACCAGTTTTAGGCAGAATGCCTAGAACAGACACAAGTTCTGCATCTTTTCCTGCCACAGTACCTCATGCGGTCTGGGCATGTGTCACACTGAGTTTCGAACCCACGATGCAGAGCATTCGGGATCCGTGGCGTAACACATTGAGCTAATCAGCCATGCAAGTTCATCAGTATGCTAAGCAGAGGTTTCAGTGTGAGAAAGAGTTCACAAAAAAAAGCTTCATAGCATGTTAACCATATTAGTATGCAAAGTTATTTAATGCCAACTAAGTTTTGGTTAACCTGTTGACTGAAGACCACATTAGAAAGAATAGCAATAGTTTAGCATGCTAAGCAATTACTGTGCTAAGCTAACTAGTATAAGACAACAAACACAAGCAAGGTCACATTCAGAGATGAATATCTTGGGAATGGTAGCGAATATCAAAAATCCGTTCAGTCATTTCTGTGCGGCTCGGTCCAAAGATCATCTGAGCTGATTTTGGACAAAATTGACCAAAATTTGTGGGAGGAGTAGCGAAAAAACTGTTTTTGATTTAATTCAATATGGCAGACAGGTACATTTAAGGAAAATGACAAATGACACATCGTCGGAATCGGCATAAGCCAGGGAATAAAATGACATAAAGCATACACATTTTGGAAAGTGTTTTCAAAAGTTATAAGTGGTTTTGCAATAATCATTACATCTGTGGAACAGTAGGTGGCGCTGTGTTGAAACTTCTCAGGTACCTTCAGGACCTTCTAAAGGTCATACGTACCAATTTGTGTGAAGATATGTCAAATTGTTTAAAAGTTATTGCAATTTATGACAAAATTCAAAATGGCGGACACGTGGTTCATCCGATGTTGACGAATTCGATATCCTCGGATTCGGCATGGCACAGGGAATCTTGATTTTCTAATAAAGTGTTCAAAAGTTATTGGCCAAAATAGCCATTTTTCAGATCTCATGACCTGTAGGTGGCGCTGTTCCCAAATTTGGCATGGAACCTCAGATCATGGTCTTGATCAAGTGTACCAATTTTAGTTTCGATTGCTCAAAGTTTGGCCGAGATACAGCCTCTATAGCAATTTTGGGTCAACCTCGTTAACTTCGTGACATCATAACTTTTGAACAAAGATGAATAAAAAAAATCTGTTCAGTCATTTCTGTGCGGCTCAGACCAAAGATCACCTGATCAAAGTTTGGACAAAATTGGACAAATTTTGAAGGAGGAGAAGCGAAAAAAACAAATACTGTACTTTTCAAAATGGCCGCTACTGTAATGGGTGGAGACTTAATGTAAGAAGTTGAATAGCATCAGCATGAAGAGACGAATCAGATGAACTAAATTTAATTTTTCTATGACAAACAGTTCAAATGTTAAAACCGTTAGAATGTTGAAATTTTGAACTGGTGGTGACGCTATAGAGTTGGTTCTAGAGACTCCAAATTTGGTCCAATCACTATTCATGAGCATCTCTACAACTGTGCCAAATTTCATCATTTTCTCATGTTCCGTTGATAGGGCTGCCATAGACTCCCATTCGGGAGGAAGAATAATAATAATAAAAGGGAAAACGTACAATTACAATAGGGGCTACAGCCCCTTCGGGGCTTGGCCCCTAATAAAGAAAACGTTTTCATCAGTTTGACAACACATGTGCTGCAAAAGTTCACAACACACCCAAATACAGAAACATGCTCCAAATAGGCCTGCTCACAATGCACATACGATCAGGATGTTTAAATAAACAAAAAAACTCACTTTTCAGGTGCACACCACTAGGAGTAAACATTGAACAATAAGTGGTCCCGCCTAGGTTCTTCATTTGTAGGTGTTCCCTTAAAACAATTTCGCCAGAACCGGAGCCAGGACAAACATTTTGGGGGGCTTGCGTGAAAAAAAATATTATTAAAATATTAAAATGAAAATATTAATTTAATTCTAAAAGTAGCCAAATAATCATAATCATCATCATCATCATCATTCAGAGGGCTTGAGATCGCCGGGGCTGGTATGTGCTATTTGCAGCACGTTTCTGTATTTGGTTGTGTTGTGAACTTTTGCAGCACGTGTTGTCAAATTGATGAAGACGTTATCTTTATTTGCTGGTGTTTTTTCTATTTGCATGTGTTTTCTTCATTTGCAGCGCGTTGAGCTCTCTCAGCCACCGTAATATTCAAATGTCAAAACAATGTAAATTTATCCACTGCTAATTTTAGCTGAAAAATTCAGGTTAGGTTTCAGCATATTGATTTCAGTTTAACATTGGATGTGCCCTATAGTCTTACATAGTCAGAACTTTGAGAAAATACTGATTTGTGAGAGGTTTCTTTACAAAGTTTTTGCCTCAAAGTTGCTAAAATTTTTCATTGTCTCTTTATTTTGATGGTCCCCTTTAGGCATTCTGTTGAATATAAGTAACATTGCACCAACATGTCAACTAACTCTCACTAGAGTATTAGATTATAAGTAGACTGACTGTCTGCTTAATATCTGCTAACTATTTATTTTGATGATCCCCAACTGACATTATGCTGAGTATAAGTAACTTTGTAAGAGCATGCCAACTTGTTCTATTAATCCTTACCCCATATTCTACTAACCCTACCCCGGCTCCTAACAGTCTACCAATACTCAACTAATACTCTATTGAGAGTCTCCTGTTTTGCCCTCTAATGCTGCGTTCGAGACGAGGTTGGACGTTGGAATATCCCAAATTAAATGTCCCACTTCATCCCTCAGTGTGTTCCAGTCACTCACACGTCACGTTCACATGTTGACTATGTGATGTTGCCACAACACAACGAGTGCATATCGTGGTTTTGTGTCAGTTATGGCAAAAACAGAATAAAAGCAACATAATTGCTTCCAAAACAACTGATGAAAAGCTGAAATGTAGATATCATTACATAAACTTCATGTCTAATGTTAAAGGAACACTCCACTCCACTCCCCTAGTTGAGTTTTACCGTTTTCGAATCCATTCAGCCGATCTCCAGGTCTGGCGGTACCACTTTTAGCATAGCTTAGCATAGTTCATTGAATCTGATTAGACCGTTAGCATCTCGCTCAAAAATGACCAAAGAGTTTTGAAATTTTTCCTATTTAAAACTTGACTCTTCTGTAGTTACATCGTGTACTAAGACTGACGGAAAATGAAAAGTTGTGATTTTCTAGGCCGATATGGCTAGGAACTATACTCTCATTCTGGCGTAATAATCAAGGAACTTTGCTGGCGTACCATGAGTGCAGCAGGCGCAATGATATTATGCAGCGCCTGTGACCCCCTGCTTGCACAGGTAGTGTGCCTTGCAACCATGGAGACATTTGTGAGAGACACTGTGTAATATCATTGCTCCTCTGTGCACATTTAGTCCACAAATGACACATAGTGAAGGACAGGCATATCATGTGACATTCCAGGAACTAACAGAGGCTTCCAGAGATCACTAAAACCATGGATATAACATGCAGATCAACACATTTGAAAGTAATAGATAAACCACATATCGTCACAATCGTGTATTTGTGTTCTTCACGCCATGTCGGGTATTCATAAAAATAGATTATATTTATAATGCAATGCTAATCGAGATACATTTTCTCATTGTGCAGAATAGCATAAAATAATATATTTTCTGTCTGATTTTTGATCTGAAGCCAAATCACATCACAGAAGGTTATTTAAAACACTCAACTTGATAACATGCTAACGAGCCCAGAGATGCACCTGTTCTGAGCAAATGTAATGCAAATAAATCATTTTGAATTGTAAAGCTCACTGATTTTTTTTTTCTTTTTTTCAAGAAGGACATTGGATATAGAGAAGTTTGGTGAAAGAAATGAAGGATTAAATCTTTTTGAATAGAAAATCATCAGTAATTATAATAGAGACAAAAGAAAAGAATAATTAAAGCCATAAGCAGGCTGGAGAGGTGTGAATGTGTGTTCAGGGGAGACTGAAACTGAATGGGGCAGTTAGCACCATATAACAATCAAGACAATACACTTGAATAGATGCTTAGATGATGACAATAAACATCAGTTAGAATTTCAGAGTCTTTTCAAAATAAAATCACATGACATGGTGTTGAAAAACATTTAATAAAACTCTGCTTTCAAATGAGACCTTACTTATGCTTTTAGTGCAAAGGGTTCATGAACTGTATCTGTTTTAGTTTGAGTATGTAATTTCTTGGGATTTTCCAAAAGCGGGTTTGCTGGCTAACAGGTTAATGTATTTAAGCCCTTTGTTTGATTCACCCCTTGCCAGTTCTTGTTTTGATTCTGTCCATGGTTAGCTTGACATGTTAAACTGTTATGATGTAGTTTAGTACCCTTGATTCTTTGTTTTTCTAGTTAGCTATATTAGGTCTATTTTATTTTATTATTTTTTATTTTATTTTTGGTTTGGTCTTAATTAAACTTCTGCTATTTATTCGAAGTTGAATTAATGTCAGATAATTATAGTTTATTTGCATGGACATGGAAAGCCGTTCATTTTTATTTTTTATCATATTTACATTACACTTTGTAATTGACCTACACTTCATGCATGCGGTTTGGTCAGTAAGTATGCTTTCTCCACAATGTAATTTCTCAGCGAATTGCTGTAAATAACTTAAAATAAATAATTTTGCTCAAGAGCATGATCTACATGCTGCATTCCATTTGTCCTCGGAAGTGGGAAATTCCTAGATCCCAGTTGGAACTATTACCTGGAACATTCCCTCAAGTCAAAGTTGCGACTGGGAAACTCGGGGGAAGTGCAACAAACTTGACCTTCACTTTCTAAATCACAGGACAGGGCAGTTTGTAGGCATAGGCAAAATCACTTTCCAGAACCTATCACTAATATTTGTAAACTGCCTTGGATGAAAGCATCTGTTAAATGAATAATTGTAAATGTAAAACTGTAGTGAATTCAAGCTATACAGTAAATATGTGTAAAATTGTCTTTTGTCAGCATCAGCAAAAGGAAGAGACAGAGACCAGAGTCTCCAGAGCTCAGTGGCGTGTCTGTGAAGAGTGACGGATCTATGATGCAACACCCTGAATTCAGTGATGGACCCACGACCTCTGACCCTGAGTTTGTATAAACATTAACTTGCTAATTTATTGTAGTGCATCTCAGAGGAATAATTTAAGAAAATGCATAAAATAACACTAAATGTACTACAAAATATGAAACATGCTTTGGAAAGGGGTGCAGCTTGAGCTAAAATCATCCCAGCTAACAAATTTTTGTTCTAAGTACATTTTCCAAACATTCTTTTTTGGTTATGGAAACGTTAAAACGTCCAGGTTTCTTAATATTAGAGGAATGTTTTTTTTAAAAGGTTAGTATGATGTTCTTGAAACATTCTTTCAATTTCATTTTTATTAAAAACTCAACATTCTAGGAACGTCATTTAATGGTTAGTATGATGTTTCTGAAACATTGTGTCAAACAGTCAAACATATATAAAATATATACAGACTTCCGCGTACGCACGTGAAACTTTCGCATAATTTACAAATCGTGCAGTTTCACAATGTCAACAAAAGGGGGCAGTACTAGATTTTAGGCCAGAGAATCGTGCCAAAAGCAGAACGAAACAGTGCTACTTGTGCGCACTGCTCGACTCACAAGCCCACAAATGTGTTTACTTGCTGAGTGTCTCGATCACATGAACAGTAAAAAGCCAGTGAGAAGTGTTCGAGTTCGGCGTAGAGGTCTCAGGTACAAGCTGCAGATCTCTCTGTGATTTAATTCAATTTAAAGCCAGTTGAAACAGCGCTGACTTAATCAACAACACTAACGAAATCAGGAAAAACATTTAGCCGATCCAGTTAGAAAATTTTAAAAAACCAACAATTCAACAACATTTATCATGGATTTACAGTGGTAACACTAACTTATACCGTGGTATTTTGTCAGAAATGTAAGATAATATCTCATTTTTCTCACACAGACATCAACACTCACCATACAAATCTCAACAATGGTGATAATAGTAAAATAATTCAGCTGCATAATTTTTTCATGCCACAATTCATACTGGGAGCCAAGAAGGAGTTTTGTATGCTGGCATTAAGCATGTCACCATTGTTGTTTCATGCTGATTGTTTGTTTATTTATTTTTTTTATTTCAGGGCTCGAAATTAACTTTTTTACTTGGTAGCCCTGGTGTTCCTAATTTCAAAAAGTTATAAGCACCAGTAAAAATTCAGGAGCACCACAACTATATTTACTATTGTAAATATAATTAATTTTGAAGCAGTATTCTCACTGGTGTTCTATCAGCTTTGACATTTAAATCTGCATTTTTGTGATATTTACCCCCAAGGCACTGATTTTTTTTTTATTTATTTTTTTATCTTTTATAAAGGGCATTTTTTCTCTAATCTCATTAAATGTGTGGTTCATCTTTCATTTAAAATTATTACATTTGTATTTGTTGTATATATGTTCTAATTTGTTTAATATAATTAATGTTGGAAAAAAAAATGATACTTTTAATGATATTTTTAAACATGAAACTAAACCACCAGTACATGGCGGCAAGCGACTGTCTGACCTCTGACCGTCTTAATGAGTGAGTAATTGAGTCATTCATTCAAACGATTTGTTCAAAAGTATGAATCATTCAAGAATGAGGCAATTGATTATGGATGGGTCATTGAATCTTTGACTTAACTGATTAGTTCAAAATGCTGAATCATTCAGTAATGAAAACATGATTGTCTTCTCATAAAATGCACTATGGTTCTGCTGTGATCTTTGTTTGGAACTATTTTCGCTGCTGATAGAGAACAAAAACAGATAATATTGCATCTAAAATGTAAGTGGTGTAATTTTAACTACTTTTTACAGTTTATTGAACTGTTGTATGATTAATTTAAATACACTCTTCCCATAAATTTTGCGTCTGAAAGGGAAACTCCTACAAATGCATATGCAATAAGGTCAGCCACAAAAACAACCCAGTCCACTCCTTTTCAGCACTAATTTTGAACTGTGTGTCTTTAGTAAATCCTGACAGTTCTTTTTTAACACCAAAACAGGGTTTGCGCTTTCGCAAGCTGTTAGTAAATGTGGCCCTTGGTCATGTAATGTTACTTAACTGTATCATACTTTATAAATATAAAAACTCAAGTGTTATTGTCGAGCCCTGTGTAACAGTGTTCTTTCATCTTCTATCTTTTCTTTCTTATTATTCTTTGTAATTCTAAATATTTTGGATGCTTTATTGCAACATTTATACATGAAAGCAGTTCTTATGTTTAGTAAAACACTATAACTATAACTAGATAACTTGTTTGAATAGTTTTTTTTTTTGGATAAAAGGCCACCATGGTTCCAAATGCCATAACTTTTGATTGTTTTGAGACATCAACACAAAATTTTCGGTTCAGATGCAGTTGACATGGTTGTGCACAAGTTAAAAATTGAAAGTATGACCTTCTATATATGCATTCTTATAGTCATCATGTCAAGCATGAATAATAAACAAATGAATAAATTGCATCACTGTTTCTGGGGTTTTCTCAACAGTGATGTAACATAAGAATATCCAAGATCAATAGCTTGAGCTTCTGTTTACCACAACTGCTGTGTAAGTTTGTGACGGCCCAAGTGGTGGCCACACAAGAAGGGTAATGTGAACATATCGACACGCACACACACACACACACACGTACACATGTTTACATGGATATTCATTTAAGGTTAATCTTTATTTAAACTTATTTTGTCATTCACATTCATTTTGGTTTCAATATGTTTGCTTTAATAATTACACAAGACGAACAATATTCATTAATTATTTTTTTGGTTTGCATATATTATATTTATTACACATCTTTTATATACGTTGTTAATTATTTGGGGTTGACACAAATTAGTTACATTGTATCTGTTTCTTATATTTGTTTCTATTTTTTGAGTTTAAGTTTACCGTTGACGGGTGGCAATCTCGTCAGGGTCTGCTACAGCCGCATCCTGGTGTCACAAAAATTGGTGTCTGGCCAGAACAGGGCATTTAAACACTATTGGTTCCACCCAGACTTTCCATTTGCTGAAGTTGCCCGGGGGAGAAGGAAATGTTGTTGTCTTTTGTTAGTTGATTTATGTAGTTGTACATTTGTGGTATTTGATTGCATTTTTCTTTATTTTGATTTGATATATTTCTTTGTATGATTCTGTTTTGATTTATTTATTTAAATGTTAAGTCTCATTTGTTTCCCTCTTAATTTGTAATGGGCCCATCCTTTCCTTTATAAGTTGTTGCTTTGTTCATTAGATGAAGTCAACTTTAGTTTGTTACGTTCATTGTCTGAATAGTTTGACTTTATTTTCTTTTTGTTTTGTTGTTTTCTTTATTATTATTTTGTTGTATGAGTTGTAAAGTTGATTTTTTTCCCCTTGGGTTCCAATAAAAACCCATGTTTATAGTAAGTAGACGGTGTTCCTTGTCTTTGGCTCCTCGGTGCCTCACAAAGTTAATGAATGTTTATATGTGAATATAACCCTGAATTCAATCTGTTCATCATATAAAGTGATTGTGTCTCTTCAGAAAATTTGGACTTAACTGCTCGATAAATATGGGTTAGTTTTTCAATCTCTTTATAAACTTTTAAGCATCAATGTGTCAGTTGCATAGTTGTCTGTGGAGGGACAGAAAGCTCTCAGATTTTATCAAAAAGGTCTTCATTTGTGTTCCAAAGATGAATGAAAGTATTATGGGTTTGAAACAACATGAGGGTGAGTAATTTAAAAAAAAAATGTAAATGTTTAGTTCTAACTCTTGCAAAAAAATTACACAAATTTAAGACAACACTTAGGATCAATACATATGGGAAAAGCTACAAAACTTTCCCACGTTCAAAGGATGTTCCTTTAAGAAAGCAAACTCATCCTTATATCATTTGAAGTTAGCTGTCATTCTGATGTTTGAAGGATGTTCCAAGAATGTTGTTCTACATTTTTTTTCCCCACCATTGAGGAAATTTAAAAAACCTTCTTCAAACTATGTATAAATAAAAAATTTTACTAACATTTTTGAGACCAGATAACATTAAAATAAACTTGCTATTAACATTACTGGATGAACATTTATTCAAAACTTTAAAAAAAAACTTGCCAGAACATTAGACAAAGTTATAAGAATGTTTCCTGTTAGCTGGGATATCCTGTAATTAATATGTTTTTGATGGTCTCCAACAGTCATTATCATTTTACTATTTTTAATTTTTATTTATTTTTTTTTGGCAGGGGGAAGAAACATGAGCTGATCAGATCTGTGCCGTTCTCTACATCTCACTATCAGAATCACATAAGGCCGGACCAAACTGAAGCAGTCCTGCAGACACACTCACTAGAGATTGGAAACCTGCAGAGAGTCAAAGACAAGCACAAAAGAAGCATGAAGAAGAAATATGAGGGATTATTTGAGGGAAACAAACTTCAAGAGAATCAAACCCCCCTGAATATGATCTACACACAGCTCTACATCATAGAGGGAGAGAGAGAAGGAGTGAATGAAGAACATGAGGTTTTACAGATGGAGAAAACAGCCAGAACACAACACTCACAAGGCACTATAATCTACTGCAATGACATCTTTAAAGCCTCACCTGAACCAGAATGTGAGGAGAAAGACCAAATCAAGACTGTTCTCACTAAAGGCATCGCTGGCATTGGAAAAACTGTCTCTGTGCAGAAATTCATTCTGGACTGGGCCGAGGGAAAAGCCAATCAGGATGTAGATTTCATGTTTGTGCTTCCATTTCGAGAGCTGAACTTGATCCGAGATCATCTGTACAGTCTTCACAGTCTTCTGCTGGACTTTCATCCTGAACTGCAAGATCTGGACTCAAATATTTATGAGGAATGTAAAATTTTGTTCATCTTTGATGGTCTGGATGAAAGCAGAATGACACTGGTGTTTTCAGACACTCAGAAAGTTTCTGATGTGACTGAGACTTCATCAGTGGGTATGCTGATGTCAAACCTCATTAAAGGAGAGCTGCTTCCCTCTGCTCACATCTGGATCACCTCCAGACCAGCAGCAGCCAATCAGATTCCTTCCAAATACATCAACCATCTGACAGAAATTCAGGGATTCAATGAGCCTCAGAAGGAGGAATATTTCAGGAAGAGAATCAGTGATGAGCATCAAGCCAGCAGAATCATCTCACACATCAGAAGAGCAAGAAGCCTCCACATCATGTGCCACATACCTGTCTTTTGCTGGATCTCATCCACTGTGCTTCAAAAGCTCCTAAAAGAAGATCTTAGTGGAGAAATCCCTCAAACTCTGACTGAAATTTACATCCACTTCCTTTTGATTCAGATCAACATGAGGAATCAGAAGTATAAAGAGGGAGATTCAGAGAAACTCCTGCAGTCCAACAGAGACATGATTGTGAAACTTGCTGAAGTGGCTTTCAAACAGCTGATGAAGGGCAATGTGATGTTCTATGAGGAGGACCTGAGAGAGAGCGGCATAGACGTCACTGATGACTCACTGTATTTTGGGACGTATACTGAGATCTTGAAGGAGGAATCTGTTATTCATCAGAGGAAAGTTTACAGCTTTGTTCATCTGAGCATTCAGGAGTTTCTCGCTGCCTTCTACCTGTTTTACCTCGATGTAATAAAAAATGTTGACACTCTTAAGTTTTTTGATGTCATTTATAGCGTTCTAAAAAATGCAGTAGACAAAGCTTTAGAGAGTAAGAATGGGCATCTGGATCTGTTCCTGCGATTCCTGCTGGGTGTCTCACTGGAGTCCAATCAGAGACTCTTACGGGATCTACTGACACACACAGAGAACAGCTCAGAGAGCATCAGGAGAACCACACAATACATTAAAGAGAGGATCAAAGATGGACATGGACTCTCCACTGAAAGATCCATCAATCTGTTCCTCTGTCTGCTGGAAATGAAAGACCAGACCCTGTCCAGAGAGATTCAGGAGTTTGTGAAATCAGAGAAGAAACTCTCTCCTGCTCACTGTTCAATAATCGCCTACATGCTTCAGATGTCAGAGGAGGAGGTGGATGAGCTGGACCTCAAGAAATACAACACATCAGATGAGGGAAGAAGAAGACTGATACCAGCTGTTATCGACTACACAAAAGCTTTGTGAGTGTAACAATGAAGAAAATGTTTCAGCAGAGCAGGATTATCCTCTCTCTGAGGTTAATTAAAATTTATGATGTTCACAAGAATTAAAGTCATATTGAATTTTGAAATGTATTTATTTGAAAAAAAAAAAAGAAAAGTTCAGTTCATAAGGTTCAGAATTTATTTACTTTTTTTCCAGTCTTTCTGGCTGTAATCTCACTGCTCATTGTTGTGAGAGTTTGTCATCAGCTCTACAATCATCAAACTGTGTCCTGAGAGAGCTGGACCTGAGTAACAATGACCTGCAGGATTCAGGAGTGAAGCTGCTCTCTGATGGACTGAAGGGAAACTGTCAGCTGGAGATACTGAGGTTTGTGATCAGTGGCACATTCTCTCTGTAGTGTGGATTATATAAACACTCAGTAGTGTTCATCAATTCATCTGGTGTAACTCATGTGGAGCCTCGATGGGCTGAAAACTGGCTGTAACCCAGATGGGCCCCACATGGCTGTGCTGGCTGGGTGGAAAGTGCCTCAAAGTTCATATACAAACTTTTTGGCCATGACCAACGTGTGTTTACAGAGACAAGAGTGATAATTTAGAAAGTCTATTTCCAATTACATTTTTCAGGTAATAGGGACATTATCTGTGTGCCATATCACTTATAATATTTTTATCCAGAGCAAAAATGTGGCTTAGAGTTGACAGTGCATGAGGAAGTAGCATGAAACCTATTTTCTGTTGTCTGTAAACATAAATAGCAGGTTCAATCTGTGTTAAAGATCTCAGAACGGTTTAGTAAAATTATTTCCCTTTCAGTTGGTCACATTTGACATATGTCAGAAGTGAACTGACGAATCGGGTTATCGTATGAGAGCCTTATGACCTTCGAGTGTCTACTAAATGAGCCAATGAACATTGGTATGGGAGATTTGCTTGTCGCACTCTGCCCCTCAGCGCGGGTATAAATACAGAAGCGCATGCAAGAGCACTCTTTTTTTCGCTTCGGAGCCGAGCAGTTTGTTCGTTCTAATGCTACAAGATCTCCTGTTTGTGCCTACTAAAACAGATTCTTTTAGAGAGCAAGAACTCTTCTGTTTTGGTGTGACAGCATGCTGCAGCGGCGAGCTCATGAGCTCTTATCTCCTGTTTTCACAGCAAATCCGTCCAGGATGGTTAAGAGTGCACATGCAGTTGCGCTGCTGCTGTTTCGTGTGTGCTTCAGCACAATAAAAGAGTATTTCCATTCCTCTTAAAGAGCAGCGGACGTGACACTACCTCAATTTCTGGTGTCCCTGACTCCAGCTGATGGTCACAATTGCAGCATCTCATGTTTGAACCTTCAACACGCTAAAGCAGCTCTTGTGGATAGTTCATGTTCTCATTGTGGAATCTTGTCTATCGTGATGTTGAGGTCTAGACTTGCTTACCTTGGTCCTCTCCTCCTTCTCTGGTGGCCATCAGTGAAGTGCTACTTCATCAAATAGACCAGGTTATGGTCAGGGCTTCCCCGCTGAGATAATCTCTGTTGGCCCCTCATTCCTCTAATACAGCGCAGCCAGTGGTGCTTCCAGAGCATAATACTGGTCCCTCACTTGAGCTACCAGCCATTTATTTTGGAGCTCTCGCTGATGATCAGATGTCGATCGTGGCATCGGAAGGTGAGCTCCAGTTGTCTGGAGATGAAGACTCGACTACTTTGCCTTTATCTGGGAGAGTGGCATTGCTCGAGCCTGTTCCCAGAATTGATGGCTATGCTTTCCCGGGCTGCTGAGAGGGTCAGACTCGAGTGGGAGTTAATTTTTAGTCCATCTGTTATGCTGAAATGTCTGTCTTGCAGATATGGAATAAAAATGAACTCCCACACCTTACTGCCAGATTCTGGAAGATAAATTCTTCAGTGGGACAAGAGGATGTGGTGCTGGTCCTTCAAGAGTCACTCTCAATCTCTCTGTCTATAAAGCCTATAAAAACCCTGTCTTCATGTATTTTACAACACTACAGCTTGTGTTTCTTATTAAGAGTGGGTAATTTTATTGGTTTCTTTAGCTAACCTAAGTCTATGATATCCTGACACCTTGCACTTCTGGAGACTCCAGGTAGGTTGCAGTTCTGGGAAATGGTGGTGCTGGAGATAAAGGGTTCCCGATGGAACCCTTAAACCCTCACACCTAATTCTTCACCTTAATTCTTAATTATTTTGCAGTTAACGTGTCTTTTCTTTTCCACCTGTTTTTGTATGACCCCACTGCCCCAATGAGCGTTTTGCTGTCCATTGGTCATGTTTTAACTTTGCAATTTCTTGTAATGCATTAGTATTACATTTTAGTATTATCTTTCTCATGAGCATTTAATTTTTTTGACTTTTCAGTTTTGGTTCATTTTGCCTGTAAAAGAAAACCTGCCTAATAATTATACACACCTGAATATGAGACGTTTTTCATTTCCAGCCTTCATGAACAATTATATATCAGAGTTTAAGTAGTGAACCTGCAAGCACCCTGTAGAGTTCCTCTGCCACCCCTTGTGGCCTCAGACATTGCTGAGTGTCTGTCACTAGGCCAAGCACTTGTGTACTTGTCACCTGTGCTAGGCTGGGTGCCACATGTTGCAACCACTACAGTGGTCCCACATGTGAATTCCATGGTAAGTCTCCATATGGTGAGTGTGTGTCTTTCCCTTGGCAGAGTCCGTCCTGTCATCCCTGCCAGATGTTGTCTCCCTCCTGTCATGGTTGGAGACATCCCAGGGCTATTCCATGTGTTGCAATGCCCCTTGGCCAGTTAATATGTGTATTTCCCACATGATATCTCCCTTCGGGTAGGATTTGGCCTCCGCAGTGCTCCCCAAGTCTTACTGAATGGGTCATGCGGAACAGCAGTAGACTTTCTCGGTGTAACGCTGTGCGCTGAAAGGGTCAGCAACTGTGGCGTTTTCAGGGATCTCAACTTGTCGGTTCACTTCTGACGTACGTCGAATGTGACCGACTGAAAGGGAACGTCTTGGTTATATACAGTGGGTACGGAAAGTATTTAGACCCCCTTAAATATTTCACTCTTTGTTATATTGCAGCCATTTGCTAAAATCATTTAAGTTCATTTTTTCCTCATTAATGTACACACAGCACCCCATATTGACAGAAAAACACAGAATTATTGACATTTTTGCAGATTTATTAAAAAAGAAAAACTGAAATATCACATGGTCCTAAGTATTCAGACCCTTTTCTCAATATTTAGTAGAAGCACCCTTTTGATCTAATACAGTCATGAGTCTTTTGGGGAAAGATGCAACAGGTTTTACACACCTGGATTTGGGGATCCTCTGCCATTCCTTCTTGCAGATCCTCTCCAGTTCTGTCAGGTTGGATGGTAAATTTTGGTGGACAGCCATTTTTAAGTCTCTCCAGAGATGCTCAATTGGGTTTAAGTCAGGGCTCTGGCTGGGCCATTCAAGAACAGTCACGGAGTTGTTGTGAAGCCACTCCTTCATTATTTTAGCTGTGTGCTTAGGGTCATTGTCTTGTTGGAAGGTAAACCTTCGGCCCAGTCTGAGGTCCTGAGCACTCTGGAGAAGGTTTTCGTCCAGGATATCCCTGTACTTGGCCGCATTCATCTTTCCCTCGATTGCAACCAGTCGTCCTGTCCCTGCAGCTGAAAAACACCCCCACAGCATGATGCTGCCACCACCATGCTTCACTGTTGGGACTGTAATGGACAGGTGATGAGCAGTGCCTGGTTTTCTCCACACATACCGCTTAGAATTAAGGCCAAAAAGTTCTATCTTGGTCTCATCAGACCAGAGAATCTTATTTCTCACTATCTTGGCAAACTCCATGCGGGCTTTCATGTGTCTTGCACTGAGGAGAGGCTTCCGTCGGACCACTCTGCCATAAAGCCCCGACTGGTGGAGGGCTGCAGTGATGGTTGACTTTCTACAACTTTCTCCATCTCCCGACTGCATCTCTGGAGCTCAGCCACAGTGATCTTTGGGTTCTTCTTTACCTCTCTCACCAAGGCTCTTCTCCCCGATAGCTCATTTTGGCCGAACAGCCAGCTCTAGGAAGGATTCTGGTCGTCCCAAACGTCTTCCATTTAAGGATTATGGAGGCCATTGTGCTCTTAGGAACCTTAAGTGCAGCAGAAATTTTTTTGTAACCATGGCCAGATCTGTGCTTTGCCACAATTCTGTCTCTGAGCTCAGGCAGTTCCTTTGGCCTCATGATTCTCATTTGCTCTGACATGCACTGTGAGCAGTAAGGTCTTATATAGACAGGTGTGTGGCTTTCCTAATCAAGTCCAATCAGTATAATCAAACACAGCTGGACTCAAATGAAGGTGTAGAACCATCTCAAGGATGATCAGAAGAAATTGACAGCACCTGAGTTAAATATATGAGTGTCACAGCAAAGGGTCTGAATATTTAGGACCATGTGATATTTCAGTTTTTCTTTTTTAATAAATCTGAAAAATGTCAACAATTCTGTGTTTTTCTGTCAATATGGGGTGCTGTGTATACATTAATGAGGAAAAAAATGAACTTTTAGCAAATGGCTGCAATATAACAAAGAGTGAAAAATTTAAGGGGGTCTGAATACTTTCCGTACCCACTGTATGTATCCCTTGTTCCCTGAAGGAGGGAATGGAGACATACATCCCATTGCCACAGTTCCTGTGCCGCCGCTGAGTGCATGCCACATGCTCGTGAGTGCATGCACGCACTTGTCTAAGTCTAAAACAGAGTGCACTTGCATGCGCTTCCTTATTTATACCCGCACTGCAGGGTGGAGTGCGACATGCAAATCTCACACACCGATGTTCATTGGCTCATTTAGTATACACTCAAAGGTGAAAGGGCTCTCATGCCAATTCGTCGGTTCGGTTCTGACGTATGTCTCCATTCCCTCCTTCAGGGAACAAGGGGTACATATGTAACTGAGACATTTTATTACAGTTTTGAAAATGTCTCTTCAGTTCAGCTATGTAGTTTAATGGTGTTATGTAGTTTAACAGTGTTGTTTTGGTGACCACCCATTGCTGAGCAGAAAAAAACTTCTAGATAGTCTTGAACTATTTGTAAATCAAAACTTGTATAGCGTGCACTTTGTGTTTCATTAATGATGAACGGACTGTACATTTCATATTCCACTACTTCGTAGGTAAAATTCACAAAAAATAATGGTAATTAGACCATTAGAAGTATTTTTGTCTATACATAATACACAAAATAAATCTATTTTCTCTCTACTTTCCTAAAGAAAATGTAATGATCTCTTACACATCTGTAGGTTGTCAGGTTGTATGGTGACAGAGGAAGGCTGTGATTATGTATCTTCAGCTCTGAGTTCAAACCCCTCACACCTGAGAGAGCTGGATCTGAGCTACAATCACCCAGGAGATTCTGGAGTCCAGCTGCTCAACAACAAACTGAAGGATCCAAACTGCTCACTACTTATACTCAAGTATGTCATACAAAATTTAACACTCTTCAACCCACTTCAAATAGAAGCTCAAATATGAACATGCAACATTTTTTTATATATACATTGAGGAAAAAATCATTAAGACAGATTTCAAAGACCCAAATTACAGTGGAAATTAAACTAGATGTTTTACCATGATCTGGTTCAATTTTGAGGATGATACACCCCAGACTGTTTTTTGTTAGCTTTTGTCAAAGTAAAAATTAAGGTGTCATTCCAAGAACACTTGGACACACCAAAATGATACATGATTACCAAATTATATGATTCCATAATTTAAAACATTTTCATTTTCATAATTGCAATAGCAATGTGTGTAAATAGTGCAACAGCAAAAACTGTGACATAATATTTTTTTGTATACAACATTTTTAAACAAATAATTCAAGGTGTGATACCTAACAGGACCACTCTGAGATGCCAAGAGACAATTTAGGGCTTAGCTGCATCCCCAAGGGGTGGGAGCTCCATAAGGGGGCAGGATTTACAAACTATTTTTCCTGTCTGAAAGTCTGTTTTGAGGGCTATGGGTTTTTTTCTATGGCCTCTGCCTTTCCATGTGGCTACATAGTTCAGGGCAATAAACTAAGCCTTATCAGATGGTGTCCATGGTAACTGAAGCCCTTGCCCAAGCTGGTCCATTGGGGGAGGGTTCCACAGACCACAGTTTTAACACCTGCCGGTGAAAAAAAAAATTATAATCAAATTACTAAGCAACCACTGATAGGAATAACACAAAACTGATATCATTTTAAAGCTTAGAAACTCAGCTTTTTAATCATTTTGTTCAGCTCTTAACGAGTGCTGAGTTATCACTCTAAAACGGAGTGTACCCACCGAGGGGGCCACCTAGCCATTAAAAAAAATATATTTTCCAAACTCCTGCTTATATAACAAAATAAGTGTCATTTGAAAGCTTAGAGTCTGAACTTTACAATGAATGTAGTCAATTTGATTAACTCCTAAGTACTGCTGAGTTATTTGCTGGAAAACAATTTAAAAAATCATAATTTATGAATTTTTTTATACTATGTACTCAAATGTGTCAAAAGCATCATACAGCTCAGATAATCATGTGTTATATGTCATTTGTAAGGTCTCAAGGAGTAGAATACAACAAGTATAATTGTTTAGGGCTTTGACTAAACTTGAACAAGTTTTTTTTTTTTTTTACGTGAAGAACAATTGGACATCATTATTTACAGCAGATTCTCATGATTAAAATGAGTCCAACATGAGCATAATCTAATTAGCCAATTACGAAATATTGCTCACACAATTATGACACATAAATCCCCACAGGTGCACAGATGCTAACTAAAATTAAAATGTAGTTGTTACTTGGCATTTATGCTTATATCTTCATGAAACATGCATAGATAGTACAAAACGGCACAACATTACTTACAGTGGGTTCTTCCAATTGAAATGAGTCCAAGATCAACATATTCCAATAAGCCGATCACGAGTTACTCAATGTGAAAGAACGATTTTAAAAATGCCCATCAGGGGGAGCAGGTGGATAAACAAAAAGGCTACCTTGGTTCAAATGCTGTAACTTTTGATTTCTTTATGGGATCACCACAAAATTCAATCTAGATACAGCTGACCAATTGAGGAACATCACCAAAAAAGAATTGTCATCCTACCTTATTTCCTCTCTGAGTTATTGCATGTCAAATCTGGGGCCGTATTCACAAAACATCTTAAGGCTAAAAGTAGCTCCTAAATTGCCGATTTAAGAGAAACTCTTAAAAATAATAGGTGTGTCAGTCCTAATTTAAGGAGTCCTAAATTTTTGCTCCAAGAGTATTTCACAAAGCATTTTAGTGCTAAAACTAGCTCCTAAATCTGTGAAACGCTAGGAGTAGTCAAGAGGACTCCTAAGTCACTATGACAAAATCACAAACAGTCCTAATCCACCCAAAGACACTGTCCACCATCAACACAATAGCGATAGAGCCTTAGGTGCTGAACCTTTTCCTCATAAATGTAATACATTTTGATTTACAGATTTGAATCTACGATGAGATGCCAAAAATAAATCTTTAACAAATAAATAAATATTGTCTGATTACATGTGGCAGTGGTTTTCACGAGTTCATATTTACAAATGATTGAATAGAGTAAAAAAAAAAAAAAACAGAAAGAATGTGCTAAGCGTATAGGCTATAGTAAGCTAAGCATATTTGGTGTGCTGTCCAAGGGGATCGAGCGCTCCGAGCTTGGAATTTAGCCCAAACCCAAAGTTCTCCCCATATCCCCAGCCAAGAGTGAGGAGCAAGGTGGCGGAGGGATACAGAAAACTGATGAAGTAACTATAGGCGAGTCGGCTCTTTGTCACTTGCATTTTGCATTCTCTTGAAATGCAGACATCCAAGAGGCAGGCAATTTTTATAAAAAAAAAAAAAAAACTTTATTTGAATAGGGCAACATTTGTGTTTTAAAACCTTTATTTTATAACCTTTATATATGATACCTCATTCTACAATGTTTCTATGATTAAATCGCTGACTCTTCCCCTATCAGCCAATCACTGTGTGTTTACTCCATAGCAACGAGCTCAACCCCGCCCTTACTCTTAGCTTAAGACTTCTCTCTATTCCTTAGTAAAAGTTTGTCTCAGCAGCTTTGTGAATAGGTTTTAAGAGAAAACTCTTAGCTAAGAACTTTTACTGCTATTTAGGAGAACTCTTAGTGGTAAGATAAAATGTTTTGTGAATACGGCCCCTGAAATGTATATCAAACTTTTATTTTTTTTGTCTTTATCAGCAGTTTCTCAGCATGAGAATGTCCAAATTTAATTTATTTTATTTTTTTATTTATTTAAAAATGTAAAAAGTTTTCTCTTCTAAACGATAACCTTTCCTTGCTAGAGATTTCAAGTTGAGTCATTATTTTTGTGCATGACATTTAGAAAACAAAAACATAAAAAATACCTACCTGTTCCAAATGCTGTATCTTTTGATTTCTTCATGCAATCACCACATAATTTGAGCCAGATACAGCTCACATATAGAGGAACATCACCGAAAAATAAGGATCCCACTACCTTATTGTCTTCATGAGATACTCTGAAAATACTCTCAGGGCTTAAGGGGTTAAAGATTATTTATTAAATATGACAAATAACTGTGTCTTTGTCTCAGTCATTACATCATTTACATTTTAAAGATCACCAGTCATTTTCCAAATCCTTTAATTTAGAGTGGCGAGCTGCAAAAATAGCTTATATTTCCAAAAACCTGCAGTAGTCCGACAAGGAAAAGTGCACACTCTAAGATGAAATCTGTGTGATGAAAATGTTTACCAGCTTAAACATAAAACATAACATAATATAATGTTTCTTGTGCAAAAACATAGCTTCTTAGTGCTTTTTAAAGTATTGTTTGATAAGTTGTCTTCAGAGGTCGAATCATAAGGTTTTCAGCTTTCAAATGGTTTATAGTTAATGAAGATGAACTGAATAATTGAGATAAAATAAAGCAATGAACTGCTGGATGTAAATTGTCTGTGATGTTTTATACCTAGGCATGAATACAACATCATTTCATTGTGTTATCCCTTCATACTTACCAGTTTGATGTGTGTGTGTTTGGGTTTCTATAGGCTGGGTCATGGAGGAGAGAGCAGAATTAAACCAGGACTGAAAAAATGTAAGTTTTAATAAACCCATCCACACATACAGTCAGTGTATAAAACACCAGATTACTTAACATGATATACATTTATATGTAAATAAAACCACGCAGAAAGAAAGAAAGAAAGAAAGAAAGAAAGAAAGAAAGGAGAGTAAATGACATGATCAATAGGATTTATCCGGGGTAGCTGCACTTTAAAAAAAAATATTCTCACTTATTTCACCATGTTATGAATAATCTTTTTTTTTTTCTCAACTACAGACAACTGTGATCTCACACTGGATAAAAATACAGCAGACTGTCGTCTCGCTCTGTCCGAGAAGAATCAAAAAGTGACCCGAGTGAAAGAGCGTCAGCCGTATCCCGATCATCCAGAGAGATTTGATTACTATGGTAACGTTTTATGTAAAGAGAGCCTGACTGGGCGCTGTTACTGGGAGGCTGAATGGAGTGGAGTGGCTGACATAGCAGTGGTATATAAAGGAATAAAGCGAAAAGGAAATAGTAATGAGTGTTTTCTTGGTTACAATGAAAAGTCCTGGACTGTTTACTGCACAAGTAGCAATTTCTCTGCACTACACAATAAAAAAAGTACTGACATACCAGCCCCTTCATCATCCAAAAGAGTGGGAGTGTATGTGGACGTGTCGGCCGGCACTCTGTCCTTCTACAGTGTCTCTGACACACACACACTAACACACTTACACACATTCAACACCACATTCACTGAACCCCTCTATGCTGGATTTGGGTTATATCCAGGCTCCTCTGTGTTTTTGCGTTAGATACACAGCTAAATAAAGAATTGAACTGATTTAGAAGTAGTTGCACAGATAAGTTTCAAAGGTAGTTAACAGCATAATACTAAAAGATTACATTGAAACTATGCCTCTGTAACCAACTGGTATACAATTAGAAATAAAGGGTCATAGTAAATTCCTGTATTGTATTGTACTGTTATCCTGGACTGTATCTATATTTTTTAGCCCTTTTGTACTCAAGTATAAAGCTCTGTCCCATACACAGAACTTTAGGTTAAGATTCTTTAAACACCAACATGCTACCATTGCTACTGTACAAATGTACTACAAGACTACCTTCAATAAATTCTTATCCCTACAAGAACTTTGGTCAAGCTTACTTTTTTTAATGTATTAGACTAAATCTAATACATTGGCAAGCCACCCAAACAGCTTCTCAGCCAAAAACAAGAACATCAAGTGCTATGAGATATTGATTTGTTAGCAGGATGATCCTTGGTATACTCAATATGCTATCATGTATAAAACTTTGTGTAGACTTTATCTTGTATGCATTTTATATATCTTTATCATATCTTTTTTATGTTACACTTAAAGGGATAGTTCATCTAAAAATGAAAATTACCCCATGATTTACTCACCCTCAAGCCATCCTAGGTGTATATGACCAGTGTTGGGGAAAGTTACTTTTAAAAGTAACACATTACAATATTGCGTTACTCCCTAAAAAAAGTAACTAATTGCGTTACTTCGTTACTTTTTATGAAAAGTAATGCGTTACATTACTTTTGCGTTACTTTTTCTCACTGGGGCTGGGCTTGTTTGTTTTTTAATAACAACAAAAAAGTCATATTTTTGGCAAAAAGGCCCTTTCACACCAAAAGTGAAATGAATAAGCCTCAATGTGACGAGCAGGGCGGGCGAGAGCCGTGAGGGAACGGCGCGAGGCCGGTGACGCGAGTGATAATGAGCGTCACCTGCGAGGCGTGCCGGCCTCGAGTCTCTCACGGCTCTCGCCCGCCCTGCTCGTCACACTCAAGCTGAAGGAAAAGCATATTTACACCTGTACAGTAGAGGGCGCAGCTCAAACAAACCTTTCTAATGTAAAGTATTTTTTGCTTATTAGTATGGTTGAATTAGGTATATTGAAGATCAGCAGCAAAGACATTGGTTAATAATTGAGATTAAATACATAAAGTATATTTGTGTAATTTAATATAGTTAATTATTACAGGTTTGCAAAAATTCTGAGATTGCATTTCACTGTTTTTATTCATTTTGAGGAATACTGAATGTTTTCGTGCAAGTGAGATGAGTAAATGCATGTTCACATTTAGTCTAAAACTACAATAACCCCCATGTTCACACAGCGCACACAACACCCTCTGCACTTTATTTCTCTCAGCATGGGGACAGGAGAGCTGTCAGTCAATAAATGTGAAAAAGTAACTTGCGTTACTTATTTGAAAAAGTAACTTAGATATTTTGTTGTAAATTGAAAAAGTAATGCGTTACTTTACTAGTTACTTGAAAAAGTAATCTGATTACGTAACTCAAGTTACTTGTAATGCATTACCCCCAACACTGTATATGACATTCTTCTTTCAGACGAATACATTCAGAGTTATATTAAATAATGTCCAGGGTAATCCATGCTTTATAATGGGAGTGGATGGTGGCCCAAAATTTGAAGTCCAAAAAATTACACATCCATTATAAAAGAAGTCCACATGGGTCCAGGGGGTTAATAAAGGCCTTCTGAAGCAAAGCAATGCATTTGTAATCAAACCTATACCAACAGAGGTTGAGAGTGTTTGCTGCCACAAATGGGCATTTGGAATGCCACCTTTAAAAGTTTTTGATGCTGCCGGTGAGAGGACTGAGTGCTGCTGTGTAACACAATATGAAGGCTTTCTGCCTTTGTTGAGCCAAAGTGTACTTGAAGTAGTATTCTCCTTACCTTGTATAAACTGTAGGCATCGACAAAGGCCTGAAGTATGGAAGCTTATGTGTAGCAATATATTTAATTTGAAATGTAATATGCAAAATGGCAATGCATTTCAGTATTCAAATGTACATTTTCCATACCATATATGCAATGTTTGGAGCAAAATTATAATTCAAATTCAATAATATAATTTACATTTGCCATTTCCTACACTAATTTTAACATATAATTTAAACATATATTTTAATGCTTTATAAGTTGCAAAATTAAAATTTAAATGTTTTACAGAAATGATTACATGTTCAAGCAAATATTGTAGCAAAATTATCATTTAAATGTTATTATTCTTAATTGCATTTTAATTAAATGCGGGACATTTAATGAAAATGCAATTGCACTGTGAGTGCAAATGCAATTAAGAAAAATAACATTTAAATGATAATTTTGCTACAATTTTTGCTTGAAAGTGTTAAACATGTATAATCATTTCTGTAATACATTTTCATTTTAATTTTGCAACTGAAAAAGCATTAAAATATATGTTTAAAATATATGTTAAAAGTAGTGTAGGAAATGGCAAATGTAAATTATATTATTGAATTTGAATTATCATTTTGCTCCAAACATTGCATATATGGTATGGAAAATGGAAATTTAAATACAGAAATGCTTTGTTATTTTACATATTGCAATTCCATTTTGCATATTACATTTCAAATTGAATATTGCTACACATAAGCTTCCATAATGGAGAGCACTAGAGCGGCTGTAGCATTGATATCGATAGTGGTTGAACAATCATTTAAAACCAGAAATGTTTAGACCTTACAAACCTTACTATGTAAACATGGTGGACAGCTGCTGTGTGGCAGGATGCCAGAACAGAAGGGGGAAGGCAAAAAGTAAATCATTTTATTGTATTCCTAAGGATCCCGTATAGATGACTGAAATGGTTCACTACAATAAAACGTGCTAACCAACACAACAAAACAAAACAACAGATAGCTATATATATATATATATATATATATATATATATATATATATATATATATATATATATATATACTGTATATATATAGTCTTTTATCTCAGTATTTCTATAAGTGTTGTATAAGTTGTTTTTTTTATATATATATATATATATATATATATATATATATATATATATATATATATATATATAGTAACCATAAATGACATGAAAGAGATTAAAATGTGTTAAACAACTGGGCTAGTTATATAAGAATTTCAGTAACATTCCACCGGTCACAATTGTGGCAGACCATAAAACACAATTTTTTACACACATTTTCATTTAAAAAAATGCTTGTTTCCAATGCTATAGTGTCATTGCCGCTACTATAAACACATGATGCAGTAAGTTTATTCGGGTACATGCTATCTTAAGCTGCTGTTTTAGACTTTATGCTTTATGTTATCCAAGCATATTGCATACTATTTTATGTATTAGGCAACAGGTGTATGCTTCCCTGACCAGATTGCCACTAGTTTAAACTAGTCTGTGATTTTCAACATGCTTGTTGTATCAGATTTGGTGCCACTAGGCGTGTAAGCTTCTCCATTAGAGAAGAAAAGCCCATCCAAATTAGTTTTGCAACATGCTTGTTGCAATAAAGGCTCATCGGGCTCAGTAACATGCTTGTTACTATTGCTGATTCGTGTTTTGACAGCATGCTTGTTACCAAGGTGCATGATACTCAATTGGCAACACGATTGTTGCTATGCGCTTAGCAACATGCTTGTTGCAAATATCATACCACTTCCAGCTGGATCATTTAGGATGCTATGTGCAATTCAAGGCCGTCTGTATTAATCATGCTCGCTTAAGGCTGCTCATTTACCTTTATCATTTATTA
The DNA here is from genome assembly GCF_024489055.1 of Chanodichthys erythropterus. Lineage (NCBI taxonomy): Eukaryota > Metazoa > Chordata > Actinopteri > Cypriniformes > Xenocyprididae > Chanodichthys > Chanodichthys erythropterus. The sequence goes on from NC_090232.1 coordinate 54,131,155, forward strand.
TGGTTGGGGGTGGTTTGTTTTGGGGGAAATGTATCGCTGCACTCCCTGCTCTCTCCAGGCATGGCTGCTTGAAAGCCCACATCAGCTGACATTCATTTAACCCTGGGGATTTTGCTGTGTACGTGAATGGGTAACAATCCTAGCTGTTGAATTCTGAATGATCTGTAATCGATGGAGTTGTTTTTCAGGAAGGGCAAAATAATCAGTCCGTGATGTAACCAAAGTATGAATAATGACTTCAATGCTATGCTGAGAAAGAGATGAACGGAGTCTTGCAATGTTGCATAAATAAAAAAAAGCAGTACATGAAATATTGTATTTGTATTTATTTTATTTATTTTCAGTCTTGTTTTGTGTTATGTTGGTGTTTTACACCTTAAGTATGACGAAAAAGGAATTTCTATCCTCTGTATGTCCAGTACATAGAGTAGAATTGACAATAAAGTTGCCAATTGACAATTGAATTAACATTAAGGCATATTAAGACAAAACAATCAGTGAATAAAACAATGGACAAACTAATCAGTGACTGTGGAAACAAATACTAGTTATACTAGTAACACAGGAAATAGGGAATAAACAAAGAAAACTAGAACTCAAATATAACACGAACAGCAAAAAACTTCTGATGGGCATTAGCACGGTCAAATATGCTGTTTCATGTGATTACAGAACAATACCTTACTGGATCTAAACTAAAATAAAAATAGAAAATATTTATATAAACATAATAAATCATATACTTTAGCAGTTCATCATTTACAAATGAAAATTTTAAATATATGATATTTCATTTTTGTTATTCAAGCATTCTAAATTCTAATTAACGTCATAAAATCTTATAAATATGTTTCAGGGAGTACAGCAGAGAGCAAGAAAATTAGTTCAAAATGAACAAAAACAAAAATGGATGACATCATATTAAACAAGAGTCTCCCTTCAAAACTAGGATCATGTTTTGAGCATACATAGCTGTGTGTTTATAACGACAGGTATGTCTTTGTAGTCTGTCTTCTCTGCTGCAAAAACACAGGGGAGTCTGGATAAACCTTAAATCCAGCATAGAGGGGTTCAGTGAATGTGGTGTTGAATGTGTGTAAGTGTGTGAGTGTGTGTGTGTCAGAGACACTGTAGAAGGACAGCGTGCCGGCCGACACATCCACATACACTCCTACTCTATTAGACATTGAAGGAGCAGGTATATCTGTTTGCTTTAGATTGTAACAAGCAGAATAACTTCTGCTAGAGCAGTACAGATTCCAGGACATTTCACTATATCCAAACCAACAGTCTTCACTCAGCCCTTTCCTCCTGATTCCCTTATAAGCTACTGAAATATCAGCTTTTCCACTCCATTCAACCTCCCAGTAACAGCGTCCAGTCAGACTCTCTCGACACAGAACCTGCTCAAAGCCATCAAATCTCTCTGGATGATCAAGATAAGACTGTGGCTCTTCCACCCGTGTCACCTTCTTGTTCCCCTCAGACAGAATGAGTTTAGCATGTGCTGTGTTTGGATCCAGTGTGAGATCACAGGCATCTGAACACAAGAAGATAGATTTAAAGAAAGAACTTTTACAACACATATATCTTGTCACTGGATATGTTGTGAATTAGCAACATGCTTGTTGCAAATATCATACCACTTCCAGCTGGATCATTTAGGATGCTATGCGCTTAGCAACATGCTTGTTGCAAATATCATACCACTTCCAGCTGGATCATTTAGGATGCTATGTGCAATTCAAGGCCGTCTGTATTAATCATGCGCTTAGCAACATGCTTGTTGCAAATATCATACCACTTCCAGCTGGATCATTTAGGATGCTATGCGCTTAGCAACATGCTTGTTGCAAATATCATACCACTTCCAGCTGGATCATTTAGGATGCTATGTGCAATTCAAGGCCGTCTGTATTAATCATGCTCGCTTAAGGCTGCTCATTTACCTTTATCATTTATTATGGTTGGGGGTGGTTTGTTTTGGGGGAAATGTATCGCTGCACTCCCTGCTCTCTCCAGGCATGGCTGCTTGAAAGCCCACATCAGCTGACATTCATTTAACCCTGGGGATTTTGCTGTGTACGTGAATGGGTAACAATCCTAGCTGTTGAATTCTGAATGATCTGTAATCGATGGAGTTGTTTTTCAGGAAGGGCAAAATAATCAGTCCGTGATGTAACCAAAGTATGAATAATGACTTCAATGCTATGCTGAGAAAGAGATGAACGGAGTCTTGCAATGTTGCATAAATAAAAAAAAGCAGTACATGAAATATTGTATTTGTATTTATTTTATTTATTTTCAGTCTTGTTTTGTGTTATGTTGGTGTTTTACACCTTAAGTATGACGAAAAAGGAATTTCTATCCTCTGTATGTCCAGTACATAGAGTAGAATTGACAATAAAGTTGCCAATTGACAATTGAATTAACATTAAGGCATATTAAGACAAAACAATCAGTGAATAAAACAATGGACAAACTAATCAGTGACTGTGGAAACAAATACTAGTTATACTAGTAACACAGGAAATAGGGAATAAACAAAGAAAACTAGAACTCAAATATAACACGAACAGCAAAAAACTTCTGATGGGCATTAGCACGGTCAAATATGCTGTTTCATGTGATTACAGAACAATACCTTACTGGATCTAAACTAAAATAAAAATAGAAAATATTTATATAAACATAATAAATCATATACTTTAGCAGTTCATCATTTACAAATGAAAATTTTAAATATATGATATTTCATTTTTGTTATTCAAGCATTCTAAATTCTAATTAACGTCATAAAATCTTATAAATATGTTTCAGGGAGTACAGCAGAGAGCAAGAAAATTAGTTCAAAATGAACAAAAACAAAAATGGATGACATCATATTAAACAAGAGTCTCCCTTCAAAACTAGGATCATGTTTTGAGCATACATAGCTGTGTGTTTATAACGACAGGTATGTCTTTGTAGTCTGTCTTCTCTGCTGCAAAAACACAGGGGAGTCTGGATAAACCTTAAATCCAGCATAGAGGGGTTCAGTGAATGTGGTGTTGAATGTGTGTAAGTGTGTGAGTGTGTGTGTGTCAGAGACACTGTAGAAGGACAGCGTGCCGGCCGACACATCCACATACACTCCTACTCTATTAGACATTGAAGGAGCAGGTATATCTGTTTGCTTTAGATTGTAACAAGCAGAATAACTTCTGCTAGAGCAGTACAGATTCCAGGACATTTCACTATATCCAAACCAACAGTCTTCACTCAGCCCTTTCCTCCTGATTCCCTTATAAGCTACTGAAATATCAGCTTTTCCACTCCATTCAACCTCCCAGTAACAGCGTCCAGTCAGACTCTCTCGACACAGAACCTGCTCAAAGCCATCAAATCTCTCTGGATGATCAAGATAAGACTGTGGCTCTTCCACCCGTGTCACCTTCTTGTTCCCCTCAGACAGAATGAGTTTAGCATGTGCTGTGTTTGGATCCAGTGTGAGATCACAGGCATCTGAACACAAGAAGATAGATTTAAAGAAAGAACTTTTACAACACATATATCTTGTCACTGGATATGTTGGCCTTATGTGTCAGGATAACATGGCAGAGATAGGGATACAGTTATACTCATAATCCTGGAATAACTACTGGAATATCTACCCTGTCAGTAAGCAGGTTTGAGAAGCTGGTCATGTGTCGTACACAATGCGTGGTTTAGTTTTAACAGACCAAATCACACACAAAAAAAAAGAATAAATTTGCCATGCTCCTGAATCGTGAGCAAAATGAGCAACTGTTGCAAAGAAAAATTGTTAGGTAGTGGAGGGTAAAATCCTGAGAGGAACCAGACTCATCTGACAATAATAAGTGTGCAAAAAAAAAAAAAAAAGCAAAACAATAAGTAATTCATAATATGTATAATTTGAAAAGAATGTTTGTCCCTTTATTTCATGCCATTGATGTTTTCAATGTTAAACAGTAGTATTTTGAAAAAAGAAAAACAACAGATTGCTCAAACATGCACAATGATTTCCTAAGCAAGTTATTAATTTAGCTTTAAATTTCATTTACATATCATGTACACATACAATTTGTGTTGCATTATTTAATGTTTGTGTGAAAGGTTTGTATTGAAAGAAATTATATAATGATTTTGGCCTGATTAGTGTTTTGAGACACTATTAGAATGTATATATACATATACATATATACATATACATATACATATATACATATATATATATCACAATAATTGGCCTGTACATGCATCATGAGGGAAGCATTGCTTACACAGTGGTTTGCTGGAGCTTAAGTTTTAGATTAAAACATATCAGTAATTTAAAGGCAGGCTGAATTTTTAACAAGCTACCTTACTTTTATAAAGTAAATCCAATAAAACTTTATAAGTTCAAACAACATAAAATCTGTCATGATAAAAAAAAAAAATATTCTACGTAAATAAAACTTAACTGTTTCAGTGCAAAAAGTTAACTCAAAAAGTTAAAGGGTTAGTTCACCCAAAATTCTGTCATTGATTTCTCACCCTCATGTTCATATATATATGAACTGATTTCAAAACAGATTTTATTAAGTTAGAAATAATAATAAAAAAATTGTAGAATGACAACATCAATACACAGTTGACATGTGAGGATGTGTTTGTTTTACAACATACATTTTTGTAGTCCTGGTGAAATCCTGGTCTCTCCTCCATGGTCCATACTACAGTAACACAAACATACCAAATTACAGTGACACATCAACTATTTAACCAACCTATATATATATATATATGTGTGTGTGTGTGTGTGTGTGTGTGTGTGTGTACATGGGAACTTTGCATCATGTTTTCGACATTCCTTCATAAAAAAGATTTAAAATGAAAATACTGAAATGTTTATAAAATGATGAGGAACAATGTGTATTTTTTAATATCAATTATTAACTTATCAAAATCTCAACATGCAGTACTGAGCGAAATATTGGGCATACCTACTGAATTTTAGACAAGAACAATCTTGAAAAGAATTAACTAAAAAATAAATATCACTTTACACTCAATCATTTCCTGTCCTGCAGTGTGATGTACAGTTAATTATTTTCAAGATTGTTCTTTTTTAACTCAATGGGTTAGTTCACCCAAAAATGAAAATTCTGTCATTAATAACTAATTTTAACATCTTTAAGACCTTTCTGGACCTCGAAAGATTGCTGTTGATGGAGGAGTCAGATACCTCTTGGATTTCATCAAAAATATCTTAATTCGTGTTCCGAATGAAACAGTTAAGTTGTATTTACGTAGAATTTTTTTTTTTTTTATCTTGACAGATTTTATGTTGTTTGAACTTATAAAGTTTTATTGGATTTACTTTATAAAAGTAAGGTAGCTTGTTAAAAATTCAGCCTGCCTTTAAATTACTGATATGTTTTAATCTAAAACTTAAGCTCCAGCAAACCACTGTGTAAGCAATGCTTCCCTCATGATGCATGTACAGGCCAATTATTGTGATTATCTAAATTATCACACAGAAAATGTTAACGGTAGTTCGATTTACTACCTCAGTGTGAAAATGTTAATTTTAGACAGGATCAGTGGTGTAGTCTACGTGATACGCAGGTATACGCCGTATACCCACTAGGAAATGTCAAGGATTTCCGTATACCCACTTAAAAAAGCGAGAGGATACGTAACCATCCAGTTAATCACAATAAGATTTGTGGTTTGTTGCTTTTGATATGAAACATAGTCTCATTTCAAATTCTGGCCATTTTACTACGAAATGAAAAAAAAAAAAAACATACCGTTTTGGCGCTCTTTAATGTGTTGTGACCGCTGTAGCGCCTCATCAGTTCAAGAGAAGCGGCTGCGTGACCCGCCCGTGAACTGATCCTCTCCTCCGTTTAATACCAGTTACAGCGCGAAATAAACATGAATGAACTTCCGAAGGTATGTTAAAAGTCAACTCAACTAAATCCATGTTATGTCTCGTGTATTTGCGTAATCAGTGTTTTAACCGCGGAATAACAGCTTGTAAACAATGTCACGTAACGTCACGTTTACCTCAGAAAAACATATTCAGTGACCATAAACTCGTTAGTCAGCTATATTGTGACATACTGATAAGCCTCATCTTTCCATTATTGTTACACTCTAAAATGCTGGGTTAAAAACAACCCAAGTTGGGTTGAACATGGTTTGGGTTGTTTTAACCCAGCAGTTGGGTTTAAATGTTTGCCCAACCTGCTGGCTAGTTTTATTTAACTCAACTATTGTTTAAAAATTACTATATGACTGGCATAAAATGAACCCAAAATAGATTGGAAATTAAAAATCTGATACATAATTACTAGAGGCAACAATAATAATCAAAAGGTGATCATTTATTAATAAACAATTTAAATGTTTATTGTTTTATTATATTTAATATTAATAAATGTTAATTTCCAAACTATTTGGGGTTCATTTTAAGCAAGCAATACAGCAATTTTTACACAATAGTTGGGTTAAAACTACCCAATTGCTGGGTTTGTCCATTTTCAACCCAACTTGGGTTGTTTTTAACCCAGCATTTTGTAATAATAGTTGCAACTTGCACTCTTAAATGTGCATTGAAACTTGCCAGCTGAAACTTAAGATCCAGGGACCATATTCATATAATTTCTAAGGTTATCTTAACTGGCTGAGTTAGATGGCGATTGACACTAAACAGTAGAAAATCATCCAGTCTCTTCAGCTGTAAATGCCATTGGCTGTTAAAGTCTTGTTTTGCCCAGATTTAAGTCTTTCAGAATGCTCTCAATAACATGTAGCCTAGATCAGATGCATACTATATGCATTAGTGAGTTTGGCGGTGCTTATGGGGTGTCGCTCTGGGACGGGTGAGTATGAGGTTGGGAGGGAAAAATCACAGTATACTCACTACAAACAACTAGACTACACCACTGGACAGGATACATTAAAAGCTACAGTGTCATTTAAGTACATGTCAGCCTATCAATTTGAATGTTCATTGAGCTGTCGCAGCAATGAGAGAGAAAATTCCTGTTCCAAATTTCAGAAGCATGCATGTCCTCTCTTTGCGGATTTCTATTGTTTTTGAACTTCGTTTCAGCAATATCATCAAAGGGCCCATCATCAAGAACACGGCTGTAATTTTCACCATTCTCGCGTCATCACTACATCAGCAATTTCATCTCAGTGATAAGTATTTTCATTGTTTTATGGACTTTGGTTGTGTTGTTTGGTTTGTCATTTGGGTGTAGAATCATACTCTTTTGCTCTCTCTTATCACATAGGTTATAATAAGCAGAGCTGTATAGTGCAGTCACACACATTTGTTTGAGTCGAATTGCTTATTCACATTGTAACATGTAGCACGTCGTTAATGATCCACATGACACAGGTACCGTTCATTTTAGAAAATCACAAAACAAAGAATGGTGTACCATATTCGGCTTTATCGTTGCAAGGCTCAGGGAAACCCCAAACATGGTTTAAATTTTAAAGCAACATATACACCCAGATCATTACATCGTAATTGGAGGCTGCATGATTAACAGAGGGGAATAGAGAAGTAGCTCAGTGAATTCACTACATACTACTTAAATATGCTATGTATTGCAGCAGGCTTGCGAAGAATAGCCCTGGCATCAGTGCATCAATCTGCTCCTATTAATTGCTGCTCGATTAATCTCGGCAAGCGCTGCAAGTTATTACTTAAAGCAAATTAAGTAACATGACCTTGACATCTTTTTAAGCTTTGAGTGTTTGGACCTGCTGTCCAGCAGCAGAAAGCTATTTAACGACACATTTTTGTAGGCTAAATTATGGTGCATCCAGTGTCGAAGTAACTTCCTTTTGCAGTACTTGGATTTGTATCGTTAGAGGCAGAAACAATATTAGTGTTATTCGGTGTGTTGATAAAGGCTATGTCATTTACATGCTGCATTATAAACATGTTTTATTCTTGTTAAAATACCTGTATGTGTTTATATTTCTTCAGTTAATGTCTCTGTCTACGTTCTATTCTGCTACAGCGTCCTGAGGCCAACTCATCCTTCCATTCTGTCTTCTCCTCACTATGGCCTATCGTGGCCTCTTCAACGGCCTACATAGTCCTCATGTGACTGTATGGTACGGCAACTACTCCTCTTCCGACCACAAAGCTCTTCAGAGAGTGGTGAGAATGGCAGAGCTCATCACTGGACATAAATGTCCTGTAAGGCCAGGAGTCTATCAGACATGCTGCTTGAGAAAGGCACACAGCATCATCAAGGATCGTACTCATCCTGCTCACCACCTGTTTGCTACACTGCCGTCTGGTAGACGCCTATGATCCATCTGATCACGCACAACAAGACTGAAGAACAGCTTTTATCTTAAAACCCATCAGACTGCTTAACAGCCGTCCTTCATCTAGACCTGCAATCACTGCTAATCGTATATACTTTACTTCTTCCACTTTGGACACTGAGACTTCTTACTCAGGAATACTTAATGCTCTTAAGATTTACTATTTATTGTATTGAAATGACACTTTTAATATTCTTTCATGTAGCTCTGTGACACTTTACACTGGACACAGATCTACCCCAGTATTCTTATCTCAGTACCTCAGGACTATTTAATACTCTTAATACTGTCTACTCTTATTGTATCTATTACTATCTATTACTATTATTGTATCTATTATTATTTATAGCCTTGTCACAAGCATTTCAATGCAGTTTTTACCCAGTGTTAACTATGCAACTGATAAATAAATGCCTCTTGACTCTTGACAGATCTAACATACACATGAGATTTCTGTCTCTTTACATTCACAGACATAACCGACTGTGTATCTGAACTTTGTGTATTTTTCACATAGACTTGTGTAACAGTTTAAACACAAGACATGAAAGAGAAGTTAGTTTAATACTCTTGCAACGTGTCATCTAACAGACAGCTTTCTGTTTGTGTACTTCAGATGTGTGCAATCAGAAAATTATAAATTAGAAGTTTGAACTGATATAGCTTTAAAACGCATGGAAATAATAAACGTTTATGATGAAGAATTGCACTGTCCATGAGCGGGATCACGATATAGAAGATAATCAAAACCAAGCAGATGTCCTGTTAGTATTTGGCACAGTATCTGATGCAGGCAGGAGCTGTGATCGTGGGAAGGGTGTGGGGAGAAGCAGCTCATTTGCATTTATAGGCACATGCATGAAAACTGCATGTTTTTGCTTGCACACAGAAATGGGTCTTTAAAACATGGCATAATAATTAATCTGCGAGGTACTTTAAGCTGGACTTTCATAGACACATTCTGGGGACACCTGGAACTTCTTTAAAGGGCATAATAGGTCCCCTTTAAATGCTTTCTCTGGTCACAGTTTCTTCATTTTTTTCAGTTTTTTACCTATCACAGCTTCATTCAAAGTCCTGCTGTGTGCAAATGATTGCAAATATTCCATTTAGTTTCTTAATTACTATGTGACAGAATAACGTGGATAATAAATAAAAATATAATTTTAAGCAGCAATTACGGGCCTAACAAACCAATGGCAAGGTGCTATGCCATTCATACAAACAGAGATTAAAGAAAGTTGAAAAAACACTAGATTGCTTATGTTTGACATACTTGAGTATCTGCAGCGAGCAGTTTTTATCCTTCATTTTGTCAGAGAGCAGCTTGACTCCTGAATCTCCTGGATGATTGTAGCTAACATCAAGCTCTCTCAGGTGCAAGGGATTTGAACTCAAAGCTGAAGACAGATAACCACAGCCTTCCTCTGTAACCATACAGCCTGACAACCTACAGATGGACAAAGATTAGTGTTGGGATGTTTGTAACACCTTTTCCAGAATACTCATATGTAGACATGCATGCATACAGATTCAATTTCTCTTTATGCTCATTTATTATTTGGAAGTATTATTTAATTTCATTACTTTATTCATTTTAGTACTGGATGACCTCTGCAAAGTTTGTATGGGAGGTTCTATAAAATCAACAGTTTAAGGCAGTAACTTGTAAACACAGCACAAGATACTTGAATGTACAATCAAGCAAGACTTTGTTAACTACTCTAATACACAAACTAATCATACAAAACACACACAATTATTTATACAATGACAGGGGAATGGTGATATTGGTGATATTAACAGAGGGTAAATGGAGTCCCAAATGTCTAGAGTTAGACATTATTTCTCAGATCAAAACCTGAGAGAATCAACATACTAACAATCCAACCTTAGTTTGTTTGCTTGATAAGATTTGCACTAGTTCAGCAAGAATGAGGAGTTTGTTATGTTTGCGTTTGGATGCTCCTGTGAGAGTGTGTGTTCCTTTCGTGACAGAGTAGCTGGAGGGAATCTTGGCAGCGCTGATTGGCTGGCATTGTTGAGTTCTGAGGGACAACGCTCTGGCGGTGAATGGATAGTTAGCTTTGCTGGGTGGAGCTACGCGTGCTGGTTGCCAGGTTATGCATTGTGTCTCAATGAGCTGCAGGAAGCAAGGACTTTGAGAGGTTTTTCTTCAGTGAGGTTTAACGAAGGCTCAGACGGAATTGTTGATGAGACTTGGAATGAGTTCTTGGTGGTCGAAGAGCAGGTAAATGTGAAAGAATGGAGACGCACACACAAACCAAAGCAAAACCCTACTCGTGATTAATTCAGATTTGCTTAATTCAAGTTTCTGCTGGTTTAAGAGAAAATATTTCTCTGGAATGTGCAGCTGGGTAGAGGGGGTGTCCTGTAGGATATCACTGTTTAAATCTCTGTAGATGTGGGCCTTGGAGGGTCTCCACAGGTCTCCATTTTCTGATACGACCATAGATTTATGCATTTGGTCACAAAGGTGTTTCTTGGACCTTTAGTCTTAAAGTTTGTGGAACAAAAGAGGGTCTTCTTTATTGATTAGCTCAGTCAATACACACCCTTGATTGAGATTAGGCAGACATGGAAGAGACTGTCTCCTTTAGCAATTTAGGTACCACAGATTAATTTGTATGACTCACTAATGGCTTGGTGGGGGGATTTCTCTGAACTGTGGATTGTGGTGTTTTGTTCATTGGATGGTCTTGTTTGTGAATAATCCTACATCTTTCCAGTGCATATTTCATGATTTATACACTTCTAAAATTTAAAACATTCCAAAAAGGTGATGCCATAGAACAGAGATCTTAGATCCTCTTCTTAATATCATTAATTCATCTTTATCATTAGGATACGTACCGAAACATTTTAGCTGGCTATTATTAAACCTCTTATTTAAAAAACACAAATTTATCCTAGAAAAATAGTCAATTACAGGCCGATCTTGAATCTACCTTTTCTCTCAAAAATACTAGAAAAGGCAGTATCATCACAACTACATTCCTTCTTGGAAAGAAATGGTATCTGACAGGATTTACAGTCAGGATCTAGACCGTACCATAGTACTGAGACTGCTCTCATTAGAGTTACAAATGATTTGCTCTTATCATCGGATCGTGGTTGTAACTCTCTATTAGTGTTACTAGATCTCAGTACTGCTTTTGACACTATCAACCACAATATTCTTTTGAATAGACTTGAAAATTATGTTGGCATTAGTGGAATTGCATTGGCATGGTTCAAATCTTACTTAACTGAACGTTATCAGTTTGTAGTAGTAAACGAAGAGATGTCATATCAATCACAACTGAACTGAACTGAGCTGGATAATGACATCACTGTTTACTCCAATGCTGATATAGTTAAATTAACTAAATTAATAACTATTGATTCTTACAACGGAACGAATCAACATTGCATTTACTTGACAATGACACCATTTTCTTTAAGAGCTGCTGTGCAGCCAAAAATTATATACCAGTTATCACTGTAAAGCTGCTTCGACACAATCTGCATTGTAAAAAGTGCTATATAAATAACGGTGACTTGACTTTATATTATATAGTTTATTACCCTACTTTGTGCCATTTTTGACTTATGACTGAAAGAGTCATAATTATGCACCATACACATTTTGGGCTGGAACCAAACCAAAACCAAGACCATCACAGCAAACACAATTAAATACTATTTTATTTTTTTAGAAGTTTTACAACTGTTGTAAACCTTTTTCCCCCCTTACCTTAGTATCTGTAGCTGACAGTTTGGACTCTTCAGTCCATCAGAGAGCAGCTTCACTCCTGAATCCTGCAGGTCATTGTTACTCAGGTCCAGCTCTCTCAAGACAGAGTTTGAAGATTGTAGACCTGATGACACTATTTCACAATGCTGAACAGTCACATTACAGTCAGCAAGACTGAAGGAAGAAAAACACATGAAAATTAATCAATGAATTCTTAACCTCATTCTTAAACTGTATTTCAATGATATCTGCTTCATTCTTGAAAAAGACATTTAAATGAAATTAAGACATGATTAATCACTCACAGAGCTTTAGTGCAATTGATCACAGCTGGTATCAGTCTTCTTCTACCCTCATCTGATGTGTTGTATTTCTTGAGGTCCAGCTCATCCATCACCTCCTCTGACATCTGAAGCATGTAGGCGATTGTTGAGCAGTGAGCAGGAGAGAGTTTCTTCTCCAAGTGTTTGCCTGATTTCACAAACTCCTGAATTTCTCCAGACAAAGTCTGATCTTTCACTTCCAGGAGACAGAGGAACAGATTGATGGATCTTTCAGTGGAGAGTCCATGTTCATCTTTGATCTTCTTTTTAATGTACTGTGTGGTTCTCCTGATGCTCTCTGAGCTATTCTCTGTGTGTGTCAGTAGATCCTGTAAGAGTCTCTGATTGGACTCCAGTGAGACACCCAGCAGGAATCGCAAGAACAGATCCAGCTGTCCTTTCTCACTCTCAAGGGCTTTATCTATTGCACCTTCCAGTAAACTATAAATTATATCAAAAAAATGGTATGTGACAGATTTCTGTCTATTGTAATAGTAAAACACATAGAAAGCAGCAAGAAACTCCTGGATGCTCAGATGAATGAAGCTGTAGACTTTCCTCTGATGAATCATAGATTCCTCTTTAAAGATCTCAGTGCAAATCCCAGAATACACTGAGGCGTCAGTGACATCTATGCCGCTCTCTCTCAGGTCCTCCTCATAGAACATCACATTGCCCTTCATCAGCTGTTTGAAAGCCACTTCAGCAAGTTTCACAATCACTTCTCTGTTGGACTGCAGGAGTTTTTCTGGATCTCTATCTTCATACTTCTGATTCCTCATGTTGATCTGAATCAGCAGGAAGTGGATGTACATTTCAGTCAGAGTTTGAGGGATTTCTGCCCTCAGATCTTCTTTCAGGAGCTTTTGGAGCACAGTGGATGAGATCCAGCAGAAGACAGGTATGTGGCACATGATGTGGAGGCTTCTTGCTCTTCTGATGTGTGAAATGATTCTGCTGGCTCGAGGCTCGTCTCTGATTCTCTTCCTGAAATATTCCTCCTTCTGAGGCTCATTGAATCCCTGAATTTCTGTCAGACGGTTGATGTATTTGGAGGGGATCTGACTGGCTGCTGTTGGTCTGGAGGTAATCCAGATGAGAGCAGGGGGAAGCAGCTCTCCTTGCATGAGCTTTGACATCAATATTCCCACTGATGAAGTCTCAGTCACATTAGAAACTTTCTGGGTGTCTGAAAACATCAGTGTGATTCTGCTTTCATCCAGGCCATCAAAGATGAACAAAACTTTACACTCCTCATAAATCTTTGAGTCCAGATCCTGAAGTTCAGGATGAAAGTCCAACAGAAGTCTCTGAAGACTATACTGATGATCCCGGATCAAGTTCAGCTCTCGGAATGGAAGCACAAACATGAAATCTATATCCTGATTGGCTTTTCCCTCGGCCCAGTCCAGAATGAACTTCTGCACAGAGACAGTTTTTCCGATTCCAGCGATGCCTTTAGTAAGAACCATCTTGATTTGGTCTTTCTCCTCATATCCTGGTTCAGGTAAGGCTTTAAATATGTCATTGCAGTAGATTGGAGTGTCTTGAGAGTGTTGTGTTCTAGCTGTTTTCTCCATATGTAAAACCTCATGTTCTACATTCACTCCTTCACTCTCTCCCTCTATGATGTAGAGCTGTGTGTAGATCCTATTCAGGAGGGTTTGATTCTCTTGGAGCTTGTTTCCCTCAAATAATCTCTCATACTTTTTCTTCATGCTGGTTTTGTGCTGGTCTTTGACTCTCTGTAGATCTCCAGTCTCCAGTGTGTGTGTCTGCAGGACTGCCTCAGTTTTGTCTTGCCTTTTGTCAGTCTGATAGTGGGATGAAGAGGGGGGCACAGATCTGATCAGCTTATGTATTCCCCCCCTGCTGAAATTAAAAAGAAAAGAGCAACCAAAAAGACAATTACAGACATTACAATGACCCTTGGAAACCATTCAAAAAATAATGGCTGCCAGATATAATTTTTGGTACAGAGTTCAGCTCCAACCCAAATAAAAACTCACCTGCCTGAAGCTTAACACTTCAGACCTTGATTAGCTTGATCAGGTGTGTTTGATTCAGGTTGAAGCAAACATCTGCAGGACTGTGGCTCTCCAGGGCTACATTCCACTCCAAATTTTTATGCCCTTCACTCGCTAACTTCCCTCTGTCTCTTGGATTCGGGTGAGCACCATTGCTTACAATGCAAGTGCCTACTACTGGTGGTGCATATGGTTTAAATGAAACACACTAAGCCCTTTATCACTTGGAATACACTATGGAGATGATTTATTATTTAAACCCATTTTTTACCCATATTTTTTTGTGCACCATTCTATATGCATATAAGTTGTTGGAGAAAATATATAAAAACAAAACAAAAAAATTTGACAGTGAACATTAGGTAGCTACAAGTATCAAATCTCAACATAATTAATATATTATACACTATTATGTGATTAATATAGCATAACCTTCAGTTAAGCGTGATCTGCTGTGATTTCACAATTAACCCTCTGGAGTCTGAGGCTGATTTGGGGCCTGGAGAAGTTTTGACATGCCCTGACATTTGTGCTTTTTTCAGTTGTTCATAAACGTATTAAGGACAAAAGTGTCATTACACTGTATTCAGCACAAACTAGGCTACCGTAATATGTGAGGAACATATATGCACATGTTTGTGTTTTTGAAGGAATAACGTTTATGCGTGGTTATTGAAAAAACAAAAAAATTAAGTCACTGAAATAAGGCCAAAAATATATATAAAATCTGTGTTTACAAGACTTCTGGGTATTGGAGGTTGTAGGCTAGAGTTTTTGCTTCAAAATTATGTAAAAATTATAATGCCTACTTGTTCATATAAAACAATATATTGATTTAGTTTTTGCAAGACACTTTTTGTCAAGAAACACAGTATGCATGGAGGCGTGAATCATCATGAATAATGGCTCATTTACACCTGAGAAGACAAAAGAATTGCATAATAATGACCTGAAATGACTTGCATATTAATGAGGCCTTTCAGTCAGGTAGGCTGTGAAAAAAACTTCTGTAATCATGTCTCAGCTCAATTTAAAATAATGGTATTCTATTATATTCTTTAAAATATAATGTATTTCTGTGATGCAAAGAGTCTGAATATAGGCTTTTAGATTAAAAGCATGCACATTTGGAGAAATATTGATGGATTCTCATATGTTTATGTCAATTTTCTATACAGAGGAGTTATATTTATTCTATATTCATTGTCATAACTATGAGCGCTGGTGTTTTCAGGTGATACTTGCAACCGGAGGGCGATCTGTACACCTTTAGTCCACAAATTATTCTAAAGAAGAAGAGGACATTTCAGGAATGGTGTTTTCAATTCATACTTGTAGCCGGAGGGCGCTCTCTGTGCACATTTAGTCCACAAATTATTCTACAGAAGAAGAGGACATATCAGGAACTAACGGCATGTCTTCCAAAGGTCATTAACCATGGCTTTTACATACAGATAAACACTTTTCAAGACAATAAATACATGATTGAGACGATGAATGCCTGTATTGACTCATAATTTGCCTCTGAATAGCGCTCGCTCCGTGGGCGTGGCCGCATTAGCAGATAATGAGCTGAATCACGGACTTCTGACATGTGTGTCTTTTCATACAGATTACATAAACACAGAATTTTTGCTTTCGATATGACTTACACGATTTAAAACCTGACATTTCAACATGTCTTTAGACATAAGTGTAATTTTTTTGTGATTAGTATTCACTAAGTTATAGTTTATTTTCTGAGAACTATCAGATTAGACTTTGTTCAGAGGGAGAGGACAGATCATGCATCATTTTAGTTTTCTTTATTTTACAAAAAGCACAACATTTTGTTTTTACTTTGGGTGTATACAAATAAAAAGATATTCTATAGTTTCAATTGATATATTACTTATGTCTCTATGACAAAAAATGACGGAGTATTTTAGGTCTGTTTTGCTGCAATGTGAAAAAAAACTGCAAAACGCGCCGGCGCGTTTTCAGACCTCAGGGAGTTAAGTTCAATCAAGTTCAATATCCCCATATGTACACTATATTGCCAAAACTATTGGGACACCCCTCCAAATCATTGAATTCAGGTGTTCCAATCACTTCCATGGACACAGGTATATAAAATCAAGCACCTAGGCATACAGACTGCTTCTACAAACATTTGTGAAAGAATGGGTCACTCTCAGAAGCTCAGTGAATTCAAGCATGGTACCATGATAGGTTACCACCAGTGCAATAAGTCTATTCATGAAATTTCCTCACAACTAAATATTCCACAGTCAACTGTTAGTGGTATCATAACAAAGTGGAAGCAATTGGGAACAACAGAAACTCAGCCACAAAGTGGTAGGCCACGTAAAATCACAGAACGGGGTCAGCACATGCTGAGGTGCACAGAGCACAGAAGTTGCCAACTGTCTACAGAGTCAATAGCTACAGACCTCCAAACTTCGTGTGGCCTTTAGATTAGCTCAAGAACAGGGCATAGAGAGCTTCATGGAATGGGTTTCCATGGCCGCGCAGCTGCTTATCTGTCTGGCAATCCGATGGATAAGTCTGAGTTTGGCAGTTGCCAAGAGAACAGTATTTGTCTGACTGTATTGTTCCAAGTGTAAAGTTTGGTGGAGTGGGAATTATGGTGTGGGGTTGTTTTTCAGGGGTTGGGCTTGGCCTCTTAGTTCCAATGAAAGGAACTCTTAATGCTTCAGCATACCAAGACATTTTGGACAATTTCATGCTCCCAACTTTGTCCCTTTCCTGTTCCAACATGACTGCGCACCAGTGCACAAAGCAAGGTCCATAAAGACATGGATAAGCGAGTTTGGAGTGGAGGAACTTGACTGGCCTGCACAGAGTCCTGACCTTAACCCGATACAACACTTTTGGGATGAATTAGAGTGGAGACTGAGAGCCAGGCCTCGCCAACATTACTGCCTGATCTCACAAATGCGGTTCTAGAAGAATGGTCACAAATTCCCACAAACACAATCCTAAACCTTGTGGAAAGCCTTTCCAGAAGAATTGAAGCTGTTATAGCTGCAAAGGGTGGGCCAACTTCATATTAAACCCTACAGATTAAGAAGTCATTAGATGTCATTAAAATTCATGTTTATGTATAGGCAGGCGTCCCAAAACTTTTAGCAATATAGTGTAGCTGCTTGAAGTGTACATCAGAGTACACTCGCTTCCTCTGTCAAAATCAAGGGTATGAGGGTCTGTCCATATAAACTTCCCTCGTCTACTTTATGAAATGGAACACACTTCAAAATGGCGGCAGGGATTCCCCTGAGGGTATTTGCTTAGAGAAGTTGTCGAGTGCTTCTCAAAAAGTGGAGTGAAACGTAGCCCAGGACCAATGTTCGCCACCCCTTGTTTAGTGTTATTTTGAAAACTTTAGGATATTCATCTGAGATGCACCATACTTTAAAACGTACACATTTTTACTAACAGAGGGTCAGAGGTCATGGGTTCATGGGTTATTTTTTTAAATGTGCTTTTAATTTTTCTATTCACGCTTATTATATTTTGATCTATGACCACATTCTTTGCCAATCTGATAATTTTGCATTGTTTCAGTTTGTGCAATATATTTTTACATATTTTAAAATTTTTGATTCATGCTAATTATTTTTTGATCCATGACCACAATACTTTAGGCAGGAATCTGACCCCATATGGTAATGCTGTTTGTGGAGTTGTTTAATCAGATCTTGAGAGATTTAATGTCTTTTATCTTCAGTTGACTTCATATAAGGCTGTGGCTGAAGTCAGTTGTAGTTCTTGTGTTTCTCTTTCCTTCAGTGATTGTGCTCATTATCATCAGGTGTCTTCAATAATGCTCAATCATCACTCAATTAATCACTTAATTACCTAATTAACCTCAGCACGGCTTCAGTAGCCGCTTTTCCACTGTCGGGCCAGTGCGAGCCAGGGCTTTCAGCGGGCCAGGCTAGGCTAATAGCCCCGGACTTGTAGCACCAAGCCCAAAATCACGCTGTATTTCCACCGTCGGGCCAGAAGCTCCGCAGCGCTTCACTAAAACCCGCCCGTAACACGTCTCTCTTGAACAACGTCACACAAACACGTCATTTCACAAACAAATGGAAGTTTATCAGAAAAATAATCAACATAAAGAAATTAAAACATAAAGAAATTACTGGAAACTAACGAGATCGCAAAGTGAACATGATAAAAGCAGGCGTTTGTTGGCATTTTGTTGTTTACTTAATTTAAAAACCCAAACATCAATGTTTTACCAAACAAATTAATAATAATGAATTAATTTGTGTCAAGATTAAACATTAGTCACAGAAATAAAGTGGTATTTACTGTTATTTCACAAAAGAAAGAGGACACACATAGCCTACTTATTCAGTCGCGTCTGTTTCTGTTTATTTGTAGGCATAGGACAGTATTACATCACATTTACAAAGAATAATAATTTCAACAAATTTTCCACCAAAAATACGACATGAGGAGCGTTAGCACTCTCTCCAGTAACAGAGAAACAATCCCGAAAACAAGGAGTTGCTTTATTTTATGAAATGTGCGGAGCTAAATCTGGATATCAGTCCGTTGAGAGATGAGACATGCTGACAGATAAAATAAATACATGATTGTAAAGCCTACGTATATTTGTCTGATTTCTTCAAGCCGTATTTACCATGCTTACTATGGTAGTAGCGCGCATTGCCCTGGTGATCAGAATCCACATCGGATCACAAACAGAAGTTATTTCAATCACTTGCTGCTGTCTGAGTTTTGAGCTATAATGATTTTAAAAGTGTTTAATGCTGATGTTAGCTGGTAACATACATGTAATCATCGGCGCTTCCGTCTCCACACACAAATAAACTCTGCCTTTGTTCGTAACCACTCCCTCAAGCCCGAGCTGGCTCGCTTTGGACCATGGTATTCGGCGGGCCAAAAAACCAGGGCCGTTGGCCCCGAGGAAGCCCTGACGAGGCACGATCAAGCCCCGGAAGTGACAGTGGAAACGCGACTGGCCCTGGCACGCACTAGCACGCTTTAGGCCCGACAGTGGAAACACGGCTAGTGTTACTTATAACACTCTGAGTTGGACTCATATAAACACTGGGCAGTGTTAATTTAACACTGGGAAGTTTGATGTGGTTTCATTGACTTAACTTTTTGAGTTATCTTTTTAAATTGACTTAAGTTGTATGAAAGTAAGGTGAACTAAGTTTACAATGCCAAAGTTCATGTTCATTTAACTTTACCTTTTGAGTTTCGTGTTTACATAGAATATTAAATACTTCAACTTACGATACGAAAGTAAAGTGAACTTACTAAATTTTCTATAATTCTGTTCATGTTCATTTAACCTAATTTGACTTATTTTCTTAGCTAAACCAAATAATTATTTTACTTAAATTGTTCTTATGTCAATTGTAAATAATTTTACTTAAAATATTTCAGCCATCTTTTGGTTGAGAACCTTTTCATTGGCATTAATTTCTGCTGCAAATAATAATTGATCTGATGTCAGCCACTGAAACATCAACTGCAAACAATTAAATTAAATCTTTCAAGATCTTAGCAGAGGATGATTAAACAACTCCAAAAACCAACTGAATGACTGACTGAATCCGCGTATGAATCTCAACAATGGTAACAATCAACAAAAAGCTTCATGCTTCAGTGAATTCTGCACCAATCAAAACTCATCTATGGCTCCCAGCATGCATTGTGGCATGAATTTTAGCAGTTTGTTTTGTCACCATTGTTGAAGTTTGTATGATAAGTGTTGATGTCAAAGTGTGTCTAAATGCCCAGTTTGAAATTGTTGCACAAAAGATGTTTTCAGATAGTCTTAGTTTCTGTTAATGCTCTAGCACTCTTTCTCTCAGCTAAATTATTTTAATTATTCAGCATCAACCTTACTAATGTACCTGAAACTGTAATTTAAACCATAATCTCAATGCATAACACACATTTTCATGTCACAAAAGCAGACTACTTCAGCTGACCTACTTTATCAAAACACAAGTGTTCTTAATAAAACATTGTTGCATTTGGTGTAAAAAAAATAAATAAAAATAAGTAAAGCCAAGGGTCAAGTGCTCAACTAAAGCAAATGCTTTTCACTACAATGGTGACTTCAAACAAACAAAAAAATTCAATAAAAAAAAATCAACATTAACTCTCAGAAACAACTTATGAAAGAAATAAAGGCAAACTGATATGTAATAACTGAATCTGGTAAAGCTGTTTTGGAGTTGTTTAATCATCCTCTGCTGAGATCTTAAGAAATAGAATTGATTTGATTTGCAGTTGATGATTCAGTGGCTGAAATCAGATAAATTATTATTTGCAGTATAAATTAATTTAAAAGGGAAATGAGTTCTCCACTGAAACATGGCTGAAAAATTTGAAATAAAATAATTATTTACAATTGACATAAAAGAACAATTTAAATAAAAAAAAAATATTTATTTGGTGGAATTAATAAAAAGAAGTCAAATTAGGTTACATGAACATTGTATTGAAAACTATTGAACTGTAAGTTCAAATAACTAAATTTGTGAAGTTGAAAATACTTAATATTCTAAGTAAATACAGCTTATAAGATAACTTAAAAAGTTATGTTGAGTGAATTAACTTTTTTTACAGTGTAACAAAAGACAAACAAAATATCATTTTTAAACTTGTCTACCATTTGTCAATCTCCTGCTTCAAGCAAGTCTATAGCTTGAATGCACCAAAATCATATGAACTGTTGCAGAGAAAAACACAAACATAGCCCAAGACCAATGTTAACCACCACTGATTTGGTGTTATTTCACTGAAAGCTTTAGGCTATTTATCTGAGATGTACGGTGGCAGAGAGAGCTCAACGCACTGCAAAGAAAGAAAACATCTTCATCAGTTTGGCAAACCGTGCGCTGCAAAAGTTTACAACACATGCAAATAGAGAAACGCGCTGCAAATAGCACATACCAGGCCTAGCGATCTCAAGCCCCTTCTGCGATGATCTGAATGATGATGATGATGATGATAAGGCTACTTTTAGAATTAAATTAATATTCTAATTTTAATTCTAATACTAATACTTTATAGCGCATCACACACAACTTGTGTAACACCTATATCTCTTCTCATTTTTTTCAATACATATGGGCCACAAGAGAAATATTAAGAAATAAATTAAAGGTCCCATTCTTCGTGATCCCATGTTTCCAACTTTAGTTAGTGTGTAATGTTGTTGTTAGAGTATAAATAAAATCTGTAAAATTTTAAAGCTCAAAGTTCAATGCCAAGCGAGATATTTTATTTAACAGAAATAGCCTACAACGAACGGCCTGTTTGGACTACATCCCTCTACTTCCTTCTTTAATGACGTCACTAAAACTGTGTTTTGACTAACCTCCGCCCACAGGAATACACAAAAAAGGGGGCGTGGTCTTGTTGCGCTCCCACGGAGAAGAGCAAGAGTTACGTTTGTAAAGTGTGTTTGTCGCCATGTCGTCGAAACGCTGTTATTTTCATCCCGCAGTCCAATCACCTTTGTTTGGCCTTCCCAGGGACGCTGTACTTAGAAATCAATGGTTACAATTTATGTTTAACTCGGTTCCCGAAAATTATAATCCACATGTTAAACTATGTGCAGCACATTTTACTGAGGACAGCTTCCTCAATCTCAGTCAGTTTAATGCTGGATTCGCACAAAGATTATTTTTGAAAGATGGAGCAGTTCCCTCTTTGTCTGGAGAAGGCGTTGTTTGTGGACCACAACCGGTAAGTGTATTTTATTATTTACGTTGGTGCGTTTAACAGTTTCTGTAACTTATCACACAAAGGGCAACGCTGTTTAGCTTTGTTAACTAGATGGCAATTGAAACTTATCCGACCAAAACTTTTAAAAAGTGTAGTAATTCAACCGGACACCATCGATTGTTTGTGTTTGTTATGATCAGTTTAAATTATTTGTTGATTATATCTGTTGTTTACTGTTTAACCACATGCTGGTTTAGCTGCAGCCACGCGAATCATTGTTCTATGTTTAGGCCTATGTAACGTTACCTACTGTAAATAAACAGCTTACCATTGTGACACATCCTGCAAAAGACGTGTTTGCACAGGTTCTACTCGATCCTCTTCATCTATGTTCTCCGGGTCTGATTCCGGCTCAAATTGATAGGGTAAAATTAAAGACATGTTTACAATAACACTGAGCGCGTGCATCTCCACGTTATGGTAAGAGGCGTGACTTTTCCGGGCACGGTGCGCTAAACTGCTGTCGAATCACAACACAGGAACCGCTGGCACAATCAGAACTCGTTACGTATTTCTGAAGGAGGGACTTCATAGAACAAGGAAGCCATCAGCCCGTTTTTATGACAGTGGAAACAGCGGTATACAGATAAGTAAATTATGTGAAAAATACTGTGTTTTTTTACACGCGAAACACATGTTATATTGCACACTATAAACACAATCAAAGCTTCAAAAAAACACGAAGAACGGGACCTTTAAGGTTAAATAGTGTTATTAGAACATGTTGAAGTAGAGCTCTCATGAGTTTTTAGTTTCACTTTCTGCAGTGAATAATTGACTGGGATTTCAGACATAAAATCAAGTAAATTATTAAAAAATATATATTATTTATTATGAATAATTAATTAATTATATTTTTTAATACAAAATAATACCCCACAAATCATTTGTCCTGGTGCTGGGACTGGCACAGACCTCAAAGAAAATGTTATAAGGGAACACAAACAAGTGACGAACCTGTCTGGGACCGCTGGCTGGGATTGTTCAATGTTTACTCTTAGTGGTGTGCACCAAAGGCGAGTTTTTTTGTTTATTTTAACATTCTGATCGTATGTGCATTATGAGCAGGCCTATTTACAGCGCGTTTCTCTATTTGCATGTGTTGTGAACTTTTGCAGCGCATGTGTTGTCAAACTGATGAAGATGCTTTCTTTATTTGCTGGTGTTTTTTTTTCTATTTGCATGTGTTTTCTTCATTTGCAGCACGTTGAGCTCTCTGGGCCACCGTAGAGATGTACACTACTTTAAATTAGAAGGTTAATGTTTATACTAACGGAGGGTCAGAGGTCATGGGTCCATCACTGAATTCAGGGGGTTGCCTCATAGATCCGTCACTCTTCACAGACACAACACTGGGCACTGGAGACTCTGATCTCTGTCTCTTCTTTCTGATGATACTGACAAAAGACAAATAAAACAGCATTTTAAACCTGACAGCTTTTGTCAAGCTATATTGAATGCAGCCTTGATTTATACATTTAAATTGACGCATTTACAAATAAAGTAATAATTATCAATTTTTACAATGGAAGTGATTAAATCAAAAACAAACTTTATCTCGATAATAATTTTCCTATTGTCACTGTGAAGCTCCTTTGAAACAATATACAAAACAATATGCCATTCACTCACCAACCACCACATGCTTCTGGAATTCACTGCAAGTCATTTTGCATGAAATTGCCAATTGTTTTTATCATGCTGATAATTTTATTTAGTTGAACATTACCATCTAACATTGAAAAGAAATAAAAAATTTTAACAAGTTTCAACTCGACTGTGACTTTTACAAAACCAGTTGGAAGTTTGTACTGTAAATGAAAACATGAATGCAAATAACTTAGCATTCTTTATTGTCTTAACAGCATATCCAGCATGAAAATAAAAGTCTTGTAAACAATTATGTGGTGACAGTAAAGACCAGAATCCACAAAATACTAACTGCATAGTATACAAGTACTGCACAGTATTCTCATAATACATATATATTACTAAACAAACTGAACAAGTACATATACAAAAAATGTATAAAATACATATATATTTTAAATGAAACTATCCTTTGAACAGATCCTGTTAGAGTACAAAGTAACAAAGTAATTGGGTACACTGTAATGGAGTGAAGTATCAGTCTTTAAAGGGATAGTCCAAAAATGAAAATTCTCATTATTTACTCACCTTCGTGCCATCCCAAATGAACATGACATTCCTCACACAACACAAAGATTTTATTTTTATTTTCTGTGAGTCTATATGTGTATGACAGTTGGTCAGAAGGGATAGTTAATAGTTATCTATTGTTTCACTTCACTGGGGTTGTATGGATAACTGTCACAGTCACTGTGTGTGGTTTTTAAAACGTAAACGTTTTCAGTGCATGATGGGAGTTTTGTACTCTGGTGATACCCAGCCTGCATAGCAGCGTGAAGCGTTTTGTTGATTATCACCATTGTTGAGATTCATATGCTTATTCTTGATGTCTGTGTGTGTCTGAATAATACAGTAGTTCAAAATCTTTCATGCACTACATGGTTTTAAAATCATTCATGATAACCGTTTGCTACAACATTTTGTTCTCGTGCTGTAGTTTCACAGAGTTAGTAACATAAATCCTAAACATATGTTTACTTACTGTACCTTAGATGAGATCAGGCCAGCTCAGGATGACAACATCATAATTTAAAAACAGCTAATACCTGCTCACTGTAAAGCACTGATCTGACTGCTTTACAAAATCATATGCACTGTTGCAGAGGAAAAAAAAACTAACATAAGAAGCCAAGGGTCGAGAGTTTGCAAATGCGTGTCTAAAAGTGCAGTGGAACGTAGCCCAGGACCAATGTTCGCCAACACTGATTTGGTGTTATTTCACTGAAAGCTTTAGGCAATTCATCTGAGATGTATCCTATTTTAAATTAGAAAGTTAATGTTTATACTAACAGAGGATCAGAGGTCATGGGTCCATCACTGAATTCAGGGGGTTGCCTCATAGATCCGTCACTCTTCACAGACACAACACTGGGCACTGGAGACTCTGATCTCTGTCTCTTATTTCTGCAGATACTGACAAAAGACAAATAAAACAGCATTTTAAACCTGACAGCTGTTTGTCAATCTCCTACCTCAAGCAAGCTATATTGAATGCACCCTTTATTTACATTTATAAATAAAGTAATAATTAACAATTTTTACAACGGAAGTGATTCAATCAAAAACCAACTTTATCTCGATAATAACTTTCCTATTATCACTGTGAAGCTGCTTTTAAATTATATGCATTGTGAAAAATGCTATATAAATGAAGATGACTTGACTTTACTATAAGAGGAACAGTAACAGTGGAGGTTCTGGAAAGTGATTTTGTGCCTATCTGTGACAAGACGCCATTCACTCACCAACCACCACAGGCTTCTGGAATTCACTGTAAGTCACTTTGCATGAAAGCATCTGCCAAATGCTAAAATGTCTAGTGTTGTACCTGGGGTCAGAGGTCACTGTTGCATCACTGAAGGCAGAGGGCAAATTGCAGCTTGATCCAGGAGAACTCATTTTAGAGGCAGTGTCCTCCTCCTTTCTTAAAAAGGTGTTGAGAGACCTTTTTTTGTGGAAACAATAAATTAAATATAAAATATAAATTAAATAAATTAAAACTGCAGTTCGTAAGTTTTGCCTCTTAGTCATCGCCATCTGTGTTTGAAACCTGCAATTGCAGTTATTTGTGGAATTATCATCTTTACATAGGTTGTGCATCGGCAAGGCTCAGCGCGGATGAATCTAATGTTTGCCGTCAGTCACCACATCAGTGTGGATACTGTACTTCTGAATCACAGATTCTAGTCTTGGAAGTATGACCAAAATAAACATTTTCACCAGAGAATATCTGTGGCAAATTTGAAGTGACGTCATCCACTTTTGTTCTGACTAACTGAGAAAAAAAAGCATTACAGTAAATCGTGCTGCCAACGGTGATTAAATCTAAAGATCGCTAAGCTCATTTCAAACTCTGCAAATTATTATTATTGTTATACTTTGTTCTCAAATTGTTAATGTTATCAACATCAGCATTGCGTTACTATGTTTATTTAGTGTGTATTAGCGTTACCTCTAGATTTAAATTTCTGTACAGTCTAATCTCTAAAGTTAATTTGCCATACCAAACAATCCGCCATCAAAATGAGAAGTTTAATTATTTCAGCTGCTGTGAGAAAAGGCTATAAATGATCCGCTTCCTGCAGCATCCTCACATGATATGCCAGGTGAAAAAAAGTACATTTCTATAATATACTTAAAATGCTCTATTTTTGTGCACTAATTTTGTACTTAATATACTAAAAATTCTTCTTTAGTACTTCTTAAGATCATTTTAAGAACATCTAAGTGTACTCAACTGTGCTATTTTGAGACACCATGAAAAATGAACTAAAATATGCTTTTTAAATATACTATCTCTGTATTTAAAAAAATATATTTAGATACCACTTAAAGTACATTTGAACCCACAGTGTACTTACTACAAGTGGTAGCTAAATATATTCTTTAAATACAGAGATAGTATATTAAAAGCACATTTTAGTTCATATTTCATGCTGTCTCAAAATAGCACAGTTGAGTACACTTAGATGTTCTTAAAATGATCTTAAGAAGTGGTAAAGAAGAATTTTTACTATATTAAGTACAAAATTAGTCCACAAAAATATTGCACTTTAAGTACATAGTAGAAGTGTACTTTTTTCTAGCTGGGACTCCTTCTTATGTAAACAGACGTGACATAATGACACAAAGAGTAATTACTATTAATCAACAGCAAAATGATACTTACATCACAGTAATTTACTGCTCTTGTTTTACAACTTCATAATTCACATTATAAAGTTGTCTTTAACCATGCCACTGAAAGAAATTATATTGTTTACCACTTTAATTTTGTTTAAGTTAATTGTTTTGGTGATCAGTGTTCCATTTGCTCGGGATCTTGGAACTTGTTTTCAAGTAAGTAGTGTGAAAAATGCAAACATTTGCTAAAACATTGACAAGCCAGAATTTTAAAAAGTTAGTTGGCTGATTTTGAGTTAGTCAAACTATGTTATTATTAGCATTATTTCAGCATAATGATTTACCAACAGTGTTGGGCAGTAACGCATTACTATTAGTTACTGACAGTAACTAATACTGTAATGCATTACTTTTTAAATAAATGAACTCCGTTACCGTTACCATATGGTGCGTTGTGCATTACTTTTTTAAATTAATTAATTTTGGCTGAAGTGTAGCCTACAGCCTAACCTGTTTACAGCAGCGACGCATTGTAGGATTGGTGGATGCCAACCACTGTAAACACGAAGACACACTGTGGGCGTGTTTCCGTTTATTCAAGTATGAGCGGCAGTCATGGCGAGTCAAGGCGAGAACAAGACTAGTTTGTCAAAGTGGAAATATGCTCATTATTTCACCTTAGTTGAGCATAAAGAAAAAAACCTCTTAGTTAAATGTAAACTGTGTCTTTCTGGTGCGAAGGTCCTATCAACTGCGATAAATAGCAACTCCAATCTGTCGAAGCACCTCCAGAAACGACATGCCTCGACAAAGCTAGAAGCTAACCCGGTGTCGGTGGACACACTCGAAGTGAGTGAAGCCCCTCCAGCCAAACAACAGCGACTAGATTTTAACCAATCTGTTAGCCAGGGACAGATCAACAAAGCTATTGCACGGTATGTTGTTGAAAACATGCAGCCTGTCTCCACTGTGGAGTCGCCGGCTTTCAGGCAGCTCGTTAGCATGATATCATGTTCAGGCGGCACACAGCAAATGGGACGAAAAACTTTTTCCAACTACTTGGATAAAGAATATTCAAAAATGGAAAGTGAGCTGAAGACAACATTTGAGGGGCTAGACTACATCGCGACCACTGCAGACATTTGGTCTGTCCACAACAAAAGCTTCCTAGGCATGACAGCCCACTGGATAAACACCGCTACTCTTCAACGCCAGAAAGCTGCATTGGCCTGTAAAAGGATCAAAGGTAGACACACGTATGATGCCATTGCTGCTGAGATCGATCACATTCATTATATGGACTGTCAACGAAAGTTACAGCTACGGTTACTGATAACGGCTCTAACTTTGTTAAAGCCTTCCAAATGTATAAGCCAGAATCGCTGGTATATCTGTGTCACTGTGGGTTTTTTTTTTTTTTTTTACAGGCAATCAAAACACGATTTGCATCCGTCTTGGAAAGCAGCGATGCAATACTGGCAGCTGTCACACTTCCTATGTTCAAACTGCGATGGTTGAGAGACCAGAGGAAGAAAGAGATGGTCAAAGGAATGCTGGCAGCAGAGTGTCACAAGCTCATCCCTCGCCCTGGCCCTGTTCAGCAAGCAGCCAAGATGCCTCTGTCTCCGACAACACCAGACTCAAGCTCCTATAATGTGCAGGACTTTTTCTGTTTTGAGGAGGCTGATGATACCTTCAGCACTGTGGAAACCGAAGTAATGACCTACTTGAGAACAGCCGAAACAGGGATGGAGATTCTTAAACAATTTCCCACAATAAAGGAAATTTCTCTGAAGAAAAATGCAGCTACTCCATCCAGTGCACCTGTTGAGAGACTTTTCAGCCTGGGAAGTCTTGTACTGTCTCCAAAGAGGAACAAGCTGTCTGACCAAAGGTTTGAGAGACTTCTTCTCATGCGGTACAACCACTAGTTTGAAGGGTAAAACTCAACTTAAACGTTCATTCAGGTCCTAGCTAGTATGCACCTTTTGTTGTTTCAAATAAATAAATAAGCACACATTTGTTATTAAAAATATTTGTTTGTTAAAAATAATGGTTAGTTTAGTAGCCACAGTGACATTTCTGTTATATGTCAACAACATACCGTTATAAGCATTACGTTGTATTGCTAGGAAAAATACTGTTTTTTTTTTTTGTTTGTTTGTTTTTACATTTTTATGGACATATACAACAGCAGATTTTGCACTTTGAATACACACAGCTTACTTTACATAAGTTGGTGACATGCAACTCTTAATTTGTGGAAAATCTTTGAAAATTGCTCATAGATTTCATTTTTAAACAGCATTTATATTTTTTTATGTTTTTTTTTTAATGCGTATCATTTATGGTTGTCTATAATAGCAGTTTTTTGGTGCTGAGAATCTCGAAATTGATTCTGAATAATTCAGAGTGCTTTCATTTATTTATTTCAAAATGTTTTGTGTTATGTTGTACATTGTTGATAGTTTTCATACTTAAGCTGTGAAAGGAACATTTTTAAAGGCTCAAAATAACAGCTTTTATGATGCAGAAGCCACTTTATAGTTTTTGATTCTGAATATATTATTCAGCTTGTTTTGTTATTTCAGAAATCCTTGTGATATATTCAGTTCGTGCTGGTCTGACTTTAATAAAAGTGTTTAAAAATTAGATTTTGTTTAAGTCAGTTTTGTGTTTGTATAGACCATAACGCATAAAAGGGTATTAATGGGAACATTAAAGAACGTTCTTTAAAAAAGTAACTAAAAAGTTACTTTTAACAGTAATGCATTACTTTTTGGTGTAAGTAATCAACAAAGTAATTGAGTTACTTTTTGAATGAAGTAACTAGTAACTGTAGCTAGTTACTATTTCTTAGTAACTAGCACAACACTGTTTACCAATATCTTATTTCAAATTCACAAATGTTTATAGATTGATGTTTTACAGTAGTGAAGCAACTGCTGAGATTTTTCTTTGAAAAGTGTGATATCACCTTGCAACACAAGACTTTTTACCTTATAAGCGTGACCTATGAACATTCTTTGTTCTTCATTTTCTAGACAAACATCAATACCCAAGTATGCTGAACTGCTAATAATAGCCTACTGCTAAAGTTCGGTGAAAGACAAGTTAAACTCAATACAGATAAGTAAGCGCAGTTGCAGTTACAGCAATTTTTCAAACCTAACTGAACAGCAGTTCCTAGTAGCTATAATTCACTTTTTTAATGCGTTTTCTCTAATAGCCTATTTGTCAGTTAATATTTAGCATAGGCCTACTTTTAGAACATTTTAAACACGATGTTCAGTTATTGTTATATTCAGGTACATACATCTTACTTTTTATTTAGCTTTGAATGTTCGTTACAGCAAGAACTGGAAGTCTGGACACAATAAATAATTTATAAATAATGTAGTTATCCCGTTTCAGTAGCTTCTGTGAATGCAATAGACGTGCAGTATTCATCAGTGCTTTTGTGCGGTGATGCTGAATGCGGAAGTATTTTTTATAACGATAACCATCGCGCGTCGAAATATAATGATCCAGGTTGAAATTAAGGAAGGTCAAAAAAGCAGTTCTTTTTATGACTACATGAAGAAAAAGTTCTGAACTTACCCCAAAATATGCGGCCGTTTGCACACCCAGTGTTACCCAGGTTAACATCCTCGAAATGGCAAATTTCCCATTCTTTCACTTTCGTTTTTACCACTGCTCATTTGAAAGACAGTCGTGCTCCCTCTAGTGGCGCAGAGTGTCACATTCTCAGGTGAATCTCATCGAAGTTGTGACTGAAACACACAATATGAATTAAAATTAAACTAAAGATGGGAACTAGATATCACAACCATTGATATGGTTTAAGTAAGAAAAATAACAGCTTAATGCTGATATTCAACACTCTATTACATGATAGCCTAGTAGTAGCCTAATATTTGCTGAATAAAACTTAAATTTTTTCAAAAACTGAACAAAACTGTTCTCATTTCCAGAACCTCCATTTCAGAAAAACCTCTCCTTCAACTTCCCCTTCACACAGCTAAAAGAATCTGTGACAGTCAGATGTATTGTTTTATTTAATATTTTATGTATTTACATCTTAAACTAACGAAAACATTGTTCAAACAGAAGTACTTCATTCTCTTTAGCAAATACTTTCAAATATTGGATATTGATACTGGTCTCATTTACGTTTGTTTGTTTTTTTTTAATTGTTGGGAGAATACAGTAAGATGACAATGTTTGTTCTGTACACCTTAGAAAAAAATCCTGTACCGGAGGTACGTTTCAGATCTGCAACTATTATAAATAAATATTTATGCTACTCTCATAGTTCTAACTCAATATTTTATCTCTCGCTCCAATTTAAAGCAGTTTATAGTGAAAACATTTTAGAGACAAAATTGCTCATCTTTTGCTTCTAAGTATGTATTATATTTTTATTATATGAATTATAATTATGTATAATTATACAGAGTTAATCTGTTACGTTATAATAAATGATTAATGTGTAAATAATTGTGCAGAGATGGTGTACTTTTCCTATTGACTAACATGCACATTCAACAACTGAATCCAAAAGGCACTTTAATATCAGGAAACTGTAAATACATACCAAATACACAAGTGGTTGAACAAATACTGTCCCATAGTAAAATATTTCTTTGTGTAAATACAACTTTCCAGTTTACAATAAAGACTTAATTATTTTAAAAAAATATTACTTTAAAAAAAGCTCATGTTACTGCAATTGCACAATACAGTTACACTAAAATGATACAGTTCTTAAAGGGATAGTTCACCCAAAAATGAAAATTTGATGTTTATCTGCCCCCAGCGCATCCAACATGTAGGTGACTTTGTTTCTTCGGAACAAAAATGATGATTTTTAATTCCAACCATTGCCGTCTGTCAGTCAAATAATGCATGTCAATGGGAATTTCTACTATAAGAGTAAATAAAACTTGCATAGACAAATCCAAATTAAACCCTGCGGCTCGTGACGACACATTGATGTCCTAAGACACGATCAGTTTGTGCGAGAATCCAAACAGTATTTATATCATTTTTTACCTCTAAAACACCACCATGTCCACTATGCCCTCCACATCCGATTAGTGAGGTCTGATCACGCTCTGACAACAAAAGTGATCTCTTGCTCTCATTGAAGCAAAGCGTGAGACATCACTTCCATCATCAGAACGCGTTTTTTGACCTCACTAACCGGATGCTGAACGCAGTTGGACATAGTGGTGTATTAGAGGTAAAAAATTATATAAATACTGTTCGGTTTCTCGCACAAACCAATTGTTTCATGTCTTAGGACATCAATGTGTCGTCACAAGCCGCAGGATTTAATTTGGAATTCTGCACCAAGGCTGAATTTTGGGAAAGAGAATTCAGATACAGTACTAGGGACCACTTGTCACAGATCCTCCCTGTCCTGGACTACAATTCCCATCATCCTCCCTGTCTCACACCTGCACGTACTTCCCTATTAACTCACCATCAGCACGGATTCCCCTAAGCTGGAGCACCTCGTTATCTCACCCTTATAATGGACTCTCACTCTGCACTCCCTTCTCGGTTATATTGTTTGCTATGTGTTGTGTTGTGATGTTCCTTTGGTGATTAAACTCCTTAGTATGTTGAAATACATGCCTGTGCCTCTCTATACCACACAACTGTAACAGAATAACCTGAGGTGACTAGAGAGTACATCAGCTTCAGTTTGGATCCAGACTCTTAAGAAGACCTCAGATGACCAACACCTATGAAGAGACGGCGCCAACTCCTGCGAGGACTTCAGAAGACGCAATCATCTGGATCAACATGCACATTGCCTATATATCCTAATTATTGACAATATGTAATTCATTTTTACAGAAGATCTTTGCTTTTATTTTCAGTTAAACTGCTAACTCTGATTGTAAATTAATTACCTAAATTATATTATTTGCTAACTGCATTCTTTAAATTGTAATGTTGACATCCATTCTCTGTAAAGCTGCTTTGAAATTATATGTATCGTGAAAAGCGCTATACAAATAAATTTGAATTGAATTAAATTGAATAACCGACCAAAACATGTGAGGACTTCAACTGAAGAGAAGATGGGTATCTCCCTAGTACCAGTGCCCTCGAAGAAACACCAGCCCAAGCTTTCCACGGAGGATTGTCTCTGAACTATTCGGCAGGACGACATACGTGGAGGAATTTGCTGAGCTGTCTTTTAAGGTAAGCTGGCCAGATGCAATTTTAAATTCCTGTTTTCTGAGGGGTCTGGATGAGGATACAATCCGCTTCTGTGAACCTGAATGCCTCTATTCCCTTGTCGAATCTATTAATCTGGTTCTGTTCCTCAATGGTTCCGAATTTGAGATTGAAGTACCCGTGGGTGGGGAACTCCTGGGCGGGCTTTCAGGGTCGCCAGAGCCTCTGACCCACCATGGCCACCCAAGGCTCCGGATCCGCCCTGGAGACCTTTGCATCTGCCTGCATTCCCCTCACTCAAGGTTAGGTCTCCAGGGCGTCTGTTCTTCTGACAATAAAGAAGCTGAAGTCTTGGTTGTGGTGGCACTGCAGCTGGATGCTCTGCTTCCTGCTCTCCGTTGTTTGAAAATTTCCTAACGGCTGCTCCGACTTTGGCCAGTCAAGTCTTGTGTTGCTATGCGTAATAGTTAACCATTAATTATTAATAGTTACAGTGGGCAGTGTTGATCAAACGTCATATTGTATATGACTTTGCGATAATTTAAAGGTGCCCTCGAATGAAAAATTGAATTTATCTCGGCATAGTTGAATAACAATAGTTCAGTACATGGAAAAGACATACAGTGAGTCTCAAACACCATTGTTTCCTCCTTCTTATATAAATCTCATTTGTTTAAAAGAGCTCAGAAGAACAGGCGAATCTCAACATAACACCAACGTAACAGTCGGGGTGTACGACCCCAATATTTGCATATGCCAGCCCATGTTCCCAATATTATGAAAGGCATTAGACAAGGGCAGCCAGTATAAAGGTCTGGATCTGTGCACAGCTGAATCATCAGACTAGGTAAGCAAGCAAGAACAATAGCGAAAAATGGCAGATGGAGCAATAATAACTGACATGATCCATGATATCATGATATTTTTAGTGATATTTGTAAATTGTCTTTCTAAATGTTTCGTTAGCATGTTGCTAATGTACTGTTAAATGTGGTTAAAGTTACCATCGTTTCTTACTGTATTCACAGAGACAAGAGCCGTCGCTATTTTCATTTTTAAACACTTGCAGTCTGTATAATTCATAAACACAACTTCATTCTTTATAAATCTCTCCAACAGTGTGTAATGTTAGCTTTAGCCACGGAGCACAATCAAACTCATTTTGAATCAGATATATATAACAATATAACAGTATACAATACTCACATAATCCGACGCATGCATGCCGCATGCATGACGAACACTTTGTAAAGATCCATTTGAGGGTTATATTAGCTGTGTAAACTTTGTTTAGGCACTGTTTAAGGCAAGCGCGAGCTTTCCAGTACCATTAAAGGTACAGTTATTGAAAAGTACAGTTATTACAAAACTATTCTTCAAAGAACATTATTTGTACCATCGTGTATCTTTATTTCTGAGAGTATGTAGTATGACAGAAAACTGTAAACTTGCAATATCAGATCTTTATTTCCTTTATTTCCAACAATACTTCTTAAAACATCTAAGCTAAGTAAACAAACTATATGTAACAATTTCTAAAGGAAAAACACACACACTTTTATCAATTTGCGTTGCTTTTCAGGGCTGCACACACAAGAAATACAGTGGATATAAAAAGTCTCCACACTCCTGTTAAAACAGCTGGTTTAAAGGCGGTGTAAAACATGAAACAGACAAATCATATCAGAGCTTTTGCAGATTTAAAAAAAAAAAGACTTTTACCTTTCAGCAAGACGATGTTTCAAATCATACATCTAAATCAACAGAAGAATGGCTTGAGACTCCCATCCAAATTAAATGCTGTAAGAACATCAAAGGGTGCTTCAACTTTACAAAAGTTTAGGGGGGTGAACACTTATGCAGATATTTATTCCAAGTTTCTTTTAGCTTTATTTTTTCCTCTGAAATGTCACTGGTTTTTAGTGGAATTGCTTGTAATTTTGACACTGAACATGCAACATTTCTGATATGATTTCTCTTTTGTTTAAATTTTTACATCAGAAAAACCAGCTGTTTTAACAGGGATGTGAAGACTTTCTTTTCCACTGCAAAATGTTTTGCTCTGTGTCCCAAACATTATGACAGATTCAAGGTAATCTGAAACAAAGAAACAAAGAACAAATAAATAATGAGAGTAAGTGAATGAATATATAAGTAATACGCTTCTTTTTTTCATCTTTCTTTTTTTCATCTTAAACAGTAAATTTTATTCTTTGTATCATACGCTTGATCTATAAACATTTGATAACCAGTGTGAAAAGTTCAGTTAAAACACTTACCATCTCATACTCATGTTGACTCAACTCATCATCACAAGCTTTGCGTCTGTTTTCATTATGTTTGGACTGATTCATCTTTACCTTTTAAAAAAAGATTAGAGGAAAAACTGCATAAATTATGTATTTCAATTCCCACTAGATAAAAGTCATGACTACATTAAGGATTTCAGTCTGTGAATGACCAATTAATTTACCTGATTAGTAAACTATATATATATATATTGCATACATTATACATTATATTATACATTATATATTACATACATTATACATTATACATTTTTCTTACCTGAGATTTAAGTGTGTCATTTCTCTTTTTCATCCTGCTTCCCCTTAAAAACAATTAATGTGATGTTATCAGATTTATATTCAAAAACCTGTTTAGTTTGTCTAAAGTATGGGATAATATTTAGTGTATATTTAATCAAAATATATTAGCATCACATTTTTTTTTCTAAGCTGACCCCCAAAAAATCCAATTAACCCAACTTCAAATGAAATCAATATCACCCAATTTAGCATGAAAACTGAATCTTTACTTAATACTGGTTGTTTGTGAAAAAGAGGTTAAGACAGTACAGATGAATATTGAAAACATCTTACCAAATCAGCACCATCGTGGTGATAACGACAGCACCACAAACCACTCCAATAGATATGTATAATATCACCAAACATCCTACAGCTGAGACAAAAAGTGTAACGTCAGAAAAGATTAATTTACTTCACTCTAGAATGAGTAATTTAAAGGGATTATTCACCCAAAATCCTGTCATCATTTACTCACCCTTAAAGGTGCTCTAAGCGAAGTCACGCGTTTTTAGGCCAAAACATTTTTTGTCACATACAGCAAACATCTCATTATGCGCTAGCTGCCTGTCCCCTGAACACACTGTAAAAAAACACGGTCTCTGTAGTCGCCACAAGCTCCGAAACGGCAACAAAAACAAACTGGTGCAGCCTGGACCAGAAACATAATAAACATGCTCCAGCCAATAACCGAAAAAAATTATTTTAAATGCACGTTCATGACTGTTTCAGGAAGCACGGAGGGGAGGGGGAGGAGGAGGAAGGAGGGTCTAACTAGCCTCTGTTTTGTTTGACAACACTTCGAACGTCAACAGGAAGTTACTCCACCCAGGATCACTTAGAGCACCTTTAAGTTGTGCCGAACCCCTAAGAATGTTTTTGTTATGCTGAACACAAAAGAAGATATTTGGAAGAAGGAGGGTAATAACAAGTTGATGATAGCCACTGACATCCAGAGAAGAAAAAAAAAAAAAGGTAATGTTTGGTTACCCACCTTCTTTTAAAATATCTTCTTCTGTGTTCAGCAGAAAAAAAAGAAAAGAAAAAAAAATCATACGCAAGTAAATGATGACCGAATTTTCATTCATGAGTGAACTATTCCTTTTTTTAAGGATATGAGCTGTGCTAACATTAACAGTCACAATTACACCATCTGATCTCTGAGATCCATATTTATTGTGAACCTGACAGTAGAAGCGTCCACTCTGTAGTGCACTGAATCCCCAAATCCAACTGGGGTCAGTGCTTGAAGGTTTCATCCTCTTTAAACCAACTAATTTCTGCAGGTGGAATCACTGCTGCAGCTCAGAGTCACTGAATCTCCCACCCAAATCTGACCGGGGGTTCGTTTCCCATACAACAGCGTAATTCAGTGCTTAACTACCATAGTATGATACATCGTTGAAGAATCAACTAGCTAGTCACGACTGTTTCCTGAAATCATATTGTCGCAAATTTGTTGTTCAATCACATTGGTGAATAATGTCATGCAGGTGGTGGAGTAATAACTTCTTTTACTGAATCAGTTTGAGATCGGATTAATGCTAGATATTTTTGCTATAAATACGGACATGGCATCTGAGGACTAATTCTCATTTTTCTACTTTATTTTGCTTTATATCCAGATTAAATCATAGGCTCGTTCTTACGTACTAGAACACATACACACACTGTAAAATCTAATTAATTAGACTTACTTAAAAAGGCATGCAATTAATGCTTAATTAGTATAGTTCACTTACACTAGAGTTCTAATAACTAAAAAAGAACTGTAGAGAGTACTTGATAATTTACTGTAGATTTACTCTTCACAAGTTTCACAAGGTGCTTATGATATAAGTTATAGCAATAAAACTGTAAAAGACCATTATTCAACATGAAAAATAGATTAATAGTTAATGAATTAGTCACCTTTTAAAAGCAAACTATGTATTTCCATGCTTTGAGACCAAATAACTGTGATTTCTTGTTGTATCACTGCATTATAGGAAGACAATTACAATAATATAAATGAAGTTCAAGTGCTCAACCAAAGGAAACACTGATCACCATAATGGTGAGATAATAATAAAAAAAATAATATAAATAAATAAAAAACATTTTAAAACATTTTAGGGAAATCAATATCAATATATATATTTATGATGCTCTCTCAATGTTTTTAGCTTAATTGACACTTCAACATTCAATATGACTTTGGGAAATTAGTGAATACAACTAGAGAAAAATAACACAGACTCATTGAACTATGCTGATAATGATGGAACTTGCGATTTGGCTAACAGTGTTTTTGGGAAACGCACCCCGGACTGACCAATGGACACTGAGACATTCATGGGAGGGTCTAAAAATTATTACCAAACTTATTGTGGCAAAGATCATGAGCATTTTTGTGCTTCTAATACTTACTGAAATCATAATAGACATACTGGAATGTTCTACAGTGTATAATGTGTTTTATAATAAACTCACATGTGATTTTTAAAGTCACAGCATCAGAGTATTTCTCTCCATGTTCATTGATGGATCTGCACTTGTATTCTCCACTGTCATCAGAGCTGATCTTTGAGATGTTGTAGATTCCTCCAGATCCTACAAACGTTCCTCCTTTAAACCAGCTGATTTCTGCAGGAGGGTTTGAATCACTGCTGCAGATCAGAGTCACTGAATCTCCCGCCAATATCTCACAACTTGGGCTCACCCCTGCAAATGTGTACTGTGGAGGATCTAGAAGAAAATGTATGTTATGATAGGCTTTGCTTTGCTAATTATAATGACAGCTGTATTCCCTCAGGTTTGATAAGCTGTACATTTAATTTGAATCAATGCATCAGCACTTGTGTGAAGATCGACATGTCGCACAAGTCTAACCATGGTAGTACATTTTCCTCATTCAGCTTCCTTTTCTTCCCTCTCTTCCACATCCAACCCTGTAATTTTGAGCCCTAACTCTACCTCTTAAAATGCCCCTCTTTGTTTTTCTGTGGCCCTCTGGAATTGCCAGTCAACTGTCAACAAATCTGACTTCTTTTCAACATATCTTTTTGCATTGACTAAGTTGTATTCATGTAGAATATTAAGTATGTGCGACTCAACAAATTTAATTTTGTTTGAACTTATCAAGTTTAGTTTGGTTAATTTTATGAAAGTAAGGTGAACTTATATCAGTTGACATTGTACTTGGTGTAAAGTTTTCAAAAAACAGCTGAAAACGCATCTCTTCTGTGAGCACTGAACTGTATCTAGCTACAAAAAAAAAAAAAAAAAAAACTCTATGCTTTCACTATGACTTCATCTATGCTCTCATTATACTTTAATCTCTCCCTGTAGTATATTGAATAATTAATGAAACAATTACTGGCACTTCTCGTATTTTTTTGCCTTCTTAAGATGAATCACTTGTATTCCACATCTGCAAGTCACTTTGGATAAAAAAGTCTGCGAAATGAATAAATGTAAATGTAACAGCAGAACTTTTTTTCTTTCCAATAAGTGTAAATGGTGTTAAATGATATATACTTATAAAAATATTGGGACAGTCATGCAAAAAGCTATTTTAAATAGCCAGGCTCTGTGATTGTGGCAGATATATATACATATATATGTTTGAAGTAAGTACAAGCCACTGCCCTATATATATATATATATATATATATATATATATATACACACACACACACACACACACACACACACACACAACCCGAATTCCGGAAATGTTGGGACATTTTTTTATATTTGAATAAAAATCAAAACTAAAAGAATCACATGAGCCAATATTTTATTCACAGTATAACATAGATAACATAGCAAATTTTTGACTGAGATATTTTACAATTTTTTGCACAAAATGAGCTCATTTCAAATTAGTTCAATTTGTCTCAAAAAAGTTGGCACAGGAGAAATGGCTGAAAAAGCAAGACATTTTGAAAAGATTCAGCTGGGAGAACATCTAGCAACTAATTAAGTTAATTGATATCAGGTCTGTAACATGATTAGCTATAAAAGGGATGTCATAGAGAGGCAGAGTCTCTCAGAAGTAAAGATGGGCAGAGGCTCTCCAACCTGTGAAAGAGTGTGTAAAAAGATTGTGGTAAACAATGTTACTCAATGTCAAAATGAGCCTTGGCCCACCGGACACAACGGTGCTTCTGGAAAATGTTCACATATGGCTTCCTTTTTGGATGATAGAGCTTTAGTTGGCATCTGCAGATGGCACGGTGGATTCTGTTTACCGACAGTGGTTTCTGGAAGTATTGCTGGGCCCGTTTAGTAATGTCATAGACACAAGCGGGCTCATGGAGAACTGTAGCGGGCTCTGGTGCTGAGGAGCGGGCTCTTCAGCTGGAGCGGGCTCTCGGAGTGGAGCTGTCGCTGGAAAAGTGGTGAACTTCAGCGCTGATCTTACTGACGTTGACATAGGGTCTGCCACCTTGGCTCCCAGGTCAGCGCTGTTGGAGACCCACTCCCTATCCAGGGGAAACAATGGCAGCCACGAATGGACAGGACAGTTGAAGCGGTATGTGAAGGGATCCGGGGTGAGGTGAGATGGCGAGGCTTTGAAAATCTCTACAGTGCATAACATCATCAAAAGATTCAGAGAAACTGGAGAAATCTCTGTGCGTAAGGGACAAGGCCAAAGACCTTTATTGGATGCCATGGTCTTCGGGCCCTCAGACGACACTGCATCACTCGTCGCCATGATTGTGTCAATGACATTACTAAATGGGCCCAGGAATACTTCCAGAAACCACTGTCGTTAAATACAATCCGCCGTGCCATCTGCAGATGCCAACTAAAGTTCTTTCATCCAAAAAGAAAACCATATGTGAACATTTTCCAGAAGCGCCGTTGTGTCCTGGTCGCCGAGGCTCATTTAAAATGGACTTTCAAAGTGGAAAAGTGTTCTATGGTCAGACAAGTCCAAATTTGACATTCTTGTTGGAAATCAGACACCATGTCCTCCGTGCTAAAGAGGAGGGAGATCTTCCAGCGTTTTATCAGCGTTCAGTTCAAAAGCCAGCATCTCTGATGGTATGGGGGTGCATAAGTACATACGGCATGGGCAGCTTGTTTTGGAAGGCACTATGAATGCTGAAAGGGATAAAAAAATTGAGCAACATATGCTCCCCTCCAGATGAAACAACGCCAAAACTCCAGAAACTCATAACCTTGATGCCCAGACGTCTTCAAACTGTTTTGAAAAGAAGAGGAGACGCTACACCATGGTAAAATGCCCCTGTCCCAACGATTTTGAGACCTGTAGCAGGCATCAAATTTGAAATTAGCTCATTTTGTG
This sequence comes from Chanodichthys erythropterus, assembly GCF_024489055.1. Classification (NCBI taxonomy): domain Eukaryota; kingdom Metazoa; phylum Chordata; class Actinopteri; order Cypriniformes; family Xenocyprididae; genus Chanodichthys; species Chanodichthys erythropterus. The sequence goes on from NC_090232.1 coordinate 54,172,251, forward strand.
CATAAAATTGTAAAAATTTATTTGTTTAAACATTTGTTACGTTATCTATGTTCCATTGTGAATAAAATATTGGCTCATGTGATTTGAAAATCTTTTAGTTTTCATTTTATTAAAATATTTAAAAAAAAATGTCCCAACTTTTCCAGAATTTAGGTTGTATATACTATTGTCAGGGTTTGTTGAAATCATGGAGAGGATGCAGGATCAAATACAGCCGCAAAGGTTTATTATCAAAGACTTAAACACGGGAATAGAACAAAAAATGTCACATAGACGAGGACAGACAAATACGTGGAGGAGGAGTGAGTCTTTTAAGGGGAGTGCTGATGAGGAAGTGCAGGGAATCTGTGATGATGAACTAACTGGGTGCAGGTGTGGAATCAGAGGGATGCTGGGAAATGGAGTCCGGGGACGGTAAGACAAACGGTGACAGTGACAACTATATACTGTATATTAGGGGTGTAACGATACGCTCAGGTCACGATACGGTACGTATCTCGATATGGAGTTCACGATACGATACGTATCACGATATTTTGAACAAAATGAAACTGAAATTCAAACAGGATTTATTAAAAAAACATGAACAAATTTCAATAATTTTCCTTGTTGTACATACAAGATCACATTTCAATAAAATAAATAAATATAAAATTTTAATAAAAACCTTCTGTATTCAAATTAACAGTTGAATAGGGCTGTCTGTCACTGAAAAAAAAAAGTTAAATTTAACATGAACTTAGAATTATGAATAGGGACCGTTCACATATCGCGTCTAAAAACGCATGGAAGGCGCGGCCGCACCGCTTCTCCTTCTTTCCAAAGCGCTTGCGCTCCCGTGGCGTCGGTCGTTGCTATGCAACCATGAACTGAGCTCTCCAAGAGGATCAGGATGTTTCTGCAAAGGATAAATGATTTCTAGCCCTTGCATTAGTTTTACTACGTGATATATTGATGGAGATAAAATATAAAAACCACCATGTACAGCTATGATCAGCTGTTCGGCTGAGCTTTTGATGTTTTGTTACGGAAAGGCCATAGCTGATTGGTTGATTGGCTGTTGCTGTGCACTGCGGTGAAAGAAAGCCACGACTTTTCTCACGCGACCATGCAAGAGACTGACATGAGAAGCGTTTAAACCTGCTTGCAAGATTCAATGTGTGCCCGAAACACTTACTGAACTAGAGAGCTGATTGAGACACACCATCTACGATAAATCGTTACACCCCTAATGCTTATAGTAATTTAAAAATGTGGTAGCATTGGATCTGGACAGGAAGGATAACTCTGGGAGTTGGAAGGGGTATGTCGCGATTCTGCCTTCTCACATCGCGATGCAGGTTTGTGGACCTGCGTATCGCGATTTCGGTTTCATATCGCATATCGTTACAGACCTACTGTATATGTAATTAAAATATGACTGAATTCACACTCACACGTGACATTGAGATAAACAGCGGGAGAGATGTAATTGTCTTCAGGTACAGCACAGCTATATCTGACTGCATCCTCTCTTCTGACTGACTGCAGCAGGAGTTCATTGTTTCCGTCTCTTCTCTCAGTTAATGGCTGTGAGTTTCTGTACCAGATGAATGTTGCTCTGTCAGTCAGAGTGCAGCTGCTTTTACATGTCAGACGGACTGAATCTCCCTCTGTCACTCTCTCAGGAGACTCCACCTGAAGATCTGAACACAACACACACATTATATCTAGTGCTGCTGTCATACACTGATTATTCTTCAACATAATGCACAGAAGAAGAGAGAAACTTATGAAAGTCACCTGTGACATTAAGAGTCACTCCTGGTTTACCAGTCCAATTCTCTTTATTAGTGATGAATCTGAAATAGTACTCGTGTGAATCCTTCAGTGTCACATGACTCAGTCTCATGGTGCAGTTCTGCTGTTTATCTCCCAGATACTGAAGCCTCTGACTGTATTCAGGGTCCTCAGACAGATCTGGAGGCTCTTCACCCTTTATAAATGTTTTTGTCCAGAACACTTTCCTGATCTGATATCCAGTAGGGTATGTATAAGTGCAGCTCATTGTCACTGATGAGTTCTTTAGTGCACAGATGTGTGAATGACTGTAACTCACACCCCAATCAGCACTAGAAACCCCTGAAACACAGAATTCATACTGAACACATTAGCTTCAGCTTGTGCATCAATGATGCTGGGAAAAGATCTGTGTGCAAAACAGGCACTTGCAGAGGGGAGGGCTTTGGGGACTTGAGCCATTGCCATTTTTAAAAATGAATCAAAAGTACCCCTCTCAAAAAAATAATAATGATAATATTGCGGTCAATAAAACAAATTTGTATTTAAATTATAATTAACATTAAAGCTGCGAGCAGCGATGAAAGGGCCCTCACATCCGGTGGCCTTAGGAAAAGACAACATGCATGTAAGCGAGTAAATACTGCAGAAATATGGCAAAGTCATTTCAACGTTCCTGCTGCCAACAGGTGGCACTTTGACTATTACTGAATATTGGCATGTAAATGTCTTCAGGTCAGGACTCTAATAAAACATGAAGTTTGGGGCAGATTGGACACTGTATACCTGAGTTACAACAACTTCCTGTTTCATGGTGAAACAAAGAATTTTGTCAGTCCGCCACAGATACGCCCGTCATTGGACAATGCAACTCTGGAGCCAGTCTTATTTATAAATCGTTTGAAAATTAAGGGCAGACGAATGTGGTTTGTCTCACTTTACAAATCAAATTGCTACTGAAAAAATGAATGTAGGCTGACAAGAACATGTAAAATGGTGATGTGAAATGAATTTATTACATTACCATTTTAGATAATTATGCAGCAACATTTTTACATTTGAGCCCCTGCCCCTGAGGAACTCTCTGCACATCCCTGATGCAAAATCGTTTGAGAGTTTCTAAAGTGTTCAAGCTACTGTAAGGGTGGAACTCCTACAGCGGTTCAGACTGTAAGGTTTGCCGAGCGACTAAAGAAACTTTATCAGTAAGATGTTAGAAAACTGTACATTTCTTGTCTATTACCACCCACTGCAACTTATACCAACGACGGAAATAAGCGCAGTTACAATAGCAAAATATGTGGGAGAGCGTTGCTATAGTGTGACAATATTGTATTGCAATAGGGAGCACATTAATGTTAATACTAAAACAAAAATAGTTAGCACATCATTTGTAATTGAAAGGGTTTAATGACAATATCTGATTATGGTTACACTTAAAATAATTACAAAATAGATGTATGAGATAATAAAATCATATACCATTAATCGTACCCAGCATGTATGAAAAAGTTACCTGAGAGAGAGAAAGAGAAATAGAGAAAGAGAGAGTGAAAGAGGAAGAGGGCAAGAGAGTGCCCGAGATCCAAGAAAAGAAGAGCATAGAAAAGAGACCAGAGCAACAGTTAAAATCTTCTTTTATCCCTTCCTTGACCATGTGACTGAAACTCAAATGTGAGACATTCAAACTGACCAATCAGAAGATTTAAACTTCCCCCCACTGTACTAAAGGTGTGACCATTTGTAGACCCCCGATGTACATACATCTTGGCCTACAGGGCTTGATCACTATCAACACCTTTGAGCCTTCCAAATGGCCCTTGGCAAGAGAGAGGGGGTTGAAACAGTAAAGCAAATGTCTTTGTTCATTTTAAAATATCTTTAGATATTTTCAATTCTTACAGTCCCTCCTTGGCACCGTTGGCCACACTCATGTGTCAAAAGGTGGCACAATCCATGAAGACATGCTTTCTGTTGTGTGTAGATGTCAACTTCAGACTTCTTGTCCAGACTTGTTGCAATAGCAGTCGGTCAGTCTTCAGTCTTTGTTCTCCTTTCAGTCCTGCATGAGAAGGTCCATCAAATGGTGTTGCACCATTCATAGATATGCAAATCGTCCATCGAACACTTCACACCTCCACAAGAATCAGGTACTGATAATGGCAGAACTCAGTTGTCCCTCCTTTGAGACAAGACACAGGATTTGAACTTTGGCAGCAGGGACCCTGTGATTTAAAAGAACATATAACACAACAAACAGCAAAAGCATACATATGGCAGTTTTCATTGGTCAGAGGTTTGATGTGGTCAGATTAAATTTGTCTCTGGCAATAAGCCCTTAAATCGATGTACTTGATAAAGTGGTCATGGCGAGAATAAAAGAAGATCTTACAAGCTCTTACATTGTTTCTGGAAACATTGAAATAAATTGCATAATAACAAAACAACAAATGTTGGTTTAAAACACCCCATTTCATGAAGAGTATCAGCAAAATATTCAGTGTAACCAAATGCAGAGATTCAAGTGAATAAATGTCCAAAAACATTGTTACAAGTCAATTGGACAAAATACAAAGAAACAAATGAAATAAGCTTCAAAATTGTTTCAAATGCATTTATGATAATACACCTTTTGTGCTTAGGTAGAATGAGAAATACTAACATACATTTTGATATTTAACTTGGTGAGACAAATAACAAAGTGATTTAGTAAATCCAAAGTAAAAAACAACAACAACAACTGGATGAAATTCACAGTTATAGTGCAGTCTAGACTTAAAGACTTAAAAACAAAAACATTATATGCATATATTTTGTGAGGCATATGTAGATGTCGATTTGACTTTGTGTGTGAAGATCAAATCTATGTGGCTGCATTTAGCTGTGGCTATGTGTAAATTCAATCATGCTCCAAACAAAGGTGAGGGAGTTTTACAATTGTGATGCAAATTTGGTCCTGTTGTAACAGGAGCCAGCTTGAAGATGTGAGTATGAGGTGTGATTTGGCTCAAAATCCTTCTACACCAATGTTTTCATTAAGGAGCATGATAAAGTGCAAAGTTCAGAGTTTCTGAATCCTGTTGTGAGGAAAGCATTTTCATGGTTAATACAATTGTGAATCACATTGTAGCCACATGGCAATTCTGTGCTCCTGTACATGGTTTTACTCTAGCTATATGGACAATAGCAGAGTTTCCCATTTAGGAGACAAACAAATTCAACATAGTCACACATGCAACTAGAATTGCTACACAATTCCAGTGCTACACTTATTATTCCAATTAACACAGGATACATGGCCTAAAATGCACAGCATCTACAACCTATAACCTAAGTGTTTAATCCAACACTTACAGTAAAGCAATCATGTGTTTTAAAGAATAAACTCAGCTAGTCTATGTGTACATATAGTATCATAAACAACTTTAATGTGTTCTATGCGCACAATGTGTTTAGCACAATTACAGATTTGGAAATACAAACAGGATCATTGCTATTGGGCTGCTAATCCACTAGCAAGTGAAGTCAATAGTTGGAGGCCTTGCATGAACAATGCAGTTAACTCACTTAGAGTTTTACCTGCAAATGAGCGTTTATCTTTGCTCTTAGAATGTGGTTTCCTATTTTTCTGAAAATAAGGTGGAGGTCTACCCCTACCCAATGACCAGCATTTTTCCTCTGTATGGCCTATTTTCTGACAGGAACTGCAAAACCTGTTCTCTTTGCCACAGGGTTGTTTGCTGTGTTCTCCTGGAGTTTGAGGATTTCCATGACTCTCTAATACTTGAACACCATGCGTTCTGGTACATGACTCTGCGCTATAACGGTGCTGCAACACCTTAAGAACTGAAATAGGTACACTTTCTTGAGCAGTGGCCTCTGAACAAAACATTCCAGATTCATCAGAGCAATTCACCTCATCTAAGAAGGGAACATGCTTTTTAGCCCCAACGCTGTTAAGCATTTTGGGAGACTTTTGAGCATTTAGCTTAGCTTTGAGATCTGCAATGGTCTCTTTGTGTTTTTTACACTTTTCAGTCAGAACTAATTGTTCAGCTAGTAAATTATCTAGCTGTGTTTGAAGATCCTGAATCTTTGCCTCACACTTTTGTACCTCTGCATTTTTAGAATGCACTTCTTCACATTTAGCATCTATACTTGAAAATAGATGTGTGGTCACATCACGCAGCTGTGCACAACTTATGAAGTTTAAAGCCTCAATTATTTCACCACGTTTTGATTTCTTTTGGTGTTTGCCAATTATGTCCCACCATTTGAGCATTTCATCATCTGAACATTTAATCCCAATGTATTGTTTCTTGAGTTTGCACAAGGTAGGCTCAACTTTTTTGCTCCATAAAGCAAACAATACTTCACTCTTTCCAGAAATTTTCCCTTCCATCCCTGAGGAGATCTGAATATCATACCATTAAACAATTAAAACAGACTTACCCATTCCTTGGTGAGAAGGTCAGCTTTAATCCATTCACAAGCTCAACTGTGAAAAAATGTCCTCATTCTGATGACCGATCAAAGTAGATTTCAGAAAACTCACTGCAAGGGATCCCGGGTTTCGGCACCATCTGTAAGGGTGGAACTCCTACAGCGGTTCAGACTGTAAGGTTTGCCGAGCGACTAAAGAAACTTTATCAGTAAGATGTTAGAAAACTGTACATTTCTTGTCTATTACCACCCACTGCAACTTATACCAACGACGGAAATAAGCGCAGTTACAATAGCAAAATATGTGGGAGAGCGTTGCTATAGTGTGACAATATTGTATTGCAATAGGGAGCACATTAATGTTAATACTAAAACAAAAATAGTTAGCACATCATTTGTAATTGAAAGGGTTTAATGACAATATCTGATTATGGTTACACTTAAAATAATTACAAAATAGATGTATGAGATAATAAAATCATATACCATTAATCGTACCCAGCCTGTATAAAAAAGTTACCTGAGAGAGAGAAAGAGAAATAGAGAAAGAGAGAGTGAAAGAGGAAGAGGGCAAGAGAGTGCCCGAGATCCAAGAAAGAAGAGCATAGAAAAGAGACCAGAGCAACAGTTAAAATCTTCTTTTATCCCTTCCTTGACCATGTGACTGAAACTCAAATGTGAGACATTCAAACTGACCAATCAGAAGATTTAAACTTCCCCCCACTGTACTAAAGGTGTGACCATTTGTAGACCCCCGATGTACATACATCTTGGCCTACAGGGCTTGATCACTATCAACACCTTTGAGCCTTCCAAATGGCCCTTGGCAAGAGAGAGGGGGTTGAAACAGTAAAGCAAATGTCTTTGTTCATTTTAAAATATCTTTAGATATTTTCAATTCTTACACTACTCACCGTGAATCATGAGCAGAAAGATCAGAGGAACAGGAGGAGCCATTCTGACTGTCATCACCATAGCAACACCTACAACAAATGTACAGTGGCTGATTTTTATTGTATTGAAGCTAATTTATTAATCTCTTATTGTTCTTTTCATAAGACAATACCTAACATAAACATGCTTGCTTGTTTCTCCTGTAATTCTTGCCATCAAATTACAACCAACAGGTTTTACTTTTCCTTCATACTGTGCAGCTGTCAGTCAGCTGACTTCATTTCTGCCTTCACCATTCAGTCAAGCCTAATGTTTTGGCTTTGACTGAAATATGGATCTCAGCAGACAACACTGCAAGTCCTTCAGCCGTCTCTACCAACTTCATTTTCTCCCAATCCCCTTTGTGTCCAACTGAGCAGGACAGGTCTACTCATTTCCTAGTCCTGGAAAGACACTCCTCTCTTTTCTCCTGTTCTACTTTTATATTTTCTAATTACATTTCTTTTAAACACCATACTCTTATTGTAACTAATCCTGATAATATTAATCGTCCCATCATCTACCATCTACCAAGCCTTTACTGGGCAACTTCTTGGAAAACCTTGACATGTCATTCTCCCTTCATTCTCACCACTGACTCCTCTGGTTTGCCGTAACCTCCACTCTATCTCCCTTACATGATAACGAAGTTGAAAAACTTAATAGTTGACAACATGTTAAGTTGGACTAATTTAAATACTGGCTGCATCATGACATGCTTATAATATATCACTGTAACATGTTAATTTAGTGTTAAGTTATTAGTTTTTCCATTAGCATTTGCCACTTAAACTATGCTTTGGACAAAAAAAGTGAACTCACTCAGTGAAATACTCTTCATGGCAGACATTGATGTTTGTAATTCTGAAATAACATTTTTAGAACCTCTTTACTGGTAACACAAACACTGTGAGCCATTTTCCCTTAAACTTGGCTTGTGGGGGCGTTATTTAAAATCTCGCCTAGGGCACCAACAGAGCCTGCTTTTAGGGCTGTCATTGGAAGTGCAGCTTTCCTTCATAAATCACAATGAGACTCAAAATCACCAAAACCATTGAAACTAGGGATGTCCAGATCCGATCGTGTGATCGGAAATCGGGCCCGATCATGTGGTTTCAGACTCGATCGGAATCGGACGTTACCTCCCGATCAGGACTCGGATATGTATTAGGGGTGCAACGGTTCACGGTAAAAAACAAATCGAACAGTACCGTATGGTTTGTTTAAAATAGCAACGTGGAAAACAGACAGAGTTAAAACAATGTATGTTTCAGTCGATGGATGCGCAGAACGTTACAACAACGATAATCAGAAAGTGTGGACAAAACAGTCACTCTTTGTAAACTGTTAACTGGGAGTGCCGTCTGCTCTAATGTCCAGTCATTTACGCCGTCATCACCCGGGTGTTGATACAGGTGAGACCTGAACAGCACACGTTGCTCTCTGTGTTTAAACTAACTCATTTAAGCCTTGCTGATTTAAACCTTCAAGAACAAGACGCGAAAGAGAACTCGCACGCGCTGTGAGAAGATTTGTGTGCGCTCATCCGAAGTCATGCGCTTCGGCGGACAAATTCATACAAAAATTATTTCAGAATGCCGTCTTAGCGAGTATCCTAGCAAACATACTCGGTTATGTCTTAAGTGAACGTATATTAGTCGAGAAAGACAGCGCATGTGTAACAGTATATGTATTGGATCGTGCTTGTCTTAAAGGGAAAAAAACTATTCCTGCTGCCTGTTTTTAATGTTAAATCAAATAACAAAGAAATCACTCACTGTTCTTGACTGATAAGTTTTTGTAACTTCAATAATGATTAATCTTTATTTATTTTATACAGTAAAGATAATATGCAGTGATATTTTATATTTGATTACTTTATCCATTTTCTGTAGGCCTACGTGAAAACGACTGTTAGATACCTGAAAAACCTGAAAAGCACTGTTCCTGGATCTGTTTTTTCGCTATTATTTATTCTTTTTCATGTATTATAGAAGTATCGGATCGGGACTCGGTATCGGTAGATACTCAAAATCAAATGACTCGGACTCGAGGGCAAAAAAACGTGATCGGGACATCCCTAACTGAAACCATCACTTTCAAGAATCAAATGAAGACACACCTCTTCCACAATCACTTCCACAAACCACTAACACCCTAAAACCAATACCCTTTAGCACCCATCACCCATACAAAAATCCTCTATTTTTCTTCTTCTCTTTTTCTCCTCTTAATAAACATGGCATTTTACACAATAAATATTGTTGGCTATGTGATGAATTGCTTTCTTGTCTGTTTTAGACACTGGTGTTTACTGAGGTTTAGCTGGACTCATTGCAGCTGGTTGGTTAAACTACTTTGTAGCACACATGCTGTTAACTTCCTCTTTGGCTAGTAAAAATCAAGCACCATCTACAACAGACTGTGTGAAGGATTTAACCAATTAGCCTACTTCAAAAATAACCATAAAACAAAGAGAATAAATAAAAATTAAATGCATTTTATCATGCTTGGCTTTCCTAAATTCCAATTTTAATTTTAAATGATGGTTTATGCTAGTATCCAGGGGTGGAAAAGTCGGATGACCAGCATCCCAGCTAACAGAATTTTGTTATAAGAACATTCTCTAAATATTCAGTGTTGGTACTGGGAACATTAAAAACGTCTAGTTTTCTTGATGTTACAGGAACGTTTTTATAAGGTATAATGTTCCTCAAACGTTCTTTCAACTTAATTTTGATCTAAAATTCAACATTGTAGGAACGTTGATTTGTAACATTCCAAGAACATGAAAATGTCCAGTTTAAAGGTTAGTATGATGTTCCTGAAACATTCTTTCAATCATTCAAACAACCATGGTTCACCAACGATGCTTTTGGGAAATGCACCCCTGGTTAGTAATAAGTGAAGCTGGTATTGCTGTTTGTGGATTTAATGTTTAATGTTTTAGAGATTTAATGTCTTTTATCTTCAGTTCATCTAAGGCTGTGACTGAAGAAAGTTGTAGTTTGTGTTCTTATTTCTCTTTCTTTCAGTGTTTGTTCACAGCAGGTGTTTGAATGATTGAAAGAATGTTTCAGGAACGTCATACTAACCTTTAAATAACATTCTACTAACATTAAGGAAACTGGACAATTTATGTTCTTGAAACGTTACAAATCAACGTTCCTACAATGTTGAATTTTAGATCAAAATTAAGTTGAAAGAAAGTTTGAGGAACATTATACCTTTGTAGGAACCGTGGACGAACCAGACAAATGGAATCATTCAGATGATTCTTTCAAAACATAATTCTAATTCAGAATTGGAATTCCAGCTCCAGCCACCTACAGGAAAATCCTTGCTCAATTACTTTTATAACCCCATGTTTCCTGGAAGAAGTGAGGAAATTAGCCATTTGTAACACCAAATGGTTACCAAGAAGATAAAGAGTCTTTGATCACCAGATCAAAAGGACAGAGAGACAATGCAGACCCTTTTGTTTCCTAACTTCAAAGAGAAACCAACGAAGACCGTTCTAAACTGCATCAAAATTGTTCCAAACAATTTTAAATGGACTTATCAAACATATTTTATCTGCATACATATTAAATTGTGTCCACAAGTACTACCTGCAACCAGTTTTGCTTTAGAAGAACCACAATCCATGTAAACGTGTTAGCTCTTGAATGACTGACTGAAAGTATGCCTTATTTGAACTTGATTTATTTCTTTTCCTCTTTCCTAAATCCTGGCTTGAATGAAATCTGTTTAAAATGTATCATATTCCATTTAATAGAAATTGTTAAAATGGCACTCTGCTAAAGCAGAGACGAGAAGTAACACCTATGTTTTATTGGGGGCAGAGAAAAGCCTTTTTGAAACAGGATGATATCTGATATCAAAATATCAAATGATATCAAAGTTCAACCAACGACTTCTGCCGCTTCAGCTTTAACTCCAGCCATGACAAAGAGACTTCCTTCCATTTTTCAGCAAGCTCAAACGTGATTGGTTTCGACCTAACCTGGACCTGAAGAGACAAATCACACGGCACAGTTGCTCAGTCGTAAACTTACAACTCTTTATAATTCCCTATAAATGATTTCATTTGAGCAAATTTTACTTCCTAGGGTGTGTTTTCCCTACACGTTATAAAAACGTTCCTATAACGTCAAGAAAACTGGACGTTTTTAATGTTCCCAGAACCAACACTGAATATTTAGAGAACGTTTTTATAACAGAATTCTGTTAGCTGGGTGTGCCCAGCAGTAGTCTTGACTGATAAACCAACTTCAGTGCGTAGCAATAGGGCAGGCAATTGCCTTGGGCCCCGCATTTTGAGGGGACCCCCGAGGGCTGATCATTTAAACAGTCAGAAATGTTAATATCAATATAACACGCAGTGACACAGCGACATCTCTGCATCCCCCTTAGGGGACCCCTCCCTCGTTACGTTGTTTACGCTTTTGCCGCCACTTTCAAACTGGTGCAGCACTTACATTAAAATGCCAAATTTCTTTTATTAAACATGAAGAAGACATATACGTCTGGCAGGCAGAAGCGAAAAAGAAAGCAAGGAGATGAGGAAAAGAGGAAACAGGACAGCAGTAAGTGATTGAGATAATGATAATTGACTTAAGGATATTAATAACTAACAGATCTCTTACAAAATCGTTTCACAATATTTTTATTTTCTTTTCAAAGCAACTTTACAGAAAAAGCACGTCTAAATTACAATTTAGCGATTATTTGTTATTAACAACACAAATCAGTGTTTCATGAACAATTCTGCAGCTTTGAACGAATCAGTCATTCATTCAATGATTCATTCATAAATTCAGCTAGTTGCTTCGTACTGAATGAATGAATGACTCGCTCATTAAGACTGTGATTCCCCAGAACCTACTGATGGTTTTAATTGAATATTTAAAGGTATGCCATCAGTAACCCATTTCAGCCCACCAGCAACTATAGTTGCCGCAGTGTATCGTTGTCATTTTCCTTTTGTAAGTATTTTTCTAGATGTTTTCCATGTTTTATGTCTCAATGACATGCAAGAAAACATCCAAATAAAGGATTTCAAAAACAAAAAAAGAGCTATTCACTGTCAACTTCCAACAACTACTTCCAGGAAGCATAGTGAAGGCAAACCCTCCCAAAGAAAAGTAATTTTCATGTTAATATTAAGAATTTTTTGTTGACATTATATATATATATATATATATATATATATATATATATATATATAATCATGAGGATCTCTAGAATCATCCAAACAAAACAAATCTTACAAGAGATCTATAGTTTTTTGTATACTTAGTCAAAAGTCCAAGCAGCAACTATAACTGCCGGTGGGCAAATGACTTGTAAGTACATATAACATGGGGAAATGGGGTATACTGTGTTTAATTTTTTAGTGCTTTTTGCTTTCATAATATTTTATATTGTTATATATTATATATTGTTATTTGTTTATTTTTTAATTTATTTATTTTTTGTTTATTTGTTATATGTGACCCTGGACTACAAAACCAGTCATAAGGGTCAATTTTTATTATATATATTTTATTATATATATAAGCTTTATATATATAATATATATATATTATATATATATATTAAATATATTGTTATATATTTATGGTAGACAATTTACAAAATATCCTCATGGAACATGATCTTTACTTAATATCCTAATGATTTTTGACATTAAAGAAAAAAATCAATAATTTTGACCCATACAATATATTGTTGGCAATATCTACAAAAATACCCGTGTGACTTCTGACTAGGTTTGTGGTCCAGGATCACATATAGGAGTCATTATTTCTAATGAACAATGTAATTTAACTTTTTAATACAAAGCTCTGCTGGAGCAGCTTAATGGCTGCACTTTTTTTCTGCACTATGTTCCACCACTAAGACAAACGGATTTGTTGTTTGTTGTTTGTTGTGTTTTCATATTCAAGAGATTATAAGATAGATGCAGCTTTTTTGTGTTCACATCGAATGTTCTTCAACTTTGATTGATCTGTTGATCTGTTTAAAGCAGTTATTTTGAGTTAGATGCATAAATGTTCTCCTCCTATTCAAATTTTACATTGAGGGGTGCATACAGCATATTTGCCCACCAGCAACTATAGTTACTGCACATTCAAATACGTTTCTTAAGAAAAAAAAAACTAAAACCTGGGGAAAATAAATGCAGAACATGTTCAGATAGTACACTATTAACAGAACTATATGCATGAAAACATTCAGAAAAATTTAGGCAGAAATGGGTTAAGTTTTTTTTTTTTTCCTTTTTTTTTTTTTTTTTTTTTTTTTTTGAAACATCTATTTTATAGTTATTCATAAAGTTTAAAAAAATGCACTGGAAAATCAATTTAGGGGGCAAGCCTCTTACACATCAATATAAATAAATATCAACAAGTTGACATTATTAAATTAGTACCTAGTTTATCCAGCTCACAATAATATAAATAAATATCAATACATTTATTAGGTTGACATTATTTAATTAGTAAGATTTGACAAATTTTGTAAATTAAAAAATAAGCACTTTAATTTTGTAAACAATATAAAATTTGTTCTGTTACGTGTTTTGACTATGTTATATGTTGTGTAATTATACAACTAGGTAACAAAGATATCTTAACAAAAATATCTTTTAGAAGGGCTTTATTGATTCATTTTGTCTGGGGCCCCCACTTAGCGTCATTTTGCCTCTCAAATATATATTCACTGCACACATGAACAGAGAAAAACAATCTAGGCTACTCACCCAAAAGTAGAGTCCACTTTTACTTTTCATGTCTTGAAAAATGTTATGCTTTTTGAAGGTTTGTGATGTATGAAATCCACTGCTGCTGACTGTTACTTATTATCCTGAAAGTCTTAAGATCTTTCAATGGTTATGTCTAATTCAACTGTTATTTGTTCCAAGGAAGAGGAAAATAACCCAGCTAACAATGACCTGGCGGTCCACCAACAATTTTTTGGACAGCACAAAGTCAGCGGCTTGACACAGTTTCTTTTTTCTTTTTTTTTTAGAGAGCTGTACAATCCAATTCTTACTAGTAAAAATTCAATTAGAGAGCTCACTAACTGTATTTGTTACTAGTAATAATTGAATTATAGAGCTCTCTAATTGAAATTGTTACTAGTTTGTATTCAGTTGTAGAGCTCTGTAACTAAAAATGAATGGAAGTCAATGGAGACATATGACTAGTACAAATTTATTTGTAGAGCTCTCTAATTGTAATTGTTACTAGTAAAAATTGGATTGTAGAGCTCTGTAAATTAATTCTTACCAGTGAAAATACAATTACGACGAGTAACGCAGGGAACAATTTAAGCTAAATTGGCTTGCCATACAATCCCTGGCTGAACCCCCTCCAATAAATGCTCAAACACAATGCTTGCTGGTGTAAATCTTTTTTTTTTTTTTTTTTTTTTCTTATCTGCAGGCTGTAGAATGAAATAAATCCTTTTAGTGGTTGTTCTGCTGCAGTCTTAACTGACCCACAGCGTGCAGTACACATTGTAACTCTTGCTGCATCATAATATCATTAACAAAAATGAGCATCAGCCTTCATATCGCTTTAGACCAATGACATCATTGATGAGGTCCGAACCCTCACTTCCGCCTAACTGGTTCAGGAAGCAGTTCGAATCTTGTCACAACATTTTGACAGATATATGAACCCATGAAATGCCCTCAAAATGTGTGGTTTTAGAATAATAATATCGCTCCTCCTGCCTATTATGACCAAAGAATAAAAAAGCATAGAAGGTTTTCCATTTTTAGTTGCTTTTAATGTTGTTGTATGACAGAAAACTGTAAACTTGTGATATCAGATCTTTATTTCCTGTGTTGAAAACAAACAATGAGGCTTACAGTTAAACTATGCATCTTAAAACATCTAAGCTAAGTGAGCAAACTATATGTAACAAATTTTAAAGGAAAAATACACACACTTTTATATAAATTCAAGTTGCTTTTCAGGGCTGCACACACAAGAGTCAAAAACAGCTGGTTTTGTGGTGTAAAACATGAAGCAGACAAATTGCACATTTAATGTTAAAAAAGACAACCTATGCAATGCCACTGAAAACCAAAGTTTCAGAAGATAAAAATAAAAACATTAATAACACAAGTATTCACAATCTTTTTTAACTAGGTATGTGGCTGTGTTCAAAATGAACTAAAATCATGAAGCTCATAGGAAAGTACAGTACACAGTCCTGTCTTCAGCTGAAGTTAATCCAAATAAATCTCAGCTGTTCTTGTAAGATTTTACTGACATCATCTTGGTTACTACAAGAGCCATGGGCCAGAAAGAGGTTCAACAGGTTCTCATTGATGAAAGGTGGATGGAATCATGAATAGCTCCATTTATCAGCTGATTTTGGCACAGAATATTCTGCCGTCTGCTAAAAAACTAAAATGAAGAGAACTTTACCTTTCAGCAAGACAATGTTTCAAAACACACGTCTAAATCAACAAAAGAATGGCTTCAGACTCCCATCCAAACTGAATGCTGTAAGAACATCAGGGTGCTTCAACCACGTACAGTTTAGGGGGGTGAACACTTATGCAGATATTTATTCCAAGTTTCTTTTAGCTTTATTTTTCCTCTGAAATTTTACTGGTGTTTAGTGGCATTGCTTGTAATTTTGACACTGAACATGCAAAATTTCTGATATGATTTAACTTTTGTTTAAATTTTTACATCAGAAAAACCTGCTGTTTAAACAGGGGTGTGAAGACTTTCCATTTCCACTGTCCATAAAGGCTGAAAAAAATGTTTTGCTCTGTGTCCCAAACTATGGCCTCTTCCTGGTAATCTAAAACAAAGAAACAAAGAACAAATAAATAATGAGAGTAAATGAATAAATATATAAGTAATACACTTATTTTTTAATTTAATCTTAAACAGTAAATTTTATTCTTAGTATCATATGCTTGATCTATAAACATTTGATATTCAGTGAAGGGTGAAAAGTTCAGTTAAAACACTTACCGTTGCATTCTCATACACAGGTTGACTCAACTCAACATCACAAGCTTTGCGTCTGTTTTCATTATGTTTGGACTGATTAATCTTTACCATTAAAAAAAAAAAACAGATTAGAGAAAAAAATGCAAAACTTATGTCTTTCAACGCCCACTAGATAAAAGTAAGGAATACATTAAAGGATTAGTTCACTTTCAATTGAAAATTAGCCCAAGCTAATTTTCTGACAAAGAAAATCTGAGAAATATTAATAAATATCCTGACACATCCAAGCTTTATAATGGCAGTAATGCGCTACCAAACAAGTATGAGCTGAAGAAAGTGTCTCCATCCACATCCATCCATCATAAACATATAACACACGGCTCTGGAGGGTTAATAAAGGCCTTCTGAAGCGAAGTGATGCGATTTTGTAAAAAAAAAAAAAAAAATCCATATTTAACAAGTTATGAAGCAAAATATCCAGCTTCCGCCAAATAGCCTTCTATTTTCAAATTATGTAAAAAACAGAACTGGGTTCGTGTCAGTTCCGTAAATTGAATAGGGAAGGCATAGGACGTACAGCGTAAGCTTTTTGAAGAATATGGAAGGAGGTCTGGTGGAAACTAGATATTTGTGACCCGTCACGGAAACCAGTGACACAAGTCGGCAGCACAACATTCGCGCAAAATGAAAAAGAAGCGTTGTTTTTCAAAATTGGTGATTTTAGTTTTTTTGCAGAATCTGTTAGTTGAGATCACGAAGAAGCATCTCCGTGTTTGAGATAGCAGTATTGGTATATTTAAAAGCGTACAATTTAAGTTTGAAATCGGCTTGTTTTTCAGAGATTCTATCTCGCAGTAGGGGCGTGTCATTGTCTGTGTGTATTTCCATACTGGAATTGGATACGCCGGCTTTTGTTTCTTTTGTTATTGCCCCCACCCTCCAAGGGAAGCGTGGCTACTTAGTATGCAGCGCTGGCTCTGCTGGATTCTTTAGCTGCGGAAAAAAGTGGCAAATTATTGGACATTTAGAGGCAAACAGACAGTTACATCCACGAAGAAGACCCCGACAAAGAGAAAGTGTGCCCTAACGACTTATTTCATTGGAGGCAACGTTTTGTCGTTTTGTGTTCATTCTAAGAACACGTAAACATTTTCTCATGTGTCTATTGTTATTAGCTAGCTCAGGACTGTCGTTTTAATTTAATTACTATGACGTGCTTTTAGATGGTAATGTTAGCATCTGCTATTAATTTGAATAACGCTTCAGTTGCTTGAAGTGACTGGTGTGAATGACTTAGCCCACGTAAACCTGCCTGTTAGCATTCTTGAATTGAATGTGATGCTATTAATTTTAGCCAGTGGTGGAGGAAGTGCTACTTAATATTCTAAACATGGATATACTAACGTAATAGTAAATGTATCAGATTAAATTCCTACTTACGTAAAACTATAAAGTATCCGTAGCTGTTAAATGTGTGTTATTAAGTCAAAAGTAAAAGTATGAAGAGTTTAATGTACAGGATTTTTTTAATCCTTTGACTCACACCAGGTCTAACCACTAATTGAGGTCTAAACCAGGAAAGATAAATTACTGACATTTACAATGCATATTATCCTTTATTATTAATAGTATGCGGTCCATGCAGCTTTATAGGGGGGAGCTTTACAGGGGGTATGGCTTATCTAAATGAGATGTAAATGAGCCCTATTGTCACTTCCAGCAGGTGAGAACAGGCGAAAACTGCACAAGTTTTAGAGGCTTTTTCTCTCTTTAGAGCTTTTTTGAGTGCCTACCTTCAAATGCCACAACTTCTCCAAATATTATCAGATTTCCATGTGTTACACATCGTTGGAAAGCTTGGAGGCTACACTTTCAGAATCTGTGAATAACTCAAAATGCTACTTTCCGTGATTGGTCACATTTTACTTCATAACTTGTTAAATATGGATATTTTTTTTATACAAATGCAGCTGTGTGTTATATGTTTATGATGGATGGATGTGAATGGAGACACTTTCTTCAGCTCATACTTGTTTGGTAGCGCATTACTGCCATTATAAAGCTTGGATGTGTCAGGATATTTATTAATATTTCTCTGACTGTCTTCATCAGAAAGAAGAAAGGAATAAAATGAATAAATGTAAATGTAAATATACACCTAAGATGGCTTGAGGGTGAGTAAAGCTTGGGGTAATTTTCATTTGAAAGTGAACTAATCCCTTAATGATTTAAGTCTGTGTGACCAGTTCATTTACCTGATTAGTAAACTATTATATATATATATATATATATATATATATATACACATTATATAAAACCAAATTAATTTTTCTTACCTGAGATTTAAGTGTGTCATTTCTCTTTTTCATCCTGCTTGCCCTTAAAAACAATTAATGTGATGTTATCATAATTTTATTCAAAAACCTGTTTAGTTTGTCTAAACTATGGGATAATATTTAATGTATATTTAATTCAAATATATTAGCGTCATGTTTTTTTTCTAAACTGACCCCCTAAAAATCCAATGAACCCTAACTTCAAATGAAATCAATATCACCCAATTTAGCCTGAAAACTGAATCTTTACTGGTTGTTTGTGAAAAAGAGGTTAAGACAGTACAGATGAATATTGCAAACATCTTACCAAATCAGCACCATCGTGATGATAACAACAGCTCCACAACCCACTCCAATAGATATGTATAATATCACCAAACATCCTACAGCTGAGACAAAAAGTGTAACATCAGAAAAGATTAATTTACTTCACTCTAGAATGAGTAATTTAAAGGGATAATTCACCCAAAATCCTGTCAACAACTTGGGGGTGAGTAAATGATGACCGAATTTTCATTCATGAGTGAACTATCCCTTTTTTATGAGCTGTGCTAACATTAACAGTCACAATTACACCATCTGATCTCTGAGATCCATATTTATTGTGAACCTGACAGTAGAAACGTCCACTCTGTAGTGCACTGAATCCCCAAATCCAACTGGGGTCAGTGCTTCAATCAGTCAATCAATCTTTATTTATAAAGCACATTTAAAAACAGCTGATGCTGACCAAAGTGCTGTACATGTCACAAAACATAAAAATAACATAAACAAAATATTCATAAAAAAGCTAAGGAAAGGCTAAGGAAAAAATAAATGTTTTCAAGGATGACTTGAATGTGGCAACAGAAGGGGTTAGCCTAATATATAAAGGTAGGCTATTCCATAATTTGGGTCCCACAACTGCAAAGGCCCGATCACCTTGTTTTTTAAGTCGAGTTCGTGGTACAACAAGTAAGCACTGGTCACATGACCTTAAGGTTCTTGACGGGGAGTGGCGAGAAAGTAAACTGGTCAAGTACTCAGGGGCCAGATTATTAAGAGGTTTATAAACATAAAGTAAGATTTTAAAATCGACTCTAAATTTGATAGGAAGCCAGTGTAAGGCTGATAAGATGGGAGTAACAGACTCATGCTTGCGCGTCTTAGTGAGAAGTCTAGCTGCTGAATTTTGAACCAGCTGTAATCGAGAAAGAGATGATTGGGAGACCCCATGATAAAGAGAATTACAGTAGTCCAAACGTGATATAACAACAGCATGGATCAATGTTTGAAAATCACCTTTAGATAAAAATGATTTCACTTTTGATAGCTGTCGGAGATGGAAAAAAATGGATTTTACCACAGCACTAATCTGTTTATCGAATTTTAGCAAATTCCTGGCACAAAGGGTTTCATAAGAGGAGAGCCACAATCAACATTAGCAACGCTGTTTTCTGTAGGTCCGAACAAGATTATTTCTGTTTTATTTTATTTAAGTTATATCCTTATATCCTGTTTTATTTTCATTTAAGTTATATCCTTGAAGGTTATATCCTCTTTAAACCAACTAATTTCTGCAAGAGGGTTTGAATCACTGCTGCAGCTCAGAGTCATTGAATCTCCCACCCAAATCTGACCGGGGGTTTGTTTCCCATACAACAGCGTAATTCAGTGCTTAACTAGTACGATACATCATTGAATACATCGATACATTGATACATCATAGCTAGTCATGACTGTTTCCCGAAATCATATTGTGGCAAATTTATTGTTCAATCACATTGGTGAATAATGTCATGAGGTGGTGGAGTAATAACTTATTTTACTGAATCAGTTTGAGATCGAATTAATGCTCGATTTTTTGCTATAAATACGGACATGGCATATGAGGACTGTTACGTCCCAGAGTGTTTTGGTGTGTAACTGTCATATCCCTGTGTGTGTGTCCTGTGCTGTGTTGTGCCCTGTTTCTCTCCCTCACTCTCGTACTCAGGTTAATTGCCACCAGCTGCAACTCGTTGTGAGCATGCCTGAGTCTGAGCAGAGCTGTATATATGGTGCATTCTGAAGATCCTGCGCTGAGGAACACTTCTCCCCAGCCTCAGAGTGGAAACTGTTTGCCTGAGTGTACTGTGTGTGACTGAGGGTTAACAGTTTTGAGTTAGGTGTGGGCCTATACTTTTTCTGTGTGCTAGCATCATTCTTTAGCCTGCTTTCGGGTTAATCCATGTGTGGGTAACTAGAAGGTATTGTATCATTTAACTCAATCATTATTGGGTTATCTGGGAATCGTAGGGAGAGAGTGCCTTTTTTTTTTGTGTACAATTGTTTTCTCCTGTTTATTGTTTAAAGAGGGAGCTCAGGGAAGTTTGTGTTGTTGTTTTTTCATCTTTGTTTTTGAGTAGGGTAAGTAGATTCTCTAAACCTTAGTTAGCTCCAGTTTTGTTTGTTGTTTTAGGTATACTCTCTCCTGAGAATTTATTCCCTCATGTTCTCCTTCTGGCAAGCTCTTTTTGGTATAAGGAAATAAACATTTAGACTTTCCCTTAAAGTGGTGTTGTGTTTTCCCTCTGAGACTGAGGGCTGAAGTGTGTCCTCCACGTTTTCTTTTTTTTTTCATCCTTGCGTTACCTTTTCTAATAAGTTATCTTATTTTCTTTTGTTGCCTTCCCTTCTAACTCCTAGACTAGAAGGGGAACGTAACAATTGGGGGCTCGTCCGTTCCCGTTACTAATAACGAGACACTCATATTCGCCGGTAAGTCTACTTTTTCTAAACTGTTTGGCAGTTTGTTTGTTTTTTTTTGTTGTGGTAGAGGGAACTGTGGTATTAAGATGGAGTTTGATTTAGTTGCATTCACTCTCTCTCCTACCACAGAGGTCTTTGAGCGTTGTAGGAAAAAGGATTTATTGTTGATTGCTAACTTTTTCAATATTACTGTTCCTGCAGACGCAGTAAAACATGTTATCAAGCAAGTGCTTCGTGAAAAACTTGAAGAGATGGGAATTTTGCCAGAATCCTCTGCCAGGGAGGAGGTTTCGCCTGACGTAGCAGAGCGAGCGGTGTCAGATGATGGCCCTCCTAGTGTCCCTGTGGTAGAGCCTTCTGGTGACCCATTGTTAGCGTTTAAGATGAAAGAGCTTGATTACATGATTAAGAAACAAGAACATCAGACAATGCTCGTTAAACTGCGTGTTATAGAGGCAGAAACTGATCGTGATATTCGATTGCGTCAGTTGGAACGTAAGGTACCCGAACCGAAAGGTAAACCTGTACCTTTGCCTCGTTCACGAAGTATTTCTGCTAGCTCTCCGTCGTATACCCATTCTGCGACACCTCAAGATTCGCATGAGGCTGAAGCCAATGCAAATTTTGATGTTAGCAGGTATCTGAAACTTGTTCCACCATTTAGGGAAAGCGAAGTGGATGCTTATTTTGTTACATTCGAGCGCATAGCCTTGAAGTTGCGTTGGCCTAAAGATGTGTGGGCATTGTTATTACAGTGCAGCCTTTCTGGGAAAGCCCAGGAAGTTTCTTCCGCTTTGCCGCTAGAACAATCACTTGATTATGACATTGTGAAGGCTGCGGTACTTAGAGCGTATGAATTAGTACCGGAGGCGTACAGACAAAAGTTCCGCTCACATGCCAAAACTGCCAAACAGACTTACGTTGAGTTCGCCCGAGAAAAGCGCACTCTGTTTGAGAAGTGGTGTCTTTCTAATCGGATCACTACTTTTGAACAACTTCAGGAGCTGATTTTACTTGAGGAGTTCAAGAGTAGTGTACCTGAGAATGTGGTAATTCACTTAAACGAACAGAAGGTGACTTCTATCGTTGACGCGGCCGTTTTAGCGGATGAATTTACGTTAACGCACCGGAACGTATTCGTTACACCACGACGTAATGCAATGTTCTCGACTAGCATTAATACGGACCAGGATGTGAGATCTGTCTTGCCACACACTAAACCTAGCACACAACTAAATTCGCCCCATAAAAAGAATGTCAAGAGGGCTTGCTTTTTCTGCCTGGACCCAAATCACATAATTTCTGAGTGCCGGGCTTGGAAACAGAAAACTACTGCTTCACATCCTAAAAGTGCAGCGTTGGTGCACACTGGCGGTAATACTAATTGTGGTACAGAGACTGTTACGAGTGCGTATCAGCCGTTTTTACTGGATGGTGCAGTGTCTAATTCACCTGACGCAGTGGGTAAGCCGGTGAAGATTTTAAGAGACACTGGATCAGTCCAGTCGCTTATTTGTGAAAAATCGTTACCAGCTTCAAGCGTATACTCTGGCTCCAATATCCTAGTGCGAGGGATTGGCATGGGCTGTCTTAGTTTGCCATTACATGACTTGTATCTCACGTCAGATTTGGTCACAGGCCCTGCTACACTTGGAGTTTGCTCACATCTACCAGTTGATGGGGTAGATGTTATCCTAGGGAATGATCTTGCGGGTGGAGATGTTTTTCCTAGACCACTGGTAATTAGTGAACCGGCTCAAAATGATAATTCGTCGCTTGCGGAAAATTTTCCTGCTGTCTTTCCTTCATGCGCAGTCACGCGGGCCCAAAGTAGAAGGCTGGGAGATGTACTTGATCTCTCTGAGAGTTTCTTAGTTGACTCAAATAAGCATGACGTAACTCCAGAGAAGGCTGAAGTTACAGGAACCTGCGAAGTGGCTTTTGTACCTGAACTAAAGCCTATTTTAGAAGTGGGCAGGGAACAATTGGCTATTGCTCAGAGAACAGACCCCTCTTTAGCAACCCTTATTGGGACTGTTGCAAATTTCAAAAGAGAACCTCATGATAAAGTAAGGTATTTTTGGGAAGGGGAAGTTTTAATGCGGAGGTGGAGACCCCTTGCTCGTTCTTCCCTTAATGAAATTCAGCAAATCGTTCTGCCTCAACAGTATAGGGAGCCTGTACTGAAAATCGCTCATGAACATGTACTTTCAGGACACTTGGGAGTTACCAAGACGTTCAAACGAGTGTCCCGCTACTTTTTCTGGCCAGGGCTGAAGTCTGCTGTGTCTAAGTTCTGCCGCTTGTGTGCTGCTTGTCAAATAGCTGGAAAACCGAACCAAAAACTTCCTATTGCTCCGTTGCGGCCTATCCCTGTTATGCACGAACCCTTTGAGCGCCTGTTGTTGGACTGCGTGGGCCCTTTGCCTAAATCAAAATCTGGTCACGAATACATTCTGTCCATAATGTGTACTTCTACACGTTTCCCGGAAGCGATTCCTCTGCGCTCTATAAAAGCCCACATCATTGTCCGTGAACTGATCAAGTTTTGTACTGTTTTTGGATTGCCAAAGGTCATACAAACTGACCAGGGTACAAATTTTACTTCAAAACTGTTCACACAGACTCTAACTCAGTTTGGAATTAGACATGAACTGTCGAGTGCATACCACGCACAATCGCAAGGTGCTGTGGAAAGGTTCCATCAAACACTCAAGATGATGTTACGTACTTACTGTCTTGCTAGTGGTAAAGACTGGGCAGAGAGTTTACCATTCTTGATGTTTGCCGTCAGGGAAGCAGAGCAAGAATCCCTTGGGTTCAGTCCCGCAGATCTTGTCTTTGGTCACACGGTGCGGGGCCCGCTTAAAGTGTTGAGTGAACAACTGCTAGCTAAAGATGCAATGCCTATAACTGTCCTTGATTATGTAAGTTCATTTCGAGAACGGTTGCACAGAGCTCGTGATCTGGCTAGGGAACATTTGGTTACAACCCAGTCTAAAATGAAAGAACGCTACGACAAAAGAAGCGTTTCTCGTAGTTTTCAGCCGAACGACGAAGTTCTTGTACTTCTTCCGGAACCTGGTTCAGCCCTCCATGCTAGGTTTACAGGTCCCTACTCTGTGAGGGAGAAACTCAGTGAAACAGACTATGTTGTCAGCACCCCAGATAGGCGGCGTAAAACTAGAGTGTGCCACCTTAACATGCTTAAAAGGTTTATGCGTGACTCTCAGTCTGAACCCCCATGTAACCCTGTGACTGTGCCTTTACCAGTTGCTGTAGCCTTGCAAGTTACTGAACAAGATGGTAAGAGACTACAAAATTCTGCTGTGTTGAAAGATCTGCCTTCTTTTTCTCTCACATCTAGAACCTGTTGAGTCTGATCAGATTATCCAGCTAATGCATCGGTACTCACCCCTATTTTCTGATGTGCCAGGGAGAACCACTGTTCTTGAGCATGACATCAATGTAGGCTCCGCTAAACCAATCAAGCAGCACTCCTACAGAGTTAACCCAAGTAAGCGTCACATAATGAAAACCGAAGTCGAATACATGTTACAGCACGGCCTGGCTCAGCATAGTCAGAGCCCATGGAGCTCACCGTGTCTATTGGTTCCAAAAGCAGATGGCACATACCGGTTTTGTACTGACTTTCGTAAAGTGAACGCAGTAACGAAGCCTGACTCTTTTCCACTCCCCCGTATGGAGGATTGCGTAGATCGGGTGGGATCAGCCAAGTTTGTTACAAAACTTGACTTATTAAAGGGTTACTGGCAGGTGCCTCTCACTTCCCGTGCTGCAGAAGTTTCTGCATTCGTTACGCCAGATTACTTCCTGGAATACTCTGTCCTCGCCTTCGGAATGAGAAATGCACCAGCCACTTTTCAGAGGCTGATGCATATTGTGTTGGGTGATGTACCTAATTGTGACGCTTACCTTGACGATATCATAGTCTATACTGAGTCATGGGAAGACCACATTAAAACCTTGGAGAGAGTCTTTGAAAGGTTAAAACTTGCATCGCTAACCCTAAACCTGTCTAAGTGTGAGATAGGTAAGGCTACGGTAACCTACCTAGGGAAAAAGGTAGGCCATGGCTGGGTGAAGCCTGTGGAAGCTATTCTTAAGTTTCCTAAACCTAACAACAAGCGTGAGCTTCGCCGGTTTCTGGGAATGTCAGGCTACTATAGAGGTTTTTGCAGAAACTTCTCTGCTGTAGTTGCTCCTCTCACAGACCTCCTTAGCACAACGAGAGTGTTTAGCAGCTTCAAATGCTCGATCACAGTCACGGCTCCAACTAAAGACCTGCTGAGCAATGCCCCTGTGTTAGCTGCACCTAACTTCAATTTGTCGTTCAAGCTACAGGTAGATGCAAGCCACTTCGGTGCGGGAGCTGTCCTTATTCAAGAGGATGCTCAAGGCATTGAACACCCTGTGTCGTATTTCTCCCGCAAGTTCTCAAAGAGCCAGTTATCATATAGCACAATTGAAAAGGAAGCATTGGCTTTATTGTGGGCTGTACAACATTTTGAGGTGTACCTTGGGAGTAGTGCTCTACCTGTGATTGTGTATACAGACCATAATCCTTTAACTTTTCTGTCCAACATGTCTTCCTCTAACCAGCGTTTGCTGCGCTGGGCTCTCAAGCTTCAGGATTTCAATCTCCAGATCCAGCACATCAAAGGCAAAGACAACATTGTGGCGGATGCTCTGTCCAGATCTGTTGAGATGACAACCTAGGTGCTGTGCATGTTGGGGTGGTGATACAGAAACCTTATTGAACCCTGGTCTGTAATCTTAGTGGTGGGGGTGTTACGTCCCAGAGTGTTTTGGTGTGTAACTGTCATATCCCTGTGTGTGTGTCCTGTGCTGTGTTGTGCCCTGTTTCTCTCCCTCACTCTCATACTCAGGTTAATTGCCACCAGCTGCAACTCGTTGTGAGCATGCCTGAGTCTGAGCAGAGCTGTATATATGGTGCATTCTGAAGATCCTGCGCTGAGGAACACTTCTCCCCAGCCTCAGAGTGGAAACTGAAATTGTTTGCCTGAGTGTACTGTGTGTGACTGAGGGTTAACAGTTTTGAGTTAGGTGTGGGCCTATACTTTTTCTGTGTGCTAGCATCATTCTTTAGCCTGCTTTCGGGTTAATCCATGTGTGGGTAACTAGAAGGTATTGTATCATTTAACTCAATCATTATTGGGTTATCTGGGAATCGTAGGGAGAGAGTGCCTTTTTTTTTTTGTGTACAATTGTTTTCTCCTGTTTATTGTTTAAAGAGGGAGCTCAGGGAAGTTTGTGTTGTTGTTTTTTCATCTTTGTTTTTGAGTAGGGTAAGTAGATTCTCTAAACCTTAGTTAGCTCCAGTTTTGTTTGTTGTTTTAGGTATACTCTCTCCTGAGAATTTATTCCCTCATGTTCTCCTTCTGGCAAGCTCTTTTTGGTATAAGGAAATAAACATTTAGACTTTCCCTTAAAGTGGTGTTGTGTTTTCCCTCTGAGACTGAGGCTGAAGTGTGTCCTCCACGTTTTCTTTTTTTTTTCATCCTTGCGTTACCTTTTCTAATAAGTTATCTTATTTTCTTTTGTTGCCTTCCCTTCTAACTCCTAGACTAGAAGGGGAACGTAACAGGACTAATTCTCATTTTTCTCAGTTATTTTGCTTTATATCCTGATTCAATCATAGGCTCATTCTTACATACTAGAACACACACACACACACTGTAAAATCTAATTAATTAGACTTACTTAGAAAAGGCATGCAAACCGATTGCCTTAAAATAAGTAAAATGAAATAGGAATAGTATGTTGTATTGACAAAAGCTTAATTAGTATAGTTCACTTACACAAGAGTTCTAATAACTAAAACAGAATCAAAGAACGAGAGCTGTCCTTCCAACCATGCAACTTTGCAATGCTGTTTGCAAATGTTCATTGTAACTATGGTTTCGGGAAAACAGACTCATTGAACTATGCTGATAATGATAGAGTTGGCTAACAGTGTTTTTGGGAAACAGACCCCGGACTGACCAATGGACACTGAGACATTCATGGGAGGGTCTAAAAATGATTACCAAACTTATTGTGGCAAAGATCAGGAGCATTTTTGTGCTTCTACTACTTACTGAAATCATAACAGACATACTGGAATGTTCTACAGTGTGTTATGTGTTTATATTAAACTCACACGTGATTTTTAAAGTCACAGCATCAGAGTATTTCTCTCCATGTTCATTGATGGATCTGCACTTGTATTCTCCACTGTCATCAGAGCTGATCTTTGAGATGTTGAAGTTTCTTCCAGATCCTACAAACGTTCCTCCTTTAAACCAGCTGATTTCTGCAGGAGGGTTTGAATCACTGCTGCAGATCAGAGTCACTGAATCTCCCGCCAATATCTCACAACTTTTGCTCACCCCTGCAAATGTGTACTGTGGAGGATCTAGAAGAAAATGTATGTTATGATAGGCTTTGCTTTGCTAATTATAATGACAGCTGTATTCCCTCAGGTTTGATAAGCTGTACATTTAATTTGAATCAATGCATCAGCACTTGTGTAAAGATCGACATGTCGCACAAGTCTAACCATGGTAGTACATTTTCCTCATTCAGCTTCCTTTTCTTCCCTCTCTTCCGCATCCAACATGTGTTTCCAATATATTCCTGTCTCTCAACAACAACACTAACACACACACATATGACGACACAACCCTGTAATCTTGTGCCCTAACTCTACCTCTTAAAATGCACCTCTTTGTTTTTCTGTGGCCCTCTGGATTACCAGTCAACTTTTAACAAAGGTGAGTTCTTTCCAGGCTTTGCTACTCATTCAGTTGTTATCTTTGGCTTGACTGAGACCAGGATTAGACCTGAGGACACGGCAACCCCTGCTACTCTCTCTAACAACTTTTCTTTCTGTATCCAGCTACAAAAAAAAAAAAAAAAACTCTACGCTTTCACTATGCCTTAATCTATGCTCCCATTATTCTTTAATCTCTCCCTGTATATTGAATGATTACTGAAATAATTACTGGCACAATTTAATTACTGACATAATAACTATATATATATATATATATATATATATGTATATGTATATGTATATATATATATATATATATGTATATATACACACACACAAACACACACACACACACGCAACCCCAATTCCTTAAATGTTGGAAGTTTTTTTAAATTTGAATATAATGAAAACTAAAAGACTTTCAAATCACAAGAGCCAATATTTTAGTCACAATATAACTTAGATAACATAACAAATGTTTAAAATGAGATATTTTACAATTTTATGCATAAAATGAGCTCATCTCAAATTTGATGCCTGCTACAGGTCTCAAAATAGTTGGCACAGGAGAAACAAATGGCAGAAAAAGCAAGAAATTTTGAAAAGATTCAGCTGGGAGAACATCTAGCAACTAATTAAGTCAACTGATATCAGGTCTGTAATATGATTAGCTATAAAAGGGATGTCTTAGAGAGGCTCTCAAATCTGTGAAAGAGATCGTAAAAAGATTGTGGAAAACAATGTTACTTAATGTCAAATTGCAAAGGCATTGCAAATCTCATCATCTACAGTGCATAACATCATCAAAAGATTCAGAGAAACTGGAGAAATCTCTGTGCATAAGGGACAAGGCCAAAGACCTTTATTGGATCTTCGGGCCCTCAGACGACACTGCATCACTCGTCGCCATGATTGTGTCAATGAAATTACTAAATGGGCCCAGGAATACTTCCAGAAACCACTGTCGGTAAACAGAATCCGCCGTGCCATCTGCAGATGCCAACTAAAGCTCTATCATCCAAAAAGGAAGCCATATGAGAACATGGTCCAGAAGCCCCGTCTTGTCCTGTGGACCAAGGCTCATTTAAAATGGACTGTTTCAAAGTGGAAAAGTGTTCTATGATCAGACGAGTCCAAATTTAACATTCTTGTTGGAAATCAGACACCATGTCCTCCGGTCTAAAGAGTAGGGAGACCTTCCAGTGTGTTATCAGCATTCAGTTAAAAAGGCTGGAATCTCTGATGGTATGGGGGTGCATAAGTACATACGGTATGGGCAGCTTGCATGTTTTGGAAGGCACTATGAATGCTGAAAGGTATAGAAAGTTTTTAGAGCAACATAAGCTCCCCTCCAGATGACGTCTATTTCAGGGAAGGCCTTGTGTATTTCAGCAGGACAGTGCAAAACCACATACTGCAGCTATTACAACAGCATGGCTTAAACAAAAAATATGTCAAAGGTGACCAAAAACTCTTCAGCAGCTGGGCAAGAATGGGACCAAATTCCAATGCCAAAAATCAAGAAACTCATAACCTTGATGCCCAGACGTCTTCACACTGTTTTTAAAAGAAGAGGAGATGTTCCACCATGGTAAACATGCCCCCGTCCCAACTATTTTGAGACCTGTAGCAGGCATCAAATTTGAAATGAGCTAATTTTGTGATTAAAATTGTAAAATTTCTCAGTTTAAACATTTGTTATGTTATCTATGTTCTATTGTGTATAAAATATTGGCTCATGTGATTTGAAAGTCTTTTAGTTTTCATTTTATCCCAACTTTTCCAGAATTCGGGTTGTATATACTACTGTATATGTAATTAAAATATGACTGAATTCATACTCACACATGACATTGAGATAAACAGCGGGAGAGATGTAATTGTCTTCAGGTACAGCACAGCTATATCTGACTGCATCCTCTCTTCTGACTGACTGCAGCAGGAGTTCATTGTTTCTGTCTCTTCTCTCAGTTAATGGCTGTGAGTTTCTGTACCAGATGAATGTTGCTCTGTCAGTCAGAGTGCAGCTGCTTTTACATGTCAGATGGACTGAATCTCCCTCTGTCACTCTCTCAGGAGACTCCACCTGAAGATCTGAACACAACACACACATTATATCTAGTGCTGCTGTCATACACTGATTATTATTCAACATAATGCACAGAAGAAGAGAGAAACTTATGAAAGTCACCTGTGACATTAAGAGTCACTCCTGGTTTACCAATCCATTTTCCTCCAGGTTTATCAGTGGTGAATCTGAAATAGTACATGTGTGAATCCTTCAGTGTCACATGACTCAGTCTGATGGTGCAGTTCTGCTGTTTATCTCCCAGATACTGAAGCCTCTGACTGTATTCAGGGTCCTCAGACAGATCTGGAGGATCTACACCCTCTTGTAAAGGGCCTTTAGTCCAGTACACTTTCTCGATCTGATGTTCAGTAGGGTACGTATACGTGCAGCTCATTATCACTGATGAGTTCTTTAGTGCACAGATGTGTGAATGACTGTAACTCACACCCCAATCAGCACTAGAAACCCCTGAAACACAGAATTCATACGGAGCACATTAGGTTCAGCTTGTGCATCAATAATGCTGGAAAAAGATCTGTATGCAAAACAGGCACATGCAGAGGGGAGGGCTTTGGAGACTTGAGCCACTGTTCTTTTTAAAAATATATCAAAAGTGCCCCTCTCAAATAAATATCAATGATAATATTGAGGTCAATAAAACAAATTCGCATTTGAATTATAATTAACATGACAACGTGTACAAAACCAACAAATTGCTCAAAAGTCAGAAAATTGCTGTTTATTTTTACGTATTTGTCGTTCTCAGGGTGTTGTTGCCATAACACATGGGTTGCATGTGTCTTGCTTCGGACTTGACTGACTGGCATTCCCATGGAAGCATGTGTCCACCACTGAATAAAAAATTTAAAAAGTAATTGCGATTTTTTTTTTTTTTTTAACTCCCAATTCTTTTCTTTTTATAACTTAATTGTGAGTTTATATCTCACAATTCTGAGAAAAGAAGTCAGAACTGTGAGATATAAACTCACAATATTGAGAGAAAAAATGCAGAATTACGAGTTTATACATGCAATTCTGAGAAAAAAAGAATTGTGTCGGAATTATTTTTGTATTCAGAGGTGGAAACAAGCTTCCATACATTCCACAGTCTGTTTACAACAGCGGTCGGTAACCTATGCTCTCGAGCCATATATGGTCCTTTCAGTCAGTGCTTATGGCTCAATGGCAGGAAAAAATAAACAAAATTAAAAAAAAATTTCATTTTAGATAATTATGCAGCTATAGCATATATGCCCCTTTTTTACATTTCAGCCCCTGCCCCTGAGGAACTCTCTGCACATCCCTGATGCAAAATCGTTTGAGAGTTTCTAAAGTGTTCAAGCTACTCACCGTGAATCATGAGCAGAAAGATCAGAGGAACAGGAGGAGCCATTCTGACTGTCATCACCATAGCAACACCTACAACAAATGTACAGTGGCTGATTTTTATTGTATTGAAGTTAATGTATTAATCTCTTCTTGTTCTTTTCATAAGACAATAGTTAGTAAGCATAAATATTTGTAAATATTTGCTTGTTTCTCCTGTAATTCTTGCCATCAAATTACTACCATCAGGTTTTACTTTCCATCATACTGTGTAGTCGACTTAATTTCTGCCTTCACCATTCAATCAAGCCTAATGTTTTGGCTTTGACTGAAACATGGATCTCAGCAGACAACACTGCAAGTCCTTCAGCCGTCTCGACCAACTTCACTTTTTCCCAAACCTCTTGTGTCCAGCTGAGCAGGACAGGTCTAGCCATTTCCTAGTCCAGGAAAGACACTCCTCTCTTTTCTCATTACATTTCTTTTAAACATCATACTCTTTTAGTAACTAATCCTGATAATATTCATCTTCTCATCATCTACTGTACCATCTACCAAGCCTTTACTGGGCAACTTCCTGGAAACTTCATGTCACTCTCCCATCACCACCGTTACTCTTCTGTGGTTTGCCGTAACCTCCACTCTATCTCCCCTACATGCTTCACCTCTGTGGTTTCTGCATCCCTTCCTGCTGTTAACCTCTTCTTTTCTCTTGATGTCAAAAGCTGTGTTTTCCCTGTCAGGCCAAAATCTACCATGCTAGTGCATACCAGGGCCAGTTGTATTTTCACTGTCAATTCCGGGGCTTGACCGCGACTCATCAGGGCTTCCTCGAGACCAACGGCCAGAATTTTATTCAGGCCCACTAAATACCTTGGTCCAAACCAGGCTGATTGGGGAGTGGTCATGAACAAAGGTGGAGATTTACCTGAGTCAGGAGATTCTGATCACAATATGAGACAGAAATATATTTATATGCAATGCTAAAGGCTACTTACTCATGATGTAGCCCCAGTGTGAGTGTCACAGCAAGCCAAAAGTGTAACCTCACAGCACCCGCACTGTGTGCTCAAACTGTGAGCTTACATGCTGTAAAATTGAATTAGACTTGCTTAAAAAGCATGCCACACGATTGCCTTAAAAAGTGAAGTAAAGTGAAAAAGGAATAGCATGTTGTACTGACAAATCCTTAGTAAGTACAGCTGACTTAGACAAAAGTTATAGTACCTAAAAAATAACTGTAGAGTGTACATGATAATTTACTTTAAATAAAATGTAATTGTTATAAAGTTTCACAAGGTGTTTATGACATACATGTTAACCATAAAACTGCAAAATAAACTAGTTAATGATTTAATCAGAAATTAGTGATTTCTTACTGCATTAATAGGAAGAGAATTAAAAAACTTCAGCAATGGTGACAATTAATGAAATGCTTGTTTTGTGACTTTAGTAGCTTGTTTTGTGATGTTCAGAGTTGATCTGAATATTTTGTTGATTGTCACCACTGTTGAGGTTCATATGCTGACTCTTTGAGTCTACATGATCCTGTCTGAATAATTTCTGCATAAAGACTTAAAAACATTCAAAATAAAGCAGAATTTCTAAGGCTACTGTAGTATGAAATTATTAAATCTAAATAATGTCTTCAGAGATCAGACTCTGGGTGAGATCAGTGATCAGTTTTTCTTCTTCACACAGAAAAACATTAAAGTTAAGAAGTCAAGGGTCAAGAGCCCAACTAAAGCAAGTGCTTACCTTCATAACGGTGACTTCAAACTTTATTATTTTCAATAAAACAACACTAAGGCTTCCTGGAGGCTAAGTGAGGGCTGGATGACCAATGAGCAAATTCTCAGGGGCTCTGCGCTGGCAACCCTAAGTGTTTACACTCGCATGTAAATGTATGTCGATGTAAATAAGAGACTCATCATGCAGCGTAAACATCTACATTGATTATGATGGAATTTTGGGAGATCACAATGAACTGAGATGACAGCTTTTAAGTGATTTTAAATGCACACCGTTAACATCCTTTTTATCACTTTATGCTTATGATAACAAAGTTGAAAAACGTTATAGTTGACAACAAGTTAAGTTGGTCTAATTTAAATAATGGCTGCATCATGATGGGCTTATAATATATCACCGTAACATGTTAATTTAGAACCTCTTTACTGACAACACAAACACCGTGAGCCATTTTCCCTTGTTTTTAACTGCAATTAAACTTGGCTTGTGGGGGGTGTTAATGTAATCTCGCCACAACATAAAAAAGGGATGACACACCACCGTGCAATCAATACAAATTAATTTATTGATTTAACAAGCATAACAATAATCACAAATAACAAACAGAAGTCTAGGGAAAAATAAAGTATCAAAGGAAATAACAAAAACAACAATAACTAAATATTAAAGCTACAAGATATAAGAAATGTATCAATAAAGAAGAATAGAGAAAGATGTCACAAGAGATGCTCCTGGGAGAATGATCCCACCAAGAGTGCTGCTCAATAAACAACCCTGAGTCCTTATATAGTCTACACCCCTAATCATTATTAATTAATTAGAATCGACACAGAACACTCAGGGTCGTCACAGGCACCAACAGAGCCTGGGCCGACCCTGCTTTTAGGGCTGTCACTGGAAGTGCACTTCCTTACCTCAGTTGACTTTCCTTCATAAATCACAATGAGGCTCAAAACCACTGAAACCATCACAGCTTTCAAGAATCAAATGAAGACACACCTCTTCCACAATCACTTCCCCAAACCACCAACACCCTAAAACCAATCCCCTTGAGCACCCACACAAAAATCCTCTATTTTCCTTCTTCCCTTTTTCTCCTCCGCTCTAGCATATTTGCTAATCTACCCTTCATAAACATGTTGTCTATGTGATGAATTACTTTTTTGTCTGTTTTAGACACTGGTGTTTATTGAGGTTTAGCCAGACTCATTGCAACTGGTTGGTTCAACTACATTTGTAGCACACATGCTGTTAACTTTGGCCAGTGAAAATCAAGCACCATCTACAACAGGATTTAAGTGTGAAGGATTTAACCAATTAGCCTACTCCAAATATAGCCATAAAAAGAAGAGAATAAATAAAAATGAAATACATTTTTATCATGCTTGGCTTTCCTAAATTCCAAATTTAATTTTAAATGGTGGTTTATGCTAGTATCCAGGGGTGAAAAAGTTGGTTGACCAACATAGTCTTTCTGGTGAAACCAAAATTGTGTTTTTGGTTAAGCAAAAGTAAAATCCTGGTAGTGACACAAATATGACATATGCTGGTCTTTGCAGCATGTTTATATCCATTAAAAACACATCTAATCAGCAGATAAAGATTTTAAAAATTTTAACTACTACTATTTTTAACTTTATTTACTCACAGATCTGAAAAAAAAATCATGTAAAATATAAATTGACAACATGTATCCAAAAACTCAGAACAAATAGTACAGATTTATACCCAGTAAAGTTATCACTGTTATTGCTGATTTGAACGGATGTTACAATATGTTACAAACTTGGAAGGCAGAATTTACAAAATTATTTTGATCTAAGACAGTTTTGAAATAGGAGTTTGTAACATACAAAACATCTTGATGTTTTCACTTGCCTGTGACAACACGCCCCAATCTCCCCTACACTACACACACACACACACACACACACACACACACAAGATATCTGATGAGAATAATTTAGAATGATTAGTAAACCATGATCTTACCCGTTTCACCAGCAATCATGATCAGTTAACAAACTAGAAATGATCAGGGTTGGAACAATGTTGGGGTTTTCACACTATGAATGACACGTGATTAACACATTTTAAAAATGAAGATGTGAAACTTAACAGAATACAGCAGACGAGTTTAAACACGGCAAAATGATATCATCACAGATTAGACTAAAATGCAGAAGTTCAACTGAGAGAAACTTGACATCAATTCGCAGAGATGCTCAGTATGTTTGATGCATATTTAATCTTTTTCTGAGGAAACAAGTAAATGATTGATTGAAGCTGGTAATAAAATTAACAATAATAACTAATCAGAAATTAACAATGTGTCACAGCGAGCTAAAAGTGTAACCTCACTGTGCTCAAACTGTGAGCATGCAAACCGATGGCCTTAATAAATGAAGTAAAGTGAAATAGGAATAGTATGTTGTACTGACAAATGCTTAGTTATGGTTGACTTACACATGAGTTCTATTATCTAAAGAACTGTAGAGTGTACTTGATCATTTACTATACATTTGCCCTGTCCAAATACCCCCACTTGCAGTCTTTGCACTTGACCACATGTCTACTTACATGACGTATTTCCTGTCTTTGGCCCAAGTGGGTGTGAAGAAGTGCGCAAGTGTGTGTAGAACTTTTGATTACCCGATGGGACACACTTATAGTCTTGCAAAAAAATTCAAGTTTACAGAGATTTTTAAATTTTCATTCTGAATGTCTGCTCAATCACTATGTAACTAACAGAAGACACAATTTTAAAATTGTGGTGCTTCTAATTAAGTGATAAAAAGCAGTTGCAAATATTGTACAAAATACACACACGTATATGGAAATGTATTATGTAATATATCACATTATATTTTTGCAGTATATTCCCATTTATGCTTGTTCCGCAAGGGCAGATCTTGCCAGCTTCTCTTCGCTTTTCATATAGGGGGCGCTCTGGCGCGCTTCAGTCCGCCGGTAAAACCACTGAAGGAAGAGCGAAGGCTGCCGCGCTGAGACTGAGGTAATGTATTTTAGTCGCTTGTGATTGTTGATTTTCTGTCTTTGGCGTTTTAATGAGTTTAAGTTAAGCGTTTCCTCGCTGTTTATTCCCAAAAAATCTAATACTAAAATACTACTGTAAAAATACTACAGTAACCAGACATTTTACCACAGAAATAAAATAATGACATTTGTAGTAAAAACATAGTTTAATTTCCAATGCTGGACACTGTTAAAAGGACTCACAATATCATGTTTAATTTATAAAATATGCGTTTGTTAAACATAGCAACTAAGTGTTAGATAATGTCAACAAATAATGATAAAATAATGTCTGACATTCCTACTCATTAATGAAACTAAAAATAAACACATCTAAACATTCATTTGTATCTGATTAAGTGTTAGTATTTAGTATGTAATTAGTATGTTTTAATGTTCAGAGCAATGAAAAATACTATTTTTATTAACAGATCAGTTCAGAGTAGCTCTGCTTTCATTTTGAGTATGATCAGATCTTTATAAATGTGTCTTTTCGTGATGTGTTTGTGTTCAGATGTTGAGCATGAAAGTGCAGATGGACGTGATCTGCTGTAAATCAGTAGGAACTGATCTGTCCATGCTGGATATTGAGGATTTCATCAGTGAAATCTGTCAGCTGAAGAAAGAGGTGGCGTCACTGGAGGCAAAGCTGAGAGAAAGAGGAGACAAACCCAACAGAGAGGTTTGAGCGGCTCATTTCATCCTTCAGCTCAATCAAACCAAAGTTTTGTTAGCTTCTCACTTCTTACGCACATCTCAAATTAAACCAGCAGCTAAATATGCTAATCTAATCACCAATATAACCACTAGAGATAACTGCTGAGTGATGAGGCTAATATCAACAGGTTGTTGTTTATTTGTGTTTGTCAGGATCTGGAGAAGGTTTCAGTGTGTGTGACTGATGGGACAGAAGCTCAGGATTCAGTCTGGAGATCCAGAGACACACAGGACTCAGAGCTCAGCCTCACTTTACTGTGTTATACTGACGCTCAGGATCATGGATCCGCTGATCAAACCTCTGACTGTAACGCTGGAGAACAGCAGATGCTGCAGACGCCGCTGAAGATGTGCTCCGTCAAACTGGTGGACTGCAGGAACCTGATAGAGAGCAGAGGAGAAAAAACCACAGCAGAGGAACAACAACAGAGACACGAGGAGGATGGGATTGATGATTATAATGAGGAGGATGAGAATAATAGAAATGATGACGATAATGATTTTATTCCTTCGGGTATGTTTCTTCCAATCAAAAAGTAATTTTTTGATTGAATCACTTCCGTGGTAAAAATCATTAATTATTAACTTAGGGGCTAATTACATGACACCTTTTTAATGGCTTTTAATGCGTTTTATCTATACATAGGGAAAGGAAAGGGAAGGAGGCCTTCACACGGTATAGTTTTGTTGATACTTCATGGCTCTGTTATCTTCATGTATAGATGCAGGTCCTTCATCTCAACTGAAAACAGCCCAGAAGTGTGCAGGGCAACCACCCAGTAGAGCATTACAGTCTTGACCTTGAGGTCATGAACGCATGAACTAACTGTTCCGCATTTGTCATTGAGATCATATGTCGTAGTTTAGATATATTTTTAAGATGGAAGAATGCAGTTTTACAGATGCTAGTAACATGGCCTTCAAATGAAAGATTGGTATCAAAGAGCACACCCAGGTTCCTAACCGACGACGAAGACTTAACAGAGCAGCCATCAAGTGTTAGACAGTATTCTAGGTTATTACGTGAGGAAGTTTTTTGTCCAATAATTAGAATCTCTGTTTTTTCAGAATTTAGTAGTAGGAAATTACTGGTCATCCAGTTTTAATTTAGCGAAGTTTCGTCAGGGCGCGAAGAAATATAGAGCTGAGTATCATCAGCGTAACAGGGAAAACTAACGCCATGCTTCCTAATGATATCTCCCAAGGGTAGCATGTACAATCAATATGACATCTCATCGTTTACTACTACAGACTGATAACGGTCAGATAAGTATGATTTGAACCATGACAATGCAATTCCACTAATGCCAACATAGTTTTCGAGTCTATTTAAAAGAATATTGTGATCGATAGTGTCAAATGCAGCACTAAGATCCAGTAACACTAATAGAGAGATACAACCACGATCTGATGATAAGAGCAAATCATTAGTAACTCTAATGAGAGCAGTCCCAGTACTATGGTACAGTCTAAATCCTGACTGGAAATCCTCACAGATATTATTTCTTTCTAAAAAAGGAAAATAGTTGTGGTGAAAATAATAGCCAGCTTAAAAGTTTTTGGTACGTATCCTAACGACAAAGATGAATTAATGATATTAAGAAGAGGATCAATGACCTCTTGAAGCATCTCTTTCAATAGCTTTGACATTTTAATACCATTTTCTTTTCAGATGAGAATGGCAGTTCATCTACTGATGAAGAAACAGTCTCAACATCAAAAGATCAACTGAAGATCAAGAGTTTTTCCTGTACCACCTGTGGGAAAACATTGAGTTCACAGCGTAATTTAGCGAGACATGAGAGAACACACACAGAACAGAAATATTTCACCTGCAAGATATGCAACATCAGCTTTCCTACCTTAGAAGAGAGGAGACGTCATACAAAAGAGCACAACGTGAAGAAGGAGTTTCACTGTGAACAGTGCGGGAAGGATTTTTTCACCACACCTTCTAATATGAGAGTTCACACAAAGTCACACACTGGTGAAAAGCCTTTCCAATGCAGCGAATGTGACAAGAATTTCAGTACCAAAAGAAGTCTTACTGCTCACAAACGAATTCACACGGGTGAAAAGCCTTTCCACTGCAGCGAGTGTGACAAGAATTACACCACCAAAGGGAATCTTGATGCTCATATGAGAATCCACACGGGTGAAAAGCCATACAAGTGCCCTCACTGCGAGAAGAGCTTCAACCACAAACCCCATCTGAAGACCCATGTGCGTGTTCACACCAATGAGAGGCCGTAC
This sequence comes from Chanodichthys erythropterus, assembly GCF_024489055.1. NCBI lineage: Eukaryota > Metazoa > Chordata > Actinopteri > Cypriniformes > Xenocyprididae > Chanodichthys > Chanodichthys erythropterus. Next base: position 54,211,413 of record NC_090232.1, read on the forward strand.
CAGTGCAGTGAATGTGGGAAAACCTGTAAGGACTCAAGTTCTCTAAGATCACACCAAATAATACACTCTAAGGAGAAACCATATCAGTGTTCACACTGTGAGAAACGATTCCGTCACAAATGTAGTTTGATTCATCATGAGAGGACTCACACCGGAGAGAAACCGTTCCTGTGCTCCTACTGCGGGAAGAGCTTTTCTAATCCAGCTCATTTTACATTTCATCAAAGAGTTCACACTGGAGAAAGGCCGTATCACTGCAGCGTTTGTGGGAAGAGTTTCAGTAAATTTGATACCTTACAAAAGCACAAGAGGATTCATACAGGAGAAAGACCGTACAAGTGTTCTCGGTGTGACAAGACTTTCGCTCGATTAGACATCCTGAAGACTCATGAGCGAGTTCATACAGGAGAGAAACCTTACCGCTGCTCCATCTGCGGCGAGAGATTCACTTATTTAGGTAGTTTTTATACTCACCAGAAGAAACACACTAAAGAACAAACTGCTCCAGAATCATCATAGTGTCTTTTCATCAGTAAATCTGGATAAAAGACTCATCCTGAAACTGTACATTGAGATCTTTCTGCCAGTAGGGGGCAGTGTAGCATTGAGCTTTCATGTGATTTGGGAGAGTAGAGATGGATTGAACCAAACTGTAAATAAAATTGTGTTCGACTGAATAGAACAACGATTGTACCTTAAACGTGACAGATGAACTCGATCTATTAAAGGGAACCCCTGGTGTTAAGACTTGTATGGCTTAATATAACGTAAATTATGTATCTTACAGAAATATGTACCAAAAAGCTGCACAATGTGGCATCATATTTTATATTCCAAGGTTGTGTTGCGTTAAAAATAGCAATATAACAGTGTCAGTATCAGTGAGTGCAATCATTTGACATCACGCACAGTGCACCAAATTAAAATGGTGCCGCCCATTGTCCAAATCGGTCCAAATATGTCATGGGTTTTCTACTACATATTTCATTAAGAGACATAATTTTGTTATATTAAGCCATACAAGTCTTAACATTCAAAATAATATCTATGAGTGCATGCAATGCTGTTAAACGTGTTGAAAAGTGGCTTAGCCTAAGTATGATTGTAAGGCCTTTTTTCCATTGTTGGATGGTTTTCATTAGGGTGAGTTTTATTTCATCAAGAAAGAGGTTTTCCTTTCACACTATGTTATCAATTTTTAATTTCATGTGTTTTCCCAGAGCGTTTGTGCCACCATTCCAGGTGAGATATTTACCGCAAAAAAATTAATCATCTGGGTGTAATGCAGCATGTTTTTTTTATGTGTTTTTTTGTATAGGCTACATAATTTCTATTTAATGTAAAGATTTATTTGGCATTATCTCACGTGAAAACTAATTTCAGCCACGTGTACAGCTCTCTTTTTTTTTTGGTCAGTACCATCATAGCAATGACCTTTATTTTTCCTCAGTTCATAACGAGCTGAACTGATTCGGACACTAGAAATGCAATAAAATACGGTAAGGAAATAAAGTAATGGCGCAGTAAACATGACAAATCAAGTACAAAAAATAATAACAGTTAAAACTTACATCGATCATCATTTGAACATTTACCATAAAAAACAAGCATAGTCTGTTAAAAAAAAAAACAGTCGGGTGTTAGCTTACGGTTTTGGCGGCATTTTCACGTTCGTAGCTGCGCCACTGAAATTCAGCTTATTTTTGATCGCGGAACGACGGAGAAAGTAGACACTACTGACTTGCAGGTGTTACAGGATCCTGTAGGGGGCGCTCTGACGCTCTTCAGTCCGCCGGTAAACCGCTGAAGAAAACGAAGGCTGCCGCTGAGGAGGTATGTTTTGTATTTTTAAACTGTTTGTGTGAATGTTGATTTTCTGTTTTAGTGTTTTAATGAGATTCTTCTTTTTATCCTTAAACATGATGAAACACTTTTAAAGAAGCTTTTCGCTTTTTATTCGTAAAGAAATGTGGTTACGGTTGTAAAATCATGGTTAATTAGAATTAACCATGATTTTACCACAGTAACTACATTTGTAATAGTATCACATTTATCATTGCTTATTACAACATCTACGTTTTAATTGTGATATCTGTTATAAAGCAGTTAACACGTTTAATTTTAAATGCTGGACACTTAAAGGAAGCTTAGAAACAATATCACAGCAATGTTACTGAAATCTTTATTAAATCCAGCAGCTAAATTTAACTGTTAGATAATTATCCCGTATTATAATATTTTTACAATCATGAAACTAAACATAAACAAGTTATGTCAAATTAATATATATGAATATTCTCTGAAATTACAATCTCTCCTTGTGTAGTTCTGTTATCCTTCATAATTCTAAACAATCATTTTGAGTTTGATAAGTGTCAGTCAATTATAAATGTGTCTTTTAGTAATGATGATGTGTTTGTGTTCAGATGTTGACCATGAAAGCCCAAATGGATGTGATCTGTAAATCAGTAGGAACTGATCTGTCCATGCTGGATATTGAGGATTTCATCAGTGAAATCTGTCAGCTGAAGAAAGAGGTGGCGTCACTGGAGGCAAAGCTGAGAGAAAGAGGAGACAAACCCAACAGAGAGGTTTGAGCGGCTCATTTCATCCTTCAGCTCAATCAAACCAAAGTTTTGTTAGCTTCTCACTTCTTACGCACATCTCAAATTAAACCATCAGAAAAATATGCTAATCTAATCACCAATATAACCACTAGAGATAACTGCTGAGTGATGAGGCTAATATCAACAGGTTGTTGTTTATTTGTGTTTGTCAGGATCTGGAGAAGGTTTCAGTGTGTGTGACTGATGGGACAGAAGCTCAGGATTCAGTCTGGAGATCCAGAGACACACAGGACTCAGAGCTCAGCCTCACTTTACTGTGTTATACTGACGCTCAGGATCATGGATCCGCTGATCAAACCTCTGACTGTAACGCTGGAGAACAGCAGATGCTGCAGACGCCGCTGAAGATGTGCTCCGTCAAACTGGTGGACTGCAGGAACCTGATAGAGAGCAGAGGAGAAAAAAACACAGCAGAGGAACAACAACAGAGACACGTGGAGGAGGAGAAGAATTTTAATAAGGATGATGAAGGAAATGATGCTGAAGATGAAGAGAATGAGGAAGAGAAAAATAAAAATGATGATAATGATTTTATTCCTTCAGGTATGTTTCTTCCATTTATCATCTTTTGTTGTGGCAAATCATAATAAGAATCTTGGTTAAAATTTAGTTGTGTTCCTAAGTCAGCAGGTGCAGACATTATTTACTGTGAACCAACATGTTATAAACACTGTATCACAGAGATGAATTGATGTATTGGCCAACAAACGGTGGGGAAAAACGTGACCGCAACTCATACTGTGTGTGAAGAAAATCTCTCGTGTTGAATTTATTTAACAGTTAGCCACGTTAAAGCAGGCTCTATTTGACCCTATGAATCGCCTGTAGTTCAAGCCAGGGTTGCCAGGTCTGTCTTTTTTATTTTCGCTACATCAAACATTATTCTATAAGATATTTGTGCTTTGTTACTCTTGATAAGAAATAAAGTCTCCGTTTTCTAATTCTGTCCATTTTATCATGAAATTCAAATAAATGGCATTTTGCCGCTCTTAAATGTGACGTGACCTATTGCTTTAGCGCCTTAGATCATGCGGCAGTGCAGAGTGCAAGTCTTTTCTTCCACATTAATAAACGTAATATCTCGAAAAACATGCATGAAAGGTATGTTGAAAGATACAGTAGCCTACAACTCACTGGAATATATCATGTCTCATGTAATCACTTAATCTGTGTTTAAACCATGGAAGGACATCAATGAAGCAGCTTGTGAACAATATGTCACACAAAGTGTCACATTTACATCAGGAATGTTTTCCAATGTTCACAAAAAATAAAAAAAAAACCTAGAGAGGAGCTTATTTACTGTTAATTATATGTTTGAATACATTTGCCATGAAGACAATTAAGTCTAAAAATTTAGTATCGGTATCATCAGCAGCATCACAGTTTCAAATTCGTTTTGATTCATTTCTAAGCTCTGGAAGTTATAAACAAATATAGATAGATATTATAGAATTTCTATATGATAAGTTGAAGATTCATTAAATCTATTTCCTTATTTTAAAGTTTGTTAATTTTAAGTAAGACATTTTAATACCTTTTTTTTTTTCTTTCAGATGAGAATGGCAGATCATATTCTGATGAAGAAACAACCCCAAAATCAAAAGACCAGCTGAAGGTCAAGAGATTTTCCTGCTCCACCTGTAGGAAAACATTGAGCTCAGAGATTAATTTAGCGAGACATGAGAGAACACACACAGAACAGAAAGATTTCACCTGCTGGATATGTGAAATCAGCTTTCCTACCTTAGAAGAGAGGAGACTTCATACAAAAGAGCACAAGATGAAGAAGGAGTTTCACTGTGAACAGTGCGGGAAGGATTTTTTCACCACTCTTTTTAATATGAGAGTTCACACAAAGTCACACACTGGTGAAAAGCCTTTCCAATGCAGCGAATGTGATAAGAATTTCAGCATCAAAAGCAGTCTTACTGTTCACAAGCGAATTCACACGGGTGAAAAGCCTTTCCACTGCAGCGAGTGTGACAAGTATTTCATCACTAAAGGGAATCTAAACTCTCATATGAGAAGCCACACGGGTGAAAAGCGACACAAGTGCCCTTACTGCGAGAAGAGTTACAACCACAAACCCCATCTGAAGACCCATGTGCGTGTTCACACCAATGAGAGGCCGTACCAGTGCAGCGAATGTGGGAAAACGTTTACAAACTCAACTTGTCTTAAGTCACATAAAAAAATACACTCTGAGGAGAAACCGTACCAGTGTTCACATTGTGATAAACGATTCCGTCACAAATCATATTTGATTTATCATGAGAGGATTCACACCGGAGAGAGACCGTACCTGTGCTCCTACTGTGGGAAGAGATTTTTTGATCCATCTCATCTTATACTTCATCAAAGAGTTCACACTGGAGAAAGACCGTATCACTGCAGCGTTTGTGGGAAGAGTTTCAGGAAATGTGGTACCTTGCAAAATCACAAGAGGATTCATACAGGAGAAAGACCGTACAAGTGTTCTCAGTGTGACAAGACTTTTGCTCGATTAGACATCCTAAAGACTCATGAGCGAGTTCATACAGGAGAGAAACCTTACCGCTGCTCCATCTGCGGCGAGAGATTTGCTTATTTAGGGGGTTTTCAGACCCACCAGAAGAAACACGCTAAAGAACAAACTGATCCAGAATCATCATAGTGTTTTTTCATCAGTAAATCTGGATAAAAGACTCATCCTGAAACTGTACATTGAGCTCTTTCTGCCAGTAGGGGGCAGTGACGCATTGAGCTTTCATGTGGATTGGGAGAGTAGATGGATTGAGCCACACTCTGTAAATTAAGTTCTGTTCGAAAGAATAGAACAATGATTGTGTCCTAAAATTGACAGATTTAAGTCTACCTATTATAAGCCTCAAAATAGTATCTGAGTGCTTGCAACACTGTTAAACGTGTTGAAAAGTGGTTTAAATTATGATTGTAGGACTTTTTTCCATTGTTGGATTGTTTTCATTGGGATGAGTTTTATTTAATTAAGAAAGAGATTTTCCTTTCACACTATGTTATTCATTTTCAATTTCATGTGTTTTCCCAGAGCATTTGTGCCCCACTTTGTAAGGTGCAAAAAAAATAATCATCTGGGTGAAAATACAGCGTGTTTTTTGTAGCAGCTACATAACTTCACTTTAATGTGCAGATTTATTTGGCATATTATCTCACGTGAAAACAAATTTCAGCCACAGCTCTATTTTGTCTTTTTCTTTTTGGTAAACAGTACCATCATAGCAAGAAATGGCCGTTATTTTTCCTCAGTTCATACCGAACTTAACTGATTCGGAAGCAGAAATGCAATAAAAAACGTACGATAACGTTATATCTATGTACAAATCAAGTACAAAAACAACAGCTAAAACGTACATTGTGCTCATCATTTAAACAGTTTAACGTTTACCATAAAAACTATTGCCTTTTAAGTTAACTAAAAAAAAAAAAAAACAACACAACAACAGGCGGATGTTAACGGTTTTTGGCGGCATTTTCACGTTCATAGCTGCGCAGCTGAAATTAATCTTATTTTTGATCGAGAAAACGATGGAGGAAGTTGCTGTAGAGTAGATACTACTGACTTGCAGGTGTTACAGGATCATGTAGGGGGCGCTCTGACGCTCTTCAGTCCGCCGGTAAAACCGCTGAAGAACAAAGGCTGGCGCGCTGAGACTGAGGTATGTTTCTTGTTGTTTTTTTTGTTTTTTTTTAGCTGTTTATGTGATTGTTGATTTTCTGTTTTTAGTGTTTTAATGAGCTTCTTATTTGCTTTTTATCCTTAAATAGTAAAATAATTAATCATGATTTCAACACAGTAACGTGAAAATAGTATAGACACGTTATCATTGCTTACTACAGCATCTGTGTTATAACTGATATTTGTAAGTTACAGTTAACACGTTCAATTTTAAATGCTGGACACTTAAAGGAAGCTTAGAAACGAATATCACAAGAATGTTTTGGCTAATTTCTGAAATATGTGTTTATTAAATACAGCAGCTGAATTTAAGTTTTAGATAATAATGTATTACAATGATATTCTTACAGTAATGAAACTAAACGTAAACATGCCTAAACACTGAAATTTATATTTATGAATATTCTCAGAAATAACAATCTGTTTTTCATAATTTTAAACAGTCATTTGAGTTTGTCAAGTGTCAAATACATCTTGTATTAATGATGATGTGTTTGTGTTAAGATGTTGAGCATGAAAGCGCAGATGGACGTGATCTGCTGTAAATCAGTAGGAACTGATCTGTCCATGCTGGATATTGAGGATTTCATCAGTGAAATCTGTCAGCTGAAGAAAGAGGTGGCGTCACTGGAGGCAAAGCTGAGAGAAAGAGGAGACAAACCCAACAGAGAGGTTTGAGCGGCTCATTTCATCCTTCAGCTCAATCAAACCAAAGTTTTGTTAGCTTCTCACTTCTTACGCACATCTCAAATTAAACCAGCAGCTAAATATGCTCATCTAATCACCAATATAACCACTAGAGATAACTGCTGAGTAATGAGGCTAATATCAACAGGTTGTTGTTTATTTGTGTTTGTCAGGATCTGGAGAAGGTTTCAGTTTGTGTGACTGATGGGACAGAAGCTCAGGATTCAGTCTGGAGATCCAGAGACACACAGGACTCAGAGCTCAGCCTCACTTTACTGTGTTATACTGACGCTCAGGATCATGGATCCGCTGATCAAACCTCTGACTGTAACGCTGGAGAACAGCAGATGCTGCAGACACCGCTGAAGATGTGCTCCGTCAAACTGGTGGACTGCAGGAACCTGATAGAGAGCAGAGGAGAAAAAAACACAGCAGAGGAACAACAACAGAGACACAAGGAGGATCAGATGAAGGTTGATGATGATCAGATTAAGCATGAGGATGAAGATCAAAATGACGATGTTGATGATGATGACGATTTTGTTCCTTCAGGTATGTTTCTTCATTTTATGTCCAGAAATGCTGAATGAGCAAGATAATTATTATTATTTTAAAGATATCATGTATATGCTGACCTAAATTTGAGACACTGAGAATGACAAATCATGAGCTGCACACTGATTAAATAATAGACTTTGTATTTATTTATTTATTTATTTACAACAAAGCTTTTACAGTTTAATAACTGCACTGAGACATCACAATTTCAGTTTTATTTTGACTGATCATTCAGCCCAAAAAGGGATATATAGAGAAAGTTTGATATTTTATGCCCATTTTGTTCCTTTCAGATGACAACGCTGGTTCGTCTTCTGATGGAGAAACTGCCTTTACATCCAAAGAGCGACAGACAGTGACCGACTGTGGAAAAACATTCAACAAACAGGAAAATTTAGCGAGACATAAGAGAAAACACTTGGAACAGAAAGACTTTCCCTGCAAGATATGCGACCTCAGCTTTCCTACTTATGCAGAGAGGAAACTTCATTCAAAAGAGCACACCGTGAAGAAGGAGTTTCACTGCGAACAGTGCGGGAAGGATTTTTTCACCACTCCTTATAGTATGAGAGCTCATATAAACACACACAGTGAAAAGACTTTACAATGCAACGTGTGTAACAAATATTTCCGCACCAACGCACATCTTACATCTCATATGAGAATCCACACGGGTGAAAAGCCGTACAAGTGCCCTCACTGCGAGAAGAGCTTCAACCAGATGACCCTTTTGAAGAACCATCTACACAAACACACCGATGGAAGGCCATATCAGTGCAGTGAATGTGGGAAAAACTTTACAAACTTAACTCTTCTAAAGTCACACCAACAAAGACACTCTGATTTCAAACCCCATCAGTGTTCATACTGTGAGAAACGGTTCAATCATTTGACTCACCGGAAAACCCATGAGAGGATTCACACTGGAGAGAAACCGTACCTGTGCTCCTGCTGCGGGAAGAGCTTTGCTAGTCCATATTCTTTCAAAGTTCATCAGAGAGTTCACACTGGAGAAAGACCGTATCGCTGTGGTGATTGTGGGAAGGGTTTTTATAAGCTAAGTGACTTAAAAATACATCAGAGGACTCATACAGGAGAAAAACCTTATAAATGCTCAGATTGTGACAGGAGTTTCACTCGATCAAGTGACCTGAGGATCCATACGCGATGGCATACAGGAGAGAAACCTTACCGCTGCTCCATCTGCGGCGAGAGTTTCTCTTTTAAATGGGCTTTTCAGAGTCACAAGAAGAAACACACTGAACCAGAATCATCATAGCTTCAACATAAAATCATTAGTGTAAATCAAAAAACAAGCATCAGTGTTACTGGAACACTACTTTGTGGTTTTTAAAAAACCTAAAACTATTTTCTAGGGGTGTAACGATATATCGCAGTACGATATTTTGCGATGCAAAAATGTTACGATATGCATCGTAGAGTGATGGCGATACTTTTACGATATGACGGAAGTCTAATCTTAGTGGTTGAGCTGCCGACGTGACCTACTCTGCAACATGGAAGTAGCAGTGAGAGAAGCTGTGTTGTCACCGCATATTAAGGGTGCGTCTCAATCAGCTCTCTAGTTCAGTAAGTGTTTCGCGCACACATCAAATCTTGCAAGTAGGTTTAAACGTTTCTCGCGTCAGTCTCTTGCTTGGTCGCGTGAGAAAAGTTGTGGCTTTCTTTCACCGCAGTGCCACAGCAACAGCTGTGCTCACAGAAAAGCAAAAGATGCTTGCGATGCTTTGCTTTAAGAAGTTCTGTGGGGCCGTTCACATATTGCGACTTTTCTGCGTGCAAGTCAGTTATTTCAAATGTAGCCATGCGGCATGGGCGCTCACAATGGAAGCAACACGGCCGTGACGCGTATGCGGTGCGTTTTCCAGACGCATCGACATGAAAAATTCTCTACTTTTCAGAAATCCGCAAGCAGACGGCAAGCCATGTGACAAGAACCAATCGATCAGCTATGGCCTTTCCGTAACAAAACATCAAAATCTCAGCCAAACAGCTGATCATAGCTGTACAAGGTGTTTTTATATTTAGTAGTAAAGCTAATGCAAGAGCTAGAAATCATTTTATCCTTTGCTGAAACTTCCTGATCCTCTTGGCGAGCGCGGTTCATGGTTTTTTTTTTTGTTTTTTTTTTTTATGCGAAATGTGAACGGTCCTTTAGGATTCTTAATTCTAAGTTCATGTTAATTTTTTTTTTTTTTTTTTTTTTTTCCAGTGACAGACAGACCTATTCAGCTGTTAATTTGAATAGGCTACAGAAGGTTTTTATTAAACCTTGAAATGTGATCTTGTATGTACAACAAGGAAAATTATTGAAATTTGTTAATGTTTTTTAATTAAATTTAAATTAAAATTTCTGTTTCACTTTGTTCAAAATATCGCGATACGTATCGTGACCTCCATATCGCGATACGTATCGTGACCTCCATATCGGGATACGTACCGCATAGTGAGCTGAGCGTATCGTTACACCCCTACTATTTTCTGTCTAGAACAGGGGTGCCCAAACCTGCTCCTGTCCTGCACAGTTTAGCTCCAACACCTCAAACTCGTTGTTGTGCTCCTCAAACCAATCCTGAACCATTTTTTGCTTTGTGGCAAGAGCATTATCCTGCTGAAAGGCCACAGTCACCAGGGAATACCGTTTCCATGAAAGGGTGTACATGGTACGTGTCAAAGTAACATCCACATGGATGGCAGGACCCAAGATTTCCCAGCAGAACACTGGCCAAAGCATCATGATGGAAGGCTTGTTCAAGATGCAACGGAACAGCACAGACCAATCGGTGTGACATCAGAGAATGCCGCGGGTCCGTGGAAGCGTTTGTAGAGAATATGACTCCTTGTGCTTTTGGATCACTCTCGCAGTGCTTTGGTGTTGTGCATCGATCAATCTGTGCGGTGTGGATGCATCACAAACAAGCCTGGTGTGTTTGTGTTTGGTGCTAGTGTTGATGTGAAAGATGAGACATATACAGTGACGTAAAGGCCTGGCTCTGTGCTGGCTCTTGCCCGTGGAAAGGCAAATTGGTTCTTAAGAAAAAGTGATTCATCAGACCAGGCCACCTTCTTCCATTGCTCCGTGGTCCAGTTCTGATGCTCACGTGTCCACTGTTGTCTCTTTCGGCGGTGGACAGGGGTCAGCATGGGCACCCTGACTGGTCTGCAGCTATGCAGCTCCATACGCAACAAACTGATGCACTGTGTATTCTGACGCCTTCCTATCAGAACCAGCATTAACTTCTGGAGCAATTGGAGCTACAGGAGCTCGTCTGTTGGATCGGACCACACGGGCCAGCCTTCAATGAGCCTTGTCTGCCCATGACCCTGTCTCCGGTTCACCACTGTTCCTTCCTTGGAGCACTTTTGATAGATACTGACCACTGCAGACCGGGAACACCCCACAAGAGCTGCAGCTTTAAAGGTTTACTGTAGCCGAATACATAACTGAGTAGTCGCATTTTTGTAAAGGTAGCGTTTAATTTATAGCATGAACAACTGTTTGTCTATGAACATAGACGTTTGTTGGTGTTTGTTGAAGTATGCACTATAATACAGCTAACTGGCTAGTGAAGCAAAAATGAGTTGTACAGTGTACGGTGTACACAACTCTTCCGCTTCCATTATGCTGCACCACATGACCTCGCCCACTTTGTTGCATGTTCCCGGGGGCGTGTTTTGCAGGGTTTATGATGTCACCAACCCAGGAAGAAGCTTGTTGTAGTCCAAACCGGTCGTTTTTGTAGGCATTAAACTGCCATAACTTTAAAAGACAATATCTCCATTTGCGTCGAACTTTGAGTGTCGTAACTTTGCAGATACTGTTTATGCTCAAGCAGCAAAATTACACACTAACTAAAGATAAAAAAGTGAAATCGCATTGAACCACCCCTTTAACATTAGTTACAGAATAGAATGTGATTCATTTGAACTTTTAACATTCAATTTAAATAAATGTAATTGCACAAATTATGTATGCTACAATTTCCATTACAATTTTTTGTGAAGTAACTCAAACATGTATTTCTTTCCTCTGATAAGCATTGTCCTGTTTGAATGAAGTGTCAGCAGAGAGCGAACGATCTCTTGTGATTGATTGGTTCTGTCTTGCTGCATTTGCATGTGTTCAGATGGGCAGGAAAATAGTACTACAGAATTATTCGGTAACGCAGGTGTTCATCTAATTCAATGCATTATGTACATATTAAATTTCTTGTTATATAAACAAAATCACTGGTAAAAAACACATCTTAGTATCAGTAATTTTATTTGAGTTTCAATACTATATCAGTATCGATTCGCCCATCCCTATCATCCATCCATTTTCCAAACCGCTGGATCAGTGTGGCTACAGCTTAGGTAAAATTCCTTTTTAAGTGATCATTAAATTCTTTAATTAAGGTTTATACATAGTTTGCATTAACAGTTCAAGATAAATCTTTTCATTACTACTGAAGTTGCCAGTTTGCAAATAAGCACAAACTACGCAAAAGCGGCAGTCCTTCCTTTTTAGAAAGAAAGTGTAACGTCTCTCGCCTACGCCTTCTGTATTCAACTTACGGAAAAAAAGCAAAACTGACGCAATGCTTTCTTACAAAGTTGAATATGGAAGGTGGTCTGTGGAAACTAGTTATTTTACTTTTTAACTTGTCAAATATGGTTATTTTTCTTACACAAATACATCACTTCCCTTCAGAAGGCCTTCATTAAACCCCCAAGCCGTGTGGAGTACGTTTATGATGGATAGATGCACTTTTTTTCAGCTTCATGCTCATTTTTTTTTCCAATTCACTGCAGTTATAAAGCTTGGATGTGTCAGGATATTTATTAATATATCTCAGATTGTGTTCATCAGAAAGAAGAAAGTCATATACACTTAGGATCGCTTGAAGGTGAGTAAAGCTTGGGTTAAATTTCATTTTAAGGTGAAATAATCCTTTAAAGATTAACAAATACTGTAACAAAAATTTTGCTTATTGATAATTAAGACCCTATTGTAATGTTATGACATTTTTTGCATTTGTTGTACACATTATTTAAAGTAATTTAATGTGCTTGTTCTTCTACAGAAACAATGGGCAAGATTTCAGGATTACACATTGTAGGTTTAAACACAAACACATTTTCAGTGTTTAGCCAAAATACCTTGTGTAAAAATGCTCTCTACATTTGTTTTCAGATACTTGGATCCAAACACGGTCTATCCGAACCTCTTTCTATCTGAGAGGGACCGGAAGGCAAAGCACGTGAGATGGAAGCAGCCGTATCCAGATCATCCGGAGAAATTTGACTGGCAGCGTAAGGTTCAGCCTTTGGACAGCCTTTACATGATGTGCTGATAGAACATGATGAAAGTGTTTTTTATGATAATGGGAGTAAGAGAAGAATATGAATCACTTCACATCATTTTTTTTCTGTACATTAGATTGTCTAAAGCTGAAAAAAAAAAACGTGCTCATACTTCATAGTGTAAAACTGTCAAGTTAAATTTATTAAAATTCTTTAAAAAATCAAGTTCAAGTGAATAAAATAGTCAAAACATCTGAAAAAGTATAGCACAGTCTAATTTGCTAATGGTTAATGATTATGTACATGTCACATCAAAACATTTTGATTCAAAACACTTTATTTTACTGTGGAGTTTCTCAAAAGTCACTGCTTTTAAAAAAGAAATTCTAAAGTTTAACCTGTGATTCGATATTTTTTGCATAATGTAATACTATTACCATTACTTGTCTGTAATACTGTCTGTATTGAAAGAATGAAATCGAATAGATGTCTCCATTACAGTGTTGACCACATAAACAGTGCTGTAAGTCAGAAATACCTGGATAAAAATGAATGGGAAAACCTCTCCAAAACCAACAAACCCAAACATGCAAAATGATGCACAGACACAGAGAGCACAACTGATTAACTAGTCTTCTGACCGACTAATCACACGCTGCTCCCCCACAACTATTTCTTATGTCATTTACAGTAATGTGTTTACCTCATGAAACCTATTTCCAGTTATACGTCATTTGATGCAATACATTCAGAAAGAAAATCATGTAAAGCGCCTTTTAGTTCAGCTACTCAGATAATTTCACAAAGTGAGTTCAGTCCATTATTTCTAATCAGAAAACTCTATAAACATTTACTATAGAATGATGTGAAAGGCAGAACTAGTAGTTTCAAGTACTAACCGAACACTGTGTCAAGTATGAGTTTGATTGTAGTGCAGTTATCTCACTGATTTTGTAAAAAATAAACTGCGTATTTATACCCCACTATGACGTGGTTCTTATAGAGACACGTTTCCCTGCATGATGTCACTGTAGAGTTCATCCGTCAGACTCTCGTAACGCCCCAAACGGCTGTTGAGGAAGTAGAGCCGGTCGGTGGTTTGTCTGGGGTCGTATCCCTCCTTCTGTAAGCGAGTCTTTTTGATTTTAAATGTGTCTGGAGGGGAGAGAAATTAAAGATTTTACACTGTTAATACAAGAATCATTTAACCAGAAATTTATGGTTTAAAAAATGGCAGCAACATTTTAGGTTTTATAGATTGAACTTAAATTTGTTGCAAAAAAAAAAAACGTATATTTCGTTTATTGATATGTTAGTTTACAAAAAAAAAAAAAAACTCTGTTTTCTATCTCTATAATATACTGAAAACCACATAATGCACTTGGACTCAAAAATATGCACGTCAAGTCATTGAACCAATTAATAACAAAAACTTAGAAGAAGCATAACTATTTAAACAAAACACCAACAAATATGATTCTGGAACTGTCGATTCATTTTATTTTACATTCTTTTTCAACAACCTGTTTCTCTTTAGGGAAAACCAATCAAGCAAAACATGCCTAGAGCACCTCATTGTGGCCATTATATAAAACAAAGGAAAAAGTGCTGGGAATGTGATGTGTAATAACTGTGAAGCACAAAGATGACAAAAAACTAATAAAGTCTATCCAGCCTTTGCTTGGGCTGAACGCATTTAATTTCTTTGTGTGTGTGTTTGGGAAGTTGCAGTGACGAAGAGAGTGAAAATTTAAGATTGAAGGGAGTAAACCCTGTGCTTAAGCTTGTAAGGAAATGCAAAAGAAAAAGAAGAGCTTCTACTTTAAGTAAATGTTCATTTAAAAGCAGCCTACTTCAGTGTAATATGTTACCATATCATCACGCTAAACACTGAGAATTACAGTAATTGTAATGTGATGATCAGGTACAGATCTCTAAATCAGAGAAAATCATAGGTTTGGGTGGGTGGATGGTTTATTTTTTACAGCAGATTCAGGTGATGTTAGAGCTAATCTGCATCGCTAGTATATAGTAAGTGAAGTATCAGAGGTGTAAAAAGTACTCAAAAATGTTACTCAAGTGAAAGTACAAGTACTGAGTGAAAATTTTACTCAATTAAAAGTAAAAGTATCTGGCTAGAATCATACTTGAGTAAAAGTAAAAAAGTACTACATTAAAATTGTACTTGAGTATTAAAAAAGTAAAAGTAATAGCGTGAATGAAAACTAGAGATTCTTGTTTCAGCTTTTAATCTCTAAAAACATGAAGTGAAAGAACCACATACAAAGTTTTATCCTCATTTAGAACTGTTTGTGTTTAATTGTATTTAATTATCAAACTATAAGACTACTACCTAATGGCAGTATGCTACATGCTACTCAAAGTTGCAAAACCTCGGATTTAACTTCAGCAGAAGCTGATTTTCAAAATTGTGAGTGTCAAGCCTAGCTCTTTGGGGGCTAAAAATCAATCCTGTAGTGCCTGAAACACAGGCCAGATATCCATCCCACTCTTTGTTGGCTTCATGTGTACAGCCATGAGTCTTTTTGGGAAAGATGCAACAAGTTTTTCACACCTGGATTTGGGGATCCTCTGCCATTGCTGCTTGCAGATCCTCTCCAGTTCTGTCAGGTTGGATGGTAAATGTTGGTGGACAGCCATTTTTAGGTCTCTCCAGAGATGCTCAATTGGGTTTAAGTCAGGGCTCTGGCTGGGCCATTCAAGAACAGTCACGGAGTTGTTGTGAAGCCACTCCTTCGTTATTTTAGCTGTGTGCTTAGGGCCTTCGGCCCAGTCTGAGGTCCTGAGCACTCTGGAGAAGGTTTTCGTCCAGGATATCCCTGTACTTGGCCGCATTCATCTTTCCCTAGATTGCAACCAGTCGTCCTGTCCCTGCAGCTGAAAAACACCCCCACAGCATGATGCTGCCACCACCATGCTTCACTGTTGGGACTGTATTGGATAGGTGATGAGCAGTGCCTGGTTTTCTCCACACATACCGCTTAGAATTAAGGCCAAAAAGTTCTATCTTGGTCTCAGACCAGAGAATCTTATTTCTCACTATCTTGGCAAACTCCATGCAGGCTTTCATGTGTCTTGCAGTGAGGAGAGGCTTCCGTCGGACCACTCTGCCATAAAGCCCCGACTGGTGGAGGGCTGCAGTGATGGTTGACTTTCTACAATTTTCTCCCATCTCCTGACTGCATCTCTGGAGCTCAGCCACAGTGATCTTTGGGTTCTTCTTTACCTCTCTCACCAAGACTCTTCTCACCCGATAGCTCAGTTTGGTCGGACGTCCAGCTCTAGGAAGGGTTCTGGTCATCCCAAACGTCTTCCATTTAAGGATTATGGAGGCCACTGTGCTCTTAGGAACCTTAAGTGCAGCAGAATTTTTTTTGTAACCTTGGCCAGATCTGTGCCTTGCCACAATTCTGTCTCTGAGCTCTTCAGGCAGTTCCTTTGACCTCATGATTCTCATTTGCTCTGACATGCACTGTGAGCTGTAAGGTCTTATATAGACTGGACTTGATTAGGAAAGCCACACACCTATCAGTGTAATCAAACACAGCTGGACTCAAATGAAGGTGTGGAACCATCTCAAGGATGATCAGAAGAAATGGACAGCACCTGAGTTAAATACATGAGTATCACAGCAAAGGGTCTGAATACTTAGGACCATGTGATATTTCAGTTTTTCTTTTTTAATCTGCAAAAATGTCAACAATTCTGTGTTTTTCTGTCAATGTTGTGTGTACATTAATGAGGAAAAAAATGAACTTAAATGATTTTACCAAATGGCTGCAATATAACAAAGAGTGAAAAATTTAAAGGGGTCTGAATACTTTCCGTACCCACTAATTTCCAGATCAACAAAGAGTATAGAACCCAAGAGGCGACACTCTGATACTTTTTAGACAACAGTCACTAGATGGCGCTCCGGTAGTGCGGCCGCCATTATGGGGTGAAAATACTAATTGGACCATTGAATCCTTCACATCTTACGCACCCCAAATCTGTGAATTTCACTGCCAAATCAGAAGCACAGTAGAACAGTTTTTTAAATTACGTCACCAGTAAATTGTATGGCTCCTACAGTAAATGTTGTATTGTCTTATATACGTTTTATTTTACCAGTTGTGGAATGCAACAATTCATCCATCTGAAGTAACATAGTTAGCCTACTTTGAGCATTTCCATTTTATGAAACTTTACACATTTATTAATAGTAAATTAATAATTAATTAATTTAAGATCATCATGTTTGCAGCGAACAATATATTTCATACCTAGTGGAGTAATAATAATATCTAGATCTGAATTGAAATAAGCTATATTGTACGTTTTAATGGATCACGCTACAAACATAATGATCTTATGATCTGCTCTGTCCATTATCGCATAATTCCAACTTTTGGACACTTTTGCTTCAATGGACATTAGACAACACTGCAAAATAAAGCTGTTATATTCATATATTTATTGTCCAACATTCCCAATTTTTCTGATGCATGTCATAATTTAATTTCATATGTTGGTATTAATTCAGTGTTTATAAGTCTAATACTAATACTAGATCTTTTAAAGAGTTTTAACCCAAACTGACTGAGAGCAAAAAAGGATTTGTGAAAAATTTTTTTTTTTTTTTTTTTTTTTTTTTACAAAGCAGCTGATATTGCCATAGAAACTAGTGGACTGCCAAGATGCCTTCACCCAAAAATGGCGGAAATGCAAGGCCGCTGCTGGCGCAGGTGTTGCAATGGAACATTCTGTTGAGTGTCGCTTCTTGTTAGTGTATATTCTTTGAGGTCAAGGTACTGTGCATTGTGGTAATTGATGCAACATGACGTCACTTCCAAAGGACCAATGAACATGTCTGACCAATTTCATGGAATGTGAAAATGAATCTCATTGAATAAATAACCTTTAAAGGGATAGTTCACCCAAAAATGAAAATTTGAGGTTTATCTGCTTACCCCCAGTGCATCCAAGATGTAGGTGACTTTTTTTCTTCAGTCGAACACAAATTATGATTTTTAACTGCAACCGCTGCCCTCTGTCAGTCAAATAATAGCAGTGGATGGGAACTTCAACTATAACAGTAAATGAAACTTGCTTAGACAAATCAAAATTAAAACCTGCGGCCCGTGACGACACATTGATGTCCTAAGACACGAAACGATCGGTTTGTGCGAGAAGCCGAACAGTATTTATATCATTTTTACCTCTAATACACCACTATGTCCAACTTCGTTCAACTTCCTGTTAGTGAGGTCAAAAAACGCGTTGTGATGACGGAAGTGATGTCTCGCCCATATACTTCAATGAGCGCGAGACATCACTTCCGTTGTCAGAGCGCGATCCGACCTCACTTGCTGGAAGCTGAACGAAGTTGGACATAGTGGTGTATTAGAGGTAAAAAATTATATAAATACTGTTCGGTTTCTCGCACAAACCGATCGTTTCGTGTCTTAGGACATCAATGTGCCGTCACGAGCCGCAGGGTTTAATTTGGATTTGTCTATGGAAGTTTTTTCGACTCTTATTGTTCAAGTTCCCAATCACTGCTATTATTTGACTGACAGAGGGCAGCGGTTGCAGTTAAAAATCATAATTTGCGTTCGACTGAAAAAAAAAAAGTCACCTACATCTTGGATGCCCTGGGGGTAAGCAGATAAACATCAAATTTTCATTTTTGGGTGAACTATCCCTTTAAATTAAACTGGTCATCAGCACAATTCAATTGGTTTGGTAATAGCAAAAGAAAATAGAATGAAGTGATCTCCAAAAAATAAGTACTTTTTGATTGTAAATAAAATTGTAAGGAGTAAAAAGTACTTTTTTTTTCTCAAAAAATGTAATCAAAAAAAGTAAAAGTATTGATTTTTAAATGTACTCAAGTAAAGTAAAAATCCCCAAAAATAATATTTAAGTACAGTTATCAAGTAAAATTACTCAAGTACTTTACACCTCTGGGAAGTATTAACCAATTTAACAGGTTTTTAATGTAGCTTTTTTCGGTAACTTTTCATTATATGTTTAAGGAAAGCAAAGGAAGATACAGAGGAAAATTGTGTATGAATCCATCACCTGTTTTGTCAACCTCGGGTGAAAATCGTAAGAAGACGGGCCGGGCGTAAGAGGGAAGAGCATTCTGCACATCTCTTAGAAATGCCTCGCAGTCGAAGTCATTTGTCACGTCCGCTATGGCGGCCATTCCTGCCTTCCCCTCCACACCTGACGATTAAAAGAGAGACACGGCTGTAACACTTATTGATGTATCTTGATTTGGAGATTATAATGTCTGTACTGTCTCCCATCCTAACATGAACCAAACCAGACCCTACTTAACTTCTGAAAACAGATTGTGAGCAAAGTTTGAAATGAGAAATAAAGTCACATTGGAAATATAAAACCACAATTAAGAGATGAAGTAGCAACTACAAGAAATCATTGCAATTGTGCTAAAGTCTCAGTTCAAGATATAAAATTACAACTGGGATATCTAAAGTTGCATGGACATTAAATACTGATTAACTGTAAAGTTGCAATTGTAAAGAAAAAGTCACAGTTCAATATTTAAAATCACATCTGGGAGACAGAAAGCTGCAACTACAAGAAATAGTTGCACCATTCAAAGTCACGTTGTGAGATATTATGTCGTAATTACGAGAAATAGTTGCAATTGCAACACGTAGAGTAAGTAAATTATAAAGTTGAACTTGTGAGATATATAAAGCTGCAATTACAAGAAAGAGTTGCAGTTCATGAGATTCACATTGCGTGATATAAAGTTACAAGAAATGGTTGCAAATGCAACATGTAAAGTCACATTGAGTTATAAAGTTGTATTTATGAAAAACTGATTATGTCAGTTATGTTAAGATATAAAGTTACAACTGGGAGATATAAAACTTTAACTACAAGAAATAGCCGAAATATGAATATGAAAAATAACAACTAAGAGATAAAAAATTGCAATTATGATATTTACAGTGGAAATTGCAAGATATAGAGCCACACTTACCTGTGTATTTTCTTTTTACAACACATAAAGTCCCATTTAATTACATAGTCGCAGTTGTGAGATACATATAGTTGCAATTACAAGAAAAATGTGCAGCTTTTCAAAGACATTCAAAGTCAAATATAAAGTTGCAATTACAAGAAATAGCTGGAATTTCAACATGTAAAGAATCTCCTAAAAACTCCCAATTAGATTTAAAGAGCCAATTGTAAAATATAAAACCACAGTTACTTTTATTTTCTTGACTCTGAGGTTGAAACCGGAGGAGATGACTGTGAGCTTTAATCTCCACCTCATTATATAAAGCATTTGCAGCTCTTTCTTTATATAAAATGTTTAGCGCTAATTATTTCAAACATCTGCAGTCTCACCTGGCACTGAGACGCCGTAGACGGCCACGTCCGTCTGATTCAACAGAGAACTCAAAACTCCTTCCACCTCTGTGGTCGAGACGTTCTCACCCCGCCAGCGATATGTGTCTCCGCCTCTGTCCCGGAAATACACGTAACCGAACTCGTCCATCACCATCAAATCACCTGAGACAGAAGAACACGGTGTGAGAGGAATCCAACTGGTACACAAGAGGATCAATCCTCATCCGGAGAGCTTTGGATTTACCTGATACATACGCCGAATCTCCCTTTTTGAAGACGTTGTGCGCAATCTTTTTACTGGTGGCTTCTTGATTCGCGTAGCCATCAAAACGACGTAATGGATCATCTGGATTGATTCGGCCAACGATGATCCCTGGTTCTCCTAAAATGCTCAGAAAATACACAAAAACACTTGTATTAAAGTGCTAAATGTCTTGTAGGTGCATATTTACACCAGGGTTATTATAGTTAACTAAAATAAAACAAAGAAACATATTCGTTAAAATAAAATGTTTACTGAAATACAATAGAAAAAACTTTGCTAGTTTCCAATTCAAAATATTAATAAAAACTATAACAGTGTTTCAGTGACGATGTACTAAATATGGAAAAGTTTTCCCTTTGCATTTTTCGTGTACAGATGACTACGTTGTCAAAACAATCCCTGTTCACACGGATCTACAAAAACAACAAAAAAACGCTGTATTCTGCTGCCTGGCCAGTAGATGGCGATGTCACTTTGTAAAGAAACACTGCTGAACATGTAATACACATGCGCATGACATCACTGTTTTCAAAAATGTGCGTTTTTGTAGCTTACACTGAGACAATAACGATATCATTTTCAAAAACTTGTACTTTGAAACTTGATTTTAAAAGTTTACGTTTTCAGGCCCCCAAAACGCAGTCGCCTAGTAAATTATTGGCAAAAATGCATAAAAAGTTCTCAGTTTTTAGTTGAAAATGTAAACGGCCCCTCAAAAAACACTGATTTACAACACAAACTGACACAATCTCATTTCACACACTAAGTCATAATAAATGCTGGTTTCTCATTGGCTGTCATTCGTCTCTGATGTGAAATGTGTTTATTTAAACTCCAAACACGGACACACCAAGTGATACACAACACTGTTACTGTTACTAGCCAGACTTTTGACCCATTTGCAAATTATACAAAGGAAGACCTTTTGAAACACTTGTGAAATTCACTTGTTTACTCTGTCATGGTACAGTATGTGTTCAGAAGCTGCTCAGTTTGTTTCGAGTTGCCAGGCAAATACAGATAATATTCACAACATGATATGCTAATATATTAAAGGAAAGATATATCATTCAATTTCCACATACTTTGTGTCAAAAAGATCAAAGAGATTAATCAAAGAGCCTGAAAATAATAATCTATCACTAATATATCAAAAATATGAACTATTTTCATCATTTTCAGCACCAAGTCAGCATATTAAAGTGATTTCTGTAGGATCATGCGACACTGAAGACTGGAGTAATTCAGCTTTTATCACAGGAATAAATTACAGTTTACAACATATCCACATAGAAAACAGCTTTGTTGTCTTACGAGACAATCAATTATAAAGTTTAGCGTCATTATACAAAAATATTTAATATTTTATGCAGTTTATTAATATTTAATATTTTACTTCCTTCTTTAGAAATTAAATCACACATCTACTGTGTGTGTTTTCAGGTTCAGATTGTGTGTTTGTCTCACCAGGTTTGCAGGGGACACACAGTCCTCGACTGTCCCGTATTAACTCCATGGTGTCCTCGTCGGCCCTCAGCAGTCTGATGGGATAAACGCTGGGCAGAATCACGCTGTTGAAGCCACATGCCCCCACCTGGCCATAGGAGCACATTACACATCAATAAAACATGCATCATACCTATTAAATGTAATGAGGAAAGATTCACACGCACCTTATTGTCCATGTTGGCCAGGCTGCAGTTGCACTCGGTGGCTCCATAAAACTCACCGATGCGTTTGATGTTGAAGCGTTTAGTGAACGCTTCCCAGACGTTGGGCCGCAAACCATTGCCTGTGGCAACACGCACCTTGTGAAGAGACTCGGACGGACGGACCGGCTGTGCTAACAGGTACCGGCAGATTTCACCAATATACTGGACCACCTGCAAACACACACAAACTACAATTAAACGGTTTAAATGAGACAATCAGACAGTAACAAAGTTTGTTTTGATTGTTTCATGGACTGATGGTTCGCATCTGGGTTTAATCATATTTTAGACTAGACATCTAATGCAAAAGTGTTTATCATACAAAAAAGTTAACAAAAAAAGACCTTGAAAACAAAGTATTATATTTATTAAGCCAATTATTAACTGTATACTATACTTTTTGGTTGAACTTGGTTTAACTTTTATTTTGAACAGAGACAGATGAATTTTCACCAAAATACTGTAAAATTCGATTGGAAACATAACCTTAAACAAAAGTTATGGAAAGTGTTTTCTCTTCCCTTTTGAATGTACTGTAAAAGTCTGATAATTGACTGTCCTAAATGCACAATTACAAGATTTAGTTGCACTAGATGGATCTCTTTAATGACTGATCGAGGTCAAACGTCCTCACTGTGCAGTTGTATTTGACACAGTCGTCCCAGAAGCGACTAGCGGAAAACTTCCTGCGGATCACCACTGTCAGACCGTGCAGCAGACACTGACCAACGCCAACGATGTTGCCTGGGAAACCCAGAAAGAAGAGAAATGATTGATTATACTGATCCTGTCTGTTGAACCCATGTGATCTAAACTAAAGATTCAATGGATTATTTCATCATTTAATAATGATAATTATTTTGGTAGCTCATTCAAGAACCCATAGAGACACAGAATTGAATGTAACAACAGGCTTCATCCTAAATACGTTTTCTACATTGATGTATCCATCTTTTTCAGTATAACTGTTTCAGAATTAAAATGTTAAAAACTGGACACATGGGATTAAAGATATTTAAGGGAAGACTCTAAAGGCAAAAACATTGTTTTTTCATGCACTGGTCAATTTTGAGATTTTGTTCTTTTCACAAAAAGTTTTTTCAGATTAGAGGAAAGAAGGCCGTTCTCTCAAATTGAGATATTTTTAAAGGCCGTTTTCTCAAATTGAGTTTTCTTCTCCACTTCAGCAGCACTTACATACACCAAACTTTACAGTTTTATTCCAATCCATATTCTGAAGGTTTTTACTGAGGGGTTTGTTCATATATAATTCACCTGAAAAATATTTTCCATTTTATTCATAAGACCATGGCGTAAATGTCTTTTTTCTTACTGTTGACAGTATTTTCTGATTTACAGAGAAATAAAAAGAGAAATTCAAAATCCCCTCAGTAAAAACATTTAACTCTAACATGTTAACAAAATCAAACCAAAAAAATTAACCTGGCTTTATCCAATCTTCAGATGTATTTTCTCAAAGTTTTTGTATTGTTGTTTAATACCAGTGTGAAATAGGTGTGAAAAATACACAAAGTGTGAAAAAGGTGCATGAAGTGTTGGTCATCCGATTTTAAAAGGTCATTGGTGATATCTGATGATAAAATACTGAGTATATATTTAAATTTAAAGTATTTACTTTACTTAAATAAGAACAAAACGTTTGTCCATTGACAAAGTTGTTGGTAGATTATGGAGTTGACACAAGAGGAACCTTTACACTGGTTGGGTTATCAGTGATAGGCCAATTTACCACTTTTGGACTGCATTGCCCAAAAGCATTGTGAGCCAAGTTGATCGTTCAGGCCATTAGTAGCAGTGGTTTTACGATCTACTTAGGTTTAATGTGCTACTGGGAAACGCAGCCCTGGTTGATATCACTAGAATGAAGGTTATTTAAGGTATTTTTAGTGATCTGGTGTTCTATAAGCTGAACAGAGCATGTTGAAAGATGTTTGTGAACTGCTAACAGACCTGCGGAGTGATAGAGCGGCAGGCAGCAGTAAACAACATCATCTGGCCGCAGACCGAAGGAGTGATATCCAAACGCAGCGATACGATAGTACCTGTTGACACAGCGCAAACAAACACAGAGTGAAACAGTCGTACAGATGATGTCTGGTCAGTATTTTAAGAACAGTGTTGCACAAACCTGCTGTGAACCACGATGGCAGCTTTAGGCAAACCTGTCGTTCCTGAGGTGTAGATGTAAAATAACCTATCTGAGACCAGAAACACACACATCACAGAAACAACATCAAAATGAGCACATACTGTATCATACACTTCTGTAGTTTTGTTTCTAAAGATAATTATAATGCTTACAGACTAATGTAAACCCTATAAAAGAAAAATAAATTAGCCATAACAATTATTTTTTTATGAATTTAGATTTATTTTAACTATAAAAGTTAAGAGGTAATTTCTGCTCACTTTCCAATTCCTTAATTAAGATACATTTGACATTTTGGCCCATGAATTTCTGTGACTTCACACAAAGAAAAAAAAATATTTTGATTGCTCTCAAAGAGAAATTTCAATTAACTACTTTATAGTAGAGCAAAAAAAAAAAATCTATATTACTATAAAACTTAAAGGCAAAAAATAAAGCCAAACTGGTCTGTAAAAAGTGAAGCTGATGAAGCTGTTTTTGGAGTTGTTTAATCATCCTCTGCTCAGATCTTGAGAAATTAAATTGATTTGATTTGCAGTTTTATGTTTCAGTAGCTGAAATCAGATCAATTATTATTTGCAGTAGAAATGAATCTAATTTGAAACATGGCTGAAACATAAAAATAATTATTTACAATTGACATAAAAGAACAATTTAAATAAAACAATTTATTTGGTTTAAGAAAATAAGTCAAATTAGGTTACATGAACATGAACTTTGGTATTTAAAACTTAAAAAAGTTAACTCACTTTACTTTTGTAACTTTTACTTTTCCAACTAAACTTTATAAGTTCAAATAACTAAATTTGTCAAGTTGAAAATACTTAAATTCTAAGTAAACACATCTTAACTGAGTGCAAAATGATAATTCAAAAAGTTAAGTTAAATGAACATAAACTTTGGTATTGTAAACTTAATAAAGTAAGTTCACCTTACTTTCATAAATTTATTACAACTAAAATGTATTATTTCAAAAACTAAATTTGTCCAGTTGAAAATACTTAAAATTCTAAGTACATACAACAGTCAATGTCATTTTTTTTTTACAGTGCAACAATCTCTTCTCTTTCCTGTCAGTCTCCTACACTGTTCACGTTGTAAACACAGTGCAGCGCTTCTGTGTTCTACGTCAGAACGCTGTCTCAATTGTTGAATAAAGTTGTTATTTTTACATGCAAGTGAAAATCGCTGCACGGCATAAATGATTAGCGAAAGTGCATTTCTTCCTGTTTTCTTCCATACAAAAAGTTGCATCATATATGACGTTAGTGTGCTCCGGCCCGAAACGTTAACTGCAGTTTGAGTGCGGGCCAGCAGGGGAGTGGGGACAATCACGCTTGGGTTCAGTTCAATTCAACTGTGCCTAGTGTGAAAATACCCTTAGGTTGTGTAATAAGTAAGGATATGAATCAAACTGTTTCCCACATATGCATTACGGGGGAAAGGTCAGGAATACATAGTATGAATCATGTTTCCAGTTGTGTCAGATGTGACTGGTGTCTGGAGAGGGTAGTACCACCAAACACACACACATTCGTGATCAGGCCAGCTGACTGGGTCAGAGGTGATTAACCGATGACCGATCACCCTCTGACACATTTACAAGCCCTCTGTCCATAGGTCTGTCTGTAAAAGACACTGCTGTCTTTCTCCTGCGTCTCCTAATCCTAGTTTCTCTGCATCTCTTCAGGGAGCGGATGTGTTTTCTGCTCTCTTTGTCCCTTCGTCGTGTTTTTTCTCACACAATCTGCTTTTGTACCTCAGACTTTCTTTCAGTCCCTCTCTCTCTCTTTCATGCGCTGCCACTGTGCTCTTGG
The DNA here is from genome assembly GCF_024489055.1 of Chanodichthys erythropterus. Lineage (NCBI taxonomy): Eukaryota > Metazoa > Chordata > Actinopteri > Cypriniformes > Xenocyprididae > Chanodichthys > Chanodichthys erythropterus. Next base: position 54,237,651 of record NC_090232.1, read on the forward strand.
CTGGTATGTAACCTTTTCCCCACTTTAACCACTCGCTCTCTGACTGAAAACACACGTAATACCACTGCCTCTCTCGCTCTTTATAATGGGGTGAATCTCAGGCAACCTGCCAAACACACCACCGGCTCATATTCAACCCAAACTCACAAGAAAGAAACAAGAAATTAGATAATTAAACCTGTTTTTTTGTTTGTTTGTTTTTTTAAAGATTTTTAGCATTGTGGCATACATTTTCAAGCAATTATGCACATTTTCCCCAAAATAAAACAAATGTATTTTACTTTATGTATTGTAATTAATTACATAATTTTATTTAATGGTGTATAATACTTTAAATTCATATATTATATATTTTATATTGTACAAATACATTTTAAGTAAAAGTATTTATTCATCATGGTAATATTTATGATGATCCATTTATGCAGATTTAAATGTAAACAAAATATGCAATATAAAGAGATAACTAGACTATTAAGATTTTTGGCATAGTGACATTATTCTCATGATCAAGTAATAAACATAATATATTGTACACATAAAATGATTGTGTATTTATCATGGTAATATCTATAATGATTCAATTAAGCAGATTTAAAATAATATAATGACAATCTAATGAAAATCAATATTTAAAACAATATATTATATTATAAACAACAATAATAAATTGTTTATTATAAATTACTATTATTTTGGTTTGTGAAGCACTATGTTGTTTTTAATGGTACTATATAAATAAATTTGATATTTGATAAATAAATATATTTAAAATAACAAGAATAATTACAATAAAACTTAAAAGTGAAAGTTGGGAAGGGAAATGTGCTTTATTTGAATGAAAATAATATCACAACGGCTAACGGGCTAAATATCATGTCGCAAATATCATGCTAAATATCATGTTGCAAAATATCATGTCTTCATAATGTTTTTCATTTGTGTTCTGTGGTGAAATGTGACCTGAACGTGCTTTCATGACACCAAAAAATGAGAGAAAACAGAACGATTGCGACATCTAAAATGTGTCTGGAGACGTGTGGAGACATTTACGTTCTGGTAAATAAACTCACTCACTCACACAGAAGGATGAAGCATATCATCCAGGAACACAGACAGTGAAGTGTGATGGTGAAAGTCAAACCAACCGTTGAAGCCCTTGTTGTGCGTGACAGCGGGTGGCGTGTCAGGAGATGAAGCCAGCAGCACGTCCAGGTTCAGAGCCGACAGCGAGTCCAGAGTCTCGTCAGGAGCCGCACCGGTGCAGAAGAGAGCGAGAGAGCGCAGAGACTCCTTCACCTCCTGCAACACTACACACACACACACACACACACACACACACAAACCCATATGAGACATTCACTCAAACCATCAGCCAGTTGATCGACTTATCATTATATTTATTATATATTTATTAATATATTACTTTTTTATATTATTACTTATTATTGTATTATTTTTTATATTTATATTTATTTATTATTATATTTGTAATTATTTTTGTTGTTGTTTTATATATATATATATATATATATATATATATATATATATATATATGTTTATTTGATTCATTTATTATCATTATGCATTACTTATTATATATTTATTTTATATTATTATTTATTTGATTTATTATATATTTATTATCATACTATTTTATGTTGTTTATTTGATTTTATTACCATTATTTAGTCATTATTTATTTTGATTTATTTTATTTATTATTATTATTATTTATATATTTATTATTATTATAGTTGTTGTTGTTGTTAAATTTTATTTATTTAATATCATTATTATTTTTTTTATTTATTTTATTTGAAAGTGAAATGTCAAAGTGCTTGTCCTTTTTTGCCCTTGCATTTACAAAACTATTATTGCCTTGTGAATGAATGAATGAATGAAAATGAATTCATAAATTAATTAATTCTTTAACAAACATTCTCATTATATATATACTGAATATATATATATATATACACATATATATATATATATACACATATATATATATATATATACACATATATATATATATATATATATATATATATATATATATATATATATATATATTACAATATTTCAATACTCAACTAATTTTGAGTAAATATTATGAGTAAATATGCTAAATACGAACAAAAAAAGTAATTTGTTATGTATTTACCATCAGCTCTTAGACACACTTCTCACTAAATATCTCTGTTGGCCATTAAAAAACATTGCCTCAGTTTGCAAAGAGACGAACAAAGTAAAGCGCATCTCACCGTCCAGAAGCTCCACCCCAAACACCATCCCGCGAGCTCCTGACACACCTACGCAGTGCATCAGCGAATCGCGTCGCAGGTTGAAATTGATGAACGCTGGCTCCACGCCCACTTTAGCCAGTCCGAGCCACAGGGCCACCGTGGGCGGGCGACTCTCCATGAAGATGGCCACCACGTCGCCCGACGCCCAGCCCTGCGCCAGGGCCCACTGCGCCACAGCGTTCGACCGCCGGTCCAGCTCAGAGAAACTCCACACCTCGCCTGTGGACTCCTCGATAAGAGCCGGTTTGTCCGGGTGGAGCGCCACCTGCTGGGCGAATATGGATGGGACGGTGCTTCGCGTACGGATATAATGATCCATGAATAATTTTACACGCAACAGTACATACAGACCGCTGGAGGAGACAAAGAAAGAGTTACATTAACAGGTTTCATGACTTCACTACATTATTCTCCGTCAAAAGTGAGAGAAAGTAGGTTGTACTTACATAATGTCTCTCTTGATGGTACATGCGGCCACATAGAGAAACCTCCATCCTCCAGAACATAAGTAAATGACAAAAAGTGCCACCAAACTCCAGAACCATGAGAGTCCCAGGACACTCAGTAACCCTGCACCGATCACTGCGACCGGGGCACGAAACCCGTCTCCAGCACCCATCCTGGAGGAGAGGAGACACGAGAAAACAAGCTTTTTTAATTATTACACATTTGAGACCATGTTAATTGAGGAACTACATAGAGTATTTGTACTTCTATATTTCTTGCATCACCTACAATTAACCAGTGAAGGTGAAAAAAGTGATTAAAAATGTGAAAAAGAAATGGTGACCAGTTAGAAGAACCAAGGCCTGTTCACACCAAGAAAAATAACTATAAAGATAACGATCTAAAAAATCTTCTAAATATAAAAGAATAGCACCATCCACACCACAGCCTTAACGATATAGAGAAACGATATCATTGGGATCACTTTCAGAACGATTTTTTTCCAGCTGTTGAAAGATAAAACACTGACAGCCAATCAGAATCCATTCTAATTTGCAGGCTCGCGCATTTAAAATGGCTGACGACATTGCGGAGAAGTTAATCACTACCACAGTTTGAGAAGTCAAACCCTCTTTTCAAGGATACTTTAAAGAAAATGTATATATGGAAAACAATCAGTCATACCCTTGGAAAAATGATGAGAAGTATTAACGATGAGATCATTACAGCAAACAGCGTAACATAAAATTACCTCAGGGATCCAGCGCTAGTTTCGCTAACGTTGTCTTGCTTCCTTTGAAGTTTCAGTGAAAAAGTCTAGGCGTTGTTTTTATTCCACTGTTTTGACTTTGTCAGCTAAATTCACTGTTAGATTAGATCGATTACACTAGCTATTCACTCAAAGCATACTGCTTTGGACACTCAAAGGACATCTGCTGGTTAAAGCGTGTAAAAACAACAAGAACAGCGAAAACATGAAAAAAAACGCAGCGCGAGCTAAGAATAAACAGACCATTATCGTTTGTTGGTGTGGCCGCAAATATAGTAATTATCGTTATAGTTATCGTTATTGGTGTGAACGGGCCTAATGACTTGTGATGACTATTTTTTTCTTTTTTTGGGGGGGGGGGGGGGAATAGCTGTATAAGCCTTGAACCTGATGACACAACAAGCTGTCAATTAAGTCAAAATATGGCTGTTTTTAATCATTATTCACAAAGTTTTTTTTTTTTTTTTGTAATGTTTCTGTTCCATTGTCATCAAATCTCATTTCAGTAAGAACGTATATGAATAAAATCAGTCATTATCTAAAATGCTTTGATGAAATGAAAAAATTATAAATTGCACATATAAATACCCAATTTTAAAATATGTTTAAATGTAAAATTTCCCTCATTTTAACTCATTCTATACTTTTTATAGAGAGAGAAAAAAAGTCTTAAAAAGGCACGTTAGTAATCACAGAAATACAATTAAAACGTTTAGACCTGTTTTAATATTTAAAGCTAAGATAAATAAATGGATTATTTAAAAAAAAAAAAAAGTTTCTCTAACTGAAGATTCAACCAAATATATGAAATACATTTAAATAGTAATAGTAAATAATAATTTAAATAGTAAATAATTATTGTAAAGTACGCTCGTTGCTCATGAAACGCACTTGCCTGCGCTCCTCCCGTTCAGGTTTGACCGTTCAATCCTCTGACCAAACAAATCCCTCAGAAACGCTGAAAGTTGCAACCGCGCCTTCACAGATCTGACGAGAACTTATTGAGAAATGTGTGAAATTGATAGACGTCTACAGAAAGATGACACCTAACATTTTATTTGTGCTCGCGAACTCTCACTTGGCTCACAGTGCGTGTTCCTCAGCCTGCAAGCACCGCCTCCCCATTCACGAGCTCCGCTCTCATTGGAGAACGCAGCTGTCAGTCACGGGTCTGCCGGTTCTCCGGGTTCTGCGTGTCTGGACTGGCTGTTTTGGGGTCCTGTCAGAACTCAACCCTCTGAGAAATGAGGGCCTGTCCCAGCTAACAAAAATATGTGCTAAGACCGTTTCCTCGTGTTATCATAACGAGATCAGGGTAATATACGATAGGTAATTTAATTAATGACTCGATGAAGAAATGGACTCGCTGTTTCACAATATGTTTGATTTCATCATAGGCCTAAAACGTGCAACAAATCAGACACTTTGAAGGGGTTCTTTCCTTTTCTTCTTAACATTTATTTTTACTAAGACTTTTTTTTTTGTTTTAGCAAATGATAATTTACCTGACTGTTACTGGACTAACTGTTGTAAAATGTGGTCGTTTCTTCTCAGATTTTACTGTTTGCTTTTTTTTTTTTTTTTTTTGCAATACTCACTCTGACCTGAAGGGGGAGATATAACAGCGTAATAAGTTGACAAATTTGTCCTTTTCACACATGACCTATAAATCTTTACCAATAATATAATATAATATAATATAATATAATATAATATAATATAATATAATATAATATAATATAATAATACTTTCACTCAGGTTAACTGTTGATCATTGCAGTATTTACATTCCCGTGTAGTGGAGGCAGATAAAAAGATAAGATAAAAACAGACTAGAAAAAAAAAATGGAGCACTAAAAATCAGAACTACTGTTTATCAGCAAAGATGTTTATAGTTTGATCATCATCATAATAACAGGACAAAAGGATTTTAACAAAATACATTTTAATACATTTTAAAATAAACTCAGGAAATTTTAGTACACAGAAATCACAATTATTTTTAAAATCATGCATTATAACTGATAAGACCATTTATGTATGGTAAAACCATCATAAATTAACAATTTTTTTCAGACTTCTGAGGCATTATTGTAATACTTTTAAACTGTTTTTATGACATAATCATATCAAGATCACCCTCCATGCTATAAAACATTTAATATTTTAAAAAAAGCTCCCTTTGCAAGGTATAAAATGTAAAACCCTCCACCTGCACAACAAACAACAATTGTAACCTGAAGACAGAAGCAACCTAAATACTTTATCCGTTTAATGGAGTGATCCGTTTTAGCTGTTCCCATGACAGACCTATAACTCCATCTCCAGTAACAGATACATCTGCAATCTTGTGTTCATCCATCAGGACTTTACATCTGGGACTCTGCTGTGCTGCCGTCACTCCGCAGCGGTTTCTATCAAAGTCAAAGGAAAAATGAAGCTGAAGCCACAAAAGCTGCTTTAAAACACCCCCAAAAATGCACTCACGTACCCGAGTGCTGTTGGACTGGCTGGTACTGTATTCTCCTTTCTTCTTTTGTGGGCACATTTGGCCAAACAGGTTGTAATACTCCGTCCTGACCTGAAGGGGGCGACACAACAGCCAAAATAAATGATAAAAATTATATGACTAAACAAAAATTTACTGCTTGTTTCTGGTCCAACCCTACCGGATCCACTCAGAATATAGATTTTTTTGATTACTGATGCTGAAACGGATATCTTATGGAGTAGGATTGCCGATATAAATCTGTTATATATGAGAAGTGATTAGTCACCCAGTTTTATGTGTCTGTCATTGCGATTGTTATTTGATGCTATAGCAAATAATAATTTGTTTACTATTTATTTTATATTTGTATTCTCATTTATATATTGATTGTATTTATTTGTAATTAGAATATGAAAAGCGCTCTGTTATTCGTACAGCTGTTCACATCAGTTGTGCTTAAGTGGCAAGCTGTCCCGCAGTAGTTTCGATTTGAGTCATTTGCATGCTATAGGCTTTTGGTTTGCTAAATAGAAAAGTGTGTGCAGCTGTATTCACTCAAGCTGTGTACTTTACTAGAATCGTGCACTGGTGCCAGGGGTGTAAATTTCATCTAAATGTTGGGGTAGACAATAAACAAAAAATTTCTCAAGAGCAATTTTTGAAGGGGTCACAAATAATACAGCTAAAATTTATGTCTGTTTTCCTTTGTCATTTTATCTGGACAACAACACAAAGTGATAGTTGTTTAAATACATGTTTGGTTCATAGGTTCACCACGCAGTCATAATTATTAAATTACTTTAGGTTTTGTCTGGGACAGAGATGGTCTCTTGCTGCACCTATCAGGCATAACATCATGAGCACTGACAGGTGAAGTGAATAACACTGATGATCTCCTCATCACGGCACTTGTTAGCGGGTGGGATATATTAGGCAGCAAGTGAACATTTTGTCCTCAAAGTTGATGTGTTAGAAGCAGGAAAAATGGGCAAGTGTAAGGATTTGAGCGGGTTTGACAAGGATTGTGATGGCTAGATGACTGGGTCAGAGCATCTCCAAAACTGCAGCTCTTGTGGGGTGTTCCCGGTCTGCAGTGGTCAGTATCTATCAAAAGTGCTCCAAGGAAGGAACGGTGGTGAACCGGCGACAGGGTCATGGGCGGCTGAGGCTCAGTGAAGGCTGGCCTGTGTGGTCCGATCCAACAGCTCCAATTGCTCCAGAAGTTAATGCTGGTTCTGATAGAAAGGCTTCAGAATACACAGTGCATCAGTTTGTTGTGTATGGAGCTGCATAGCTGCAGACCAGTCAGGGTGCCCATGCTGACCCCTGTCCACCGCCGAAAGAGCCAACAGTGACACGTGAGCATCAGAACTGGACCACGGAGCAATGGAAGAAGGTGGCCTGGTCTGATGAATCACTTTTTCTTTTACATCACGTGGATGGCCGGGTGCGTCGCTTACCTGGGGAACACATGGCACCGGGTTTGTCGTGTTTTTCCAAATGAAATGGTGAAGAAAGCTCAGAAGTGACTGAAGTTCATGTAACACAGTAAGTGTCATGTGTGTTTGAATTTGTGTAGTAGACAAAACAACCCCATTCGTTCACACAGAGACACGTTGAACATGCAGACTTATAAGTGACATGCTTTGGGCTGCATCTACTATGTGAAAGTGAACCTGACAGCACCGTTTCTCTCCCACTAGACTTGTGTGTGTAGGTGAGGTAAAAGAATAATACAGTGTGGTTTTTAATGATAGTTCAGATGGCGGGGGTGCTGGTTTGAGTGCTGGTTCGGAGCCAGAGCCTAGTTTTAAATGAGTTCTTTGTCTTTCGACACACAAAGCACCAGCTCCGAACCAGGAAATGTGGTTCGTAAGTAGCACCAAAACGTTGCTGGGCTAGAAGTAAGAACCTCTTGCGTCAGGGGCTGGGGGCAGGGTTACTGTGACCAACAAGACACCCGTGACCGCCCTTTTTGAAATAGCAGCTAATCGAGCTAATCGCAGCTCGATCGTAATCTCCCTCTATATACAAATTACGGCGAGCCGTGTTTTAAAACCGGTTCTTAGAAGGTTCATCAGTTGAACCAACTCCGAACTGGCACTAGCACTAGCTCTGAACTAGCACCTGGTTCGTGCTGGTGGAAAGGGGGTAAGAGAGAATCATCACTATCAGCATCATTGGATTTGCGACGAGACACCAAACCCGGTTGATTTAAATAGTCATCAAGTTCTTAAGTTTTCTCATTCAAACACACCCTGTTGTGAGTACTGGAGATCCCGCAAAGGAAGACGAGGCCTGCGATGAAGAGGCACACACTCAGGTGAAGATGAATGGTATTTCGGGTTCCTTGAATTGAGCGGCAGAACCGGAACGTCAGGATACAGAGAAATAAACAGACCAGAGACAGAACTAAACCCACACGTGTGATCAACACCAACTCAAACGTGTCCTGGAGGAAAGGAAGAGGAAAAACAGACAGAGACTGGTGGGTTAATATCATCATAATTTAGTCTAAAACCTGAAATATGTCACAGATGTACCTGGACAGGGTAGAGGGCCATAAGCAGAGCGAAACTACTCAGGTGAGAGTAGGAACAGCCTGTATGAGTGTCATTAGACCACGCCTTCTCACAGCCCCGCCCAGACCACGCCCCCTCAGTCTCATTCCAGAACACACAGGAGTAAACCATGCTCCAGGACTCCACCCTCTCCTGAAGAAGTGAAAAGAAGACATGAACACCTGCCTGAAAAGTTCTATAAAAGGTTGGATGCAGCACAAAATGCCAATTAAATAGTATAATACCTGGAGAACCAGCTAGAATCCAGCTTAAAAGAGATTTTAAACAGGGAATGTACATTTATGTGGTAGTTCCCTTTCAAAGTGGAACTTTGACACTGCGTCTTGGTGTTGACGCGTGGAGCGCCCGTGAGTATAAAAGGGAGCCCAAGTTACTCGTCAGCTTTTTTGTCTTTAGTAGCCGCTTGTTTGTGTGCATGGGTAAAATTAGAGTCTTTTGGAGTGCGTTTGACTCTTTAGAGGGAGCTGGATGCACTCATTTCACTTTTCAAGAAGCTGTTCTTGCTTGATTTTCTCCTGAGAAATAAGAATCTAGCATTTGCCCGTTCGGCTCTCGAGGTAGCTGAATGTATTCTTTGTGATGTGTTCACTGTGGGAAGCTTCATCCATGCTTGACTCTCTCTTGAGGAGTCCTGCAGTTTGGGTCCCATGGCCGCCAGGGCAGCAGGGCAGGATCGATCGCGGGGATTGTGGGCATAGCATAGAGAGGAGTCTGAAGGGAGTTTTTCCCTTTTGACCTTCTCCTGCTAGCGCTGTTGCTTTCATGTCGGTTCAGGAAGCCGCTTCTGACCTGACTGATCAATGTCACATGTCTAATTCTGAGGAATTAGATGCAGAGGGAGTTGAGGCAGGTGTTATTATTAATCCGCCTCCTCCACTGTCCCACATAAAAGTTTGTGAGCTTTTTATTCCTTCTAGATCTCCACATTGAGGTGTCAAAATAATGGAAGAATTTGTATTTGGCTTGTGTAGTCTCTCACATGCAGTCAAACTATTGGTGTGTGGAGAGGCTGTGTGAGCAGCGATATGTGAGGGTCCCCCAGTTGAAAAGCTTATGCGAGCTATCTCTCCCCTAGAACTGAATCCTCTTTGAAGGCTGCCACCTTGCCAATCGGGTGAGAATGTTCAGCTCTCAAGGAAGCTGAATGTGCTCACTGTGATGAACCGTGGTGAGGGATCTCCCCTCTCGCTTGACTTTATTCTTGTGGGATGAAAGTCGGCTTTTTACACCTTGAGGATCAGGCTAGGTGTCTGCTAAAGCAGTGCACCAGCTTTGATCTTGGGGGCGCAGGTTATCAAAAAAGTCCTCTGCTTACCACCTTACAGCTTATGGCAATGCATATACAGAGGCACGGCAGGTCTGGGGGCCCTGCACACCATGGAGGCATCGAGGCCTTGGGCTGAAGCCTGTCACGCAAGGGAGGGGGGAAATTTGCACTAGCCAGGACTTCCCTTGCTATGGAGCATAGAAGCTTGGGGGTTTTCCCCTAATGCCTGTGGATATTGGCTTAGGGACCACTATATAGCGTTTTGCAAGTCACATAAGATGTGCCCTTAGGGTTGACGCACTCTTGGCTCCGGCTGGGTTCTGTAGAGTTATTTATTGCTATGCCCATTATGTTTGTGCATATTCACAGCTTAGTGCAGCAGGCATTTCTTCAGCATGGCATAGTGGGTATTGGCTCCCCATAGCATTAACACCAAGACGCAGCGCCGAAGTTCCACTTTGAAAGGGAACATCTTAGGTTGCGAATACAACCAGATTCCCTGAGAAGGGGAACGAGATGCTGTGTCTTGTTACCATGCCTCAGGCTTGACCGCATGCCTCCTTGGAAGTCAGGTGTTTGCACCTTGAGGTTCAGTGTGGCAGCTTCGATCTTGGGGTCACAGGTTATCAAAAAAGTCCATCTCCTCTGCTTACCACCTTGCAGCTTATATCAAGGCATATGCAGAGGAATGACAGGCCTGTGGGGCCCTGCATACCATGTGGGGTCTGCCTTCAGGGTTGACGCACTCTTCACTCCAGCTAGGTTCTATAGAGTAATTTAGTGCTATGACTACTATGTTTGTTCATATTCACAGCTTAGTGAAGCAGGTATTCAGCATGGCATAGTGGGTTTTGGCTCCCCATAGCGTCAACACCAAGACGCAGCGCCAAAGTTCCACTTTGAAAGGGAACATCTCAGGTTACGAATACAACCAGATTCCCTGAGAAGGGGAACGAGATGCTGTGCCATTGCCATGCCTCGGAATTGACTGTGTGCCTCCTTCAGACAAAACATTGACGTACTCAGGCTACCTTTTATACTATCAGGCACTCTGCATTTGACGTCATGGATTGATGCCTGCCAATGATTACTGGTGTTTGTTTACATGTGCTTCAGACACTGATCACACTGATGGCATTTCCTATAGCATCAATAGCAAGAGTCAGCATCTCATTCCCCTTCTCAGGGAGCCTGGTTGTATACACATTTATTTGTAACTGTTGAACTGTTTAACATCTTCACCTCCGTGTGTGTAAAGATGAGTATCACTGGCTCAGAAAAATGTTTGGTTTCTGGATTACTGACAACGACTGTCACCACCTTTGAGTTGAGTTGATAAGTGATTTTTCTCTCTTTATCATCTGATCTCTCTCTGCTGATCTTGTGGAACTGATCGCTGGAAGAGTTCATATCTTTAAAACTGACCAGCGCCACAAACGCAAAACCTAAAGGAAAACAACATCTTGTCATGAATGTGTTGATGCTAATATATGTGCACGTGTGTTTGTACCTGGATATGATTCCCCAACAACTGTTTCCCAGCTGGTGTTGAAGAGGGCGGAGTCTGAGCTCAAAATGACATGCCCACTGGGTGGAGTCTGATTCCGTGTGACTGCAACCTCAGCAACTGTGATTCACATGATCATACAGAACAACACTTTCAGCACTTTCAGTACTCAGGATCTCTTTTATTCTATGCATATTTTAAACACATTGAGATTATGTTTTGTCTCACAGGTGTTGTGCATCTCCATCCTGGTCACAGGCTCTTTAAGTTGAGGTCCGATCAGATGCATGCTGTTCTCCACCGTGTCCAGAAACTTACTCAATGTCTCACCATCAGCGAAGTTTTTCAGCAGTTTATCAGTGGAATTGCAAAAGTTCTGTGGAATGAATCAGTGAAATTCATTCAGTCACTGTGAAAGTGCATGAACACTATCTACTATGTGAATATATTTTGTTGTGTGTGCTTAACCTCCAGTAACATCTCTCCAGTTAACTGTTCTCCTTGTGGATCATTCAGTGACTCACAGCTGTTCTTTATCAGTGACATCAAATGCTTCAACTAAAAGAAGACACACAGAAATCAGAGTTTATAGGCAACTTTACACAGCTGAATTAAGGCTGCTTTGTGCCTGCTCAAAATTCTGTGTAAAGACGCAATGCAGCATAAAAGCCACACTAAATTATTCCTGCCCTGACCAACATCAGCCCCTAGTATAACAGTTTGCAGTTAAAATTGTGTGTAAATGCATTTGTGTCACCTCTAAGCAGCATTAAACAGTCTGTGCAAAGTCACCTAATTGCCACTTCAGAAGCACTTCTATTGCAGTGTACATTTGGCATATGAGTCTGATCTGTCCACGCAGCTAACAAATTTATGTTCTATAGATTTGCAATGTCTCTAATATGTTAAAATGTCCAGTTTCTTGACATGATTAGAACATTATTTAAAGGTGCTCTAAGCGATCCTGGGCGGAGTAACTTCCTGTTGACGTTCGAAGTGTTGTCAAACAAAAGAGAGGCTAGCTAGACCCTCCCTCCTCCTCCTCCTCCCCCTCCCCTCCGTGCTTCCTGAAACAGTCATGAACGCGCATTCTTGTCGGTTATTGGCTGAAGCATGTTTATTATGTTTTGTGGTCCAGGTTGCACCAGTTTGTTTTTATTGCCGTTTTCGGAGCTTGTGGCGACTACAGAGACCGCGTTTTTTTACAGTGTGTTCAGGGGACAGGCAGCTAGCGGACAGTGAGGAGATGTTTGCTGTATGTGACAAAAAATGTTTTGGCCTAAAAACGCATGACATCACTTAGAGCACCTTTAAAATCCAATGATAATGTTAGTACAACATTTTCCTAACCTTATCTTTACTCACAATGTACATTCATTGAAAGTTTACTTTCGGCAAATATCAAAAATATTTTTTTTTCAAGAACATTTTATGAGAATATCATAAGGTACAAATAACATCATAATGATGTTCAGAGAATGTTGTTCTCAGAATGTTTTCTCACAACGTTATGAAAATGTTCATCAAATAAAAACAAGACGCTTCTAGAACATTGTTCTAAGAAGTGTTGTGAAAAATATCGATATTTCGATATGTATCAACACTGAAACATCCATAATGTGCTCATGTCATGTCGTAATTACCGTAATCTCAAGATGACAACACATGACATTCTATTCAGAGCTGTTTACATCCTTGGACTGGGAATTATGTGTTTCTAAGGCAACACTATCAACACTTAAATTAATCTGCAGCAGTCAGGTGGTACAAGTAGGAGCTCTCAGAAAATTCCTATCTTTCCAGCTGTAATTCCGTAAACGCTTTTTACAAGATGAAATCTCGTAATTATGGCAATAATGACATGGGGTGAACGAACCTCTACAGGGCAAGAATTTTGAAGCATGATGCAATCCATGTATGCGCATAATTTTACTCATTCCTATGTTTCACACTCACACCGAAAGCGCATGCACCACTGGACTATTTAAGTAGTGCAAACATAGCCGCCTCTGAAACAGCTTGTGAGTACCAAACTTTCCGTTCATTGCACTTAAACGGCCAAATACACACATAATTATGACAAAATACCCATGCTGGTGAGAATGTAAAGGACCGCTAATTTGCTAAAGAGAATTTGTAAAGTCTGTACTGACTTTTTTGTACTGAGCTGCCTTTAAGGACTTTTATGTTGAAATTGATTCAACGCACAAAATAGCCCTGTTTCCGCTATTTGTACATGCATCCGCTTTTGTGAAGGACGCAGCTTGCAATCTATAATAGTTTTCTCTCCCCATTGTATTTTTGTGCATCCCACATGAGGGTTATAAGGTAAATGAGTTTAATGTCTATCATTTTTGTATCATTATTGTGATGTTGGTTATTGTGTTGGAGTCATACAGTGTTTGTACAGTTGTGTCAGTAAACATACGTTTAAGGAGTATTTGACCATCATTCCAGTGGGGTAGTAGCAGAGTATCCAGGTGAATACAGTCAGTTTTGGAACGCAAATAGTTGTGAAAGAAAAGGCAGGATGTGTAACAGTATATTGGATCTGTGCATAAGCTCTTAAAGTGACAGCAGCCTAACAAACCTGCTGCTGTCTGTGTCATTGTTAATCAAAGAACAAAATACACAGAGAAAATCACTCTCTGCTCTTGACTGAATAACCTTTGTAACTTTAATCGTAAGCATTAATCTGTATTTAATTTTTACAATAAAGAATATCCAGTGCTATTTTACATTTGATTACTTTATTTAATTTCTGTAGTATTTCTTACCCATATACTGCTGTTAGACTCACCTGAAAAACTTAATAAAATGAGAACGTATATCACATAATAATAATAATAATAAAAGAACATTAAATGTCAATTTACTAACATTTTATCTAAACACATAATTTCTTTACAAAATGTAAAAAAAAAAAAAGGAAATGTGCCTTGTTAGCTGGCCATATAATAATAATCATAATAAGCAGAAGTTCACATTGTACCTTCTCCGGTTCTGCATCAGGCTCAGGTTTAAACTGATCACAGTCTATTTCTGTGCACAACAACCACAAAGATCTAAATAAATAAACAGACTATAGTGCACTGATTAACTTCTACAATATTCTCATTAGCTGCTGCATAATGAACAGAACAATCCCCACTGTTTAATACACTCACCGATGCATTTTGACTGGTTGTTGCCGTAGTTACTGTAACCCTGGTGACATTTGCAGTTGTAGCTGCCTGGATGATTGTAGCAGGTGCCGTTTGTGCTGCAAACATCTGGATCTTTACACTCATCGATGTCTGTGAGAGAGAGAAGATGGATGAGAGAAAATTCTCTGTTAATGTCATTTTAACACATAAATATACACAGCTCATTTGATGTGACAGTGGTGCTGGTAAATGTCAAATTAAATTGATAGGCCATAAAAATAAAAAGTAAAAATAAAAGGCACCTTCACATATGGCTTCAGGGCCAGGTGAGCTCTCAAATTCCGTATCACCAGAGCCAGAAAATGTATTGTCAAGACACTTGTTTATATCTGACAGGAGGGAAAGAGAGCAATTATTGTTTTAGAACATTAATATATAATTATAAATTAAGCTTATGGTGTACTACAAATATTGTTTCTTTTATGCTCACATGCTTTTACAATGTTTTGTAAGTCATTTTGGATTAAAGTTTCTGCTAAAAGAATAATTAAATGTACAAGGTGGACTCAGTCCTCTGTAATACCTTAACATAGTCCTGTTGGGAAGCTCTTTTGGAACCCTGGATCACAGGCACAGTAGTAACCTCCATGTGTATTAAAACACTCGGAGTGATCGCCACACACACTTGGTGAACTCGCACACTCATCCTCATCTGTAAAATAGACAGACAGTGGAATGAGGAAGGAGAACTTTCATTATAGCTACAGTTAAAAAGACTGGAAGTTACACAAATTCACTCTTTTGAGTGATGTAGACCATTATTAAAATCTTCATAAGTCAAACTGTTATATTTTTATTTATTTAATCAAACCACAAGGTCATAATTACCAACACATTTCATTTTAACAAGTTTAAATCCAATGAGACATCCACTACATGACGGCAGAAAGAGACCTGGGAAGAAAAAAATACAGCTTTAGTAAAACTTACAATAGCTTAGTGATATATATATATATATATATATACACACTGCCCTCCAAAAGTTTGGAAACGCCCTAGAAAAGTGGGGTTTTTGGACAATGTTGGCATGAATCCTTTTTAATTTGTGATAATTTTGCACTTATAAGGGACAACACAAACTATGAAAACATATTTTATTGAATAAACAGTTTTTACATAGAAAAAAACTTATATTTTCGATTCCTCAAAATTACAGTTGTTGAAGCTATTAAGGTGTGCTGACCCAAACATCTTTTACAAACCTGGGCCAAGTTTAATCCAGTAACCAGCATCACAGCTGGCAAAGGGGCATGTCTGACTTTGACATGTATACATTGCCATTATGATGTAATCAAAATGAAAATTATTATTGCTGGTCTTCAATGATAATGTGAAGTTACTGTAATGTATTTGCACCAAAAAAAAAATTATGATTTATGCTGATATCGTCCAAAATCACACTTTGCCTGGGCTGTTTCCAAACTTTTGGAGGGCAGAGTATATATTTTACAATAAATGTGTTTGCAATTTGCAGCCAATTCGCATTTGATGAGACAAACATTACAAATCCGAATAAGCATATTGTAAACAAACAAAAACATACAGAAATAGCCTACATCTGTGCTTAATTTGCTTCAGTGTCCCTGCGCGAGTGCAGCACGTTTGAGCCGTGCTCTACATTCCTCCACAGGAATTCGCGGCTTCTCAGAATTTAAAAGTTAATGGTCATATCTTTCAGTGATCCATATTCGTTTTGATTTCTTTAATGAGTGATTAATTTGTAGACGAGAAGTTAAATGTATTTTAAAGGTGCCGTAGAATGTTTTTTCACAAGATGTAATACAAGTGTCACAATGTGTCTGTGAAGTTTCAGCTCAAAATACCCCATAGATTTTTTTAATTAATTTTTTTAATTGCCTATTTTGGGGCATAATTATAAATGCGCTGATTCAGGCTGCGGCCCCTTTAAATCCTCGCGCTTCCTGCCCCTGAGCTCGCGACTACCTTAAACAGCATAAACAAAGTTCACACAGCTAATATAACCCTCAAAATGGATCTTTACAGAATGTTCGTCATGCATACTACATGCATACATCGGATCATGTGAGTATGGTATTTATTTGGATGTTTACATTTGATTCTGAATGAGTTTGAGGCTGTGCTCCGTGGCTAAAGCTAACATTACACACTGTTGGAGAGATTTATAAAGAATGAAGTTGTGTTTATGAATTATACAGACTGCAAGTGTTTAAAAATGAAAATAGCGACGGCTCTTGTCTCCGTGAATACAGTAAGAAATGATGGTAACTTTAACCACATTTAACAGTACATTAGCAACATGCTAACAAAACATTTAGAAAGACAATTTACAAATATCACTAAAAATATCATGTAATCATGGATCATGTCAGTTATTATTGCTCCATCTGCCATTTTTCACTATTGTTCTTGCTTGCTTACCTTGTCTGATGATTCAGCTGTGCACAGATCCAGACCTTAATACTGGCTGCCCTTGTGTAATGCCTTGAACATGGGCTGGCATATGCAAATATTGGGGGCGTACATATTAGTTTTTTACACATTAGTTTATATAAAAAAAAACATTTTTAATGTTTGTTAAATTTCGTTTTTCATCTACATTTAGTTCAGATATAGGTCTACTTTTAAAGGAAACACAAAACACTGATTTATTGTGCTTGTGAACTTAATTTTGAGTGCCACTATGAAGAAACTATATAGGCCTATTTTGTTTTCTATACGTGTATGAGGCGAAAATTGTTAAACCGCGAGCCTTATGACTGTAATCATAAAAGGTCATATTTGCTTCTAAATGGCTTATTCGGCACAATTACAGGTTAAATACATTAAAAGGAAAAATACAAGTCGAGCTCTGTCTACGGCCTCTGTGACTAATTGTTTTCTGAAAAAAATCAATATCATAAATGCTGCAGAGCTAACTTGTATAATATTCCCCAACAGACCAAGTAGGCTACTTTAAGTTGACTCTTTCTAATAGTCTACATATTTGCACCAGCTGGCCTCCGTCAACTAGATCCCGAGAGCAGGACTGAAGTTGGAAAGACACTGACATGAAGGGGGAAAAAAAGAGGAATTTAAATCAGTCAAAAAACATGCGTACTTGGACCTTCACAATTGCTAGCATGTGCTGGATTTGGGTGGTTAACATCGTACAAAAAGAAGTTATTTTGTATTTCATAAGAAAGAAAGAAATTGATTTCGATAACTGCGCTGTAAGTCTCTGGTTTCAAATTCCTAACAACAGAAATCGTGGATCTTAAAGAAGTCTTTGATTAACACAGACAAGCACAGCTCTGTTTTGATTGTCTCTGACACACATTCCCAGCAGTTGTCTGACTAGGCTACTATTCCAACTTCAGTGCGTCATAGTCTATATTTACTACTACACACGTGAACGGAGTAAAACCATCTAGGCTACTCACCCATAAGAAGTGTCCACTTTAGCTCCATGTTAGGAAACAGTCTTTAAGTCTTTAAGTATTTTTATGCTGTTTGAAGTTTTGTGATGTATGAAATACCTCAAGAAATGTCCTGCTGACTGTCTTAAGCTCAATGTTAACTCTAGCTCTGTTATTTGTTCCAAGCAAGCTGCACATAAATTTCCACTACGTTCTGCTGTATTATTCCTGTTCATGTCAAGAGAGATGTTGTTCTCTTTTGGCTGCTTTTCTGACTGTATTTCCAGCAGTGTTGCCAGATTTGACGATTCTGTGACGATTTCCAGCCCAATAAAGCTCTGCAAAACTCACCCAAAACAATTACTGCCACAAGAATGTGATAGAATGATATTGTCTTGACATCAAGGTTTATAAGAACCAATGACTTTCTTAAAACTAAATAATGATGACAAAATAAAATTATAAAAATGAATCTATTTTCCTGGCATGAGAGCAATACAACAGAAAAACATGGCAAATACAGTAAAAGAAAACAAGCAGATATGACAGAACAGGTAAATATGTCGAATATTTGCCAGTCAATAAATTAAGGGGAGACATACAGGCAAAAACATTGTCTTTTCATTCATCATGTGAAGGGGTTCATTCACATATAATTTGCCCGATTATATACATTTAATTTATTTATTTATTTCTGATGTATGAAGTGACCAAAATCCCCCTGTAAAAACCCTTGACTTCAATATGTAAAATAAATTAAACAAGATTTTTCAATCTGACTTCATCCAATGTTCAAATTTTTGTTCTAGAAAGGTATGCAAATTAGTGCATATTTAATTAGACAATGCCTCATTTGAATATTTAACCCTCTGGAGCTGTTTGTTTTTTTGTTGTACACTCCTTCTGTTTTACTCAGTTTATTAATGTTTTTATGCATTTGTGCACTTTGGAGGATTTATTACATAAATAAATGGAAAATAAATTTGCTGCTGTCGCCTTTGGCTTGCTTAGTTGGGGACACTTGACATTTGCTATTCAACAGTGTTTTGATCTGCCTGCATTGACACCATTGTATGCATACCATATACCAGTTATCACAGTAAATCTGCTTTGAAACAATCTGCATTGTAAAAGGCGCTATATAAATAAAGGTAACTTGACTTAAAACTTATTGATTTATACTTATACTATTTGACATGGTTTAGTGTAAGATTTTTGCCCATCTTTTGGAAAAAGCAGTTTTAAAAGTAAAAAATTATGACTTTAACCAGTAGATGGCTGCAGTGCTCCACTATTTGACTGAAAGACATCTTTTCACAAATTTTTTTGCAGTTGGATTCATATCTATATGAATTCTATTCATATCTATTATAACAATAAAAAAATACTTTTTTGTCAAAGTTTAGAAAATAAAGTTATATTACACTCAAAAAAAAAAAAAAAAAAAAGATTGTTGATGCTGTTCAGTTTATTTAAACAATTTATTTTGATTCAACACCATTGTATCAGCTTTCTGGTTTAAATGTTAAATGTGATTGATTCATGTTAAACTGATCCATAATTCATATTGGAATAACATGTTTCAATCAAGTAAACTCAACCAGGACTCAATCAAACAGGATTTTCACTTCCCATCATGCTTTGCAAAGGGGCTGAACTAGGAGTGTAAATGTTGAAATAAAGTGTTATTTTAAGCAGTTTTTAGAAAGATGAGAAAATGGAAAGATTTTTTAATGTTTACTGTTAGATTATGTTGGTATTTAAAAATTGTAGGGTTACCATTGTGGTGAATTGTTGCACTTGTACTTGGGTTGAGAACCTGCTAACATACTTTCAAATTATTTTTTATAAGAAAGTAATCAATGTGGTATTGCTCTGGGTTGCATTTCCAAAAGCATTGTAAGCATATGTTGATTATAAAACCATTGCCACCAATGGACTTATGATCAATTTAGGCTTTACAATGTTTTTGGTTAAGGCAATTTAGGATGAGTCCAGTATCACATCTAGATTTCTAACACAGAACATCACAAAAGTTATGTAAATCACAAAATTAAACAAGAAGATTTAATCAATGTATATAAAAACAATTTATTATTTATTTATTGCTTTTTATTTATTTTACAAAACATTGCAAATTACCTGGGCTGACACTATTAAATTAAGCTGTGCCCAACCATAGTAAATAAGTTGAATCAACCTTAATAAATTAAGTTGACCCAACATAAGTACATTAAATTGGAATAACAGAATTGCATAATGCTGAAATAAAGCAACTTAATCATATGATTTTTTTATGTTCGTTCAAAGAGTTATTTATTTATTTATTTATTTATTTTTTGAGTGTATGATTAGAATCAAACCTCAACAAGATGTTACAAAGAGAAAAGTTGGAGTCTATAGAGTTTATCGTTTATTTAAAAGATGTTTTTCATTAAATTCTACAAATTTAATCTACACTTAAGTTACTAACAGAGCAAAAAATAACAGAAATGAACAGTTATATGACATTGAGTACAAGTACACGACATGAATATCAAAATGCGATGAACTGAACAGCAATAACAAATGAGCAAATAAAGCACATGGATTCTGTGTGTGTGTACATGTGAGCATGATGCATTGTGGATGTTTTAAAGTGTGCCACTTCATTTCTGTCTATGTGTGTTCTGCGTTGTTTCTGATTTTGAGGATGAATTTTGTCTATTTTCTAAGCTTTTTTTTTTTTCTTTTACACTAACATAAAAACAAGATATTCCAATTTATTTTTTTATTCAAAGAACGTCAATAATAATGCCTTTGTGTTGCGCTTGAACTTCAAACAGAACTACAGTACACTTTCTTGACGTGCAGATTGTAGAACATGATGCAGAACTTTGCACAGATGTTCTGGTCAGGCCAGTTTGGACATGATGGACAGGAGTAGTCCTATATTCAATCTCAATTTAGTCATTTGACTGTATTCTCAGAGTTAGTTATATTTACAAAGAGCCTTCGAGTCGTCTCCCATCACAGGTGTAATCCACGTTTTGAGAGTTTGGTCACTCTTTTACTGTAGCTACAACTTATATTTGGCATAGCGATTGCTTGAATATACAGATACAAGTTCAAAATCTGATCCCTTATCATGCTAAAAACCCTGTCACTTACCTAGACTGGTTGTAGTTAAAGTGAGGTCGTTTCTTCTCATGTACACAGATTTGGCTGTTCACAACACTCTCTCTGACCCGAAGACATAGGCTACCACAGTGTAATAAGTTAGCTGATAAGACTCATAAATGAGCTGATTTGTCCTTTTCACATGACCTCTAATTCTTTACCAATATAAACACATTTCACTGGGGTTAACAGCTGGTTGTTGTGTTCTTTACATTCCTGCGTAATGGAGGCAGAAACTAGAAAAAAATAAGATTATGGAGCAGAACTACCGTTTCTCAGTGAAGATGTTGATCATCCGCATAATAACTGGACAAAATGATACATTTTCAATGTTTTAAAATAAACTCATGAAATATTAGTACACAAACAGACAGAATTTATTTTTAACATGAGATCGGCAATCATAAATGAACCCTCTCTACTGTTAAAAACCCAACTATATTTCACTTTCATTTTTAAGGCTTCTGAGGGATCATTTTAAAGGGTCATAAATTGAGAAATCAACTTTTCCTTGAGCTTGAGAATATCTTGTACGTTTCCGAACTGAAAACTTCCTTGTTAGTCCAATAAAAGCGTTTATTGACACCAGAGAACGACTGATCCTGGAATGTGCCTTTCTATGACATTAGGTGAAGCTCCGCCTCCTGATATTAATGATTCATGTTTATCTGTGTGTCAGTAAATCAAACCAGCGACTAAACGCTCAACTTCACCTTGTTTCTCTTAGTAGGATGAAAATAATCTGTTATTTAAACCGTGATTAAATGATATATATATATAAAGAACACTCCCTTTACAGTTGCTGGAGCTGTCAATCAAACAGCGCGAGTTTATCAGTGACTGAGTTTACTGGACTCGCGCCAAAACTCACGTTTTATTCAACGAATCTCTTAGTTATATCACGTTTGCACTGTTATAATGAAAGCATTGGTTAGTATGCAGAAATTGAGTTGCAATGACGAGATCACTGCTTTCATGTCTGTGATCGACTACAGTGTTCATCACTGCAACCTTTCATGCCACGATCTAAATATAATGCCTTAGATCTACATATAACGTCATAGATGCAACACTTTTCACGATTAATTAACCATGAGAGCTGTAATAGTAAAAATATTCGAAGTGTTTTCAGAAGTAATACTTGGCGATTTCATATTCAAAGATGTCAGCCAATCACAGCAGTGGGCGTTTACACTGAAGTCTCACAGAGACACGCCCCTTAAAACAGAGCGTTCAAATCAGAGGCTAAAATCAGGGTAGGAAAATGTCTTTTATTTCTAAAATTATGACCATTTTTGATGTAAAATACATACTAACAGTATAAGTGCACCAAAGTAATAAAACAACCCAGTTCATGAGTCCTTTAAGGCTTTTAACTGTTTTTATGATATAATCATGCAAACGTCTCCCTCGATACAATAAAACATTGATTATTTTAAAGCTGCCACCATGTGCACGATATAAAATGTAAGACCCTCCACCTGCACAACAAAGTAAAGCCCAATACAGAAGCATCCTGAATATTTAACTCATTTAATGGAGTGATCCGTTTCAGCCGTTCCCATGACAGACCTTTAACTCCGTCTCCAGAAACAGATGTTTGATGAACCCACATCTGCAATCTTCCTGAACAGACGGATGGAAAGCAATACGAAGATCTTCTGACTGGAAAGGTTGAACTGAAGCTTTGTGAGAAGTCTTGGTTTGTCGCAGATATTGTCTTGCGTTCAAGAGTTTGTAAACATCCATCAGGACTTCATATCTGTGACTCTCCTGTGCTGTTGTCACTCCGCAGCGGTTTCTGTCAAAGTCAAAGGAAGAGTGAAGAAGCTGAAGCCACAAACGCTGCTTTAATGTCTAAAAATCTGTTTTAAATCATTCAAACACACTTAGCCCAAAAGCCTTAAGGCTCAAAATATACTTTTTTTACACAGTTGAACGTGTAGCCTGTCAAAATATACTCCATTTAATAGCGGTCCACACAGGCGAAACTTGCATTATCTGCACTGTATGCGGAGCCTCGCATATGCGTAAAAACCGAAGTGTACTTCGGCTTAACGTACCTGACTGCTGCTGGACTGGCTGGTACTGTATTCTCCATTCTTCTTTTGCAGGCACATTTGGCCAAACCAATAGTAATACTCTGTCATGGCCTGAAGGGGGCGACACAACAGCCAAAATAAATGATAAAAATAATTTGACTAAACAATAACTTGCCATAGGTTTCTGTTCAAACCCTAGTGGTTGATATGATATTACACAATTTAATTTATGCATAACAATTGCTGCAATGAAATTTCGATTTATTTTACGTATTTACTAAATTAGAAATAATTATAAAATATGAAAGAAATCATTTGAATTTGATAAATAAGTGATATGTAGAGCGTCATCCTCGTCTCTTTGACCTCAAATTTAACTCTGTACAGCCGCTTCTGCACTTGCATTATAGCGCAACATAGTTTGAAATCAATATTTTAAAGATTAAATAAAACCAAAATCAAAAGTCAAAATAAAAAAGTCATGGCGCTGTCAAAATAAAAGCTAAACTGTCACTTTAAACTGTGAGATGTGACTTGAAGTCTAAAACAAACCACTGTTACCAAACCTTCAGTGCGTTTGAGTCAATTCATCATGTGTTTTCTGTTGTCATGTTGTGTTTTAAGTACCAGTTTGGACATCAGGCAGTGCATGATGAAGATGAACACCCCCTGAAAGCTGTTGAAGATGATGAAGAGGTACAACATGACTTCAGTCCCTTTGTCCTGGAAGAGGAAGAAGCCAAAGATCCACGTCCCGCCGAGAACACACAACTGAGCCACTGAGGTCACTGTAAAACTCCTACAGAAAATATAATTCATCAAAACAATTGAAAACGGACTCATAAAAACTAGAATAGTTTATGAATGATAGTAAAATAACACACGCACCTGATCTGTTTGAGTTTGGAGAGGTCTGGATTGAGACTGGACATTTTTTTAGCCAGTTTCCACACAGTTATGATGAAGACAAAACAGTTGAGGATGACGATGATGCAGACGGGTATGAAAAAACTCAAGAGGAAATAACCATCAAGAGAGAGCCAACAGCTGGAACAGAATGATAAATCAGTCACACACACACACACAGAAGACTTCCTGTGGCTAATTCATCTTTTGACTGTATTCAAGTTTGTACTATTTTATCTTAGTACAAGTAAATTTAGTAATAAACTGCTATAGTTATTAATATTTTGAATTTGTTTTTAGTTTTACATATTCCATTTGAAGTTTTAAGTTTTATTAATTTTTGCATTTGTCATTTTTATTTCAGCTTTAGTTATTTTAGTACTTCAAGTTAAATAAAAATGAGGAATTTTGCATTAGCAACAAGCTGAAATAAAATTTTATTTTTTAAATATTTAATTTTATTTCAGTTTAAGTATCAAAAGTGTTTTTTATATTTTTAGTAATTTTGTTGTTGTGTTTGCCATTTTTATAAAAAAAAATTAAAAATATATCTGTAGAGTCTTTATTATTTTTTATTTCAGATTTAGATTTAGCACTTCAAGTTAAACTAAATACAAAGGTAAAATTTTGCTTTGGCAACTTTTTATTATTTTAAGTATCAAAAATGTTCATTTTTATAGGTTTTTTAAATATTTCTATAGTTTTTATTCAGTTTATTTCAGTTTTAGTTTTACATATATCAGTACTATAAGTTAAAAAATAAGAGAAAAAATAAGAAATGGTGCATTTGCCACCAGCTAAATGAACTAAGTTTTCCCCCCAGTTTTTATTTAACTTTTTTGTTTATTTGAGTATTGACATTTTTTATGGTTTTCATTTTAGTTAATGATAACAGCATGATGTCGTCATGCTCTGCAGGCCTTCTTTGCTCTTGCACAGAAAGTACAGTGAGACTGCAGGTCTAATGTATCTGATAAATCCCGATAAGCGCAGTGAACGCTACGATGACAACACACTGTGACTGGAACCTCACTGGAGTCATCAGACACTCTGTGAATGATTCATCTGGATTTACAGCTTCTGAGTTGATGTTTGACCATCAAGTAACTAAAGTAACTTAAGCTGAAGCACTAAAATTATTAACTGGAAATGAATAAAACTAAAATAAATTAAACAAACAGAAGTATTAAAAAATTATATTACAATTACTAAAAGTCTAACTAAAATTACCAAAAATAAAAATAAAATCGAATTTAAAAAAAATGAATAAAACAATAATAAAGCTACAATAAATCTTAAAATAGGGCTGATTCAGAGACCTGAGAGATGTTGTACACACACAGCACTGGATTCAGAAACTCACTGTCGATCAGTGCCGTATCCCCGCGGATAAGAGATGGCAGAGATAATGACGATGACGAGAGGGACTCCGTATCCCACCACATACATGTAGAGATGTTTTATTGTGGTGTCAAACACCAGCACAACCATCCTGTAGAGCTGAACCCCCTCCAGCAGCATCCAGCAAAACGCAGACAAGAAGAGGTAATGAAGCAGGCCGGCCACAATCGAACACGCTACCTGAGAGACAAACACAATCAACATTGGTTCTTGACATTAAAGTCTAACTTTTGGACTTCAAAGACAGAAAATATGGGCCATTCTACAGAGTTGGTTCAAAGCCAGAGCTTTTTCCACAAATTTTGTATGTATGCAAATTGTGTAATATCCAAGGCACACATTTCTAGTAATTGTACAGTTACTTTATTTTTGACAAAACATCCCATGTTTCGGTAGTGACCACATCACCTTAACTCGCATACTAAAACACTAATGATTTGCATAATAAAACATACTAAAATTCTAATGATTTGCGTAACTGTACAGAAATTGTGTTTATTTCCACCAAATAAACAATTATTTGTTCCCTTTTGTTGCTACCAAAACAATGATGTCACTACCGAAACGTGGTGAAGTTTTTCGACACTTTTGAGCCGCTCAAAGATGCTAATCAGCACACGGTTAGCTAGCACAGCTAAATTTTATGGAATAACACCCAACGAAGTTTGCTTAACTGCAGAAAAAGGTGTTGGGTAGTAGCGTTCCTTAAAGTTTCACACAGATTTTCAGACTTTTGAACACATTATCACTGTTCGGGAAGCAGACACACTCTGTCAGTTTAAATCTAGACTAAAAACACATCTCTCTTGCCATACACATAAAACATTATCTGCTTCTATCATTCAAATCATATAAATTGTTAGGCTGCATAGATTAGGTCAGCCGGAACCGGGAACACTTCCCATAACACCGGAAGTACTCGCTACATCATCAGAAGAATGGCGTCTACGCTAATATTAGTCTCTCGCTGTTTTATCCCGAGGTTTGGCGCAGTCTGACAGATCCAGGTCGTATCCAGATGAGATGAAGGACCTGCATCTAGACATGATGATATTTAGGGGTTTGGGTTCGGGACAGCCACCTCCCCATTGAAAGTACCCAATAAATGATGATTTTATGTATATTAAGCTTACCGATTTTAAATATTATTATGGTATTCAATAGATAATCAAAGGATCTTTTTAAACATCCAAATTTGAATACTTAAATGCATTTTAAATGCGTTTTTTTGGTTGTGGGACAGCAGTTTGCTGTGGAACGGCCCATATAAGTCACACACCCTGTTGTGAGTGCTGGAGATCCCGCAGAGGAAGACGAGGTCTGCGATGAAGAGGCACACGCTCAGATGAAGATGAATGCTGTTTCGGGTTCCTTGGATTGAGCGGCAGAAACGGAACGTCAGGATGCAGAGAAATAAACAGACCAGAGACAGACCTAAACCCACACGTGTGATCAACACCAGCTCAAACGAGTCCTGGAGGAGAGGAAAAGGGAAAAAATCATGAACATTTGATCTAAAATATGTATAATCTCAGATTTTCTGGGTCACAGATGTACCTGTATGGGATAAAGGGCCATCAGCACAGCGAAGCTACTGAGATGAGAGCAGGAACAGCCTGTGTGAGTGCCATTAGACCACGCCCTCTCACAGCCCCGCCCAGACCACGCCCCCTCAGCCTCATTCCAGAACACACAGGAGTAAGCCACACACCCAGACTCCGCCCTCTCCTGAAGAAGTGAGAAGACCAGATACTTAAGATGATCAAGTTGCTTTTAATGTGACACGGTAGCTGGTAAACCAGCTAGAATCCAGCTTAAACTGGAATTTTATACAGGGAAAAGTCCCTTTTCCACCGAAATTACCCGGAACAATTTGTCCCAGGAACTTTTTTCCCCCTAGACCTGTTGCTGTCTATGTTTACATCATGGTCTAAAGTACCAAGAAGATTAATCCGGTGAAGATCGACTGCATGCGGCTTTCCAGTTCCCGCTGGATTTCATCCTCTGCTTTATAAGTTTAATAAAGCCTAAACATCGTCGTTGTTCCATTGGTCGTACTTTTTAAACTCCGTTATTGATTCGAATAGCAAACAACTAACTGCACGCACCACAACAGGATGAAAAAACCAGACCAATCAGCATGTTTAGTGCCCAAGTCCCACCCCCGAAAGTTCCTGAACTTTGAAAAAGTACTACCTCGTGAGCAGGGACTTTCTGAAGCGGAAATTTTACCTGGAACTCCATTTAGACCCTAGTCCCTGCATTCAAAACACACTGAGTACCACCCCAAAGTCCCTATAGTTCCTGGGGAAAGTTCATGTGGTGGAAACGCGGCTATAGTTTTTCCAGTCGTTGTGCTGGTCGGGATCCTCACCTCCGTGTGAGTGAAGATGAGCATCACCGGCTCAGACAGCTGTTTGGTTTCTGGATTACTGACGACGGCCGTCACCACATTCGAGTTGAGCTGGTAAGTGACGTTTTTCCCCTTCACATCTGATCTCTCTCTGCTCTCCTGCTCCTGTGATGTTCTGCTGATCTTGTGGAACTGATCGCTGGATGAGTTCAGATCTTTATAACTGACCAGCGCCACAAACGCAAAACCTACAGGAAAACGACATTCACATCCGGTCATGAATGTGCTGCTGCTTTCATACGTACACGAATGTGCTCGTGTGTGTTTGTACCTGGATATGATTTCCCTACAACTGTCTCCCAGCTGGTGTTGAAGAGGGTGGAGTCTGTGCTCAGAGTGACACTCCCAGTGGGCGGAGTCTGACTCCGCGTGACTGCAACCTCAGCGACTGTGATTCACATGATCATACAGAAGAAGACTTTCAGTACTCAGGATCTCTTTCATTGTATTCATATTTTAAACACATTGAGATGATGTTTGTGTCTCACCGGTGTTGTGCGTCTCAATCCTGGTCACAGGCTCTCTAAGCTGAGGTCCAATCAGACGTATGCTGTTCTCCACCGCATTCAGAAACTGACTCAACATCTCTCCGCTAGTGATGCTTCCATCCGACAGCAGATCATCAGTGGAATTGAACAAGTTCTGTGGAAAAGACACTGATTCAGCCACTGTGAAAGCGCAAGTACACAAACTACTGTGTGAATATATTACGCAGTGTGTTTAACCTCCAGTAACATCTCTCCAGTGAACTGTTCTGCTTGTGGATCATTCAGAGTCTCACAGCTGTTCTTCAACAGTGACATCAAATTCTTCAACTAAAAGACGACACACAGAAATCAGAATCTATGAGTCTATAAAACTTTGCGGGAACAGTGATTTGCAATGTTTCTAAACCATTAAAATGTCCAGTTGTATTGTCATGATTAGAACATTATTTAAAAGTTTTTGGTAATATTCCAAGAATGTCAACGTTAACATTTCCGGGATCAACATTCCTTCATAAGGGATGTTGATCTAAGAACATTTCCTGTCAAAACAATAAGAATGTTGATGAATAACTATGATCTTCCAAGAATATTGTTCCCAGAATGTTTTCTCTCATTGTCATGATCAAGAACGTTCAATAAATGTTATTTTAAGAACATTTTATCTTAACATTTACATAATCTTAACCATGTTAGCTGGGCATCTAATAATAATTATAACAGTCACAATAAGCAGAAGTTCACATTTTACCTTGTCCAGTGTGTGTCCAGCGTCAGGCTCAGGTTTAAACTGATCACAGTTCATTTCTGTGCACAACAACAGCAAAGATCAAAATAATGAACAGAACAACCTAAAAACTGCATCTAAAATGAAGCGAATAATAGTTTGCCCCACTGTTATAATTCTCACCGATGCATTTTGACTGGTTGTTGCCATAGTTACTGTAACCCTGGTGACATTTGCAGCTGTATCCGCCTGGATGATTGTAGCAGGTGGCATTTGTGCCGCAAACTTCTGGATCTTTACACTCATTGATGTCTGTGTGAGAGAGAGAAGATGGGTGAGAGAACATTCTCTGTGCTGTTTGTGTCATTTTAAAACGGTGTAGCTTATGGGAAGATGCTTCAGGTTGTCCATGAATGTGGTCACATCATAATGACCACATTTTAAGTTGGCGGATCAATTTGACCCATTCCAATTTTTTAGTTGTCGGAAACACTAGTTCCCTTCCGAAATGGAACTCGCACTGCGTATTAAAGCATTTGGGGAACGCCTAGAGAACGGTCATCGTCTTTCGTTTTTCAGGGACTGTTTTGTTCGAAGAGCTATTTAAAGGTAAGAATGGTTGTTTACAGACATCTCAGTCAGTGTGCACATCCATGTATAGTTACCTGGTAACACACTTGACTCATGCATCTTTGTAAGAGCATGCATGCCTAGTGCTTGAGAGTTCTGTCGGCACGCGTTGTGAGCGTTTCCCGCAGAGGAAAGCTCCACTCTCATTTGTCTGTCTCTTCTCGAGGGAAGCAGGACAGGTTTTTTGTTATGAAAGTGTTTAGCTGATTTAGCATGCGTCCTCTATATCAGTAAGCAATGCTCTATTTACATTTGGAGGTTTGTTTGTTTAGGTTTGTGTGCAAGCTTTACATCTATCACACACATTACTTGTGCATTGTTTGTTTGGACCAGGAGCACACTCGTTCGCCTGTATAAGGCTGTTTTCATGCACTTGAGTGTTTTCCTTTGCAACCATAGTTGCGTGGGATGAAGCAGAAAACAGTCCTGTCTGTATATGGCAGGACATATACGATGGCAGATTATGCTGTACTCCAACATCCCCTCCATTTACTGTAGTTACAGGTTGAGCTTTGCAGGTTGCCTTTTCTGGCGTGAGAACCATGTTACATTTAGTGACCTCGGCTCCCTATAGAAAGGAATAATAGGGGGCTTTTATTCTTTTATATCCCAGACCCTTCACACCAGGCCTGAGGCTGGACCAATAATGTGTTGGTTCCATCTTTTTGAACCTGTCTGTGGATCCGGCACAGCGCTTCTTAGCGAGTGCATCCTTTCAGACTGCAGAGTATGCACTTTTACATTTAGGCCTCTGCTCTTTGTCTCAGGTTGAGCTTTTAAGTTACCTCTCTCTCTGTGAGGGCCATTACAAATTTAGTGACTTCAGCTCCCTGGAGAAAGGAATAAGGGGATGTTTGTTCTATGTTTTATGTATTGGGGCATTTAAACTGGGGCCCTGGAGCTCTCATTATTAGGGAAGGTTATCGTGGCACCCTTACTATGTGCCTCTTTTCTTTATGAGGCCTTAATACCGGGTAGCATTAAGAACGAAATATCACCTGTAGTGAATGGCATGGCCTCCTTTCGATCTGAGAGTTGTTTTTTTAGGCCGTCGCTCATCTGAGCTTCAGGTAGTTGATATGTCAGGTGTTCGGCCCTCCGGGGCCGCCCTGTTAATCCTTCTGGGTTGAGTGGGCTGGCTTCTTCTCGTTAAAAAGAGTTGTTTGTTTAAACACATGCATGACTTTGATACCTTCCCTAGGTTGAGTGAAGCGGTTTCCTTTTGCTTAGAGAGTAGAAGGCGATATGCTGAAGCCTCTGCTCCCCCGAGCACCAAATAGATCATGACGATGGGTGTTGGCCCTCTCTGGGCCACCCTTGACATCACCCTGGGATGAGTGAGCTGGCTTCCTCCTGTTTGAGAGTCCCTATTCGAGGCTGCCGCTCCATTTGAGCTCTAGGTAGTTGAGGTCTTTGACACTCGCCTACTGCAAGGCCACTTTGACAATCACCCTATATTATGTCGCTTCCTCTCATTTGAGAGTTTTTATAGAAGCCTCTGCTCCACTGAGCTCCAGGTAGTTGATGTCCTCAAGTGATCCACCTTGACATTCCCTGTGGTGAGTGTGTTGGTTTCCTCTCACTTGGAGGGTCATTTTGTTGAAGCCACCACTCCATTGTGCTCAAGGTGGTCAGAGTTGTTGGACTGAAGTCTCCACTTCATTGAGCTCCAGGAAGGTCATAAGTGCGTGTGTGCTGGCCCTTCTTTTGGGCCGCCCCGATATCTGGCCTAGGCTTGTACTCATGAATACATCTTTTTGACAGAGGCGGTTCAGCTGTAGCTTTCAGCCTCCTAGAATCCTAGGAGAGCTGCTCCAGCTTAAGACTAGCAGCTAGTGATGCTAGTACGCCTTCTCTCTTTATGAAAGTCGTCCCTGGCCAGGGCCCGCCTTCTGCATTAGGCTATTAATGAAAGTGGCAGGCCTTACGGCCTCCTCAATGTATCTAGGTTGAGCTGAAACTCCTCTTGATATTAGAGTATAAGTGATATGCTGAGCTTCAGTTCCCTGATGGTGTTAGGCACAGACAAATAGCAAGGTGTTGTAGGCTTTTGTTAAAAGCCTTCCCTGTGGTTGTCCTTGAGCGTTATTAGACTTTCTCTTGTTTAGAGACTGGAAAGCACTATGCTGAAGTATCCGCTCTCTAGAGCTTTGGTAGTAGCTTTGTCTAGTTTGAGCTTGGAGCATCTCTCCACCAAAAGCTCCTTAATTATTATCAAGTCATGGAGTCGAGTGTTGCAGGCCCCTCCTGTGGAATTTCATCCTGTTTTGGGCCTCCATTCCTCCAGAGTTGAGCTCAGACGGCCTTTCTCGTCTTGGAGCGAGAGTTTTTGCTCAGGTTTTTACCTTTGAGCCTTTCTCGGGTTAGCTCACTTCGCTCCCAGAGCTCTGTGCCCCATATGTGCCAAACACCAGTGATGCTCAGGTCAAGCGTGTGTAGCGTATGCACACGTATCAGGATAATCAATAAACTTTGGAGTTTCCAGAACGCTTTTAACCTGATGAACTTTGTTTCTTAATCACTAAATCGGCTCCGAACTGTCTACTAAAGATGAGCCCACTTGACACCTTTGTGGCCCTCCGAGTTAACACAGCAGGCCCAATTTCCTTGCTCTTAGGACATCAAAGGGGCCCCTCATGTGGACTACGGGCCAGATCCACATTCCAGCACCCACACACACTGGCACACACAAAAACACACACACACAGACACACATACAGAAACACACAAACATACACTTTTAACTGCATATATATTTATATATATATATATATATATATAGCACCACTATGCTGAAATATATATTTCATATATTTTAGGGCGTATGCATGTTTCCTAGTGTTTAAATGAGTGTATTTGTGCTAGTGTGCATTTTAATGATATAATTTTGTCTGTAAACCATAACTTCTCTCCTATGCCTTTCTGACCTATCGAGTTTGATCTCGTTTCAAAGCTCCGGACTCGAGCTATTCATTGAGACATGTCACCAAACGGACAAATGTATTTTTCTATGTGTTTAATGATACTGTGAAGAACACACTCCGTTTGGAGATCTGATCTGGTAGTCATAAATCATTGGATTAAGTCGTGAGGCCAAACAATGGGAAAGCTTTCCCGCCAACTTTGCACCCATGTTATTGGCTACCCCACCTCAAGGAGGTGTGTCGGCTTATCTGTCATAAAAGCAAAGACGCACAATTTCTTGTGTGTTCTCTCCCGACTGTCTCACGAGCATCTCGTGCACGTTTTTCCCGGACCCCTCCGGTGACCACGCGCTGTCATCGCGCTCAGCTTCGGGATCGCCATCTTCCAGCGAAACTCACTCTCGTCCTCAGTTCAAACCTTCCCGCTGAACGGAGGAAGCCAACGAACTGCACCAGCGCTAACCTGAAATTCGACACACGCAACCAATGCAAGTATACTGCCGTTTCTCAATCTTAGATGATGAAACTGATTTCCGTGCTGGCTTAGGACTGGTTGTGAGTTTGCTACTTGCCTTCTCTCTTTCCTTCTCTACTTCCACTCTTGTACATAGGTGTGTATTCTTGTATATATATTTAGATGTATAACCTCTGTATTCGTAGTTTGCATATATTAAAACGTTATTCATGCTCGATTGTTCTGTTTGTTCTTTCAGCTGAAAACCCAAGTCACTTTAACGTTTTTCGATCGTTTTATTCTTTGATGTTATAATAGCAGGTTGTTTTCATGGCCAGATAACTTTGTTTATAATATTCTGTGAGGGACGTAGTTTGCTGGACAAACGAACAGTTTCTCTAAATAATTATTAAACCAGAACTAATCATATATGTAATTGATTATAATTCGTTGTAATTGATTCACGATATATGTTTAATTCCCCGTTGGGTCGATATATGAATCATAATTTATTCATAACCTTATGAATTATTATATTCATATTTCATCCATAAATTGATTAATAACCGCTACATTTCGTTACATATATATTTGGTGGAGAATGCGGGCAACGTTTTAAACTTGGTTTTCGGTAAAAGAGCAATGTAGAATAATTTTGTATGATTTAACTTACATGCGCGCTTTATTCAGTGAGAAGACGCACGGGTCCTCACTACGCACCGTTAACAAGCTGCTGTTTGTGTCTAGAAACACTGCAGGCATAGCCTTGGTTGACCGTGAAATAAACTGCAGTCCATTAATATTCAGACTTGTATGCGAAAAGGCGACAAATTTCCTGCAATACAGCTAATATTAATTTCCGCTTGAATAAACGAGTTGAGTCGTATTCAGCGTGTTTTGAGATCGTGCTGCAAGATTCCCACTAAATCTCTTGAAAGGCCTTTATATTTACCCGCTATTAAATCTGAATTTCTTGTGTCGTCCAAAAATTCACAATAGCCGGTTTGCTCCTGGGTTACGTCGTTTGGACTAGCTACCCAAACACGTGACCCCACTTACAAATCTAATCGGAGAGCAGTTCACCTGGTTTATCGATTGATGTGTAAAATTTGGAGCTATATCAACATTCTTATCC
This sequence comes from Chanodichthys erythropterus, assembly GCF_024489055.1. Taxonomy (NCBI): domain Eukaryota; kingdom Metazoa; phylum Chordata; class Actinopteri; order Cypriniformes; family Xenocyprididae; genus Chanodichthys; species Chanodichthys erythropterus. Next base: position 54,271,882 of record NC_090232.1, read on the forward strand.
AATGTTGATTTGTAACCCGCGGCGAAGGAATCCCGCAAGCGTTACATATTCGCGTGCATTAAAGTTTGCACCAAAGGGACTGATTCCCAGAGTTGTGTACCCGTGAGTAAAACGGTACACATATATTTATGAAAGAATCCGCTGAGGTTCTATAGTTGTAATCGTGACCGTGCAGACAGTTAAAACAGCGTAAGGGTCAGAACCCCACAAAGCGCTCGTTTTATATCACAAATTAAAGAAAGGGGATGCAGTAACTCTGACCAGACGCCAGAGGGCAGTCTGCTCAGGTGTGCCACCCCTCCCTACTTATTGGTTATGTGGACTCAGTGACGCCACCGCGTGGACGTTCTGAGTTAAAGCCGCTCCATACTTTGAACTGAAATTATCTCCAAGTTATCTTTTGCTTCTCTATACTGCGGGGAGTTGTAAAAGTAATTTGCTTTTGGTGGTTATGCTTTCCAATCATTGTTGGAATGTGGTTTACTGATTTAAATTTAATTTAAACACGTTTAAACTTTTAATTTAAATTGTTTCCCTTCCAACAAGGGAATTCACTTTCTGAGAGTGCGCCCCCTGGTGGACACTACCAGATAAGTCAATTCTCTTTTCCCTTGTATTCTTTTTCCTGTATTCACAGATCTACTCTATTTTATTTCAGTTTATTTATTTTATTTTTATTCTACTTTGTGTTATTTCATCCATTCCCTTTTTGTCTTTTCTCTCTCTCAAGTTATTTCTTTAGTTTTACTTTGGAAATTCATTCCCTTTTATTACTTAATGTTTTATTTTATTCACTCTTAGTTCTGGGTCCTGTGTGTTATTGGCTGGCAATAATATTCACGCACACCCAAGCCTCCCTTATTTCATACACTTATTTTGAATTTAATTAAATAACATTTAATTCAATTTTAAAATTAAGTAGTGTCAATCAGTTGGCATTTTGCTATCAACAAGCAATTCTCTTTAGGAAAAATCTGCAAATAGGGAAGGCTTCCTCTTTTCGCTTTTTCCCATCCTGTTATTCTACGCACTCATTTAAATTTAATTGAACAGAGTTTAATTCAAATTTGAATCAAGTGCATCTGATTTGTTTTTGTTTTATGTTATTTTTACTTTTGTTCTGCTTCTAGCTAGTTCATTTTAGACCCCTACTCTTTTATCCTACACACTTAATTATTTAAATTATATTTAAACAAGATTTAAATTGAGATTTAAATTTACAATTAAGTCGTGTTTACCTGACTGTTTGTGCACTTGCAGAGAAGGCCCTTCACCGCCGGGTGGCGAGTTGAGTCGCCCCAGTGAGTTCCAGTGAGTGGAGCTGCCTGGCCTGGCGGTTCTTTCACTGACTGTGTGTGAATCGGAGACACTCTGACCTCGTATCACGGGCAACACGCAAGGACATCAGCGAGTTGCGTATCAGGTACAGGGAGGCAACGAGACCCGGGGTGACGACAAGCGGCAATTTTGTTTAATTTCCCTGCTCAGGCTTCTGCACGACAGAACCGCCCTTTTGGAGTAACTGCCCGTAAAGGGGACAGACTCGGAGTTCAGGGAAAACTCAATCTTGACTGGTCACTCGGGCCGTTGGCGCAAATACCTTACCGAAGTGCGCAATTGAACTGGTGTTCCCTGTTTGAGAGGTTGCACCGTGGTACAAAGGGGACAGGTGGCCACGGACACCGCAGTAGAGTGTTTGAACGTCGAGGAAAGGTTGCCTGCCATTGAGTTCTTATCTGAGCACCCACAATTCACCCAGGCCTAAATTAGTGACATACAGTCATTTCACCTAATTGAAAGCCACAGAATATTACATATTCTTCAATTACTCAGGTGCGGGCCAACCCTTATGCTCTCGATCCATACCATCCCTCTAGGTTTTATGGCGCAACAGTGCACTCGCCTGACACCGTCATAAACCCAGCTGGAATAGGAAGTTTAAGTTTCACTTCTCCCCTCTAGCCCTTCTGTTTTAGTTTATTGCGATTCTATTTTTATTCCTTTCTATTTGTTTACGGCTCTATTTCTCATTTAATTGCATCCACCCTGTTCTGTTTTGCTTCTCTACTGTGTTTGTTTCTTTCAGTTCATGTAAAAGCAGAGCCTGTGAGAGCCATCACGGAAAACTGAGCAATAGATAGACGACCGTGCAGCGAGAGTCGTCAAAGGACTCTTAGGGCTACCGCCTGTCAAAATCTTTATTCAAATCCGGCACTCACCCACACAAATTGACCCGCGTGGTCCTTTTGGCTATCGACAATTAAGTGTCTAGCCTACATTCCACTAACTGTCTGCACCAGTTAACTGGAACCAAACCAAAGAATTATATAATCATGCATTATTATAAGTCGTTAGCCCTGCGCGTGCTTGCATTGGTTCTGTTTGTGCTGTCTTTCTCTCGCCAACAGCAAGCTAACGTGTTCAGAGCAGCCAGCCCCAGCACCCATGGGGACGGACTCAAGACCGGGTTGGGCTCCCTGACCAGCACGATCCTGCCCAACGACGCTGTGGATCCCCAGCACCTAAGCAACGAGCAGCTGGACGACGACCTGAATCGACAAATGGCCCACGATCCAATACCGAGCTACAAAGAATGGGCGAGAGTCATCCGAGCCATCGCCCACAACCTCAAGCTCCAGGCGGAGGACGCCCGGAGGAATCAGGCCCAGATTCATCGTCACCACGATCAGCGACTCGTCGAGACCCAGGACCAGCGTTGGACAGCGGACGAATCCAAACCCGAGCTGCAGGAGGAGCTGCAAAGACTTCAAAAAGCCCTTGCAGAGCTCCACCTGGAGGTGGAGCGTAGAAAACTGACTGGAAAACTCCAACACAGCGAAGCTCCCCTAGCCAAAGCAGAGACTACGCTGAAAGACAGACACACTAAAGCCCTGACCTGTGAAAATCATCTCAAACAGGCCCAGAAAGGAGTTATGGCTCCGAAACAACAAAGAGACTATGTGAATGAACTTGACACTGGTTACAGAGTACTGAAAAGTGGCATGGGAGGGGAAACACACATCACCGGGTTTCCCCTAACCAGTCAAGAAGCCCTAATTCCAAATGGGGTTAAAAGTCCACTGCCCAAAACGTCCAACGGCCAAGAACCTTCGCCAGCAGCTGTCACATCCAACTGCCAGCACCTGCGACAGGTTCTGATCCAAAAGCTTTCTGACCCTGCATCAGATCAAGGGCTCCCTGCTGCCATGGACCTAAAACGGGGCAGACTGAATAACCCATACACTTTCTACAGCCGAATGCAAAGAGGGTACTACGGAGCACGTAACCAGCCAGCAACGGAGGAAGATTTCATCTTCAACCCTCTGCTTCTCCGAGAGCTGCACCCTGCGGTCAGTGATCATCTGGCAGCCTTGGCCTGCTCAAGCAGCATGTCTATTCAGCAGCCGCGAGACTTGGTCGACGAAGCTCAAGCCAAGCAGAGAACTGCGTCTAAAAAGACTGTAGAAAATCCAACCAGTTACCCAGACTCCGATCACTGCCCAGAAACCTGTCCTTACCTTTTTGAAAGACTGAGAAATGAAGCTGAAAGACAAAATCAGACTCTCAAGTAACAAAGATGTGAGCTGAATGTGCAGTCGCACAGTCCAAATGAGGTCCACCTTGAACACACAGCTGCCACGCACCACACCATTGGTCGAGTGAGCCTGGTACCTCCTGTGTGCGTAGCGCAAATGGACACGTTTCTCTGTTCCACTCACAAAGACCTGCTAGACTGTTTTGAGCCCTTATTGAACGCCAGACCGCTGAAAATCTGGGCTCAAGTGTGTGAACTTCTGCCTTCCCAGTCACCCAGACCACCTGAGCCAGACGGTCAGGTCACAGAGGTCGCGGGAAATCTCCCAGCTAACCGCGGGAACCCCGGCTCAGAACACAGTTCAAGTTCGCCACCCGGCGTACTTCAACTCACCATAGACTGTAACTCTCTCTGCTCCAAGGTCACGACAGACTCACAGCTGAATGATGTAACTACAACAGACATTATTCTCACACTGTGGGCAGACAACTCAGCCTTCAGCCACACGCTGTTAAGTGCTCTCAGTGAAGGAACACCGGACCTCCCATTTGTCAACAAGCAAACACACTTTCCACTGGACTTTCGTCTGCCAACCATGATGACTGTCAAGGACATCTGCGTTTTGAACTTCAAATGGAACAACCGGCATTTAACCCATCACTTCTTGGTCCTTCCAGACCTCCTGATGCACTCTAATGCTCATACGGACAGTGCAAATGAGTTGTTGTGGGCCCCGATGACTGTACAGCTTCCTGTTGTTCCTGTCAACACTGCCAACTTCCTGTCAGGCCAGACTATCCAACAGGTCTGCATCCTGATCAACATACAGGAACCTGTAGTACCACCTTACACCAAAGGGGGTGCTGTTTGGATCAACATACAGGAAATTGTAGTACCACCTTACACCAAAGGGGGTGCTGTTTGGCTCCACGCACAGGAAACGGTAGTACCACCTTACACCAAAGGGGGTGCTGTTTGGCTCAACAGGCAATGTGGTCAAACCCTAAGCCACATGCTGGGCTCCTTCACACTGTCACCTGAAGGCGTGGAACTTGGACTTGCTCTAAAAGCCACACCGCTAACTGAAGTGTCACCCTACGTAGTTCACAGCTGGCTCAACGAATGCATGGTCACAGACATCAGCATTCCCAAAGCCCACCATCTAGAATGGATAATGGACCACGGCCCCTATGACTTTGAACGCAAGTTAACAGTCATTAAATTAATACCAGCTGCCATGGTCCCAGAAGGAAGCTTAAGCAACACAAGTTTCACAGCATCCTTCAAGAGCATCTCTGCAGTACCCACAGTCGCTAACCAGCCTGCCTGTGAAACTCAGGAAAGCGCTGCACCTCTGACAGCCAACCTGACAGCTAACACCACAACAGAGGAGCCCTTCCCAAGGTTTGAGCCTAAAGGCCAACAGATCCAGAAAGATGCAAGTGCGCTAAAGAATGATGCAGACTGTCAAAGACTCAGAAACGTCTTGCACAAATTCAAAGTGACATTTGACAAAGACCTTTTATGCTGTGGTCTCACTAAACTTCACACAGTGCATAGTGCAACACACCCAAATGCTCCTCCCACCTTAATCAGGCAGTACGAAGGTCACATCGCCCCACATGAACCAGTACAGGAGGTTGTTCATTCAACAGAAGGAAAAGGTGTTATCTGCCCATGCAACAGCACCTATTCAGCCCCTACCTGGTCCATTGTCAAACCAGACAGCAAGTGGCGACCCACCAGCGACTTCAGGAGGCTGAACCAGCAGGTGCCACTGCCACAACGTGCCAGAAAGCACAAGTCTGCACGGAGCGGAGATTCAGCTGCCTGTCAAAACTGCTATAACAGCACACCAGCGTTGACACTTCAGATACTGGTACCCCAACAACAGCGACCAGCCTGTCACAGATACCTCAAAGAGAATGCGTGCCAAGGAATGCCCACGGCCTACGTCGATGGACGTTCCTACAACCATGAGGGCATCTTACAGGCAAGTGCAGGGGCACGATGGTTAAACAACCAACCCTGCCAACCACAGAACAGCAGGTGGGGTCCCCAGTCATGTCAGTATGGTGAAGCAGCAGCGACCCTCAAAACCCTTCAAGTCTCCTCTGTCCATAACATCAGAGAACTCATGTGCACAGACTCACACTTTGCCAGACCTTGTTTCACATGCCATCTTCTGGGCTGGAAACAAACTGGTTTCAAGACTGAATGCAACAAGCAGGTGAAACATCAACACCTGTTCCAAACACGTGATCACCTCACCCAAGCACACGACACGAGCACTTACGGGGAAAAGGTGAAAAGACGCTTAAAGCAACCAGGGCGTGACAAAGGCGTGAACGACCAAACTAATGCCCTTGCCAAGACTGGCACCCTGCATATCAAGCTATGGTCACACCCACCCCATTCACCCACCCTTAGTGTGACAACAACAACCCGCAGCCAGCGGACTGTTCCTGCAACATTTCCCCCCCTTCCTGCCACTGCCACTGACAACCAAACTTGCCAACACTTCCATGCGAAATGTTTTGTACCACCACTCATACCCCTCCAACCTCCCGTTCACGGCACCTGGTCCCATGACCGACCACATGCTGCGTGTGGGAGTGAACTTTCTAAAATATGTCCCTGATGTCTTCACAGCGCCAAAGCTTGTACTGCCACAGGGCCAAAAGGGGGGTGAACTGATATACACCCACGACACACCATGTGCCAAACACCATGGCACCAGAACTATTTATGAGACTTTGGAACAAGTGGCGTACTGGCCCAGCATGCAGAAAGATGTGGCAGAGTATGTCAGAGAATGTCAGGTTTGCTGTCAAGTCCAAACTGTAAACCCAAACTACAGAGCTCCACTGCAACGCAGAGGAGTCACGTTTCCACGGTCAGTCGACCAGAAAGACTGGACTGTAAAACCTCATCTGATGCTCATGGCCATCACAGACACCATACAGGAGTCAACTCAGGTGTTCCCCACAGAACTACTGATGGAATGGCAGGTGCCACTGCCTTTGCACCTGTACCAACCAGGAGACTTGAGTCTCATCACAGCCTGCTCCCCTCATCAGCATCACAACAAGCTCCGCCTACAACTGAGAAAGCAACTCGCAACACAGAGCCAAACCCTGCAAACCACCTGCAAATCCTGGAAAGGTATTGCGTTGGTTCTCCGCACTCACAGTTTCCTGCTGATGCAAACTGCAAACTCAAGGAAGCAACTGTTTACAGTCCTCCAGAATGACTTTGCCCAAAATCAGCTGGTTATAGCTCTGTTGACAGACCTGCTGCGAGAAATTAGCTACTCTATGCACAGAGTGGCTATGAATAGGATTCCTCAGTATCCTACACAAACTGTGCTGGACTTTGCTACTGGCAGACCCAAAGACACGGTCAATGTTAGGTGGCGGCAACGTAACACCCATGCCAAGAAACACACCTCAGTTGCGGTAGCCTACCACAACAGCAACCCACGGCTGTGCCCGGCTCCCCACTTTAGCAGGTGTAGTTTCACCAAAGACTTTCAGTACTTCTGCCCAAACCAGCTCTTCCTCAGAAACCACACTGAAGGAATGGGCCGGTTGCAGCCCATTACCAGCAACACACGCTGCCCTGCCGAGGCCAAGCCTCGCGCCCCAGTCAGCAGAGCACAAGCCGAGATTGTGGGTGATCAACTGCTCATCCACACCCCCACTCATGCTGCCACCCTAACCTACAATCAGCACAGCACCGCCACTCGTGTCAACCTGCCCAATCCAAGTAAGTGGATCCAGGTACCCTGGGTTCCATCCTTTATCACAGCCATCTGGCAGTGCACTGTCTCTCAAGCAAAGAGGACCAGTCAGAACTGGAAATCCCATCTTCCCCCAGGGATCACAATCACACCTTAGATCCAGGAATGGAACTGAGGATTGACAAAGGGGGGTCCCAGCTAAGTGACAGTACTCCTATTGATGCAGCCCTCCAAGCACTCTCACGACTGCCTGTCCTGACCAGCTCACCTAGAGCCCGAGCTTGGACTGCTGCCAACACAATCCGTTGCCTCTCCATGGCAATCAAGTACGCACTCGCCCTGGGCCTGGCCTTCATCCTATCCCAAGGGATCAAAGGGATGCAAGAATCCATGGACAGGTGCTTATCTGCTCTCCCTCAAGGACCAGTAGGAACCACCTGCTGCGTGACCATCCGGATCCATGTGCCATCGAACTTGGTTACCGTCCAACGAAGTCCGCACAGGAACTTCGTTGGCCGAAAGGGGGAATCTGTAGCGTATGCACACGTATCAGGATAATCAATAAACTTTGGAGTTTCCAGAACGCTTTTAACCTGATGAACTTTGTTTCTTAATCACTAAATCGGCTCCGAACTGTCTACTAAAGATGAGCCCACTTGACACCTTTGTGGCCCTCCGAGTTAACACAGCAGGCCCAATTTCCTTGCTCTTAGGACATCAAAGGGGCCCCTCATGTGGACTACGGGCCAGATCCACATTCCAGCACCCACACACACTGGCACACACAAAAACACACACACACAGACACACATACAGAAACACACAAACATACACTTTTAACTGCATATATATTTATATATATATATATATATATATATATATATATATATATATATATATATATATATATATAGCACCACTATGCTGAAATATATATTTCATATATTTTAGGGCGTATGCATGTTTCCTAGTGTTTAAATGAGTGTATTTGTGCTAGTGTGCATTTTAATGATATAATTTTGTCTGTAAACCATAACTTCTCTCCTATGCCTTTCTGACCTATCGAGTTTGATCTCGTTTCAAAGCTCCGGACTCGAGCTATTCATTGAGACATGTCACCAAACGGACAAATGTATTTTTCTATGTGTTTAATGATACTGTGAAGAACACACTCCGTTTGGAGATCTGATCTGGTAGTCATAAATCATTGGATTAAGTCGTGAGGCCAAACAATGGGAAAGCTTTCCCGCCAACTTTGCACCCATGTTATTGGCTACCTACCTCAAGGAGGTGTGTCGGCTTATCTGTCATAAAAGCAAAGACGCACAATTTCTTGTGTGTTCTCTCCCGACTGTCTCACTAGCATCTCGTGCACGTTTTTCCCGGACCCCTCCGGTGACCACGCGCTGTCATCGCGCTCAGCTTCGGGATCGCCATCTTCCAGCGAAACTCACTCTCGTCCTCAGTTCAAACCTTCCCGCTGAACGGAGGAAGCCAACGAACTGCACCAGCGCTAACCTGAAATTCGACACACGCAACCAATGCAAGTATACTGCCGTTTCTCAATCTTAGATGATGAAACTGATTTCCGTGCTGGCTTAGGACTGGTTGTGAGTTTGCTACTTGCCTTCTCTCTTTCCTTCTCTACTTCTATTCTTGTACATAGGTGTGTATTTTCTTGTATATATATTTAGATGTATAACCTCTGTATTCGTAGTTTGCATATATTAAAACGTTATTCATGCTCGATTGTTCTGTTTGTTCTTTCAGCTGAAAACCCAAGTCACTTTAACGTTTTTCGATCGTTTTATTCTTTGATGTTATAATAGCAGGTTGTTTTCATGGCCATTGTTTTCATGGCATTTCAGTTGCAATTGTTTCTGATATTTGTCACAGCGATTTTTTGGCATGCACTCCCCTCAACATGGCGGCATGGGTATTTCATTCCTCAAATGTGTTAAGACGCAGTGCAAGTTTCCTTTCGAAAGGGAACGTCTCAGGTTACGCATTGACTCAGTTGATTAAGTAAACAATGTTTGATAGCAACAGATTTTCTCTGCCCAAGTCATTTGACCCATTCCGATTTTTGAGTTGTCGGAAACAAAAGTGAAACATAAATCTGGTTGTCATTACTGATAGTTCTGTAGACTCATTTTTTATTTTTATGAAACCCTAGACTAGTTTTAATTGACTGTATACGATGCTCAATCAGTGCAAAAATAAATAAAAACTGGCCATAACATAAGTGTGGGAAGCACTTTTACGTCTTAACCACTTTTCTATTTTAGACAATACGATTCATTTTAATTGGTTATATTATTAATTATAATTATTGATATTACTAATTATAGCTAGTAGCAAATTAAACTGACAGGTCAGAAATATAAAAGGCAAGCAGAAAGAAAGCACTCACCTTCACATTCTGCTTCGCTCATCTGCTGGTACCCAAGTTGACAAATACACATGTAAGAGCCAATTGAATTCACACACTCCATATGATCTGAGCAGGGAAATTCTTTCTCTTCACACTCGTCTAAATCTGACAGGAGGAAAGCACAGCATTTGGCATTAATTATAATTTCAGTAAAAATTATACAATTATAATTTATATATATAGTTTAACCCTCTGGAGTCTGAGGCTGATTTGGGGCCTGGAGAACTTTTGACATGCCCTGACATTTGTGCTTTTTTCAGTTGTTCATAAACATATTAATGGAAAAAGTGTCATTACATTAAGTGTTTGTATTCAGCACAAACTAGGCTACAATAATATGTGAGGAACATGTATGTACATGTTTGTGTTTTTGAAGGAATAACATTTATGCGTGGTTGTTGAAAAAACAAAAAACTTAAGTCACTGAAATAAGGCCAAAAAAAGTATAATAAATCTGTGTTCATAAGACTTTAGGGTATTGGAGGTTGTAGACTAGAGTTTTTGCTTCAAAATTATGTAAAAATTATGCTGCCTACTCCTTCATATAAAACAATATATTGATTTAGTTTTTGTAAGACACTTTTTGCCATGAAACACAGTATGCGAGGAGGCGTGAATCACCACTGAAAATGGGCCATTCTCACCTGAGAAGACAAAAGAATTGGATAGTAATGAGCTGAAATGACTTGCATATTAATGAGGCATTTCAGTCAGGTAGGCTGTGAAAAAAACCTTCTGTGATGTCTCAAGCTCATTATGATATATGAAACATGCAGAAAAATATTATTACAATATAAAGTAATGGTTTTATATTATACTTTAAAATATAATGTATTTCTGTGATGCAAAGAGTCTGAATATAGGCTTTTAGTTTAAAAGCATGCACATTTGGAGAAATATTGGATTCTCATATGCTTATGTCAATTTTCTATACAGAGGAGTTATATTAACTTAATATTCATTGTCATTACTATGAGCGCTGGTGTTTTCAATTCATCCTTGAAGTCGGAGGGCGCTCTCTGTGCATTTTTAGTCCACAAATTCATCTAAAAGAAGAAGAGGCTATTCCATGAATGGAGTTTCCAATACATACTGCAGCCGGAGGGCGCTAAAGAAACAAAAACTCATCTAAAATTCATCTATAGAAGAAAAGAAAACAGGAACTAACTGCATGTCTTCTAGAGATCGCTAACCATGACTTTTACATCCAGATAAACACTTTTCAAGACAATAAATACACGATTGAGATAATGAATGCATGTATTGACTGAATTAGCGTCTGAATAGCGCTGGCTCCGTGGGCGTGGCCGCATTAGCGGATAATGAGCTGAATCACGGACTTCTGACATGGCTCTCTTTTCATACAGATTACATAAACACAGAAGGTTTGTTTTCGATTTGACTTACATGATTTAAAACCTGACATCTTAACGTTTTTTTAGACATAAGTGTAATTTTTCTGTGATTAGTATTCACTAAGTTACAGTTCATTTTCTGAGAACTATCAGATTGGACTTCGTTCAGAGGGAGAGGAGAGATCACGCATCATGTTAGTTTTCTTTATTTTACAAAAAGCACAACATTCTGTTTTTACTCTGAGTGTACACAAATAAAAGAAGATATTCCACAGATTAAAATGGTGTATAACTCTTAATTGTAAGACATGTAGACATGTAAATAACGTGGACTCCTCAATCCCACAATCCTCTCTCATACCTTCACATGGTCCTGTTAAGGAGCTTATTCCGAACCCTTCATTACATGTGCAGTAGTATCTTCCATCTGTATTTACACACTTCGAGTGATTGCCACACACAATATTTTCACACTCATCTACAGCTGCAAAAGTGAAGGAAACAAGGTCTTACAAAGTTAGAAATCTAGATCACAATAATTACACATATTATACTGACATACAGACATTAAAAATGTCATTACAATCATACATTTCCAATAATTAAACCACAAGTTCATAATTACCAACACATTTGCCTTTAAAAAATTTAAATCCAATGGCACATCCACTACATGATGGCAGAAGGAGACCTGGGAAGAGAGAAAAAAATACTACTAGGCTAACTCATATATATATATATATATATATATATATATATTTACTAATACATTAGCTATAATGCTGAACATCATTATATGTGTACAGTGCATCTGGAAAGTATTCACAGCGCCTCACTTGCCTTATTCCAATTGCCTTATTCCAATAGGGAATCCCTACCATCCCTACATTGAAGCATGGTGGTGGCAGCGTAATGCTTTAGGGATGTTTTTCAGCGACAGGAACTAGGAGACTAGTCAGGATTGAGGGAAAGATGAATGCAGCAATGTACAGTGGCATCCTTGATGAAAACCTGCATGTTGGGGGGCCCCCACGATAACCCGGGGTGCGTCAACACACAATCATGTATCGACGATAGCCAAAGATATTGACAAATGCATCAAATATTGGCAATATTAAGAGGATTTGGCATTTCCAATTAATGTAGGCCTGTTACATTCTTCTAGTCTAATATTATTACTATTAGGTTAGGCTACTTTTATTATTAAATTAATATTGTAATATTGTTTATATAAATTTGCAAAGATTTCAAACAAACTTCTTTCATGTTGTCATTATGGGGTATTGTTTGTAGAATTTTGAGGGGAAAAAAATTTAATTTAATCCCTTTTGAAATAAGGCTGTAACACAACCAAATGTGGAAAAATTGAAGTGCTGTGAATCCTTTCCGGATGCAATGTATGCAACCAAACCTAATTATGAGATTATAAATGCATGTAGTGGAAAAAACATGCGGTAAATCACCGCAGTAAAGATAGTTTGCGGTTTGATATTCAGATTTCTTTTGGCTATAAATACGCAGTGCGCTGTCATTGACATGCAGATAATACCGAATATCATTCTCCATGATTTGTGAATTAAGGTGACGTTGTCCTTTGGGCCGAAATCAGTTTTTTTTTTTTCGTAGCGACTCTTAATTTTATAATGGCTATATCTCCAAATGTTGGACACTTAGAGGAATGAAACTGGTGCCATCTTCACCAGCTTGATCTGTGAATTTTTTTCACAGCAAACCCCTTGTCCATAAACCCCTTGGTAAGTCCGCCAGTAAGGAACGTGAAAGAAAGGCTTTCTTCATGTTTAACGTCTATTACAAAAAAACACGCAGACTGCTGAAATAAAAGAAGATTGTTTTAGGTCGAGCTTGATTTGTGAAAACTTTCACAATAGCATTTTATCTCGTGGCCGTCTTTCTCTTTGCTTTTGCTCTGCCGAACGATATTCGGTATTATTTGCATGTCAATGACAACGCACTGCGTATTTATAGCCAAAAGAAATCGGAATATCAAACCGCAAACTATCTTTACTGCGGTAAAAAAAAATCATAGGCTACATCTGTGCTTTTGATCCGCACGCGCTCTTTTCTTACACAGAAATTTAAAATTTAACGGCCGTTCCTTTTAACCGTCTTGCTGATTCATATACGTTTAGATTTCTTGAATTAAGTATTTTTAGATGGGTTAAATCTTAAATCGATTTTGCTCATCGGAATCTGAAAGATAGGCGCAAAGAAGCTGAAATAAATGGTAAGACAGATTTTTTACTGCTGTTTTACTGTTAGTAAAAGCTTTCATCTACACTCTCAAAAAGGATGTGTTAATTAATAACACATTTTTTGTGTTATGGCTATTTTAACACATTTTTGTGTCAATTTAAGTTGATCATGTGTAGAGAGAGAGAGAGAAAGAGAGAAACAACACTGTGTCCAACACAACATGTGTTAACTATCATCCAATCACATTGCTGCTACGTCACTCCACAAGCCGTTAAGCAAGTTTGTGCCTCTTTCTTCATCGGTGGACTTGTGTTCATTTTGACACATTCATTGTGTTATGATTTTAACACAGTAAATGTGTCAGGAAGGTGATCTGCTGTTAACAAGCAGAATCAAAGGAGAAAATCACAATTTAAGCCACCATCATGGAGATGAGTGTTTGCTTTAGTTGAGCTCTTGAACCTTGACTTTTTAATATTAGATTTTGCTTGGGCTGTTGTAACTGAGTTATACAGACAGACAAGCAAAGAGAAAAGATGATCAGGTGGTGTTGGTTATGTTTTCACATAATCATTATTTGTCTTGGGCTCATTTAGAGCCCAATCTCTGAGCTAGATTTACATTATTGATTTAGCAGAAGATCAGCTTTTTCTACATAATTCAAAGGTATTTCTTAAAAAGTTGTTCTGATCAAAAAAACAAACAAACTTGCTTTTAAGCACACACAGACATCAAGAATCAGCCTGTGAATCTCAACAGTGGTGACAGGCAACATATTCTGATTTTACAAACATTAGAAAAGAAGCTCCTAAAAAGTCACATAAAACAGAGAAAGAAAAAAAATAGTGAGAATAAAGGAAATTACTAAGACAATTAAGCTCATAATTTATTCATGCAGCAATGCATGATGGGAGCCATGGATGAATTTTGATTGGTGGCTCCCAGCATGCACTGCAACATGCTTTATTATTCTCACCATTGTTGAGATTCACAGGCTGATTCTTGATGTCTGTGTCTCTAAATAAAAGAGCTCTTTTTTTTTTTAAATCAGAACACCTTTTGAGAAATCCTTCAGATTATATTGATAAAGCTGATCTTGTGCTGTAGAATCACAGTGCTGCTGTAATCAATAATGTCAATCTAACTCAGAGATTGAGCTCTAAATGAGTTCAGTGATTCAGATCAAATAATGATTATGTGAAATCATAACAAACACCACCTGATCATCTTTTAACTTTGCTTGTCTGGCTGTTATGATTTAGTTACAGCAGCCCAAACAAAATCTAATATTAAGAGTCAAGGGTCAAGAGCCCAACTAAAGCAAACACTCATCTCCATGATGGTGGCTTAAATTGTGATTTTTCTCCTTTGATTCTGCTTGTTAACAGCAGATCACCTTCCTGACACATTTACTGTGTTAAAATCATTGACTCAGTGAATGTGTCAGAATTAACACAACAAGTGTCGTCCCTAAACTCACACACTGATGTGTAAGAATTGAACACATTTGAGTCAGTTTTAACACATCCTTTCTAAGAGTGTGTATTGCATTCATTTTAACTGGTCAAAAATAGCACATCTATGACACAAATTGTGTGATTTATGACACATTAGTGTGTTAAATATTTTATGCCGGTATTAAGAAAAAATAACACACTGGTTGAGTTTAAAAAAAGTAACACAACATGTGTTGTCCTTACCTAGACACACGGATGTGTTAAGATATAATGTGTTGTTTTTAACTCAACCTGTGTTATATCTGAACACACCCGTGTGTTAAGTCATCCGCCAATGAAGAAAGAGGCACAAACCTGTTTAACGGCTTGTGGAGTGACATAGCAGCAATGTGATTGGATGATAGTTTAACACATGTTGTGTTGGACAGTGTCGTTTCTCTCTCTCACACACACACATTAGTGTGTTAAATATTTTATGCCTGTATTAAGAAAAAATAACACACTGGTTGAGTTAAAATTAACACAAAATGTGTTGTCCTTAACTAGACACACGGGTGTGTTAAAATATAACACAGGTTGTGTTGTTTTTAACACATCTGTTTTAAGAGTGTTTAACAATGTAAACCATAGTTTAGTTGAGATTAAAAAGCAAGATGCTTACGCAAATATGTTCGTTTAGCCGCTGCTATAATCATAAACGATCATATTTGCGTAAAATTGCTAAATTGCATTTTGCTGCACGACTTTTAAAGGCAGATACGACCAATTCTTCTTTAAAAAGCTTTGACGACAGTACAATCCAAAATTATTTTCTGAAGTAGGCGACAGCGCTAATATTCCCTACTCCTCACGCCCGGATATTCCCAAAAGAACAGAACTGAAAGTGGGCATTTATCCGAGTAGGTGCCAGTCAAACACGCACACTATTTCACAACCTCTTTCCAAAACAAAGAGTATCTCCTATGGCTCTTTAGTTTCAATGCCTAACGACAAAAAAATAGTAGCGCTTAAAATAATAGGCTTTACTTTTCCTACGTCTCTGACACGTTTATTCCCAGCAGTTGTCCGACTACTAATCCATTTGAACTACGTCAAAAACATATTCACCACACACGTGGAGTAAAACATTTCACTCACCCAAAAGAAGTACCCATTTTAGTTCCATGTTAGGAAGCACCGTAAATAGAGCTTAAAGATTAAGGTTCGTGATTTATGAAATTCCCAAAGAAAATCCGTCTCCAGCTGACTTCATATCCCGAAAGCTTCAGCTCTTTCAATGGTATCCCTAGGTCTCCTTTTATTTGATCCAACCACTAGATAATATTAGTTCCAAGGAAGCCCAAGATTTACTAAAAACTAGGAAGAATTTCCACTACGTTGTGTCGTATTTCCTCATGTCAGTACAGTTGTCCTATCTTGATATCCAACCACCAGGTGTCCCTCCTTTCCAAATAGAAATGATTCATCTTAAACTGATTTAAAAATGAGCTATAGTTGTACAAATAAACATGACATTTAAATGATTGTACATCCCTTTTATTCTGTATGTCCTCATAATTGTAATTGTAAATTAAATTATCACAAAATTGCTGTCTTTAACTGTAAATCCAACTTCGTCTCTCTGTGAATATATATATATATATATATATATATATATATATATATATATATATATATATATATATATATATATAATTATGTTTTTAACATACTCAAACTTGCTGAATTTTGCTATAGAAAAATGGGTAAAAGATGAAACTAATAAAATAATAAAATACCTGGGTCAAGGTCTGAGTGAAGCTTGAGTATGCAGTAGCTAAATTAATTTATAATCAGAGCTGTCAAAGTTTAAAGGATTAGTCCACTTTCCTATTCTACTTATGTAATGAACGCAGTGCCAGTTTCGTTTTTTCTTAAGTAGAATAGGGAAGGCGTATAACATACAGCGTAAGCTTTTTGAAGAATATGGAAAGCGGAAGCATGTGCAAGGCGATATTTTGTGTTTATAAAGCATATACTATTGTATTTTTTTCGAAAATGACCGATCGTTTCTCTAGATAAGACTCTTATTCCTCGTCTGGTATCGTTTAAAGCTCTTTGAAGCTGCACTGAAACTGTAATTTTGACCTTCAACAGTTTGGAGAACATTGAAGTCCACTATAAGGAGAAAAATCCTGGAATGTTTTCATCAAAAACCTTCATTTCTTTTTCGACTGAAGAAAGAAAGACATGAACATCTTGGATGACATGGGGGTGAGTAAATGATCAGGAAAATTTTATTTAAAAGTAGACTAATCCTTTAATGCATTCATGTTTATTACATTTACCAATGATTACTGTTTTTTTTTTTTTCACAATTTCCTTAATAGTACAGGAATCTCCAGGATGTCTAACACACCTGCAGAAAGCTATCCATTAGCAGTCCCATTCATCTCAATGGTAACAGTGAATGTTACCATGGCCAAACACCTGCAATAATATTATACAATCATTTGGGATTTAAATTTTGAATAGGTACTTTTTGCCCACAGAATGGTGTAGTTACAGCACCTTCCAGCAGGGACTAACTATAAATCACATCATTGCAATTGTCCTACTCTGTCAATTCATCCCTACTCATGATTGACATAAAACCTCAATGTGACTCTGCCACCTACTGGCAGCAGGAGCTCAATGTACATTTTTAAGATCAGCTGAGGGATTGAACTGTGAAAAGACACTATGATGTTTCTGGAGCAGTTTGTTCTTTAGCGTGCTTGTTCTGGTGGGCCTGAAAACCCCCTAAATAAGCGAATCTCTCGCCGCAGATGGAGCAGCGGTAAGGTTTCTCTCCTGTATGAACTCGCTCATGGATCTTCAGCACATCTGTTCGAGCAAACGTCTTGTCACAATGTGAGCACTTGAACGGTCTTTCTCCTGTATGAATCCTCTGGTGCTTCAGTAAGTTGGTGTTTTGACGGAAACTCTTCCCACAAACGCTACACTGATACGGCCTTTCTCCGGTGTGAACTCTCTGATGGACTCTGAAATGAGCCGGATCAGAAAAGCTCTTCCCGCAGTGAAAGCACAGGTACGGTCTCTCTCCGGAGTGCATTCTCTCGTGCCGTTTCAGCTGAGATATCTGACGGAAACGTTTGTCACAGTGCGAGCATCGATGCATTTTTTCAGAGTGTATTTTTTGGTGAGATATTAGACAAATCGGTTGCTTAAAGGTTTTCCCACACTCGCTGCACTGGTACGGCCTCTCGCTGGCGTGCGAACGCATGTGTGTCTTGAAATGGGAGCCATCTCTGAATCTTTTCTCGCAGTGAGGGCACTTGTACGGCTTCTCGCCCGTGTGGATTCGCTTGTGAACGACAAGAGATTGTTTAGTGCTGAAGTTCTTGTCACACTCGCTGCAGTGGAAGGGCTTCTCGCCAGTGTGCGTCTTCATGTGAATCTTCAGATTGCCAGAAGTGAAAGAAACCTTCCCGCACTGTTCGCAGCGAAACTCCTTCTTCACACTGTGCTCTTTTGAATGACGTTTCCTCTCTTCTAAGGTAGGAAAGCTGATGTTGCATCTCTTGCAAGTGTAGTCTTTCTTTTCTGTGTGTTTTCTCTCATGTCTCGCTAAATGTCCTTGTCTTCTGAATGTTTTTCCACAGGTAACGCAGGAAAAACTCTTTGCTGTCGGCTGATCTTTTGATGTCGAGGCGGTTTCTTCGTCAGAAGATAAACCGCCGTTTTCATCTGAAAGGAACAAAATAATATATCTATTGACTGCATGTCCCCAAGTTACAAATACATGAAGGTTTGTACACCCACCCAACTGAACATACATGTGGACCTGCACCCTAAGACAATTTTGCAATGAATTATGATGGAGAACATCTACAACTTTAATTTGAAAACCATGTAAAACATTTATTGATAAGGTAGATGTTAAAGGAAGAAACATACACATACCTGAGGGAATAAAGTCATCATCATCATCATCATCATCACAATGATCATCATTATCACTGTTGCCATGATCATCACTCTGTACTTTCTCTTTCTCTGCAGTGGTTTCTTCTCTTGTCTCCTTTGAATTCCTGCAGTCCACCAGTTTGATGGAGCACACCTTCAGCGGCCTCTGCTGTTCTCCAGCGTTACAGTCAGACTCTGTGGAGGTTTGATCAGCTGATCCATGACTGTCAGACACGCTCTCCTGAGCGTCAGTATAACAGAGTAAACTGAGGCTGAGATCTGATTCCTGAGTGGATCTCTGATCTCTGACGCTCCAGACTGAATCCTGAGAGTGCAAAACACAAATCTGTCACTGCGCTTATAAATCAACTAATGGTGTGTTTACACTTGGCATGTTTGGTTCGATTAAAACGAACCCTGGTGTGATTGCTCCGTTAGTGCGGTTCATTTGAACATATGTGAACGCTGCCATCTGAACCCTGGTGCGCACCAAATTGAAAAGTTTGGGTCTCGGTCCACTTCCAAACGAACTCTGGTGCGGTTCGGATGATATATGGACCAAAGACATGCAAACTAACCAAAAACAGGAGTATGAGACCCTAAAATAGAAAGAATCCTCACACATGTAGGGCCCTATAATTTCCGCGATCACGGAATCGCGGAATCCAGTCATAAAAACGGAATTTGCTATAAAACGCGGAATGTCACGTAATTTGTCAAATTTTTGATGAATGAATTAAATGCAGGTCAGTACACTTCGATTAAATCGCGATATAGACTAGTGACTGAATATTAAACCGCAAAAAGACTATTTAAACATGAATCCTGCATGCCTCTGAAATGGATGTGGAAGCGCAGTTTCATTTACCTCACACCGCCTCACACACAATCGCGTGCGACGCTCGCTGTGTTTTTGTCGCCTCACTATATGAACCAAGCGGCAACCTCCCCCTTTCTCTCGTGAAGCCAATACGGAAGTGACTTAAACTGCGACTGGCCGCTAGGGACAGGCTCCAAAAGAGAGCAGAATCTCATAGAGTCCACTGTTAAATTGGCCACATTTATAGCAGAAAAAAACATGTTTACAAGTTGGTACAAATTGTGGTTTTGGTCTATACTGCTATTTTTGCCCTTCATGACAACTCTGAGGGGGGTGAATTTTTTTATAACTTATCCGTTTAAATTATATTAAGCCTTAAAGTTCTGCATAATTAAGGGCGTGGCCACTTGAGTGACAGGTAGAGTGCGCTGCTGTCTGTGAGCCGTCATGTTACCTCAGCTGCCGCTGAATTTGGCATCTCAGCAGTTTTTGTGCTTTTTTTCTCGATTATTTTATACAATTATAAAATATGGCTTGCTGCATAATATTCGAGACTGATGTGTGTCTGTGTAGATGTGCATGGGGAAGATAACAGACACACGTTGTTGGATCGTGGCATTGGCTGAAAGTTTTGATTGCGAGATTTACTACAATGACAATGGCGGGAGGATATACAACTCTGACAGCACTGCTTGGATATTATAACTAAAACTGCTGCACTATTTTGAAAAAAATATACTTTGGACACAGGCTCATTTGTTTGTTAGATACGATCGTATACAGTTTTACAACATAAAGGCTGCTCAGATTGCATCCTTTCTTGAAGAACGATGAAAGAGAGCAGATCATTCAGAAGAAATTTGACATGTTTGTTTTTGTTTTGCAATGGACATTTATATTTTACCCAAGTGCCACAGATTGGATTCATCTCGCGATCTCTATTATAAAGGTATGAAGTCCCATTTGATGTTCCATGTTGTTATTTGCACACCCAACACATTACTGGTGTTGGAGCATCTATATCTTAAATATATCTTTAGAACTTTCTCATGTTAAAACTTATCTTCATTAATAATTTAGATAGTATCTAGTGCTCCTTTGCTTGCTAACATGGTCACGTCGAGCTAGACGGGCGTGGTTTCAGCAACCAATCACATCAGCTCAAACCACCTCCCCGCCTCTTTGCCCATTTTCAGTTATCCGGGAGTGACGTGCGGTGACGGACAGCTAAGATGGCCGCGGCCTCATTAACGCGTCAAAACTGCTGTTCAGAACTCTATGGGTGACGCCACAGACGCTACGTCCATATTTTTTTACAGTCTATGGTCTCTACGCAGCAGATTGTTTGAGTGTGACGGATGGATTCCCGCCACTGTTTTGTCTTACACAATTTATAAGCTCTTCACGAGTTCCCAGCTGGCCAAAATACCATCATATGCAGGCTAAGCACAGAACAAGGGCATTTACCTCAGCACACAGCATTGTTTTGGATGTTCGGTAAGTTATGTCTCTAAATAGGCAATACGTCATAAAATCCAACCAATCAGGTTGTGAATGTATCCCTATGCCTTTTGGTTCGGTATCTTTTGTTTAGGACTAAACGTTTTTCTTTTTTGGTCTGGACCAGATTAACCAAAACGAACCTGACTACAAGTGTGAACGCATCCTAAAAGATACATTTTCACTGGACAAACAAACAGTGATTGAGCTGAAGGATGAAATGAGCCGCTCAAACCTCTCTGTTGGGTTTGTCTCCTCTTTCTCTCAGCTTTGCCTCCAGTGACGCCACCTCTTTCTTCAGCTGACAGATTTCACTGATGAAATCCTCAATATCCAGCATGGACAGATCAGTTCCTACTGATTTACAGCAGATCACATCCATCTGCGCTTTCATGCTCAACATCTGAACACAAACACATCATCATCATTATTACAAAATGCATTCACAATAGACTGACAATGATCAAACTCAAAATTGTTGAACGAGAGCAGAACTGACCTATATGACTTTTGATTTCAGATGCAAAAAGGTTACTCGTTTAAGTGCGTTGTTTAGTTTCATTTTTTAACCAACATTGAGCATTAATATTTTTAGATATTGTACTATAATACATAATCACACGTACGTCTGCAAGATGTCTGTTAAAGATCATTTCATCTAGAAAGAATCTGCTGTTTGCAAACATATGATAGACGTCTTTAAGATGTCAGTTTTACATACATTATACATCATAAACATCTTAAAGACGTCTTCTAAACATCTATTTGACATCTGAGAGGAAACGTCCAGATGTATTCCAGATGTAAACACGCACATCAAATAGACGTCTCTCGAGATGTATCATTATTCTGTCGTCGCTACAAAACTCATTTAGCGTTCGGTAAAAACAACGCGATAAAGCGAGAGAGAAATCTTAATTTACGGACATCAAAACCTTACATAAAATGAACCATTTCATAAACAGATAAATAAACCCAAGTAACGTACATATATGTAATTAATGGTGTAAAACATATTTAATACGCACCGGCTGAGTGTTCAAACTGTAAGCTCTTCTCTCTTTCGTTCTGGTTTGTTTTACTGGCGGACTGAAGAGCGTCAGAGCGCCTCCTACTGCGCTGGAGTGCGAGTTCGTACATGAATATACATCCTAGTTTGATGCCGTACTGGTAAAAACACTGAAGAAAGAAGGTTGGAGTGCTGAGGAGTGTTTTAGTAAATCTGTGTTTTCTAAAGATGTTTACATGCTCGTTGATTTTCTGCCTTATAGTGTTTTAATGACTTTAAATAGATCTTCATCTCGCTGCTTATGAAAATTAGCCATGGCTTTACTACAGTAACCAGGGTCTAATTTCTATCATATGCATGCTAAAGGTGGTATATAGGTTAGTGTTCCTGTTAAACGCTGGTTAATGATGCAAAACATTTCTTTCACTTTATTTTTAGAAATTAAATTAATTTACTTACTGTCATTTATATATTTACAGATCTGTTCTGTGTAGTTCTGCACATTCATAATCATAAAAAATAAATATTTTATCACTAAAGGGAGTCTTGATGCTCATATGAGAATCCACACGGGTGAAAGTCCGTACAAGTGCCCTCACTGCGAGAAGAGCTTCAGCCAGGGATCCAATCTGACAATCCATTTGCGTGTTCACACCAATGAGAGGCCGTACCAGTGCAGTGAATGTGGGAAAAGATGTAAGGACTCAAGATGTCTTAAGTCACACCAAAAAATACACTCTGAGGATAAACCATTTCAGTGTTCACACTGTGATAAATGATTCTGTCACAAATCTAATTTAACTTGTCATGATTCACAATGGAGAGAAACCTTTCCTGTGTTCCTCCTGCGGGAAGAGCTTTTCTGATACAAGTTCTTTTAGAGTTCATCAGAGGCTCCACACAGGAAAAGACCGTATCACTGCAGTGTTTGTGGGAAGAGTTACACACCTGGATTTCAAGTGTTTTGAAATCGGCCATCACTAAATAAGTCGTTATTTTGTTTTTTGTTTTTTTGGTGCACCAAACATATTCTCTTTGCTTTATAATATTAATATTGAACCACTGCACTCACATGAACTGATTTAAATATGTTTTTAGTACATTAATGGATCTCGAGAGAGGAAATGTCATTGATGTCTATGGAGGCCTCATGGAGCCATCGGATTTCATCAAAAATATCTTAATTTGTGTTCTAAAGATGAATGAAGGAGTGGAACGATATGAGGGTGAGTAATAAATGACATTTTAATTTTTGGATGAACTAACCCTTTAAGGATGCATGAAAGAGTAAAAAGTGAGACATGCTTTGTTTTTATTGTTGGGTGTTTTCTTTGGGGTGAGTTTCAGAGCCTTTCCGTTCACAGAATTTAATTGTTATAACCTAATAAATCCTCTGGATGGAAAATGAAATAAAAAAAATGTTGTGGCAAACTTATCTTAACAGGTCTGATATAGATTTAAAGTATACTTTTATAGTGTATTTAGCTTATTGATCTCATGTGAACACACAAAACTCAGCCACAGCTTCTTTTAGCAGTACTTTACTTTAAAACAACAACAAAAACGATGGTTTGAAGGCAAGAAATTACCGTTATTGCCCTCAGTAAAACACAACATGCACTCTAAAAAATGCTGGGTTAAAAACAACCCAAGTTAGGTTGAAAATAGACAAACCCAGCGATTGGGTTGTTTTAACCCAACTGTTGGGTTAAATGTTTGCCCAACCTGCTGGGTAGTTTTATTTAACCCAACTATTGTTTGAAAATGACTATATGGCTGACTTAAAATGAATCTAAAATGAAATTAAAATGTTCATTTATTAAACATATTAATAAATGTTAATTTTCAAGATATTTTGGGTTCATTTTAAGTAAGCAATACTGTCATTTTTAAACAATAGTTGAGTTAAGTAAAACTACCCAGCAGGTTGGGCAAACATTTAACCCAATTGCTGGGTTTGTCGATTTTCAACCCAAATTGGGTTGTTTTTAACCGAGCATTTTTTAGAGTGTGGTAACAACTTAGCATGACAAATCAATTACAAAAATAACAGCTAAAAACTTAATTTTCATCGCCTTCATAATTATAATGAATTTATACGAATAAAAAAAAAAACATGAAAATTCGCTGGTTTGGAAATTAAGGCAAGGCAATTTTATTTGTATAGCACATTTCATACACAATGGTAATTCAAAGTGCTTTACATAAAGAAGAAGAATAAAAATAGAACTTAAGGAATAGAAATAACAGTAAAAACAGAGAATTTTGCTATCTGGACGGATGAGCTAGGAAGTAGGGAGTTTTTTGTTGTTGTTGTTGTCCATCAGAGTAACTGGATCTTCCTCACACGACAGGACTGCTACCTGTTAAGGCACTTCAAACTGATAAACAAAGTTTGAACCTCCCCATTTGCCAAGACACCTCAAACTGCACCACACAGCCCTAATCCCCCCTTCCGGAGATATCTTATCTATGCAACACAGTTCAAATTTCCCCTTTGGAAAGTGTCCTGACAGTAATCCAGAGATATCTTAACCATGCACTACGGCTCAAATTTACCCATGGTTTGTCCCCTTATCCAAATTTACCAAATTTTAACCTAATCACAAATGCTTTCTTCCTAATTCTTCCAGCTCTTTCAACCAGACAGCAATATTTAAAGTGCATTAAAAGTCAGAAATAACAAGATGATACATAAAAGATATAAAATACATTAAAAATGAAATAAAAACAGTAAATGAATTAAAAGAATAAAAAGATAATACATATAGAATAAAATGCTAACATTCGGACATAGCACGGTATTTTTTAATGAGTAAAAGGCGGCGAAGGTTTGGCGTAATACGACACCTGACCAGCGGGTGTGGTTACGTGAACCTGTAGGAGGCGCTCTGACGCTCTTCTTCATTCGGCGGTAAAACCACTGAAGAAAGGACGAAACCTCTGATCCTGAGACTGAGGTAATGTGTTTTTAACGGTTTATGTGATTGTTGATTTTCTGTCTGTAGCGTGTTGATTTTAAATTAAGCGTTTCAACGCTGTTTATCTCTAAAAACTAAATTAACAATGATTTTAGTACAGCTGAAATAAACACATTTACCATTGTTTAGCACAGCAACCGCGTTTTAACTGTGATATTTGTAGTAAAACCATAATTAACACTTTGTTTAATTATTAATGCTGGACACTTAAAGGACGTCTACAAATATCACAATTTAATTGATTAAATCTGAATTTATTAATAATCATGTCAGATCTTATAATAAACAAACGTGCCTAGATATGAAATTAGCTTTTCTTAGATAGTGAAGTAATTTATTTTATGTCTTTATGCACTCTTTTTGAGTTTGATGAATCCAATAAACGCATCTTTAGAAGGAGCTTCTTCTCTTAATCCATCAGACTCCTAAACATAATCATGCCTTCACTTAATAAATATATTGCGGTCTGTGGAGCTGACCTGATTTATATTTCACTGCTGGTTGTATTCTGTATATGACACATCTTGAATATTTTAGTAATAAGGATGACATTAAAGAAACTAAACGCATCTGAGCACATGGATATTTCTCAGTATTCTCAGAAATTACAATAATTTTCTTCATTCTGTGTAGTTATGTTCTGTAAACAATCATTTTGAGTTTGATTAGTGTCAGTCGATTATAAAAGCATCTTTTAGTAATGATGATGTGTTTGTGTTCAGATGTTGAGCATGAAAGCGCAGATGGATGTGATCTGCTGTAAATCAGTAGGAACTGATCTGTCCATGCTGGATATTGAGGATTTCATCAGTGAAATCTGTCAGCTGAAGAAAGAGGTGGCGTCACTGGAGGCAAAGCTGAGAGAAAGAGGAGACAAACCCAACAGAGAGGTTTGAGCGGCTCATTTCATCCTTCAGCTCAATCAAACCAAAGTTTTGTTAGCTTCTCACTTCTTATGCACATCTCAAAATATGTGAATCTAATCACCAATATAACCACTAGAGATAACTGCTGAGTAATGAGGCTAATATCAACAGGTTGTTGTTTATTTGTGTTTGTCAGGATCTGGAGAAGGTTTCAGTGTGTGTGACTGACGGGACAGAAGCTCAGGATTCAGTCTGGAGATCCAGAGACACACAGGACTCAGAGCTCAGCCTCACTTTACTGTGTTATACTGACGCTCAGGATCATGGATCCGCTGATCAAACCTCTGACTGTAACGCTGGAGAACAGCAGATGCTGCAGACGCCGCTGAAGATGTGCTCCGTCAAACCGGTGGACTGCAGGAACCTGATAAAAACCACAGCAGAGGAACAACAACAGGGACAAGAGGAGGAGGAGGATGGGATTGATGATTATAATGAGGAGGAGGAGGATGACGGGAATGATGAGGATGATGGTAATGTTGAGGATAATGATGGGAACGTGTATGGGAATGATGATGATGATGAGGACTTCATTCCTTCAGGTATGTTTCTCCCCTTTATGAGCTTTTGTTGGGGCAAATGATAGTAGGGCTGAACAATTGGAGGGGATTTAGTTCCTATATCATCAGGTGCAGACATTACTTGAACCGACATGTTGAAAACACTGTATCATGAGCTGCATCACAACTTCACAACATTTTTCAGCCCTAGAAGAAAAAGTCAAATGTAACTCGTGCTGGCAGAATGAGTTGGCATGTTCAGGCTAATTTCGAGCTACAGGCAAAACAATGTAAAAAAAATGTACATTTTGGTAAAATTGGAGGTTTTCACAGAAATTAGTTCATTAAGTCTTTGTCTAGTGATTCTAATCCTCCGAATAGCAATTAAACATCTAAAAGTATCTATATTTGTAGATTTTCTGAGAGCCGTACCTTTTCTTTGTCCATGAAGAATGCTGTTTTTCTCTGCTCGCTTCTCAATGACAAATTGAAATTCATGCTGATGTAAACAAAAAATTTTTTACCCGTGCTGACCAACAAATCCGAATCGCACGCACACAAAGACACCCTGATCCCAATATACACAGAACTACAGTATTTCAAAGTATTTGTCTTGGCAAGCATTCACGCAAACATTATCTGTTATGTCTTAAGTGAGCGTTTCGTTAGCTGTTTGGGGGAAAGAATCTGATGTGTAACATTATATTAGATATGTCTTAAAGGTTTAGTCTGCTTTCGAAAAGACTTTTCCTGATAATTTACTCTCCCCCATGTCATCCAAGATGTTCATGTCTTTCTTCAGTTGAAAAGAAATTAAAGTTTTTGATGAAAACATTACAGGATTATTCTCCATATAGTGGACTTCACTGGCCTCCAAATGGTTGAAGGTCAAAATGACAGTTTCAGTGCCGCTTCAAAGGGCTTTAAACGATACCAGACGAGAAATAAGGGTCTTATCTAGAGAAACCATCGGCCATTAAATTATTCCTCGTCTGGTATCGTTTAAAGCCCTTTGAAGCTGCACTGAAACTGACATTTTGACCTTCAACCATCTGGAGGCCATTGAAGTCTACTATAAGGAGATTAATCCTGGAATGTTTTCATCAAAAACCTTCATTTCTTTTCCACTAAAGAAAGAAGGACATGAACATCTTGGATGACATGGGGCTGAGTAAATTATCAGGAAAAGTTTATTTGAAAGTGGACTAATCCTTTAATCCTTTATAAAGGTGGCCTGTTTCATTAATGTTAATAAAACAATTGTGGAATCATGGAAAAAAAAAAAGTTGAATATATGTATTTTTTCCCTATAGATATGGGTTTGTGCCAAATTTGGTGGTATTATCAGGGATTTTAAGGTGTGTTTGCTGGTGATTTTGTTTTGGAATCTTCAGAAAACTTTTACTCGATTTTTCTCAACTGACTTTGCTGACTCTATCAACTTCAAACAGCAATAGCTCCATTGGATTCTAACAAATCATACATCATTTTGAAGGTTTATTAATAGGGAATGTTGAAATGTGGAAATAACAGTAAGTAATTTTTAAAATTTGCTAATTTCAACTCATTTTGCCAGCACGGGTCACAAATAAAGATGGATATTAGTGTTGTCAAAAGTACCGACTTCGGTACTGAAATTTTGAAAACGTGACGCTTTGAGCGCTGTTGAGCGGATTCATAAACATCTCTGATTGGCCATTGTGTTGACGCGCTCATCGGATATGCCTGTGATTGGCTACAATGATCAGCGCTTGGGAGCATTTGAAAGCACACGGAAGTGTTTGAATTTGAAAGCGTTTTGAAAGTGGGAGCGCGAGCGATTGAAAGCAGGCGTCTTAACAGTGGACCGATCTGCGATAGATGCCTGCTTTCAAACTATCTGTGTAAGCGCTTAGTGAAGAGATTAATTGATGACTATTTACAACGTTTTTACAGCGTTGATCATTGAAGCCTATCACAGACGTATCCGATGAGCCGTGAAAACAACAGCCAATCATAGATGTTTACGAATCCACTCAACAGCGCTCAAAGCGTCGCGTTTTTAAAATTTCAGTACCGACTAGGTACCGAAGTCGGTACTTTTGACAACACTAACAGATATTATAACATTTTATATGATAAGCGAAAGATTCATTACATCTCTTTGTGTTCATTTTGTTTTGTTTTAAATAACATTTTAGAGCCATTTTGTTCTTTTCAGATGAGAATGGCAGTTCAGCTTCTTATGAAGAAACAACCTCAACATCAAAAGATCAGCTGAAGGTCAAGAGTTTTTCCTGCTCCACCTGTGGGAAAACATTGAGTTCACAGGGTTATTTAGCGAGACATGAGAGAACACACACAGAACAGAAAGATTTCACCTGCAAGATGTGCGACATCAGCTTTCCTACCTTAGAAGAGAGGAGATGTCATAGAAAAGAGCACAGAGCGAAGAAGGAGTTTCACTGCGAACAGTGCGGGAAGGATTTCTTTACCACTCTTTATACTATGAGAGTTCACATGAAGTCACACACTGGTGAAAAGCCTTTCCACTGCAGCGGATGTGACAAGCATTTCAGCACTAAAGGGAGTCTTGATTCTCATATGAGAATCCACACGGGTGAAAAGCCGTACAAGTGCCCTCACTGCGAGAAGAGCTTCAGCCACAAACCCTCTCTGAATGCCCATGTGCGTGTTCACACCGGAGAGAGGCCGTACCAGTGCAGCGAATGTGGGAAAACCTTTAAGGACTCAAGTTCTCTAAGGGCACACCAAATAATACACTCTGAGGAGAAACCATATCAGTGTTCATACTGTGATAAACGATTCTGTCACAAATCTTATTTGATTCGTCATGAGAGGATTCACACTGGAGAGAAACCGTACCTGTGCTCCTACTGTGGGAAGAGCTTTGCTAATCAGGGTCAATACGGTGTCCATCTGAGAGTTCACACTGGAGAAAGACCGTATCACTGCAGCGTTTGTGGGAAGAGTTTCAAGCAAAACATTAAATTAGCCATGCACAAGAGGATTCATACAGGAGAAAGACCGTACAAGTGTTCGCTGTGTGACAAGACTTTCGCTCAAGCATCCGCCCTAAAGACTCATGAGCGAGTTCATACAGGAGAGAAACCTTACCGCTGCTCCATCTGCGGCGAGAGATTCACTTATTTAGGTAGTTTTCAGACCCATCAGAAGAAACACGCTAAAGAACAAACTGCTCCAGAATCATCATCAGTGACCTTTCATCAGTAAAAAAAAAACTTGCCACAGCTTCTTTTAGAAGTAATACTAACTGTAAAATATGGCAGCACCACATCAGGAGAAGAAACTAACCTCTCCTCACCCGCATTAAAGGTTTAATTGACCAAAAAATGTAAATTCTGTCATTAATTTCTCACCCTCATGTCGTTCCACACCCGTAAGACCTTCGTTCATCTTCACAACACATATTGAGGTATTTTTTTTCCAAGAGGTATACAACTCGTCCACAGACAGCAATATAATAAACACTTTCAAGGTCCACAAAGGTACTAAAGACGTTGTTAAAACAGTCACATGACTGCAGTGGTTCAACCTTAATGTTATGAAGAGACGAGAACACTTTCGTGTGCAGAAAAAATAAATAAAAATAAAGACTTTATTCAACAATGTCTTCTCTTCTGCACAGATGCAAACTCCTCACCTTACAGTGAGAACTCACATTTTGAGACCAAAATAGGTATACAGGTGCATCTCAATAAATTAGAATGTCATGGAAAAGTTCATTTATTTCAGTAATTCAACTCAAATTGTGGAACTCGTGTATTAAATAAATTCAATGCACACAGACTTAAGTACTTTTTTAATTTGAAAGTGAACTAATCCTTTTAAGTCTTTGGTTCTTTTAATTGTGATGATTTTGGCTCACATTTAACAAAAACCCACCAATTCACTATCTCAATAAATTAGAACACTCCATAAGATAAAAAAAAAAGGATATTTTAAACAGAAATGTCAGGCTTCTAAAAAAGTATGTTCATTTCTATGCACTCAATACTTGGTTGTGCCTCCTTTTGCATGAATTACTGTATCAATGTGGCGTGGCATGGAGGCGATGAGCCTGTGGCACTGCTCGGGTGTAATGAAGCCCAGGTTGCTTTGACAGTGGCCTTCAACTCATTTGGGTCTGGTGTCTCTCATCTTCCTCTTGACAATACTTCATAGATTCTCTTACATTCTCTCATTCATAGATTCATACTTCATAGTTCAGGTCAGGCGAGTTTGCTGGCCAATCAAGCACAGTAACACCATGGTCATTGAACCAGCTTTTGGTACCTTTGGCAGTGTGAGCAAGTGCCAAATCCTACTGGAAAATGGAATCAGCGTCTCCATAAAGCTTGTCAGCAGAAGGAAGCATGAAGTGCTCTAAAATGTCCTAGTAGATGGCTGCATTGACTGTGGACTTCAGAAAACAGTGGACCAACACCAGCAGATGACATAGCAGCACAAATCATCACTGACTGTGGAAACTTCACACTGTACTTCAAGCAACATGGTTTCTGTGCCTCTCCACTCTTCCTCCAGACTCTGGGACCTTGATTTCCAAATAAAATGCAAAACTTGCTCTCATCTGAAAAGAGGACTTTGGACCACTGAGCAACAGTCCAGTTCTTTTTCTCCTCTGTGTGCGTAGCTCTTGATGCACTGACTCCAGCTTCAGTCCACTCCTTTTGAAGCTCTCCTAAGTTCTTAAATCGGCTTTGCCTGACAATCTTCTCAAGCCTGCGGTCATTCCTTTCCTTTCACTTGAACACCTTTTCCTACCACACTTTTTCCTTCCAGTCAACTTTCCATCAATATGCTTTGGCACAGCACTCTACGAACAGCCAGCTCTTTCAGCAGTGACCCTCTCTGGCTTACCCTCATTGTAGAGGGTCTTGATGATTGTCTTCTGAACAACTGTCAAGTCAGCAAACTTCCCCATGACTGTTGTTGGGATTACTGACCTAAATCCAGTATTTATACCCTGAAAAATATAAATAAAAAAAAATCCCTTAAAGTAACTACAAATGAGCAAGTAAAGCAAAAAACGCTTTAAAAAAATTCAGCGCACAGCATTCAACACACAATGTTCTCAACTTTTTCCCCTTTACCTGTTTGCATCCCTGCTTCTGTGTGATTCCGTTACGCTGTTTACATTCAGCTCTTCCAGGTTCTACATCAGAATGCTGGCCCCATATTGGCTGAAGCTGATCACATGATCAAGACGACGCATGCGTGTGATTCGGACGAAGGAGCCGCCCAATAATGAGTCGCCATTCTGACATAGAACCCACTCTGCATCATGAGGAGCTCTTTGTGGAGTCATTCAGGTTCCTGGGTACCACCATCTGTCAGGACCTGAAGTAGGACAGTAACATTAGCCGTGTTTCCACTGTCGGGCCAAAGGCGGGTGTGCTAGTGCGTGTCAGGGCTAGTTGCGTTTCCACAGTCACTTCCAGGCCTCCTCTGGGCTAACAGCCTGTGTTTTTTGGTCCACCACATACATTGGTCCAAAGTGGGCCAGCTCAGGCTTGTGGTTAAGAACAAAGGTTTATATGAGTCTGGAGACGGCAGAGCCGTGGATGATTTCGTATAACAGCTAACATAAGCATTAAAGACTTTTAAATTAATTTTAGCTCAAATCACTTTCAGACAGCAGCGACTGTTTGAAATAACTTTTGTTTGTGATCCGGTGTGGATTCTGATCACCGTATAAGGCAGAAATATGTATACACAATGCAAAAGACTAAGCGTTAACCATTAAGCCCTGGGTATACTTCGTTTTTTTACGTGTACGTGTACGTGCACAACCGAACGCATAGCCTTGGAAGGTATACTTAATTTGACTCGTACATGTAGACAGGTTTTAGGCGCATGTGCAGTTTTGAGCAATCTCTCGCCACCTTGTGGATAAACTAATTACTGCAAAAAAAAATGTATGCACATGTGCGACCTGCGCATACAAGTTTGCGTGATACAAAAATCTGGCAGTACGTACGTACTCTTCTGATGACGAAATTCGTGGACTAGGATGACCACCCGTCCCGCATCCCGCAAGACTTAAATAGTGTCCTGCACTTCATTTGTGTCTGTATTATAATTTTTTTCATCCCTGAAATTACAATACCACAGTAAGAAATAAAAACTGTGACTGGCATTTAAAAATCTCTCCATGCAGCTGCCATGTTCTAGCTGTGGAAATAACCAACCAACGCAATTGTAGAGAGGTTTTCCCGCTGATGACAACTGAGTGGACAGCGCAAAGGGATAGTGCGGGCCTCATCAAAGTTGGTTAACAGGAATTTCATTATTTGACGCATATGCCAATTTTGCCAACAAATGTAAATCAATATCTACATAGCGTAGTTGTAAATTTATATCTCTAAATATAAAATGTTTAACTGTATAAAATATAACTGTATTGGGACTGTCACTGGAGAGAGTGCTAAAGCTCCCCAGGTTGTATTTCTGGTGGAAATTACGTAGAAATTATCTTTTTTTTTTTTTTTCTAAATGTGATGTAACCATACTGTCATGTGATTACAAATAAACAGGAACAAACGTGACTGAGTAATGTGTGTAAATACCACTTTATTTCTGTGAGTAAAGTGCAGTCTTGACACATCAGTTTGATGAATGTATCACTTATTATTGTAAAACTGTGGTGAAGCATCGATGCTTGGGTTTAAAATCTTTAAGTAAACAAACATTTAAATTTTTGTGTGGCCAATCAGATGTCAGGGGTGTCCAGTGCCACCCTGACACCCCTCGCTCTGCTACACAAAAGATTCCCAGAAATTACCCAAATAATTTCTACTTGATGTGCAGATCAGTGTCTATAGTTTTCATCAGGTACATTGATCTCATGTGAGTCAGTTTTAGTAGTTAAAAATTAAAATCTTAAGGTAAAACATGGCAATACTGGGCAGGAAATGAGCATTATTTTCCTTAGTTCATGTGAGCTGAACTGATTCATAAATGCAATAAAACACGACACATAAGATAAAGTTAGACTTGGAAATAAATAATGGTGGAGTAATGGCGGTGTTTTCACATTCAGCTACACTTCTGGAATTCAAGGTCATTTTTGATTGAGAAAAAGACGGAGAAAGTTTGCTGTGAGCAGGTGTTACAGGATCCTGTAGGGGGCGCTCTGACGCTCTTCAGTCCGCCGGTAAAACCACGAAGAAAGCTGCTGCACTGAGATGGTGTGTATTTAACTGTTTATGTGATTGTAGATTTTCTGTCTTTAGTGTTTTAAAGAGCTTAAATTAAGCGTTTCCTCACTGTTTATCCTTAATATAGAATTAACATTGATACCACTGCATAGTTAAACTTGGGTATTATCATTACTGACTACAGCAGCTGTGTTTTAACTGATATTTATTGTAAAACCAGTTAACGCTTAAGTTTTTTTGTGCTGGATACGCTTAAGTACAGATGACACAATGCCATGTTTACTTTCAGATTTGAGTTTATTAAAATAGCAGCTAAATTTAAATGTGATGTATTATAATATGGAATTCTTACAACAACAAAACTAAAAAGATGGACCTTATCACATATTTATATATGAAATTTATATTTCTTGAGAAATTATAATCATTTTCTTCATTCTGTGTAGTTCTGCTCTCGTCTATAATTGTAATCATTTTGAGTTTGATAAGTGTCAGTCAATTATAAATGCGTCTTTTAATAATGATGATGTGTTTGTGTTCAGATGTTGAGCATGAAAGCGCAGATGGATGTGATCTGCTGTAAATCAGTAGGAACTGATCTGTCCATGCTGGATATTGAGGATTTCATCAGTGAAATCTGTCAGCTGAAGAAAGAGGTGGCGTCACTGGAGGCAAAGCTGAGAGAAAGAGGAGACAAACCCAACAGAGAGGTTTGAGCGGCTCATTTCATCCTTCAGCTCAATCAAACCAAAGTTTTGTTAGCTTCTCACTTCTTATGAACATCTCAAATTAAACCAGCAGCTAAATATGTGAATCTAATCACCAATATAACCACTAGAGATAACTGCTGAGTAATGAGGCTAATATCAACAGGTTGTTGTTTATTTGTGTTTGTCAGGATCTGGAGAAGGTTTCAGTGTGTGTGACTGATGGGACAGAAGCTCAGGATTCAGTCTGGAGATCCAGAGACACACAGGACTCAGAGCTCAGCCTCACTTTACTGTGTTATACTGACGCTCAGGATCATGGATCCGCTGATCAAACCTCTGACTGTAACGCTGGAGAACAGCAGATGCTGCAGACGCCGCTGAAGATGTGCTCCGTCAAACTGGTGGACTGCAGGAACCTGATAGAGAGCAGAGGAGAAAAAACCACAGCAGAGGAACAACAACAGAGACATGAGGAGGAGGAGGATGGGATTGATGCTTATAATGAGGAGGATGAAGATCATCCGAAGAATAATGAAGATGATGGGAATGTTGAGGATAATGATGGGAATGAGTATGGGGATGATGATGAGGATGATAATGATGACTTCATTCCTTCAGGTATGTTTCTCCCTTTTATGATCTTTTGTTAGGGCAAATGATAGTAGGGCTGAAAAAATGGAGGGAATTTAGTTCCTAAATCAGCAGTTGCAGACATTAGTTACTGTGAACTGACGTGTTGAAAACACTGTATCATGAGCTGCATCACAACTTAACAACATTTTTCAGCCCTAGAAGTTATAGACAAATGTAACTCGTGCTGGCAAAATGAGTCGGCATGCGCACGGGATAATGTTGAGTAAATTTTGGTAGAATTGGAGGTTTTCACAAAAATGATTTAACTCTTCGTCATGCGATCCTAATGCTTCAAATAGGAATTAAACATCTAAAAGTATCTTTATTTGTACATTTTTTGAGAGGAGTACAGTGCATCCAGAAAGTATTCACAGCGCTTCACTTTTTCCACATTTTGTTATGTTACAGCCTCATTCCAAAAGGGATTAAATTCATATTTTACTCAAAAGTCTACAAGTAATACCCCATAATGACAATGTGAAAGAGGTTTGTTTGAAATCTTTGCCAATGTATTCAAAATAAAAAACAAAAAAATGACGTACATAAGTATTTACAATCTTTGCTCAATACTTTGTTGAAGCACCTTTGGCACCAGTTGCAGCCTCAAGTCTTTTTGACTACATTGCTACAAGCTTGGCACTCCTGTTTTTGGGCAGTTTCTCCCATTCTTCTTTGCAGGACCTCTCAAGCTCCATCAGGTTGGATGGGGAGTGTCGGTGCACAGCCATTTTCAGATCTCTCCAGAAATGTTCAATCAGGTCTGGGCTCTGGCTGGGCCGCTCAAGGACATTCACAGGGTTGTCCCATATCCACTCCTTTGTTATCTTGGCTGTGTGCTTACGGTCGTAGTCCTGTTGGAAGATGAAACTTCATCCCAGTCTGAGGTCTGGAGCAGGTTTTCATCAAGCATGTCACTGTACATTGCTGCATTCATCTTTCCCTCTTTCCTGACTAGTTTCCCAGTTCCTGCCGCTGAAAAACATCCCTACAGCATGAGGCTGCCACCACCATGCTTCAATATAGGGATGGTATTGGCCAGGTGTTGAGCGGTGCCTGGTTTCCTCCAGATGTGACGCTTGCTAAAGTGTTCAGTCTTTGTTTCATCAGACCAGAGAATTTTTTTCTCCTCCAGCAAGTCCTCCAGGCTTGCTGTCATGTGCCTTTTACTGAGGAGTGGCTTCCGTCTGGCCACTTTACCATACAGGCCTGATTGGTGGAGTGCTGCAGAGATGGTTGTTCTTCTGGAAGGTTCTCCTCTCTCCACAGAGAAATGCTGGAGCTCTGTGAGAGTGACCATCGGGTTCTTGGTCACCTCCCTGAATAAGGCCCTTCTCCCCCGATTGCTCAGTTTGGCCGGACGCCTCGCTCTAGGAAGAGTCCTGGTGGTTCCACACTTCTTCCATTTACAGATGATGGAGGCCACTGTGCTCATTGGGACCTTCAATGCTGCAGAAATTTTTCTGTACCCTAAAGCTGTAACGTAACAAAATGTGGAAAAAGTGAAGCCCTGGGAATTCTCTCCGGGTGCACCATACCTTTCCTTTGTCCATGAAGAATGTTGTTTTTCTCTGCTCGCTTCTCAACAACCGGTGCTTCTCTCGTCACAAGTTTGGTATTGTTTTAAAGCACAGTATTTCAACTTAGTGAATTCTCGATGGCATGAGTCTGAACCAATAAAATGTTATTTTCAAACTCATACTGATGTATATAAAAATTCACCCATTATCTGTTATGTTTTAAGTGGACGTTTGGTTGACTAGGGGAAAAACATTTGATGTGTAACATTTATATTAGATATGTGTGGTACAGTAGGTCTTAATATATAGGCTGTCTGTTTCATTAATGTCAATCCAACAATTGTGGAATCATGGGATAAAAAGTTGAAATCAACCAAAGACAAAGGATTTTAAGCTGTGTTTGCTGGTGATTTTGTTTTGGAATCTTCAGAAAACTTTTACTCAATTTTTCTCAAAACTGACTTTGCTGACTCTATCAACTTCAAACCGGTGTAGCTTAAATAATACATCATTTTGAATTTGTTTTCTTAATGGAGAATGTAAAAATATGAAAATAACAATTACTCCTTTTTGAAAATTTGCTCACCAGCTAGTGTTGTCAAAAGTACCGACTTCGGTACTGAAATTTTGAAAACGTGACGCTTTGAGCGCTGTTGAGCGGATTCATAAACATCTCTGATTGGCTATTGTGTTGACGCACTCATCGGATATGCCTGTGATTGGCTACAATGATCAGCGCGTGGGAGCATTTGAAAGCACACGGAAGTGTTTGAATTTGAAAGCGTTTTGAAAGTGGGAGCGCGAGCGATTGAAAGCAGGCGTCTAACAGTGGACCGATCTGCGATAGATGCCTGCTTTCAAACTATCTGTGTAAGCGCTTAGTGAAGAGATTAATTGATGACTATTTACATTGTTTTTACAGCGTTGATCATTGAAGCCTATCACAGACATATCCGATGAGCCGTGAAAACAACAGCCAATCATAGATGTTTACGAATCCACTCAACAGCGCTCAAAGCGTCGCGTTTTTAAAATTTCAGTACCGACTAGGTACCGAAGTCGGTACTTTTGACAACACTATCACCAGCACAAGTCACAAATATAGATAGATATTATAACATTTTACATGATGACAAGTGAATTATTTATTAAATCTCTGTGTTCATTTTAATTTTTAAGTAACATTTTAGTGCTGTTTCATTCTTTTCAGATGAGAATGGCAGTTTAGCTTCTCATGCAGAAACAACCTCAACATCAAAAGATCAGCTGAAGGTCAAGAGTTTTTCCTGCTCCACCTGTAGGAAAACATTGAGCTCACAGTGTAATTTAGTGAGACATGAGAGAACACACACAGAACAGAAAGATTTCACCTGCAAGATGTGCGACATCAGCTTTCCTACCTTAGAAGAGAGGAGACGTCATACAAAAGAGCACAGAGCGAAGAAGGAGTTTCACTGTGAACAGTGCGGGAAGGATTTTTTCACCACTCTTTATACTATGAGAGTTCACATGAAGTCACACACTGGTGAAAAGCCTTTCCACTGCAGCGGATGTGACAAGCATTTCAGCAGCAAAAGCAGGCTTATTGCTCACAAACGACTCCACATTGGCGAAAAGCCTTTCCACTGCAGCGAGTGTGACAAGAATTACACCACCAAAGGGAATCTCGATGCTCATATGAGAATCCACACGGGTGAAAAGCCATACAAGTGCCCTCACTGCGAGAAGAGCTTCAACCACAAACCCTCTCTGAAGGCCCATGTGCGTGTTCACACCAATGAGAGGCCGTACCAGTGCAGCGAATGTGGGAAAACCTTTAAGGACTTGTGTTCTCTGAAATCACACCAAATAATTCACTCTGAGAAGAAACAGTATCAGTGTTCATACTGTGATAAACGATTCCGTCACAAATCTTATTTGATTCGTCATGAGAGGATTCACACTGGAGAGAAACCGTTCCTGTGCTCCTACTGTGGGAAGAGCTTTGCTAATCAGGGTCAATACGGGGTCCATCAGAGAGTTCACACTGGAGAAAGACCGTATCACTGCAGCGTTTGTGGGAAGAGTTTCAGTAAACATGATACCTTTCAAAATCACAAGAGGATTCATACAGGAGAAAGACCGTACAAGTGTTCTCAGTGTGACAAGACTTTCGCTCGATTAGACGTCCTGAAGACTCATGAGCGAGTTCATACAGGAGAGAAACCTTACCGCTGCTCCATCTGCGGCGTGAGATTCACTTATTTAGGTAGTTTTCAGACCCACCAGAAGAAACACGGTAAAGAACAAACTGCTCCAGAATCATCTTAGTGACCTTTCATCTGTAAAAAAACTTGGCTTCTTTTGGCAGTAATATTAACTGTAAAATATGGCAGCTCCACATCACGGCAAGAATCTAACTTCTCCTTATCTGCATTAAAGGTTTAATTCACCCAAAAATGAAAATTCTGTCATTATTTACTCACCCCATGTCGGTCTTCACCCGTAAGACCTTCGTTCATCTTCATTTTTGATGAAATCCGAGAGGTATACGACTCGTCCATAGATGGCAATATAATCAACATATTCAAGGTCCAGAAAGGTACTAAAGACATCGTTAAAACAGTCGACATTAATGCAGTGGTTCAACCTTAATGATACGAAGAGACAAGAATACTTTTGTGTGCAAAAATAATGACTTTATTCAACAATCTCTTCTGTTCCGTGTGATTCTCATACGTTGTTTACATTCAGCTCTTCCAGGTTCTACATCAGACGCCAGATCAGTATTGGCCGAAGCTGACAAGTAAATTATTAATTAAAACTCTTTGTGTTCATTTTAATTTTTAAGTAACATTTGAGTGCTGTTTTGTTCTTTTCAGATGAGAATGGCA
Source organism: Chanodichthys erythropterus (assembly GCF_024489055.1). Taxonomy (NCBI): domain Eukaryota; kingdom Metazoa; phylum Chordata; class Actinopteri; order Cypriniformes; family Xenocyprididae; genus Chanodichthys; species Chanodichthys erythropterus. The sequence goes on from NC_090232.1 coordinate 54,311,217, forward strand.
GTTGAGCTTCTTATGAAGAAACAACCTCAACATCAAAAGATCAGCTGAAGGTCAAGAGATTTTCCTGCTCCACCTGTGGGAAAACATTGAGTTCACAGGGTTATTTAGTGAGACATGAGAGAACACACATTCTCATACGCTGTTTACATTCAGCTCTTCCTGGTTCTACATTAGAAAGCCAGATCAGTATTGCCCGAAGCTGATCACGTGATCAGCACGACGCATGAGTGTGATGCTGACGCAGGAGCCGGACAATAATGAGTTGCCGTTCTGATGTAGAACCTGGAAGATGTAAGAAAAATGGTGAAGAGTCTGCTTATAGACTGGAGGTTGAACAGCTGGCTGTCTGGTGCAGTCACAACAACCTGGAGCTGAACATGCTCAAAACAGTGGAGATGATAGTGGACTTTAAGAGGAACGGCCCAGAACACTCTCCACTCACCATCAGCTCTGTGTGGAGTGGAAGCAGTGGAGTCATTCAGGTTCCTGGGCACCACCATCTCTCAGGACCTGAAGTAGGACAATCACATTAGCTGCATTTCCACTGTCGGACCAAAGCGGCATACTAGTGCGTGTCAGTACCAGTCAGTTTCCACTGTCACTTCCAGGGCTTGATCAGGCCTCCTCAGGGCTAACGGTCCAAAGCGGGCCAGCTCAGGCTTGTGTTTAAGAACAAAGGTGGAGTTTATCTGAGTCTGGAGACGGCAGAGCAACGGATGATTTCATATACCAGCTAACATCAGCATTAAAGACTTATAAAATAATTTTAGCTCAAAACACACTTTCAGACAGCAGCGACTGTTAGAAATAACTTTTCAATGCACAGCTTTGAAAAGTATACTTCACTTGACTCGTACGCATGGGTAGTTTTGAGCAATCTGTCGCCACTAGTGTGGGTGTTTTCCAACTGGTGGGTGTTTATATATCATGCAATGAAAATGATCCCCTTCACCCGACCCCACCCCTAAACCCTACCCACCTGCAGAGACCTGTGCTTGCGGACACCTCTTGCTCCGCTACTGGACACAAAAGAATCCCAGAAATGACCCACATAACATCTATAAGGGTCTGATAGATTTCATCTGGTATATTGATCTCATGTGAAAACACAAAACTCAGTTAGCCACATATTCTTTTAGCAGTAATTCAAATTTTACTGAAAACATGGCAAAAGAGCGTATGCACATGACATCACTGATGGCCCCTACGACTGTGGTTACGCCCACTGAGTGGCAAAAAGACTGAACGGTAGCATTGGTTTTCAGCGTGAATGCCACGAAAAACACAATACACATCCAAAACGGAAGAGCTTTGCGATTGACTGTACAAATAGCTTTGACAAAATCTGAGGTATATTTTTACAGACTGCCGAAAGCTACAGAAAAAAGCAAATGAATCGCTGTAATTCACATAATAGACTCCAGGAAGAGAAACATAGATTTGCAGTTATCATTTTGTCTCATAATATTGGATTTTGAGATAAAATCGTACCCTATATTGTATTGTTATATATACTGTTGACAATTCATCAATTAAACCAGCCTATATTCTGCATAATTGTGTGTTTTTAAATAAACACTGTCAAAAACTATTCGTTTTAGGGCTGGACGATATGCTGATATATAACATTGATATAAGTGGTCACAAATATTTCCAATATTGTAGAAAATGTTCACAGGCAGATTTGCTTTATGTATTTCCCCGGCGTCGAAATCAGGCACATAAATGTCAGGAAACACGACTCCTGGCTGCATGTCAGTATCCATGGGTTAGGTTTTGACATGTTATAAGGAACATTTCGAGCCCAACCTAGTGTAATCGTTTGTTTTACTTGTGTTTTTGCAGTTTCCCCTATTAAATCCAGTCATGCAGCAGGTTCTTTTGCCACTCAGTCCAGCTGAGGGATTCATACCCTCTAAACAGGGCAAGAAATTACATTTATTTATGTTTTTAGTTCATGTGAGCTGAACTGATTATGCAGTAAAACAGGACATGCATGACAAGTACAAAAATAACAGCTAAAAACTTCTCATCACCACGTCATTGAGTTAAAAAGAAAATCGTTTCGTATAGGTTGTTGTAGCTGACGGTTTGGGTGTTTTTTTCACATCTACAACTCTGGAATTCAAGGTTATTTTTGATTGAGAAAAAAACGGAGAGAGTTTGCTGTGAGCAGGTGTTGCAGGAGCCTGTAGGGGGCGCTCTGACGCTCTTCAGTCCGCCGGTAAAACCATGAAGAAAGAACGAAGCTGCTGCACTGAGACGGTGCGTATTTTAACTGTTTATGTGATTGTAGATTTTCTTTAGCGTTTTAAAGAGCTTAAATGAAGCGTTCCCTCACTATTTAATCATAATATAGAATTAACATTGATACTACAGCATAGTTCAACTTAGATATTTGTAATAAAGTCATAGTAAACAGATTTACCATTACTGACTACAGCAGCTGTGTTTTAACTGATATTTGTAAAACCATAGTTAGGTTTAATTTTCAGTGCTGGAAATTTAAGGATTTTGAAACTAGTACAAATAACAATAGTATGTGTTTACTTTAAAAATTAAGTTACATACATTAAATACAGCAGCTAAATTTAAATGCTATATGTTTGATATTCTTACAAACTAAACAGACGGACCTAATCATGTACGTTTATAAATTAATATTTCTTAAAATTCTAAGAAATTACAATTTATTTCAGTATGTGTAGCTCTGCTCTCAGTCATAATTGTAAACAATCATGTGTTTGACAAGTGTCAGTCTTTTAGCATCTTTTAGTAATGATGATGTGTTTGTGTTCAGATGTTGAGCATGAAAGCGCAGATGGATGTGATCTGCTGTAAATCAGTAGGAACTGATCTGTCCATGCTGGATATTGAGGATTTCATCAGTGAAATCTGTCAGCTGAAGAAAGAGGTGGCGTCACTGGAGGCAAAGCTGAGAGAAAGAGGAGACAAACCCAACAGAGAGGTTTGAGCGGCTCATTTCATCCTTCAGCTCAATCAAACCAAAGTTTTGTTAGCTTCTCACTTCTTACGCACGTCTCAAATTAAACCAGCAGCTAAATATGCTAATCTAATCACCAATATAACCACTAGAGATAACTGCTGAGTAATGAGGCTAATATCAACAGGTTGTTGTTTATTTGTGTTTGTCAGGATCTGGAGAAGGTTTCAGTGTGTGTGACTGACGGGACAGAAGCTCAGGATTCAGTCTGGAGATCCAGAGACACACAGGACTCAGAGCTCAGCCTCACTTTACTGTGTTATACTGACGCTCAGGATCATGGATCCGCTGATCAAACCTCTGACTGTAACGCTGGAGAACAGCAGATGCTGCAGACGCCGCTGAAGATGTGCTCCGTCAAACTGGTGGACTGCAGGAACCTGATAGAGAGCAGAGGAGAAAAAACCACAGCAGAGGAACGACAACAGAGACATGAGGAGGAGGAGGATGATGATGATGATTATTATGAGGAGGATGAAGATGATCAGAATAATGATGATGATGATGATGATGATGAAGGAAATAATGAGGATTATGGGAATGATGATAATGATGACTTCGTTCCTTCAGGTATGTTTCTTCTTGGCAAATGATGGGGGGGGGGGCATTAGTTACTGTGAACCAACATGATGAAAACACTGTATCATGAGCTGCATCACAACTTCACAACATTTTTCAGCCCTAGAAGTAATAGTCAAATGTAACTCGTGCTGGCAGAATGAGTTGGCATGTTCAGGCTAATTTCGAGCTACAGGCAAAACAAGTGAAGACTGTAAATGGTAGACTTGGAGATTTTCAAAAATTAGTTCATTAAGTCTTTGTCTAGTGATTCTAATACTTCAAATAGCAATTAAACATCTAAAATTATCTATATTTGTAGATTTTCTGAGAGCCGTACCTTTCCTTTGTCCATTAAGAATGTTGTTTTTCTCTGTTTGCGTCTCAATGACCGGTGCTTCCATCATCACAAGTTTGGTATTGTTTTAAAGCACAGCATTTCAACTTAGCGAATATTCATAGCGATTCGATTTTTCTCAAAACTGAATTTGCTGACTCTATAAAACTATTTTTTGAAAGATTGTGACTTACCAGCACGGGTCACAAATATAGACAGGTGTTATAACATTTTATATGATGATAAGTAAATGATTCATTTAATCTCTTTGTGTTCATTTTAATTTTTAAGTAACATTTTAGTGCTATTTTGTTATTTTCAGATGAGAATGGCAGTTCATCTACTGATGAAGAAACAACCTCAACATCAAAAGATCAGCTGAAGATCAAGAGTTTTTCCTGCTCCACCTGTGGGAAAACATTGAGTTCACAGTGTAATTTAGTGAGACATGAGAGAAAACACACAGAACAGAAAGATTTCACCTGCAAGATGTGCGACATCAGCTTTCCTACCTTAGAAGAGAGGAGACGTCATACAAAAGAGCACAACGTGAAGAAGGAGTTTCACTGCGAACAGTGCGGGAAGGATTTTTTCACCACTCCTTCTAATATGAGAGTTCACATGAAGAGGCACACTGGTGAAAAGCCTTTCCACTGCAGCGTATGTGACAAGTATTTCAACAACAAGTCAAATCTTGCTGTTCATAAGCGAACCCACACGGGTGAAAAGCCTTTCCACTGCAGCGAGTGCGACATGCGATTCGGCACCAAAGGGAATCTTGATGCTCATATGAGAATCCACACGGGTGAAAAGCCATACAAGTGCCCTCACTGCGAGAAGAGCTTCAACCACAAACCCCATCTGAAGACCCATGTGCGTGTTCACACCAATGAGAGGCCGTACCAGTGCAGTGAATGTGGGAAAACCTGTAAGGACTCAAGTTCTCTAAGATCACACCAAAAAATACATTCTGAGGAGAAACCATATCAGTGTTCATACTGTGATAAACGTTTCCGTCAAAAATGTAATTTGATTCATCATGAGAGGACTCACACCGGAGAGAAACCGTTCCTGTGCTCCTACTGCGGGAAGAGATTTTTTGATCAGGCTCAACACGGTGTCCATCTGAGAGTTCACACTGGAGAAAGACCGTATCACTGCAGCGTTTGTGGGAAGAGTTTCAAGCAAAACATTAAATTAGCCATGCACAAGAGGATTCATACAGGAGAAAGACCGTTCAAGTGTTCTCGGTGTGACAAGACTTTCGCTCGATCGGACGTCCTGAAGACTCATGAGCGAGTTCATACAGGAGAGAAACCTTACCGCTGCTCCATCTGCGGCGAGAGATTCACTTATTTAGGTAGTTTTCAGACCCATCAGAAGAAACACGCTAAAGAACAAACTGCTCCAGAATCATCATCAGTGACCTTTCATCTGTAAAAAAAAAACATCAGCCACAGCTTCTTTTAGCAGTAATATTAACTGTAAAATATGACAACACCACATCGGGGCAAAAAACAAACTTCTCCTCACCCGCATTAAAGGTTTAATTCACCTAAAAGTGAAAATTCTGTCATTTAGTACTCAGCCCATGTTGGTCCTCACCCGTAAGACCTTCGTTCATCTTCATTTTTGATGAAATCCGTGAGGTATACAACTCGTCCAAAACTAACTTCTCCTCACTCTCATTAAAGGTTTAATTACCCAAAAAATAAATTTCTGTCATTAACTACCCTCATGTCGTTCCAAACCCGTAAGACTGGTGCAGTCACAACAACCTGGAGCTGAACACACTCAAATCAGTGGAGATGATAGTGGACTTCAGGAGGAACAGCCCAGAACTCCCTCCACTCACCATCATGAACAGCTCTGTGTGAAGTGGAGGCAGTAGAGTTCCTGGGTACCACCATCTCTCAAGACCTGAAGTGGGACAATCACATTGACTCCATGGTGAAAAAGGCCCAGCTGAGAAAGTTCAACCTGCCACAGAAGCTGTTGAAACAGGTCTACTCAACTATCATTGAGTCTGGCCTGTGTTCATCTATAACAGGGGTAGGCAAGTTCTGTTCTAGAGAGCTGCCGTCCTGCAGAGTTTAGCTCCAACCCTGAAAAAAAACCCTTCAGCTGCCTATAGCCTTCCTGAAGAGCTTGATTAGCTTGTTCAGGTGTGTTTGATTAAGGTTGGAGATAAACTTAGCAGGACAGCGGCTCTCTAGGACCGAACTTGCCTACCCCTGATCTATAACTATCTGATTTGGTTCAGCCACCAAATCAGACATGAGGAGACTACAACGGACAGTCCCCAAGCAAGTTCCCCCCTGCCCAAACTCAAAGACCTCTACACTCCCAGAGTGAGAAAAAGGGATAAAAAAATACTTTGGACCCCACACACCTAGTCTTTTTGAACTTCTTGTAACTTACTTAGGTATGAAAGTTGGTCATGGTCAAGTTCACCCAGTGGAAGCTAAATTCTCAGCTATTCTAGAGTTTCCAGTTCCCTTAAAAAATGAGAGTTGCAATGATTTTTGGGAATGGTGGGCTACTACAGAGGATTTTGTGAGAATATCACCACTGTAGTCTCTCCATTAACTAACCTCCTGAGTCCCTCTAAGAAGTTTATATAGAGTGTGCTGATGCATTTTCTGCTGTAAAGGACATTATATGTAATGCCCCTGTGCTCACTGCCCCAAACTTCACCCTGCCTTTTAAACTACTGATTGATGCCAGTGCAACTGGGGTAGGAGCAGTCCTACTGCAGGAAGATTCCTCTGGAGTAGACCACCCAGTATGCTACTTCTCCAGAAAACTCTCCAAGTGCCAGCAGCATTATAGCACCATAGAGAAGGAAACCTTAGCTCTCCTTTAGGCTTTGCAACATTTTGAAGTTTATGTTGGAGGTAGTTGTTCCCCAGTGTTAATTTATACCGACCACAATCCCCTAATCTTCTTATCTCAAATGTGCAATTCTAATCAATGCCTGATGTGCTGGTCCTTCATTGTGCAAGAGTACACCTTAGAAATTCATCATAAAAAGGGCTCAGAAAATGTAAAAGCGGATGTGTTGTCCAATACCAATTGTGCAGACAGATGATCTGTGAATTTTGAACATGTTTGTACGTGATGCCACCTGTTTCTCGTAGAGGAGCTTGCATTTGAACAGAGGGAACTGGCTGTTCACCAGAGAGAATGGCCTGTCTGTAGTGGCAGAGAAAGCTTGGTGTGTAATAGCTCCATTATTGTTGCCTGCAAATGCAGTAAGGAGGCGGTGCCACTGTTTTTTTTCTACTAACACTTGCTTTTCTCCAGTATTTGGGATAGTAAGGTAGTCAGGGGAGGGATCTGTTGTTTATTTAGATTTTTCGTTTGATAGGGTAATTAGATTCCCATAGTCCAGGAGAGGGGAACGTTGATTCTGGAGGGCCATTGTCCTGCAGAGTTTAGCTCCAACCCTGAAAAAAAAACACTCACCTGCCTGTAACTTTAGGCCCTGTCCCAAATGGCACTCTAAACACTCACGGCCTTCCTACGAGTCCGCACTTTCGTGACGTAAAGTTGCTTTGACTGTCAGGGAAGGAGTCTGCCGCAGAGCTTGCACCAGTATAGGGTCAGTGTTTGATTAAGGTTGGAGGTAAACTCAGCAGGACAGCGGCTCTCTCATTTTTGCCGTTTTTTGTGGGAATACGTTTTCTTTCTTTTTAAATAATGTTACTCCCCTGCCACCCCTAGACAAAAAGGGAATGTAACAATTATCTACTATACGTTTTATATATATACACTCTATATTTCTACTACTGGATTATATTGCTTTATTTAAATAAATATTTTTGTTATATTTAATTTCTACTGCGTAATTCCAAAAGACGCCAAATCCCAGGAATGACTCACATATTAAATAATAGCACCATATGGAAATAAGTGTCTAACAATGAAGATAAATCGCTCTCATGCTATTTGTATATTATTAAGAGTTTACCATAGTACACATTAACTTTACAGTTAAAAAAAGTGAAAGAATTAATATGAGGGGTCATTAACTTTATTTTCTTAAACATCACACTTAGCACTACAAAATTATGTATTTTTTCTTAAAAAATGGTGTTTTACCCCAAAAAAAAAAAAGATTTGTCAACTACCCAGATCAGATATAGTTTTAAAGTATATTTATCAGGTATGTTGATCGCATGTAAAAACACAAAACTCAACCACATCATCTTTTAGCTGTTAATAAAATCTTACTGAAAACATGACAGTAGGTACAGGTCAAGAAATTACAATTACTTGCCTCAGTTGATGTGAGCTGAACTGATTTATGAACGTGACACAAATGAATGGTGCAGCGAGCATCAGGAGTACAAAAATAACATGCATATCCACGTCATTGAGTTTAACAAAACAATTGTGACGTTTATGTTGTTGTAGCTGATGGTTTGATCGTTATTTTAACATTCGTTGCTACACCTCTGGAATTCAAGGTTATTTTTGAGAGTTTTCTGTGAGCAGGTGTTACAGCATCCTGTAGGGGGCGCTCTGATACTCTCCAGTCCGTCGGTAAAACCATGAAGAAAGAATGAAGCTGCTGCACTGAGACGGAGCGTATTTAAAGGGGTACTTGGAAAGATGAAAGTGTATTTAAAATTGGTCATTTATGTAGTAGAAATGTGAAATTATTTTTGAATTTGGAGCTTTCTAGACTGAGAAAAGGCAGAAAATGTATTTTTGACTAATGTGGATGAAAGACAACAACTCCCAGAATGCACTTGTTTTGCTGCCCTTGCAAGGCCACGCCCAAACCACGCCTATCGGTTACAGGTGTCATTACCAGGAAAATTCAAACAAATAAATCGTGAGTTCATACATTTACAGCGAAATGGTGCTAAATTGCTTTGTACCTGGATGTACACCCAAAACCAGGAAAGAACAAGTTAGTTTCTATCATTTTCCGATTAAGTTAAAGATTTGGAGCGATGTAAACAGTGGCTGCGGGCCATCAAACACCCGAAGTTTGGAGATGACACCGTTACAGAAAACCTAAAAAAACGCAGAATATGTAGTCTCCATTTCAAGCAAGAGGACTAGGAAACAAATATCTTTGCAATGAAGAGAATCATTCTGAAGGACACCGCGATACCATCGATGTTCACTTTCCCAGAGGACGAACAGCCTGGGCCATCTGGTACTAAGCGTATTCGCCTAGAGGTAAGACTCGCTGATACTAGACTGATAACACAGTAGCCTATATGTAGTGTTGTAGGTAGCAGTAAAACTGCAAACTTAGCAAAGTAACGTTAGATAGACAATTACATATAAGTTGACTGTTATCAAAGTAAAGCCTCTGTTCTGTAAAACTGAGTTTATTTATCTATTTATGCTAACGTTACCACAAAAGCCTGTTACTGTATTGGTTGAGATGACTGCAGAGACCGATAAATTTGCGAGATGAACCACTGATGTAGTGCAGACAAAATAAAGTTAATTACTGTAAGCTTAAAAATATAATTGACACCCACTTTTGATAAAATCTTTGATCTATGTCCGTGAGTAACCTCAAACGCGCATATGTATGGACGTGGAACTACCTGCTATTACTGGCTGTAGTTTTAAGCCTCTGGCCAAAAAAGCCTCCGATGACGCAAAATGACGATTTTTGCGTCATCGGAGGCTTTTTTACAGAATAAAAATGCATAAATCTCTCATCTCGGGCTGATATGAAGGGGGAAAACACGCTAATTCGAAAATACTAGTGGTATTCTACTAATACAAAGCTCAATGCTAAATCCTGAAGTAACCCTTTAACTGTTTACAGTATGTGATTGTAGATTTTCTGACTTTAGTGTTTTAAAGAGCTTAAATTAAGTGTTTAACCATGATTCTACTGTACAGTATAACTTAGATATTTGTAATAAAATCAAAGTGAATAGATTTACCATTACTGACTACAGCAGCGTTTTAACTTATATTTATAGTTAACAAGTTTAATTTTCAGTGCCTGACATTCATTTTATTAAAATGGCAGCTAAGTTTAAAATTTAGATGTGTTATGATATTCTTTCAATAACAAAACTAAACTGAGCTAATCATGTTCATTTATATCTGATATTAATATTTCTCAGTATTCTCAGAAATTACAATAATTTTCTTCATTCTGTGTAGTTATGCTCTGTAAACAATCATTTTGAGTTTGATTAGTGTCAGTTGATTATAAAAGCATCTTTTAGTAATGATGATGTGTTTGTGTTCAGATGTTGAGCATGAAAGCGCAGATGGATGTGATCTGCTGTAAATCAGTAGGAACTGATCTGTCCATGCTGGATATTGAGGATTTCATCAGTGAAATCTGTCAGCTGAAGAAAGAGGTGGCGTCACTGGAGGCAAAGCTGAGAGAAAGAGGAGACAAACCCAACAGAGAGGTTTGAGCGGCTCATTTCATCCTTCAGCTCAATCAAACCAAAGTTTTGTTAGCTTCTCACTTCTTATGCACATCTCAAATTAAACCAGCAGCTAAATATGTGAATCTAATCACCAATATAACCACTAGAGATAACTGCTGAGTAATGAGGCTAATATCAACAGGTTGTTGTTTATTTTTGTTTGTCAGGATCTGGAGAAGGTTTCAGTGTGTGTGACTGACAGGACAGAAGCTCAGGATTCAGTCTGGAGATCCAGAGACACACAGGACTCAGAGCTCAGCCTCACTTTACTGTGTTATACTGACGCTCAGGATCATGGATCCGCTGATCAAACCTCTGACTGTAACGCTGGAGAACAGCAGATGCTGCAGACGCCGCTGAAGATGTGATCCGTCAAACTGGTGGACTGCAGGAACCTGATAGAGAGCAGAGGAGAAAAAACCACAGCAGAGGAACAACAACAGAGACATGAGGAGGATGAAGATCAGAATAATGATGATGATGATGATGAAGGAAATAAAGAGTATGATGGGACTGTTGAGGATGATGATGGGAATGAGTATAAGAATGATGATGACGATGACTTTATTCCTTCAGGTATGTTTCTTCCTGGCGAATGATAGTAGGGCTGAAAAATTGGGGGGGAAATGTTGTTCCTAAATCAATGAGTATTGACATTATTTACTGTGAACTGACATGTTGAAACAACTGTAACATGAGCTGCATCACAATTTTATTTTGATTAATTTCTCAGCCCTAAAAAAAAGACAATTATAGATGATTTTATAAATGTTTATTAATGTTTAAGTAACATTTTAGAGCCATTTTGTTCTTTTCAGATGAGAATGGTAGTTCAGCTTCTTGTGAAGAAACAACCTCAACATCAAAAGATCAGCTGAAGGTCAAGAGATTTTCCTGCTCCACCTGTGGGAAAACATTGAGTTCACAGATTCGCTTATTTAGGTAGTTTTCAGAGCCATCAGAAGAAACACGCTGAAGAACAAACTGCTCCAGAATCATAATAGTGTTTTTTCATCAGTAAATCTGGATAAAAGACTCATCCTGAAACTGTACATTGAGCTCTTTCTGCCAGTAGGGGGCAGTGTCGCATTGAGCTTTCATGTGATTTGGGAGAGTAGAGATGGATTGAACAGATTGCTTTGGATGTAGTCATGTTTAACAGAGCAGAGCAATGTTTGTATCTCAAACTTATTAAAACACCTCAAACAAAAATAGACTATGAGTGCCTGGATTTCATAATGCTGTTAAACATTTATTTTATTTTTTACTTTTATTGTTGGATGGGTTTTCATTGGGATATGTTTAATTTAATCAAGAAAGCGTGGTTTTCCTTTCACGCAATATTTTACATTTTCCATGGTCTTCCAGAGCATTTGTGCCACCATCTAATTTAAGATATGGGTAGAAATGAATACTCTTTGTGGAAAATTGTTTGTTTGATCAGGTACTTTACCTTCACTGTACATTTAGAGATGAGTATTAATAAACATTGATCTCACGTGAAAACGCAAAACTTGGCCACTTCTGATGGGCTTACGGCTGTACCGAGCAGATCGCATCACAGAGTTAACAGGGAAAACGAGTTGTTTCTACATTAACAAAAGTTGGTGTTCAGATGTAACAACGCTGAAGAAGATATTCTGTCTTAATTTAGAGACACTCTTCATAAACTCGCCGCAGGAGTTTTCCTCTTTCATTCTTGTGAATTTGTACATCCCTCCAAACGCATGTGAACACGACGCTACAACAGCTGGCTGAATAAATAACCCTTTTAACCATTCTTGGGGATTTTAACAAAGCAAATCTCTCCTGTGAGCTGATAAAAACAAACCGCACATTACATGTCCCACCAGAGACAGTAGTATACTGGACTGCTGTTACACAAGAAAAAAGGACAAATCACTGTCCTGCGGGCAGCTTTGGGATTCTCTGATCACTTTCTGGTTTATCTTACACCAACCTACAGGCAAAAACTGAAAGCTTCAGGCCCAGACAGTATCTCACCTTCCTGCTTAAAAGTCTGCGCTGACCAATGGATCGCTGGAGCAGTCTGAAGTTCCCTGCTGATTCAAACGCTTCACTATCATTCCAGTTCACAAAAAAACCCAAATCACAGGACTAAATTACTACAGACTTGTCGCTCTCAAGTCTTTACTGGAAGTTCAACATGGCACCTCATGGCAAAGAACTGAAAAAAAGAGTTGTTGTTTTACATAAAGATGGTGTAGGCTATAAGAAGATTGCCAAGACCCTGAAACTGAGCTGCAGCATGGTGGCCAAGACCATACAGCAGTTTAACAGGACAGCTTCCACTCAGAACAGGCCTCGTCATGGTCGACCAAAGAAGTTGAGTGCATGTGCTCAGCGTCATATCCAGAGGTTGTGTTTGGGAAATAGATGTATGAGTGCTGCCAGCATTGCTGCAGAGGTTGAAGGGATGGGGGTCAGCCTGTCAGTGCTCAGACAACACACTGCATCAAATTGGTCTGCATGGCTGTCGTCCCAGAAGAAAGCCTCTTCTAAAGATGATGCACAAGAAAGCCGCAAACAGTTTGCTGAAGACAAGCAGACTAAGGACATGGATTACTGGAACCATGTGGGGAACTACAGTTCATTGAGGGAACCATGAATGAGCAGAGCATGATCCCCTCCTTTCTGAGACTGGGCCGCAGGGCAGTATTCAAACATGATAACAACCCCAAACACACCTCCAAGACGACCACTGCCTTGCTAAAGAAGCTGAGGGTAAAGCTGATGGACTCGCCAAGCGTGTCTCCAGACCTAAACCCTATTGAGCACCTGTGGGGCATCCTCAGACGGAAGGGGGAGCGCAAGGTCTCTAACCTCCATCAGCTTTGTGATGTCCTCATGAAGGAGTGGAAGAGGACTCCAGTGGTAACCTGTGAAGCTCTGGTGACCTCCATGCCTAAGAGGGTTAAGGCAGTGCTGGAAAATAATGGTGGCCACACAAAATATTGACCTTTTGGGCCCAATTTGGACATTTTCACTTAGAGGTGTACTTACTTTTGTGGCCAGTGTTTTAGACATTAATGGCTGTGTGTTGAGTTATTTTGAGGGAACAGCAAATTTACACGGTTATACAAGCTGTACGCTCACTACTTTACATTGTAGCAGAGTGTCATTTCTTCAGTGTTGTCACATGAAAAGATATAATAAAATATTTACAAAAATGTGAGGTGTGTACTAATTTCTGTGAGATACTGTATGTCCACACTCAAGCCGCTTCTATGTCGCCACATGTTGAAATTAAAATTTTGGTGTGGCCAATCAGATGCTACCTGGACACCCCTTGCTCATACATCTCATCTAATTGATGTGCGTTTATGTCGGAAAAAAATAAATGTCTTAGAAGATGTCTTTAAGATGTTTACATAGCAAAAAAATGCTTTTCTTACTTTTTGTCATTTCTAGTCCAAATATCTAAAAATTCTTAAATCAAGGAACATTTTCTAGACAAGTAAAAATTGTCTCGTTTCCAGAAAAAATAAGTCAAAAATTAAGCGAGTTTTTCCTTAAAACAAGCAAAATAATCTAAGCTCATTTAATTTTTTTTTTTTTTTTTCTGTAAACAAGACAATAATCTTTACTTGTCTAGAAAATGCTTCTTGGTTTAAGAATTTCTAGATATGCGACACGTACAGTAACATTACACTTGGAAATGAATAATAGTGCAGCGAGCATGACAAGCAGGGTTTGAAATTAACACACACCAACACGGGTAAAAATCAACTGTGGCGGGTGTCAAATTTAGCCAATTTGGTGGGTTTTAATCACTGCTGGGTTACATTTGTGTAAGCCAAATCTGCACAGATTTAGCTCAAATATTCAACTCTTGAGTCATCATGATATATTTATTTCATAATAAGCTGCACATTGTTACTTTTGATCCTGTCTGTTGGGACTAAAGTAGCACAATAATACAAGTTGGATTTTTTTTGTGTTACTCTTGTTTTTGTTAAATATACCTTACTATGACCTTGTTAATGTAACTGCAAATATATTTTGCAAAAAAAATGTACATTTTAATGTATTGATCTGTCCATCTAAACTACATTTTTGGATGAAAGAGGAAGTGAGGAAATGACTGGATGACAGGATTTTAGAAATGTATGAAATCCACATTTTATGATCCTGTAGGGGGCGCTATGACAATCTCCAGTCCGCCGGTAAAACTATGAAGAAAGAAGAGAAGAAGAGAAAGCTGCTGCACTGAGACGGTTTGTATTTTAATTTGTTTAACGTCATTGTAGATTTTCTGTCTTTAGTGTTTTAAAGAGCTTAAATGAAGCGTTTCCTCACTATTTATATCATAGAATTAACTATGATTCTACTGCATAGTTCAACTTGGGGATTTGTAATAAAATTATAGTAAACAGATTTACCATTATTGACTACAGCAGCTGTGTTTTAACTGATTTATTGTTAAAACATAGTCAACACGTTTAAATTTCAGTGCTGGTCATGTAAGGACGCTTAGAAATGAGTACAAATAACACAATACCATCTTTATACAGCAGCTACATTTATATGTTAGATGTGTTGTGATATTCTTACAATAACAAAACTAAAGATAAACTGACCTAATGTATATTTATATCTGAAATTAATATTTCTTAATATTCTAAGAAATTACAATAATTTTATTCATTCTGTGTAGTTCTAATTGTAATTATTTTGAGTTTGACAAGTGTCAGTCTTTTAGCATCTTTTAGTAATGATGATGTGTTTGTGTTCAGATGTTGAGCATGAAAGCGCAGATGGATGTGATCTGCTGTAAATCAGTAGGAACTGATCTGTCCATGCTGGATATTGAGGATTTCATCAGTGAAATCTGTCAGCTGAAGAAAGAGGTGGCGTCACTGGAGGCAAAGCTGAGAGAAAGAGGAGACAAACCCAACAGAGAGGTTTGAGCGGCTCATTTCATCCTTCAGCTCAATCAAACCAAAGTTTTGTTAGCTTCTCACTTCTTACGCACATCTCAAATTAAACCAGCAGCTAAATATGCTAATCTAATCACCAATATAACCACTAGAGATAACTGCTGAGTAATGAGGCTAATATCAACAGGTTGTTGTTTATTTGTGTTTGTCAGGATCTGGAGAAGGTTTCAGTGTGTGTGACTGACGGGACAGAAGCTCAGGATTCAGTCTGGAGATCCAGAGACACACAGGACTCAGAGCTCAGCCTCACTTTACTGTGTTATACTGACGCTCAGGATCATGGATCCGCTGATCAAACCTCTGACTGTAACGCTGGAGAACAGCAGATGCTGCAGACGCCGCTGAAGATGTGCTCCGTCAAACTGGTGGACTGCAGGAACCTGATAAAATCCACAGCAGAGGAACAACAACAGAGACACGAGGAGGAGGAGGAGGATGAAGATCAGAATACTAGTGATGATGATGAAGGAAACGATGTTGAGGATGAAGAGAATGAGGATGAGAATAATGGAAATGATGATGATGATGACTTCATTCCTTCAGGTATTTTTCTTCCTTTTATGATCTTTTGTTATGGCAAGTGATAATAGGGCTGAACAATTTGGGAAAAATTAGTTACTCTGAACCGTCATGTTGAAAACACTGTATTATGAGCTGCATCACAATTTCTGTTTTATTCATTTTTTCTGCCCTAGAAGTAGACAAATATAGACAGATATTACAGAATTTTTATATGATGATAAGTGAATGATTCATTAAAGGGCACCTACAATGCCCTTTTGTAATATAAGATGTAATATAAGTCTCTGGTGTCTCAGATGTATTTATGAATCCGCTTAACAGCGCTCAAACAAAGCATCACATTTTTAAAATTTCAGTACCTGATTTATACTAAAGTCGGTACTTTTGACAACTCTGAGTAACACCAATACAATTCTGTTCAACACAACTTCTGTTTGTGCTACCATAAAGTAATAGAGCATATGGAGACTAAGCGTAAGGATTTGAGCGAGTTTGACAAGGACCAAATTGTGATGCTAGACGACTGGGTCAGAGCATCTCCAAAACTGCAGCTCTTGTGGGGTGTTCCCGGTCTGCAGTGGTCAGTATCTATCAAAAGTGCTCCAAGGAAGGAACAGTGGTGAACCGGAGACAGGGTCATGGGCAGACAAGGCTCATTGAAGGCTGGCCCGTGTGGTCCGATCCAACAGACGAGCTCCTGTAGCTCCAATTGCTCCAGAAGTTAATGCTGGTTCTGGTAGAAAGGTGTCAGAATACACAGTGCATCAGTTTGTTGTGTATGGAGCTGCATAGCTGCAGACCAGCCCATGCTGACCCCTGTCCACCGCCGAAAGAGCCAACAGTGGACACGTGAGCATCAGAACTGGACCACGGAGCAATGGAAGAAGGTGGCCTGGTCTGATGAATCACTTTTTCTTTTACATCACGTGTGCATCGATTACCTGAGGAACACATGGCACCAGGATGCACTATGGGAAGAAGGCAAGCCGGCAGAGGCAGTGTGATGTTTTAGGCGATGTGCTGCTGGGAAATCTTGGGTCCTGCCATCCATGTGGATGTTACTTTGACACGTACCACCTACCTAAGCATTGTTGAGACCATGTACACCCTTTCATGGAAACGGTATTCCCAGGTGGCTGTGACCTCTTTCAGCAGGATAATGCTCCTGCCACAAAGCAAAAATACTTCAGGAATGGTTTGAGGAGCACAACAACAAGTTTGAGGTGTTGACTTGGCCTCCAAGTTCCCCAGATCTCAATCCAATCAAGCATCTGTTGGATGTGCTGAACAAACCAGTCCAATCCATGGAGGATCCACCTCAACTTACTGGACTTTAAGGATCAGGGCTGTTTTGGCAGAAAAGGGGAACCAACACAATATTAGAAAGGTGCTCATAATGTTATGCCCGATTAATGTAAATGTTCTCCGCACTGTCAAAATAAAAGTCACAACAACAGGTGTGGCTTTAGTCACTGTAGAGTTTTTACTGCCTTTGTGAATACAACCAGGAAATCGGCCCTAGGGGAACTTTTAATTTTTGGTTAACCAACCTGGTGGATAGTTTTTATAACTTGAACTACCCGGTGCAAAAGCCCCTTATAATGGCACAACCAGCTGTAACCCTGGTAGGTGGAAATTTCTAACCCTTTTCCCCTGATTTCTCATCTCTGTTTGCGATCAGATCATTTTAAGCCGTTAAACTCCTGGACAGTTTTAAGTTTAATGATCCAGTAACCAAATGCATTCAAACAATCAGTCCAAAACAGCGCTAATGTAAAGAAAACCAGGCTTATAATATCAGAGATGGCAGAGAGAATAGAGATTCGCATTGTTTTCAGTTAATCATTCATTCCAGTGTCTGTTTCACTATAAAACACAAACTCTGCCATATTGTGTGATCATTCTGAGGAGTGCGAGCCGTCACGCATGTGAAATACAGACTGAACGCAACACTGCTGTATGGCCAAATGATACGCAATAGCTGAGATGATTTCTCATCTGGATAAAGCAAACCAGTGTCTCACTAGTAAAGTTTTGATGAATGAGGATTTTGATCAAGGTAAAGATGATTGTGATGTTGTGAGTTGTGCAGTGAGCATGCGTGACTCTGTATTGCAACTTGACTTGTTGCACTGTACATACTATACACTGTGGATGCTGAAAAGTTTTTCTCCATAGGTGCTTTGGTGTGGATAAATTTATAAAATGAAATGGACTCATATCATTTGGGTATTTGTGTTCTTTTGGAGTCTCCAAGTGTCCTTTTTTAGAAAGACACCTGAATTTACTTTAAACAAAGCTGGCAGGAAATACAGTTTTGTACAGTATATATTTCAAATGTTTATTTCTTTTTATTTTGATGATTATAACTGACAACTAAGGAAAATCCCAAATTCAGTATCTCAGAAAATTAGAATATTACTTAAGACTAATACAAAGAAAGTATGAGCATGTACAGCACTCAATACTTTGTTGGGGCTCCTTTTGCCTGAATTACTGCAGCAATACGTTGTGGCATGGAGTCGATCATTCTGTGGCACTGCTCAGGTGTTATGAGAGCCCAGGTTGCTCTGATAGTGGCCTTCAGCTCTTCTGCATTGTTGGGTCTGGCATATCTCATCTTCCTCTTCACAATACCCCATAGATTTTCTGTGGGGTTAAGGTCAGGTGAGTTTGCTGGCCAATTAAGAACAGGGATACCATGGTCCTTAAACCAGGTACTGGTAGCTTTGGCATTGTGTGCAGGTGCAAAGTCCTGTTGAAAAAATCTGCATCTCCATAAAGTTGGTCAGCAGCAGGGAGCATGAAGTGCTCTAAAACTTCCTGGTATACGGCTGCGTTGACCTTGGACCTCAGAAAACACAGTGGACCAACACCAGCAGATGACATGGCACCCCAAACCATCACTGACTGTGGAAACTTTACACTGGACCTCAAGTAACGTGGATTGTGTGCCTCTCCTCTCTTCCTCCAGACTCTGGGTCCCTGATTTCCAAAGGAAATGCAAAATTTACTTTCATCAGAGAACATAACTTTGGACCACTCAGCAGCAGTCCAGTCCTTTTTGTCTTCAAATGCTTCTGACGCTGTCTGTTGTTCAAGAGTGGCTTGACACAAGGAATGCGACAGCTGAAACCCATGTCTTGCATTTGTCTGTGCGTAGTGGTTCTTGAAGCACTGACTCCAGCTGCAGTCCACTCTTTGTGAATCTCCCCCTTTTTGAATGGGTTTTGTTTCACAGTCCTCTCCAGGGTGCGGTTATCCCTATTGCTTGTACACTTTTTTTCTACCACATCTTTTCCTTACCTTCGCCTCTCTATTAATGTGCTTGGACACAGAGCTCTGTGAACAGTCAGCCTCTTTTGCAATGACCTTTTGTGTCTTGCCCTCCTTGTGCAAGGTGTCAATGGTCATCTTTTGGACAACTGTCAAGTCAGCAGTCTTCCTCATGATTGTGTAGCCTACAGAACTAGACTGAGAGACCATTTAGAGGCCTTTGCAGATGTTTTGAGTTAATTAGCTGATTAGAGTGTGGCACCAGGTGTCTTTAATATTGAACCTTTTCACAATATTCTAATTTTCTGAGATACTGAATTTGGGATTTTCCTTAGTTGTCATTTATAATCATCAAAATTAAAAGAAGTAAACTTTTGAAATATATCAGTCTGTGTGTAATGAATGAATATAATATACAAGTTTCACATTTTGAATGGAATTAGTGAAATAAATCAACTTTTTGATGATATTCTAATTATATGACCAGCACCTGTAAATGATATGTACTTAATTTCATACTAGTTTTAAGTAACATTTTATTACCATTTTGTTCTTTTCAGATGACAATGGCAGTTCAGCTGCTTATGAAGAAATAACCTCAACATCAAAATATCAGCTGAAGGTCAAGAGATTTTCCTGCTCCACCTGTGGGAAAACATTGAGTTCACAGGGACATTTAGCGAGACATGAGAGAACACATACAGAACAGAAAGAATTCACCTGCAAGATGTGCGACATCAGCTTTCCTACCTTAGAAGAGAAGAGACGTCATACAAAAGAGCACAGAGCGAAGAAAGATTTTAACTGCAAACAGTGTGGGAAGGTTTATTTCATTTATATGATTCTAAAAGCTCATATGAAGACACACAGCAAAAAGACTTTCCATTGCAGCGAGTGCAACAAGTATTACAGGACCAAACAAATTCTTATTGTTCACAATCGAATCCACACGGGTGAAAAGCCATACAAGTGCCCTCACTGCGAGAGAAGATTCATGTACGCATCCAATCTGAAGGCCCATGTGCGTGTTCACACCAATGAAAGGCCGTACCAGTGCAGTGAATGTGGGAAAACTTTTACAAGTACAGGCTGTCTAAAGTCACACCAAAAAACACACTCTGAGGATAAACCATATCAGTGTAAACACTGTAATAAAGGATTTCGTCACACATCTCAGCTGAAAGAGCACAAGAAGATTCATACCGGAGAGAAACCGTACCTGTGCTCCTACTGCGGGAAGAGCTTTGCTCATTCACATCATTTTAAACATCATCAGAGGATTCACACTGGAGAAAGACCGTGTCTGTGCAGCGTTTGTGGGAAGAGTTTCAGAAAAGATAGTGCCTTAAAATATCACCAGAGAATTCATACAGGAGAAAGACCGTACAAGTGTTCTCAGTGTGACAAGGCGTTCGCTCGATTAGACGTCCTGAAGACTCATGAGCGAGTTCATACGGGAGAGAAACCTTACCGCTGCTCCATCTGCGGCGAGAGATTCACTTATTTAGGTAGTTTTTATACTCATCAGAAGAAACACGCTGAAGAACAAACTGCTCCAGAATCATCATAGTGTTTTTTCATCAGTAAATCTGGATAAAAGACTCATCCTGAAACTGTACATTGAGCTCTTTCTGCCAGTAGGTGGCAGTGTCGCATTGAGCTTTGGGAGAGTAGAGATGGATTGAACAGATTGCTTTGGATGTAGTCATGTTTAACAGAGCAGAGCAATGATTGTATCTTAAACTTGACAGAACAATTAAAAAGCCTCAAAATAAAGAAAATGTATGCTTGCATTTCATAACGCTGTTAAACATGTTTTATCTTGTGAAATTGCCTGAAGCATGTTGTGTCGATTAGGCCTTCACATGGGAGAGTTGATCTCTACTGACATTTAAGAGATGTGTTGTGCTTGTATCTAGGCGCAGGTCCTCCATTTGATCTGGATATGGCCTGGATCCGGCTGACTACGGTAAACCTCTGGATAAACTAATCTGCTAATATTAACAAGTACATCTGGTGTTATAGGAAGTGTTCCTGGTTCCAGCTGACCTAATTTATGCAGCCTAACAATCCTTTAAATTCGGCATGAAATCAAATTTGACAACTCTAATTTATCCGTGCACTTCATTTAAAAAAAATAATTAAATTAACGTGCCTTTGTAATCTTTAATAAAATACATTAAGCTCCCCCCTCAAAACAACTCATCGTCTCTTCCTGTCACATGCCATGGTGCAAGGGCGGGGCTATCTGGAGAGAAATCCCCCACTTACTGCAAACGGGTATTCAGATCTGCCTCCATTTTGTTAGTAACTTCCAGCGATCCAATCAATTTCTGAAGGACGAAATCAAGTACCGCCCTCTCATTTCAGATGCCGTTTCAATCAGATAGACGTTACGTTAGAGAAGAAAAGACAGTCGCAACTTCCACTTCATGCCGACTTTAATGCAGTGGTTCTCGAATGCAGATGCAGCACACAATATGCCAACCACAATTAAAAAAATAAATGATAGTTTTACAATTTATTAATTGAATGTAAATTAAAATGGATTAACAATGGATTTGAAATCATAAATTTGTTATGTGTATGCCATGTTGAAGAGATGGGTTTTTAGTCTAGATTTAGTGTTTCTGCTTCCCGAACAATGCTAGGAAGATTGAGTTTAGGTGCCAAATAGGTGAAGGATCTACCGCCTGCGGTTGATTTTGATATTCCAGGTATTATCAATTGGCCTGTATTCTGTACATTAGGACTAGTTTAGAGAATTATTCCTCTCCTAAAGAACCAAATGAATTTTTTCCTCAGGGATACTACAATGCACTGTCTGATAAGATACTGTAGTACAGGGGATTTCAACCTTTTTGGGCACACGCTTGAGCTTGTTTTTCCTTAGTTTTGATCATCTCTGGTGTTCTTGATTTTACAAGCCACCAGTCCATTTTTTGTTTAGTTGTTTTTTCTCAAATTCAGTTGTGCCAAACCTTCTGTAACTACAGTCAACGATTACCTGGGAGAATAGTCAAATTGCACCCTCTAGTGGATTACTCAAGATTTGCTAGCAAAATCTCACTTTTACAGCTGTTTCACTATGAGAATTCACTTTTGAACTAACAGGTGCTGGCAGTGGCACCCCCCACAGGTTGAAAACCCCTGCTGTAGTAGACGGTTTGCACGGTTATAATTTTCTCTCTAATATTGTCAATCTTGCAAGTAAAGAAGTTTTTAAAGTCATTAGCCTCTGTATCAAATAAATACCTAGGGTTGTGTTTGTTTTCTTCTAAGACATTTTGAATAAGTAGATCTTGCCGTATTTTAAGCCTTTCTGTATGCAATAATGATTTCTTTCCATGAAATACGAAAAACCTCTAGTTTTGTTTTCTTCCAGCTGCGCTCCATTTTTCTGGCTGCTCTCTTAAGGGCCCGAGTGTGCTTATTGTTCCACGGTGTTTGGTTTTGCAGACTTGGATGAATGTAGTGTACACGAGACTAAATAATGATCTGAGATGTCGTCACTCTGCTGCAGAATTTCAGCTGCATCAGTATCGATTCCACGTGACAATATTAGATCTAAAGTATGATTACGACAATGAGTGGGTCCTGACACGTGTTGTCTAACACCATTAGTCACTGGCAGTTGCAGTTGGGTTTCATTTAATCAAGAAAGAACATGGCTTTCCTTTCACACTGTTAATTACATTTCATCACGGTTCTTCCAGAGCATTTGCGCCACCATGTGAGGTAAGATATTTCCTTGGTAGAAATGAAAACTCTTGGTGTCAAAGTGTGGAGGTTTTATTGTGGCAAGTAGTTCAAATTCACTGCAATGTGTAGATCAGGTTGTGATATAGAATCAAAGTGTATGTTTATGGGATATTTGGCATATTGAACTCATGTAAACACCAAACTCAGCCACAGATTCTTTTAGCAATTATTAAATATTTACTTATAAAACAACACAAAAACATGGCAGTACCACATTAAGGAATGAAATTGCCCCTTATTTCCCTAAGATTGTTACAAATTTGAACTGATTCAGACACGGAAATGCAGTAATACACGGTGCGTACAGTAACGTTACAATCGGAAAACCAAGTATAATAATTGACAGAGCATGACAAAATCTAAAAAGTTTAAAAAAAAAATTACAGCCAAAAAAACTTTTTCCTTAAAAAGAAAAAATAATATCCAATGTGGAAAATGTAAAATAAAACAATTGTTTCTATCAAATATCATCATTACACATACAATAGTACAATAGATAGCTTTACAATACAATAATTCAATAGATTGCATACAATAGTTTTAAAAAATCTGTGTTGCAGAAGCAAGAGATTTAAACATTTGCATTATCTTGATCTTCTAACAAAATCACAAAAACTACAGTTACACTAATTTCCTCTTTTGAATCTCATACAGAGCATTAACTGTCTTATGTACATTATGACAAAACATATTGTTTTAAAAAACACAAAGTGGTCATTACCAACACAGGTCTTGTTTATTAATTTGAATCCATCATCACATTCAAAGACTCAATACACAGCAAGAACAAAACTGAACTAGAAAAACAAGACAGAATTTATCTTTGCTCATTCATTCATTCATTAATCTGTCCATCTGAAAAAACTCTTATGGTAGGACAAATCAAACTTTTCAATGACGTTTTATTAATCGTTTTAAGCAACTAGGTTGTGTTATATTATGTATTATGAAATTAATTTGGTAGTTTTAAAATACTTTTTTTTTTTTTCTTTCTTTTTTTTTTGAATAGGAAATGTATGAAATCCACATTTTATGATCCTCTAGAGGGCGCTCTGACACTCTTCAGTCCGCCGGTAAAACCACGAAGAGAGAAGAAGCTGCTGCACTGAGACGGTGTGTGTTTTAACTGTTTGTGTGATTGTAGATTTTCTGTCTTTAGTGTTTTAAAGAGCTTAAATTAAGCATTTCCTCACTATTTAATCATAATATAGAATTAACATTGATACTACATCATAGTTCAACTTAGATATTTGTAATAAAATCATAGTAAACAGATTTACCATTACTGACTACAGCAGCTGTGTTTTAACTGATATTTATTGTTAAACAATAGTTAAGACGTCTAAATTTCAGTTCAGGTCATGCTTAGAAATGAGTACAAATAACACAATACCATGTTTATACAGCAGCTACATTTATATGTTAGATGTGTTATTCTTACAATAACAAAACTAAAGATAAACTGACCTAATGTATATTTATATCTGAAATTAATATTTCTTAA
The DNA here is from genome assembly GCF_024489055.1 of Chanodichthys erythropterus. NCBI lineage: Eukaryota > Metazoa > Chordata > Actinopteri > Cypriniformes > Xenocyprididae > Chanodichthys > Chanodichthys erythropterus. The sequence continues at coordinate 54,335,569 of NC_090232.1, forward strand.
TATTCTAAGAAATTACAATCATTTTATTCATTCTGTGTAGTTCTAATTGTAATTATTTTGAGTTTGATTAGTGTCAGTCAATTATAAATGTGTCTTTTAATAATGATGATGTGTTTGTGTTCAGATGTTGAGCATGAAAGCGCAGATGGATGTGATCTGCTGTAAATCAGTAGGAACTGATCTGTCCATGCTGGATATTGAGGATTTCATCAGTGAAATCTGTCAGCTGAAGAAAGAGGTGGCGTCACTGGAGGCAAAGCTGAGAGAAAGAGGAGACAAACCCAACAGAGAGGTTTGAGCGGCTCATTTCATCCTTCAGCTCAATCAAACCAAAGTTTTGTTAGCTTCTCACTTCTTACGCACATCTCAAATTAAACCAGCAGCAAAATATGCTAATCTAATCACCAATATAACCACTAGAGATAACTGCTGAGTAATGAGGCTAATATCAACAGGTTGTTGTTTATTTGTGTTTGTCAGGATCTGGAGAAGGTTTCAGTGTGTGTGACTGATGGGACAGAAGCTCAGGATTCAGTCTGGAGATCCAGAGACACACAGGACTCAGAGCTCAGCCTCACTTTACTGTGTTATACTGACGCTCAGGATCATGGATCCGCTGATCAAACCTCTGACTGTAACGCTGGAGAACAGCAGATGCTGCAGACGCCGCTGAAGATGTGCTCCGTCAAACTGGTGGACTGCAGGAACCTGATAAAAACCACAGCAGAGGAACAACAACAGAGACACGAGGAGGAGGAGGATGGGATTGATGCTTATAATAAGGAGGAGGATGAAGATGATCAGAATACTAATGATGATGATGAAGGAAACAATGTTGAGGATGAAGAGAATGAGGATGAGAATAATGGAAATGCTGACTATGATGACTTCATTCCTTCAGGTATTTTTATTCTTTTTATGATCTTTTGTTATGGCAAATGATAGTAGTGTTGAACAATTTGGGAAATATTAGTTACTCTGAACCGTCGTGTTGAAAACACTGTATCCTGAAGAATGTGTGTGTGAAGTTTCAACTCAAAATCCCCCACAGATCATTTATTATAACTTGTAAAATTTGTCCCTATTTGAGTGTGAGCAAAAACACTGCGTTTTTGTGTGTGTCCCTTTAAATGTAAATGAGCTGCTGCTCCCGGCCCCCTTTCTAGAAGAGGGCGGAGCTTTATCAGCTAAACAACAACAAAGCTGGAGAATCTCACGCAGCCAAAATGAGGATTGTCAGTAACGGTGTTCGGCCTTACATTGTTCAAAAGTCGGTACTTTTGACAACTCTGAGTAACACCAATACAATTCTGTTCAACATAACTTCTGTTTGTGCTACCATAATGTAATAGAGCATATGGAGACTAAGCGTAAGGATTTGAGCGAGTTTGACAAGGACCAAATTGTGATGCTAGACGACTGGATCAGAGCATCTCCAAAACTGCAGCTCTTGTGGGGTGTTCCCGGTCTGCAGTGGTCAGTACCTATTAAAGTGCTCAAGGAAGGAACAGTGGTGAACCGGCGACAGGGTCATGGGCGGCCAAGACTCACTGATGCACGTGTGGAGCGAAGGTTGGCCCGTGTGTCCGATCCAACAGACGAGCTACTGTAGCTCAAACTGCTCAAGAAGTTAATGCTGGTTCTGGTAGAAAGGTGTCAGAATACACAGTGCATCAGTTTGTTGTGTATGGAGCTGCATAGCTGCAGACCAGTCAGGGTGCCCATGCTGACCCCTGTCCACCACCGAAAGAGCCAACAGTGACACGTGAGCATCAGAACTGGACCACGGAGCAATGGAAGAAGGTGGCCTGGTCTGATGAATCACTTTTTCTTTTACATCACGTGTGCATCGATTACCTGAGGAACACATGGCACCAGGATGCACTATGGGAAGAAGGCAAGCCGGCAGAGGCAGTGTGTTGCTTTAGGCGATGTGCTGCTGGGAAATCTTGGGTCCTGCCATCCATGTGGATGTTACTTTGACACGTACCACCTACCTAAGCATTGTTGAGACCATGTACACCCTTTCATGGAAACGGTATTCCCAGGTGGCTGTGACCTCTTTCAGCAGGATAATGCTCCTGCCACAAAGCAAAAATGCTTCAGGAATGGTTTGAGGAGCACAACAACAAGTTTGAGGTGTTGACTTGGCCTCCAAGTTCCCCAGATCTCAATCCAATCAAGCATCTGTTGGATGTGCTGAACAAACCAGTCCAATCCATGGAGGATCCACCTCAACTTACTGGACTTTAAGGATCTGCTGCTAACATCTTGGTGTCAGATACCACAGCACACCTTCAGGGGTCTAGAGGAGTCCATGCCTCGACGGGTCAGGGCTGTTTTGGCAGCAAAAGGGGAACCAACACAATATTAGAAAGGTGCTCATAATGTTAAGGTGCTCATAATGTTATGCCCGATTAATGTTCTCCGCACTGTCAAAATAAAAGTCACAACAACAGGTGTGGCTTACGTCACTGTAGAGTTTCTACTGCCTTTGTGAATACAACCAGGAAATCGGCCCTAGGGGAATTTTTTGTTTTTGGTTAACCAACCTGGTGGATAGTTTTTATAACTTGAACTACCCGGTGCAAAAGCCCCTTATAATGGCACAACCAGCTGTAACCCTGGTAGGTGGAAATTTCTAACCCTTTTCCCCTGATTTCTCATCTCTGTTTGCGATCAGATCATTTTAAGCCGTTAAACTCCTGGAGAGTATTAAGTTTAATGATCCAGTAACCAAATGCATTCAAACAATCAGTCCAAAACAGCGCTAATGTAAAGAAAACCAGGCTTATAATGTCAGAGATTGCAAAGAGAATAGATATTTGCATTGTTTTCAGTTAATCATTCATTCCAGTGTCTGTTTCACTCATAAAACACAAACTCTGCCATATTCTGTGATCATTTTTGAGGAGTGCGAGCTGTCACGCATCGCGCTGTGTGAAATACAGACTGAACGCAACACTGCTGAATGGCCAAATGATACGCAATAGCCAAGATGATTTCTCATCTGGATAAAGCAAACCAGCGTCTTGCTAGTAAAGTTTTGATGAATGAGGATTTTGATCAAGGTAAAGATGATTGTGATGACATATTGAAGTTGTGCAGTGAACACGCGTGACTCTGTATTGCAACTTGACTTGTTGCACTGTACATACTATACACTGTGGATGCTGAAAAGTTTTTCTCCATAGGTGCTTTGGTGTCTTTTTTTTTGGAAAGACACCTAAATTTACTTTCAAAAAATCTTGCAGGAAATACAGCTTTGTGTATTGATGCTTTACTTTGATAGAAAAGATAGATATGTACTTAATTTCATACTAGTTTTAAGTAACATTTTAGTACCATTTCGTTCTTTTCAGATGAGAATGGCAGTTCAGCTTCTTGTCAAGAAACAACCTCAACATCAAAAGATCAGCTGAAGGTCAAGAGTTTTTCCTGCTCCACCTGTGGGAAAACATTGAGTTCACAGGGACGTTTAGCGAGACATGAGAGAACACACACAGAACAGAAAGATTTCACCTGCTGGATGTGCGACATCAGCTTTCCTACCTTAGAAGAGAGGAGACTTCACACAAAAGAGCATAAAGTGAAGAAAGTGTTTCACTGCGAACAGTGCGGGAAGGATTTTTTCACCACTCCATCTAAAATGAAAAATCACATAAAGACACACAGCGAAAAGACTTTCCAATGCAGCGAGTGCAACAAGTATTACAGCAGCAAACAGAATCTTGATGCTCATAAGCGAATCCACACAGGTGAAAGGCCGTACAAGTGCCCTCACTGCGACAAGAATTACAACCACGGATCCCATCTGAAGAAACATGTGCGTGTTCACACCAATGAGAGGCCGTACCAGTGCAGTGAATGTGGAAAAACCTTTACAAACTCAAGCTGTTTAAAGACACACCAAAAAATACACTCTGAGGATAAGCCATATCAGTGTAAACACTGTGATAAAGGATTTCGTCAGACATCTCAGTTGAAAGAGCACAAGAAGATTCATACTGGAGAGAAACCGTTCCTGTGCTCCTACTGCGGGAAGAGCTTTGCTCATTCATATCATTTTAAACATCATCAGCGGATTCACACTGGAGAAAGACCGTATCACTGCAGCGTTTGTGGGAAGAGTTTCAGAAAAGATAGTGCCTTAAAATATCACAAGAGGATTCATACAGGAGAAAGACCGTACAAGTGTTCTCAGTGTGACAAGGCGTTCGCTCGATTAGACGTCCTGAAGACTCATGAGCGAGTTCATACAGGAGAGAAACCTTACCGCTGCTCCATCTGCGGCGAGAGATTCGCTTATTTAGGTAGTTTTTATACTCACCAGAAGAAACACACTAAAGAACAAATGATTGTATCTTAAACTTGACAACTACTGAAGTTCTCAAAATAAAAAGGTTTTAATAATATGAGTGCCTGCATTTTGTTAAGACCCTAAGATATTGTCTGTAGTGTCATTGTCTGTGTATACTCTCTGTGTGTGTGTGTGTGTGTGTGTGTGTATAGACGTGTTTGTATTCCATGTGGGCGTGGTCTCCATTAACCGTTTGAACTCACTGATTGGTCCAGCCAAGCACCTGACCCATACATAAGGACTGCCCCAAACACTCTGCCTCGTGCCTTGTTGACTTTGTGCTGATGCCATCATTCTTCGCTTTCGTTGACTTTTTTCTATTGTTCGTTTCGTCATCATTTGATTGAGAGCGTCGTGCCAGAGAGATTGTGTTTGTGGTTATTTCTGATTCCCCGGTTTATTTGAACTTTGCCTGTTTGACTACAACTTGAATTCCGAATCTGATTTGTTTGTCCAAAACTCTGTAAATACTGCTGTAAAAACTCTTGTAAATAATATTTCACTTTAAGGGATATAGGGGGCTTGACGCCAATTTATTTGTATATTATTTTCACTTTGGTTATGGTTAAGGGGGGAAGGTAAGTTGTATTTTGTTTTCTTTATTTTCATTGAGGTAATTTAGTTTCTAAAATAAGATTGTTTTGTTTGGTGTTTTGGCCAGGTCTGCCCTTGACGTTAAACCCTTATTTTTCATTCTAAATAAAGTTTGTACAGTATTATTTTGATATCTCTCTGGTATTGAGACTTGCGTCCTTTCCGTTATGGCTGACCCCTAGCGGTCGTAACAGTTTCATATCACTGTTAAACGTGTTTTATCTGTTGAAATGGCCTCACGCATGCATGGAAGAGAGTCAAGTCACCTTTATTTAAATAGGGCTTTTCTGTGCCACTGGCTGTCATGTTGATGAGGCCTTGGCAGAGAATGAATTGAATTGAATTTTCCTCAGGGACATTACAATGCACTGATGCGATACTGTAGTAGACGGTTGCATGGCTGTAATTTGGACCCTAAATTCTGCTGTGCTGTTTGGAAACATCAGAAGTTGAAGCTTTATTTCTCTTTATCTTAGCATCTGTATCAAATAAAAAACTAGGGTTGTGCTTATTTTCTTCTAAAAGATTTGAAAAATCTAGCTGCTCTCTTAAGGGCCCGAGTGCGCTTGTTGTACCACGGCGTTGGATTAATTTCCTTAATCTTCTTTAAGTGCAAAGGAGCAACTCAGTCTAATGTGCTGGAAAATACAGAGGCAATGCTAAGGAGATGAAACTGATCAGAAAGATTATTTATAAAGCGATCTTTAGTGGTAGATGGTAGTGATAGTTTTTCCATATTTATGGCAGGGTGGCGGTTTTGCAGACTTGGATGAATGTAGTGTACACGAGACTAAATAATGATCTGAGATGTCATCACTCTGCTGCAGAATTTCAGCTGCATCAGTATCGATTCCATGTGACAATATTAGATCTAAAGTATGATTACGACAATGAGTGGGTCCTGACACGTGTTGTCTAACACCATTAGTCACTGGCAGTTGCACCATATTTTCATTGATGGATGGGTTTCATTTAATCAAGAAAGAACATGGCTTTCCTTTCACACTGTTAATTACATTTCATCACGGTTCTTCCAGAGCATTTGTGCCATCATGTGAGGTAAGATATTTCCTTGTTAGAAATGAAAACTCTTGGTGTCAAAGTGTGGAGGTTTTATTGTGGCAAGTAGTTCAAATTCACTGCAATGTGTAGATCAGGTTGTGATATAGAATCAAAGTGTATGTTTATGGGATATTTGGCATATTGACCTCATGTAAACACCAAACTCAGCCACAGATTCTTTTAGCAATTATTAAATATTTACTTATAAAACAACACAAAAACATGGCAGTACCACATTAAGGAATGAAATTGCCCCTTATTTCCCTCAGATTGTTACAAATTTGAACTGATTCAGACATGGAAATGCAGTAATACACGGTGCGTACAGTAACGTTACAATCGGAAATCAAGTGTAATAATGGACAGAGTATGACAAAATCTAAAAAGTTTTTAAAAAAAATTACAGCCAAAAAAACTTTTTCCTTAAAAAGGAAAAATATTATCCATTGTGGAAAATGTAAAATAAAACATTTGTTTCTATCAAATATCATCACTACATATACAATAGTTAGCTTAACCCCTTCAGACCTGAATTATATTCCACTGAGCAAAAAAAAAAAAAAAAAATTATATATATATATATATAAAATATGCTCTTCTTTAATGTATAAATGAATCTAAAAAAAAAAAAAGATCTGTGCAAATTTTTTTATTATTAGATTTTTCTCATGTCCACTACAATGGACATCAGGGGCTTAAGCAACAAAAATTTTAACCATACAGTTCTTGACACAATATGTGAACAATAGCATTGAATATTTTGAAAAGAACATACTGTAACAAAGAGCAATGCAATAAGAATGTAGAGAAAATGTAAGATGATAAGATGAATGCTAAGAAAACTATTTAAAATGATTTTTGTTGTTTGCAGCGGGTGAATGGGAATATTTTTTTTTATTTTTTTTTTATTTATTTTTTTTTAAAAGAGGACAATGCACATTAATTAACACAAGAAACAAGAAACAAGTCTCTTATGTAAATGTGCCAGATTTAGCCATTCTGGCTAATTTTCATCTGCAGTCCCCAGTCAAATTAACTTTGAATATGTGTGTATATGTGTGTGTGTTGCAGTGTATGCACTCGTTTCACGTTTCTGTTTTTCACTAAAACTAATAAAAAACTGAATGACAGCTTATGATCACAACATAGAAGACAAAATCAGAAAAAAAAAAAAATTAAGAGCTAATGTCCATTGTGATGTACATCAAACTTTAAAAAAATCATGTTCTTCAGCTCTGAAAGATTTTCAAATTAACTTTGAATATTATCACTTGATATTATTAAGATTATAATAGGTGCAAGTTGATGATGCCATGAACATAGATCTTCATATAAAGATAAAAAAGCATTTCAGATTATACTACACTTGATTGCGTGCGCTATTTTTACCCAGATGTTATAACCCATTAAAAAGTCTTTAAACTATAGATTTGGGGGAATCTCAGAAACGCTGGTCAACGCTAGCGTCTGTTGTTGTTGCGTCTCTTCTGTTTCCTTTTCAAATGCGAAACAACGGCCTCAGCCAGTGCTGCAAGCTTGTGGACCAACTAAGGCAAATGGTATTATAGTTTCGGGACTAGTTTTACTTCGATTTTGAAGAGGATGAGGATTTAAGCCCTCTTTGTGACATTAACTAAGACCTGCTCTGTGCAATGCAACATTGGCTCGGTTTAAATAGCTTCATGAATCTAAAGTACCTCATCTGTTTCCCACATAAACAGAGGTTAAATTTCTCAACAGCTTAAAGACGTAAAGTGGCGTGTAAGTGCAGATCACATAAACCTGCGTCTGTGATTAATTGCAGATTAAGGCTTCAGAGAACAGATGTGTCTTTGAGAAATTACCTCTTTCTTAAGGCAGATTGGAGACTAGTTCTTCAAATATGTTCACAAACAACTTTTCTCATATAAGCAAATAAAAGCTGCCTTTTGCATGTAAAGTAAGACATTTTGCACTAAAGGCTTGACAAAGAAGAGCTTAAGTGTCTCCAAAGTCCAGTACGGGAAGAAATCAGACCTAGACATTTTAGCTGATATGTATCAAATCCGCCTCCAGTGACGCGTGCGTCATGTGACGAGCCTACACCTGACATACTCTTGCTTAACAGACAGAAAGAAAGCAGTTTAAGATCTTCTCAAAGGAAAGCTGTCCCATGTGCTCTGTGAGAAGTTGCGCTTCCATGTGCCTTTGAAGGTCAAACATCTGTGAAGATCCTCCGGGACACGACAGCTGCTCTATATCTTCGACTCTCCTGTGGTCTGATCGCTCCGCAGAGGTCGCTGTAAAGGTCAGAGGACACATTTAGAAGCTGAACCACAAGACCTCCAAAAACATTTAAACTGATTATTTTTGATGGCCGAAATTTTGATGCATAAGCAAATATCAAAAACATCATAAGGACATTATGGGAATGCTGTCTGCAGAATGCTTTCAACATTACAATACCAAATATTAATAATGTTATGAGAACATTTATGAAAATATATTATAAACAATTTATTCTAACATTTACATAACCTTCAGAAAACATGTAAATTTACCTGACTGTTGCTGGACACATTGGTGCTGAATTCTGAATATTTCTTCTCCTTTTGTGAGCAGATCCTACTAATCAGCTTGCAATACTCCTCTCTGACCTGAAGGGGGCGACACAACATGTTAAAAGCACAATGATAACCAAAATACCGTCCAACGCTTTATGCAGGGAGTGAAGAGCCTGTCTGTTTGACTAAGGCCCTGTTTACACCTGGTGTTAAGATGCGTAATGTAGATGCTCATGTGGTTTAATGTGTTCGAACAGCCGCAAAAGATCGTCTACTGACCTGATGCGTGAACATTATGGAAGATCTGAAAAAACCCATACATTTACCCTCCCCTCCAAGAAATCAGGATTGAAACAACAGGCGTAAACGAGAATGTGTCTCCCTCATCTACTTGTGCTTAGATCAACCGAAATACATCTTAAAGGATTAGTTCACTTTCAAATAAAAAATTTCCTGATAATTTACTCACACCCATGTCATCCAAGATGCAGCTTCAAAGGGCTTTAGATAAGACCCTTATTCCTCATCTGGTATTGTTTAGAGAAACCATCAGTCATTTTTGGGAAAAAAAAAAAATATATATATATATATATATATATATATATATTTATATATATATATATATGTTTAAGGCCCTTATTTCTCGTCTGGTATTATTTAAAGCTCTTTGAAGCTGCAATGAAACTGTAATTTTGACCTTCAACCGTTTGGGCTCCAGTGAAGTCCACTATAAGGAGAATAATCCTGTTTTCATCAAAAACCTTAATTTCTTTTCGACTGAAGAAAGAAAGACATGAACATCTTGGATGACATGGGGGTGAGTGAATTATCAGGAAATTTTAATTTGAAAATGAACTAATCCTTTTATCTTAATCAGGTGTAAACCGGGCCTAAGAGTTGATGAGATCTTTCAAATTTTCTTTGAATCCAGAACATACTGTGTTTTCCTATTTGGGGCGTGCCCATTTGTGTGTGTGAGTGTGTAAGTACCGGTTTGGAGAGCAGGCAGTGCATGATGAAGATGAGCGCCCCCTGGAGGCTGTTGAGGATGGTGAAGAGGTACAACAAAACCTGAGTTCCTTCATTCTGGAAGAGGAAGCAGCCAAAAACCCACATCCCTCCAAGAACACACAACTGAGCCACTGCGGTCACTGTAAAACCCCTGAAAGTCAACAGAAATGCATTAGAACTTGACCGAATCTATTCCGGGCTTATTCTGTCACCATTTACTCAACCTCACGACTTTCGAACTCATCTCTTCATGAACGCTTTGAGTTTTAGCTGAATAGACTTCAAATGGAAGGATAGAAAGCTCTCGGGTTTCATTAAAAGATCTTCATTTGTGTTCCGAAAGTCTCACGAGTTTGGATGAACGATCCCTTTCAGAAATAAACGCACACACCTGATTTTGCGGAGTTTGGAGAGGTCCGGGTTGAGGCTGGAGAACTTTTCGGCCAGTTTCCACACGGTCATGACGAAAACAAGGCTGTTGAGGACGACGATGATGCAGACGGGCGCGAAGAAGCTCCACATGAATTCAAGGGAGAGCCAACAGCTGGAGCACAAAAACATAAAATAACCATCAAAACGGCTGGAAAGCAATCGCTCACATGAATACTGCAAACGCACAAACAGCGCTCACTGTCGATCCGTGCCGTATCCCTGCGGATAAGAGATGGCAGAGATAATGATGACGGCGAGAGGGACTCCGTATCCCACGGCGTACATGTAAAGATGCTTTATCGTGTTTTCAAACACCAGCACAAGCATCCGGTAGAGCTGAACCCCCTCCAGCAGCATCCAGCAGAACGAAGACAAGAAGAAGTAATGAAGCAGGCCGGCCACAATCGAACACGCTACCTGAGAGACAAACACAATCAACACTGGTTCTTGACATTAAAGTCTAACTTTTGGACTTCAAAGACCCATAAACAGAAGATATAAGACCTTGTTGTGAGTGCTGGAGATCCCGCAGAGGAAGACGAGGTCTGCGATGAAGAGGCACACGCTCAGATGAAGATGAATGCTGTTTCGGGTTCCTTGGATTGAGCGGCAGAAACGGAACGTCAGGATACAGAGAAATAAACAGACCAGAGACAGACCTAAACCCACACGTGTGATCAACACCAGCTCAAACGAGTCCTGGAGGAGAAGAAAAGGGAAAAAATCATGAACATTTGATCTAAAATATGTATAATCTCAGATTTTCTGGGTCACAGATGTACCTGTATGGGATAAAGGGCCATCAGCACAGCGAAGCTACTGAGATGAGAGCAGGAACAGCCTGTGTGAGTGCCGTTAGACCACGCCCTCTCACAGCCCCGCCCAGACCACGCCCCCTCAGCCTCATTCCAGAACACACAGGAGTAAGCCACACCCCCAGACTCCGCCCTCTCCTGAAGAAGTGAGAAGAAGAGAATGATTGACAGTTCAGAAAAGCGAAGTCTTATTATCTGCATGAGCATCTTTTCTAACCTATCTTCATAACTCGCTTAAGCAACCAATTCCACCACAAAGATTATGACTGTCAACCAGCTACTCTATTTAAACCTATTATATTTTTAAAACTAACATCAGTTTTAGAAAAGTGGGTGCAATTTTGTGTTAAAGAAAACCCTCTGTGTGTGTGTGTTTGAATTTACAAATCTGACAAGACATTCAGACATTTCAGAAAGGCTTCCAGTTTTTAGATATCTTGCAGGCATCTGTCTAGCCACACCCAAGCAACCATCTAGAGCACTCCAGCAACGATATAGAAAACATAAAAAAAAAGCCATATCTCGGCACAAGAACAGAACATTTTAGTAGCATAGGATTGGGCTTTATTGGCCAATGCCCTAGCAACCACATAGCAACCACATAGCAACACCATAGTATCATCGGTGTAACACTGAAAAAGAAAACACCATGCTTCCTAATGATATCTCCCAAGGGTAGCATGTACAGAGTGAACAGCAACGGTCCTAATACTGAGCCTTGAGGTACTCCATACTGAACTTGTGACCGAAATGACATCTCTTCGTTTACTACTACAAACTGATAACTAAATGAAAGCATTTGGTTTGTGTGTGTGTCTCCAGTGAGGTGCCGGTCGATGTTTGTGAGTGAGCAGATGTGTCGGGATCCTCACCTCCGTGTGAGTAAAGATGAGCATCACCGGCTCAGACAGCTGTTTGGTTTCTGGATTACTGACGACGGCCGTCACCACATTCGAGTTGAGCTGGTAAGTGATGTTTTTCCCCTTCACATCTGATCTCTCTCTGCTCTCCTGCTCCTGTGATGTTCTGCTGATCTTGTGGAACTGATCGCTGGATGAGTTCAGATCTTTATAACTGACCAGCGCCACAAACGCAAAACCTACAGGAAAACGACATTCACATCCGGTCATGAATGTGCTGCTGCTTTCATACGTACACGAATGTGCTCGTGTGTGTTTGTACCTGGATATGAATTCCCTACAACTGTCTCCCAGCTGGTGTTGAAGAGGGCGGAGTCTGTGCTCAGAGTGACACTCCCAGTGGGCGGAGTCTGACTCCGCGTGACTGCAACCTCAGCGACTGTGATTCACAAACAGAACAACTTTCAGCACTTTCAGTCATTGTATTCATATTTTAAACACATTGAGATGATGTTTGTGTCTCACAGGTGTTGTGCGTCTCCATCGTGGTCACAGGCTCTTTAAGCTGAGGTCCAATCAGACGCATGCTGTTCTCCACCGCGCCCAGAAACTGACTCAGCATCTCTCCGCTAGCGATGCTTCCATCCGTCAGCAGTTCGTCGGTGGAGGTGAACAGGTTCTGGAGTCAAACACAGTGAAACTGAGAGGAATATTCCAGGTCAAACAGCTCTATCATGGAAAAAGATTTCAACACAACAAATGCAGAAGAAACAAGAGGAAGCTGCGGTTTCACCTCCAGTAACTGTTCTCCGGTTTGACGGCCTCCATCTGGACCACTCAGAGACTCACAGCTGTTCCTCAAGCGCGTCAGTAAATCCTTCCACTAGAAGAACACGCACAGATTATTCTCCATCTGATAAAAAACTAATGAAAATAATCACAAGGAGACAGACGTTCTACCTGTTTAGGCATTTCCTCCATATCAGACTCTATCTTAAACTCGTCACAGTTTATCTCTGCACACAACAACACAACACAATTAATATTTAATTTAGCACATTTATTTTTTAAACAGTGCCCTCTTCTTGAACACTCACCGATGCATTTTGATTGGTCGTTGCCGTAGTTACTGTAACCCTGGTGACATTTGCAGCTGTAGCTGCCTTCATAATTGTAACAGTTGGCGTTTGTGCCGCAAACATCTGTACGTTCACACTCATCGTTGTCTGAGAGAGAGAGAGAAGACTGTCACATGAATACAGATTCCTGTGATAATATCTTTTTGTTTAATAACATTGTTTAATAATATTGGTATCTTTTTGATGTCATGACAGCAGTCACACACAGCAGGTTATGATGTTGATGTGATCGGCACTCAAACACACTGTTGTAAGTATCATCAGCAGAAGCACACTGAAGTTTACCTGCGCAGGTGCCGTTCTCAAGCTCATAAAACCCTGGATAACAGGTGCAGAAGAAACTGCCAGGTATGTTAGTGCAATTGCTGTGAACTCCACACACTGAGGACAAACACTCATCCTCATCTGCAGCGAACACACACACACACACACAGAGACGAGAGTTTCATTTAGACACAAGCACAAGTTCACACATACAGAAGTGAGATGTTCGAGGTTAGAGACACAATGACAACAAATAAATAAGCTTCATGTGCAAACACCTCAGATAACTAAGTTTCCGTTTGCATGGTAAACCCACATAAACACAATACTTTTGTACAAAAAACATCAAAGCACAAGGCAAGAGACACTTAATGTCACAATGCAACTCAACTTTAACCATTTCCGACGTGACAAATGACCCAGAAGTGATGTCAGCCTTTATATTATGAAATTTCCATGTTATGCAAATGTAATGTTTTCCTAGATGATAAATGAACCGTACCTTCATGCAAAGTCACAGTGAAATCATGTGGCGAGGTCACATACTACAGTCTCACAGCGTACAGTATGCTAATATTTCATTCCACATCATTAATATAGCACTCAGCTGGTCATTATAACTGACTCTGCGATCATCAACCTTCATGTGAATGTTTCAGCGCTTCATGTTTTGGTAAATTATATGCTTAAAAATGATAAAAGCATCACTTGGTTCTTGTATGGTTATGATCAGGGCCAGAAATTAACAAGTGCTTGAACTAAATGTACGAAAATTCCTCAGTTTTATCTAGTTGTGGGTTTGAACACAGTCCCTGCTAACGAAAATATGTTCAAAGAATGTTTTGTTAATATTCCCATTTTCTGATTGTTCTCTGAAAGTTCAAAACGTCCAGTTTTTTTACATTCCATTTGATCATTTTGCAAACATTATGGGAACGTTATTTGAAATGTTACTTTTGAATGTTCTCTGAACGTTCCAAAACAAGTAGTAACATTTAAAAAAATGTTACATCTAACCGTTTGACATAAAATAGGTAATGTTTTTGTGCTAACATTTTGAGAACATTAGATTAGATAACTCTGAATTAACTGGAAGAACGTTTATTCATAACTTTGAGAGAATCTTGCCAGAACGTTCTGAGAACATTCTCTGTTTATCAACCATTTCAACATACTGACACTATAAATGTCCCATAATAAAAGCCAAACATTTTATCTGGAAGGCAGATATTGACACTTTAAAAAACGGTAATTTCCTGATGTCCATTGGTTTGATTAACAGTCAATAAAAACCAAAACGAGTGAAGACGCTCACCTGCACATTCTGAGTCACGATATCCTTTAGGGCACGAGCAGTTATAGGAGCCTAAGGTGTTCACACACTCCTTCTCACTTGAGCATTCAACTTTCTTCTTAAAACACTCATTGATATCTGTTAAGGAAAGCAGTTGGTATTAATTATAGTAAGTATAGATTAATTTGTAACACTTTACAATAAGGTTCATTAGTTAACATGAACTAATAATGAACTGCACTTTTACAGCATTTATTAATCTTTGTTAATGTTAATTTCAACATTTACTAATACATTATTAAAATCTTGTTAACATTAGTTAATGCACTGTGAACTAACTTGAAACAACTGTATTTTCATTAACTAATGTTAAAGAAGATTAGTAAATACAGTAACAAATGTATTGCTCATGTTAGTTAATATATTAACTAATGTTTAACTAATGAACCTTATTGTAAAGTGTTACCGATTAAATGTAATCAAAGTAATGGACTCTTTTTTCCCATAACCCGCTCTCGTACCCACACACTGTCCTTTATCTGCTGTGAAATTGGGTGGTTTTGATTCAAATCCTTCATCACAGATGCAGTAGTAACTTCCAAGTGTATTTAAACACCGAGCGTTATCACCACACAGATTCGGCCTCTCACACTCATCTTCATCTGTAAATCAGCCAGGAATCATGAAAGAAACATCATTAAAAACTACAGTTACACTAATGTCCTCTTTTGAGTTACATACAGACCATTAACAGTCTATAATGCACATTATGACAAAAACACAATGTATTGAAACACACAAAGTGCTCATTACCAACACAGGTCCTGTTTATTTTTTGGAATCCTTCTTTACATTCATGAGACTCACAACACAGCAGGAACAAACCTGATGAAGAAAAAGAAAAACAAGACAGAATTTATCTTTGCACATTCATTAATACATCTGAAAAACTCTTCTGTTAGGACAAATTAAACTTTTTATTAATTGCTTTAAGCAACTAGACTGTGTTATATTATGTATGATGAAATTGATTTGGTAGTTAATCACATCCCATCATAATATGCAAACTTAATTATGTTGCAAACCCCCAGTGAGACTCTGTGCTGCTAAAATTATTTCTGATTTTGTTGATTCGGTAACAGCATTCCTTGAGTTACAGATTCACCAGTCTGAGTCAAAATGATTCCTTGTGATTCTTTTTTGAATGGTTCATAAAGTGATCTGGCTCGTAAGAATCAATCTACATCGGCTACACAGTAAGTTTTGATTCACTATAAGCGACATTTGTTCGGGAATTGCATCGGATTACATTAGTCCTGCTGTATTTATCTGTGCTTTTCTGCACGCAGCCGCAAGAAACAAACTCCACAGAAAGACCTTTTCTTACCAATATACCATATGTTTAACTCAGACTGCAAGTTCCTCAAAATGAGAATCTATTTTGCAACGGCGCTGTAGGTTAAAGTGGAGCAGGACACGAGTGATGAACATGAGCAAGAACTTTGTGTGCCGCTCCCATTCAGCTGACTGTCAATCTTATTCTCAGTACGAGGGTTGTGTTCAAAAGATACTGTAACTCTATAACATGATTAGAATCTGAGATACAAAACACACTTTCACACATAAAACACAATTCGCATCTCACACGTACAAACGGCCCTATACAAATGTGTACGTGTTCAGGAAACCACAGATGTGCGAAGATGTGCTGTGGCTCAAGTGTCAAGCGATTCGACGAACTCTCTTCTCAAAACTCTCAGAATAATCTGTATCTGCATGACGAGAGAACATGCACTTCACGCCATTTTTAGTCTTTCTTTTCTCACTTCTGCTGCTTTTTTTTTTTTTTTTTAGGTGAACAGAGCGACAGATGCAACGCACGACTTTCCACTCACACTCACACTCAAGTCATACATTCGTTCTGTTTTGGTTAATGTTACATTATTATGTTGATCTTGTGTCAGTGTCAAATCAAATGTTTAAACCTACTAAACTAAACTAAAAAACCCCTTGACTTCAAGACCCAATAAAGTCTAGGGTCACAGAGCGGTTTTGTGTTTTCACTTTCATCTGTGGGTTTCAGTTTGACTGTAGGTGGTGTACTATAAGTCTTTTTCAGTATGATTCAGTATGTTTTTTTTTTTTTCCATAGTGATGGTATTCTTTCACACTTATTAAACTAATGGCATGCTCAAGTCACCAAATGTTCTGTCAGCGTTTAGATGTGTTACTGTTTGTATAACCAAAACCTAAGGTGGCGTTTGAAGACTCGTGTGACGTGTGCGAAAAGTCTCGACTAGAGGACTCATCTATGGGTTACGCTGTTGCTGCCATGGCTTTCACACTAATGTTTGGCAAACCTCATGGGTTTATACATTTAGGTAATGCTGGGTTCACACCACAAGTTAATCAGGCTGACTTTGGGCCGATTTCTAGCCTTCCAAAAATCCTAGATAAAGTCCCGATTATCTTGATGGTCCTACAGATTATTTTATCAGATTTTCCTGTTGTGTGAGGTGTGTTAAGAGTGCTGAATCCGCTCGGAAGAACGTCGGAGGCTCCCCGATCGTGAATCGTAAATATTCAACATGTTGCCTGCCTTGCTTTATTACAGAAGACTGTCAGTCATGTGTGTAATGATTCAGTCAGCTTTTTCATAATATTGGGTTGACTAAAATGTGAAGAAAAACAGGTCTACATTTAATTCAGTGAGATATTTTTTTTCTTCAAGACCTATTAAACTGTCTACCACAGTCAGAAAAAGTAATAAAAAACATAAACTAGAATCAAATCTACGCATATATCGAATCGAGAATCGATTTTTAATCAGATCGTGAGGTACCAAAAGATTCCCATCCCTATTTTTTATATTGCCAATAAGACATTATTCAGTATGCTTTTTAAGAGGATTTCCTCTTGGGAATTAAAGGTACAATATGTAATAATTTTGTCCGCTAGAGGTCGCTCTATTCAAAACAAAGGCGTAGCTTGATGACGCCAAGTTTGAGAGCTGAATCTTGGGACATGTGGTCTCCATCTCAATGGACGATGCAAAAGAATAGGGATTAGACTCGAGAAGAAATCATGTTCATG
This sequence comes from Chanodichthys erythropterus, assembly GCF_024489055.1. Classification (NCBI taxonomy): domain Eukaryota; kingdom Metazoa; phylum Chordata; class Actinopteri; order Cypriniformes; family Xenocyprididae; genus Chanodichthys; species Chanodichthys erythropterus. The sequence goes on from NC_090232.1 coordinate 54,353,036, forward strand.
GATGTGATTATTAACGTTACTGTAGTGTGAAGCAAGAGCAGGAGCGAGTGTTGTGGAGCTGAACGAGGAGCTGGAGCGATTGATCAACACGAGCAGCGGGACTTTTATTATGACACAGTCGCCGGCGCCGCTTTTCCGGTCATGAGTATGAGGTAACGCAACTCTGTTTATCATATTAGATACATTTGAGAGTGTTGAAAATGATGTTATAACGTTACTCTGTGCGTTCGCTCGGCGGCTGCTGTGAGACACTGTTACACACTGCAGTAAGATAGATCAATTTTAGTATATCATATTAAATGCTGGATGATTGTGTTGATAAATGCAATTAATTTTAAAACGTATTGTATGATGAAGAAAAAAATGCTGTATTACTGTTACTAAAGATAAAGCTACATCTGATTATGCTATGTTAGCTACTTCACAAAATAGTGTTTTTCTCTGAGGCATGGTAAAGCATGAGACTCGCAGAAAATCAAGAAAATTAGATTTAAACATTAAGACTAAACGTGTTGAGCTATATAACAATAATTTGTTTTCTGTCTATAAATATATCAAAACAGTTGTTCCCTTGTCTGTTAAAACGCAATATATTAAAGCATCTTTGGTGTTTCCATGGTTTCTACAAAATAAAATCGAGGGTAACGCGGGTATGACTATTAGGCGACCCCTCACACGTCCCGGAGCCTTGGTTAGAATTGCAATTTTCTCACGATTTACAAATAGTTGGAAACATTTGGGATATTGTAAGTACTCAAGTGAAAAAAAATATATAACACTGGCCTAGTGGTTTTTAGATATTTTACTGCAAAAATATTGCATATTGCAGCTTTAATTTCTTTGTCTTTGTGAGAATGTTTGATTATATACACTCTTAAAAGTAAAGGTTGAAAAAAATAGTGTTTTTATGACAATGCCATCGAAGAACCATTTTGGGTTCCCCAAATAATAGTTCTTAAAAGAGCCTTTTTCCACTATAAAGAAAGGATGTTAAACGGTTCCTCATGGAACCATCAATGCCAGTGTAAAATGTACGCAAACCCTGACCCACACATGACACCTGTGAAATGAAAGTGATTGCGCCTACACATGGTTTGACACTGCGTCAGAGAGCACTTCTGTGGGATTATGAAGAAAAAAAACACGAGAGCTTGTGAAACTGATGCTCTGTCATGGGAACAAAAGTTGAGAAACCTTTAACTGTTACCGTACCACATTCTGACATAGACCTGCGCTGAACAATAGGAACTATTGAGATGTTAAGTTCTGCTTTTGGAAATCCAATTTACAGTTTCAAAGTGACCCGACCGGTTCTTTCCAAACCCTCAGGCCTTTACATTCATTTTAAAATAAAAATACAACAAATAGGCCTACAACAAAATACAGTTTCATACTAAGATGTTGTAAGTTTGTTTATTGTTAAATTGCATCATATTGAGATTTTAGTTAAGCATTTATATGATAATAATGTTTATTTGAAGAAATATATTAATTTAGTGGCATCTTGGCCCAACTTTTGCCTGAGTTTCACAATATATAAACAACATTTAATATTCTAAATGTAGAATACACTCAAAATCCAAATTTCTATGTCAAATTGTGCATTTTGACTGCGTAATTAAAGGAAATTGAAGCAATGTCGCAATAGATTCCGCACTGTAAACCCTAATGCTCAAAATACTTGGTTTGAGTAGGACAAACTTAAATTAAACAAAATTAGCTTGGTTAAATTAACTGCTATGAGTATTTAGAAATCTCTTTTCCTTTTGAGTTCACAGTACTGACATATTTCAAGTAAACTGAACTGTTTCAATGTTTTGAGTTGTATGAACTCATTTCTTTTAATTTAGATGGACTTAAGGTTAACTGAAATTGGGCTGGGATTTTTATTTTCCCATCATGTTTTTTTTTTTTTTTTTTTTTTTTTGTGCAAGATTAATGGTAATGGAGATTTAGTAGTGATTAATGTTTTGTTATGCTATTTTAGAAAAGTTTCTGTTAATGAGGGTTTTTGGAGAGTTACCATCATGTTGACCAGTGGCGCATGGTAAGGTACATGTTTTAAGTTGCTGTAATCATTCAGTAAGTGCTATACCATGCTATTGTTAATATGTTAGCAAATTAACAAGTAGGCATTTTCTGAATTAGTTTGTTAGAGCTAGCAAAATATTTATGTTGAGATAACCTGATAATTTTAAGTTTAATGAATACATTAGTGTATCAGGTTAAGGACAATAAAAATGTATTAAAATCTTACTTAAACTTCGAGTTTTCTTTTTGAGTTCTGACAACTTATTACGCCGTGTCTACACCAGTCACAACCGTTGTCGCATTCAGATCAATATCTTGTAAATAAAGTGGTAAATTATGCTTTTTTGTGCAAACGAAGCACTCGCGTTGCTTCATAAAATTGAGCTTAAGCCATTGGTTTCACATGACTTTTCTATCTTTTTGGACCTTGAAAAAGCTAGTTGCGTTGGATCTCTATGGAGGGACTCAGAAAGCTCTCAGATTTCATCAAAAATATCTTAATTTGTGTTACGAAGATGAACAAAAGTCTTACAGGTGTGGAACAACATGAGGGTGAGTAATTAATGACAAAAGTTTAATTTTGGGGTAAACTAATCCATTAATGAATTATCATAATAATTTGTAAAATAAAAAAAATAAAAAACACCAACAACGTGCCACCACATCTTACCCCAGTGACCTCAATTTGACTTTCACTCCAAAAATGAGAATAGATCTCAGATCTAAACGAATTAATGAATTCCCAGTTCACTTGACAAACCATTTACTCACAGACTGTAGTTTCTTATCAGTCTAATCTTACAGTCTGTGTTGTGTCTAAGACCCTTATTGTGATTCGGTGCTGTGAATATTATGTCTGTCTGGTGTAAGAACAGAAACCCTCCAGCTTAAAGAATAGAGTCCTTGTTTAAAACACACTCTGCCTGCTCTTAAATGACCAATCCACTTTCAAATATTCAACACACATCTACTCACCCAAAAGTAGAAGTGCCCACTTCAGCACCATGTTAGGAAGCATGCTGTCAGGTCCCAGTCGGTTTATGATATGAAATTCCCAAAGTAAATCTGTATTCCAGTAAGGCGTCTGAGATTTCCCGTCAGTCTGACTTTCACTTAAAATCCTGAAGAGGTTTGAAATCTCGATAAGAAGCTCCTTTGGACTGTTTTTCAAAAGTTTCCAGTCAGTTTTCCAGATGATTCCTCCTCGGGTTCGTCTCGTCTTTCTGCTCTGTTTGTCTTAATCCACGCGGTCTGAGAGTTTCCACTATTTTTTCATCTTTTTTTCCACAGGCCTCGTCCGTTATATTCCTCCTCCACTCTTCAGTGTGTGTGTCGCTACTGTGCGAGAAGTCAGCAGCTATTCATAACTGACACTCCTCCTGGAGAGAGAGAGAGAGAGAGAGAGAGAGAGAGAGAGCAGCTGTTCTTGCTCTGTGTCAGTCAGGGTTGCCAGGTTTTCGCCAGAAAACACGCCTAATTGCTACTCAAAACTAGCCCAATCGCGTTAGGGGTCCCCCCAGTACAAATCGCGTTCCGGAGGGTAAAATTCACGTTTTTGGCGGGGTTCCCCTGGTTAAATTCGCATTCCAGGGGCTAAATATCATGTTAAAGGATTAGTTCACTTTCAAATTAAATTTCCTGATAATTTACTTACCCCCATGTCATCCAAGATGTTCTTTCTTCAGTCGAAAAGAAATGAAGGTTTTTGATGAAAACATTCCAGGATTTTCATTATAAACACAAATGATCGCTTTCCAAGTGGTTCCGCCAAAACCGCATTTTCGTATTCTTCAAAAAGCTTACGCTGTATGTCTTTCCCTTCCCTATTAAACTTACGGAACGAACGGAGCGCAGTTCCATTTTTTAGTAGAATAGGGAAGGCGTAGGACATACAGCGTAAGTTTTTGAAGAATATGAAAGTGCAGTTTTGGAACCACTTGGAAGGCGATCATTTGTTTCTATAAAGCATATACATTTTTTTATTTTTTTTTTTAAATCGAAAATGACCAATTGTTTCTCTAGATAAGACCTTTATTCCTCGTCTGGTATCATTTAAAGTCCTTTGAAGCTACACTGAAACTGTCATTTTGACCTTCAACCGTTTGGGCTCCTCTGAAGTCCACTATATGGAGAAAAATTCTGGAATGTTTTCATCAAAAACCTTCATTTCTTTTCGACTGAAGAAAGAAAGACATGAACATCTTGGATGACATGGGGGTGAGTAAATTATCAGGGAATTTTAATTCTGAAGTGAACTAATCCTTTAACCCGCACACATGAAAAACAACCCAAGGCAACAGTGTAAAAGAAACCCAATTCTGCGAGAAAACCGCAAACTTGGCAACACCAGTGAATCATGTCATATAGCCTACCAAGGCGCGCGCGCTCTTTCTTTGCGGCGGTTCCCTCCATTTTCACTCTTAACTCTTAACTTTTTTAATAAAGTTTACCAATCTTTTTTTTTTTTTTTTAATTTAATTTAAAATATTAAAAGTGCTTAATAGAACAAAATAAATTAGCCTTATAAGTGACAATACATAATATCACTGATTGTGTTTCTATTTTCAGTGTCTTTACTACACTGGCAGGGTTTTTTTCTCGGTGGTCGGACTGAGTCAGAGCAAACGGGGGTTTCGGGCACTCATTTTACACAATGCGGGCGCTGTTGACACTCAAGCCGATGACGTCACGTCCTGAGTTGCACAACAACGATTGTATCAATACAAACACTGATAATACTTACAGCAGCAGGGCCATCGCCAGGGGGATTTCATTTTCATAAGGGGGCACACTTTTTATGATCTACAATTCACCAAAACAATAACTTCCAGTATAGCCTAATATAACTGAAATAGACCTACATTAAAACCAAAACACAAAATATGAATTTTCTGATCACTTGCGGAGGGTGAACCAACACAATGAGATGTGTGCTTCCCCTTTATAAAATATATATATATATATATATATATATATATATATATATATATATATATATAGATTTCTTAAAATATTTCAAGCTTGACACTGCCCAAGGTTACGAAAACGTTATTTTAGCATTTTGTAAACATAATAAGAATGCTCCTTTAGAATTTTCTCTGAACGTTCTGAAACAAGTAACATTAAAAAACAAACTTTTTGAGAACATTACCAGATAACTTTGAACAAACATAGCATAACTTTGAGAGAACCTTGCCACAATGTTAGCCAAAGTTCTGAGAATGTTTCCTGACAACAAAAATCTTGCATTTTTACAAAAATATATATATATATATACACTCTAGTTTTAAATAAATTTTACAACGTGGGCATCCCCAAAAAGAGGATTTGGGAGATTTTGTCAGGTGTAAACTAATTTCTGGCTAGAAATTTGTACCCAAAATATGGTTAGGTACATAGTAGTTGTTGTGGACTGATGGGAATTGTTGTTGTACTTCCTCCTACACACACACACACACACACACACAGTTCACTGGGTCATGGGAAGGGTCAGGAAAAGAGACACAGAATTGAAACCTATTTTAAATAATTATTAAATCACTCACTTGACTTGACAGCCTGTGTGTGTGTGACAGAGAAACAGACTAAACACACTCAGGAAATGGTATGCTGGAAGAATCTGGAGTTATGTACTCTTTTTGTGCAGTTTTTGAGTGTAGCAGAGGAGCTTTGGGACTTATACATCTTAAAAGGACGCCCTGTTGCATAGATACGCGCATCCTGACAGCGTAAGCTGACAATCATCTTGTCACAGTTATCATCCTCTGTATCTCATTTAATTTCCTACACTCCAAAAAATGCTGGGTTAAAAACAGGCCAAGTTGGGTTGAAAATGGACCCAGTGATTGGGTTGTTTTAACCCAGCAGTTGGGTTAAATGTTTGCCCAACCTGCTGGGTAGTTTTATATAACTCAACTTACTGTGTTGCTTGCTTAAAATGAACCCAAAATATGTTGGAAATAAACATTTGTTAATATGTTTAATAATAATAAATGTTGACCTTTTGATTATTATTGTTGCATCTAGTAATTATGTGTCTGATTTTTAATTTCCAACATATGTTGAGTTCATTATGTTCGAGATTCATTGCATTGATAAAACACTGTAATGCAATAAAGCACATTTGAAATTGTTCAGCACCTGCTAATTTACATGAACAACTAGAAAACAAAACTTCTCAGTTGTTGTTGACTTTATTGTATTTCAGAGGAGCAAATAAAAAACAGGTCTGATTTAAATCAGATCCACAGCTGATAATTTGAAGGATTTCTCTGTCCATCTGATAATGGACGCCAGACGTCGTCTGAGACTCTCAGTGACAGAAGTGCACCATCTCTGTGAATCACAAAAACACAATATAATTCATACATTAACAGATACATCAGTGCTCATAATGCAGGCTGACACTAACCTTCGCATTTTGACTGGTCGTTGCCGTAGTTACTGTAACCCTGGTGACATTTGCAGCTGTATCCGCCTGGATGATTGTAGCAGTCGGCGTTTGTGCCGCAAACATCTGGATCTGCACACTCATTGATGTCTGTGAGAGAGAGACTGTCAGTCACAAATTCATGTTGTTTCTAATTTGTATGTAATGCAGTTATTCCCCTAAATTTTGACCTACTGTAATATATTTAATAATTAAATCAATAATGCAACAACACATTCTCATATTTATGGTTTTATATCAATATGGTATCAATAAGATTGTCTTATTCAAATCAATGTGATGAATGGATTAGGTCAAAAAGTAATCTAAAAGTAGTCAGAATACGTCACCTAAAATGTGTAATGTAACAGATTATGTTATTAATACAGTTTTACATCATCTGTAGTCATCGGACTACAATGTTTATGTAATCTACATTAGCTGGTTGTCATGACAGCATGTTATGGTGATCAGCGCTCAATCACAGTGGCGTCAGGGTTGCCAAGTCTGTGGTTTTCATGCAGAAGTGGGCTACTTTTAAACTGTTGCCACAGGTTGATTTTTCCCCCGTGGTTTAGAGACAAGAACAAACCATCATGGTTTTGGTTTGAGGTTATGTGCTAAACTGTGTCATCACTTGTGCAGCACACATCAGAGCACACGGCAAAAGATGTCACAATGCAACTCAACAAAACTGGAAGTGATACCAACCGTTCTATCAGGCATTTTTACATGTTACGCAAATGCAAAAGAATTGTTTTCATTCCCTAGGGACTGCTTACACGATACCATTTTCAAATAAAATCATTTTGGCCGGTACCCGACAACAGCGTTTTGGGGGCCTGAAAATGCAAACTTTTGAAAAAGGGTTTCAAATCGCAAGTTTTTGAATAAGAAATTCAAAAACTGAATTCTAAGTGAATTTGTGAAAACGGTGACGTCATGCACATTTGTATTACATCTTCAGTCTAGGCACGTGTAGTGTTTCTTTACAAAGTGACATCGCCATCTACTGGCCTGGCAGCAGAATACAGCGTTTTTAGTCATTTTCGTGGATCTGCGTGAACGGGGATCGTTCTGATAACATTGAAACGTGAAACTTTTCAAAAGCGCAAAGGAAAAACTTTTCTGTTTTTTAATACGTTCATCGTTATTTGTGGGTTTAAACACCATAGTAACAATTTAACTAGCTGATGTCAATATAAATATAAAGCCAAAATAATTTATTGAAACAAAAATATTGATCCTTAATAAAAAAGGTAATTCCTGATGTCCTTTGGTTTGATTAACAGTCAATGAAAAGCAATACGAGACGCTCACCTGCACATGCCTGTTCTTCTAGATTCACGATATCCTTTAGGACACGTGCAATTATAGGAGCCATTGGTGTTCACACACACCTCATCATCTGAGCATACAGGTGTCTTCTCATTACACTCATTGATATCTGTTAAGGAAACAGCTGACATTAATTATAGTATTTTAATCAAAGAATTTGACTGTTTTCACCATAACCATTAAAGAAAACTTAATTTAAATATATTTTCGATCAATATATTAAATCAGGGGTCTCAAACTCAAATTGGCGGGGGGCCGTTTCTGTGATTGACACCTCATAGGAGGGCCATATTAACATTCAAGTGCAAGAAAGCACAGCATTTCAGAAAATTTACTTTCCTTTGCATTATTTCTCATTTACTTCAAATTTGCATACTAAAATATCTTTATACCTATACTATAAATATTTTATTTACCATACTAAATGTAAACAGCAATGTCTCTCTCATTGTTACAGAGTGTAATATAATTATATAATACTATTACTAATTTAATACTACTAATATACTATTAATTGCAATAGTCTGGTGCAACTTCTCACATCCAACAAGGTGCATGGAATAAAAAATTAGTAATTTAGGAACAAAACCAGCAACACTTGTGGCGTGGAGAGGACAGAAATAAACAAAACAAAAAAAAAAACTATCAACTTTATTTTGCCAAAAAATAAAAATCTCTTAAAATAAAAAAATCTTTTTAATATCTAGTGGAAGTATTTTACCTTACTTTATGTTAGCTTAAATAACATTAAAATCTTGCACTGAACAACACTGTACTGAACAAATACAATATACCCTGAATACATTTGTACTGGCAGCGCATTTGTCCAAGATGCTGTTTGAGCATCGGTACACTCTAAAAAATGCTGGGTTAAAAACAACCCAAGTTGGGTTGAAAATGGACAAACCCAGCGATTGGGTTGTTTTAACCCAGTGGTTGGGTTAAATGTTTGCCCAACCTGCTGGGTAGTTTTATTTAAACCAACTATTGTTTAAAAATTGCTATATGGCTAGCTTAAAATGAACCCAAAATAGTTGGGAAATTAAAAACCAGATGTAATTAGAGGCAACAATAATAGACAAAAGGTGAATGTTTATTAATAAGCTTTAATATTTTATTAATATAAATGTAATAGTTTATTAATATAAATGTATTAATAAGCAATTTAATAAATGTTTATTGTTTAATAATTATTTATTGAACATTAATAAATGTTCATTTCCAACATACTTTGGGTTAATTTTAATTAAGCAATACAGTAATTTTTAAACAATAGTTGGGTTACCGCTGGGTTAAAACAACCCAATTGCTGGGTTTGTCCATTTTCAACCCAACTTGGGTTGTTTTTAACCCAGCATTTTTTAGAGTGTAACGTTTAATGGCTGCATCGGACTCGTTTCGGTCGTTTAAATCGACGCTCGTGAATTAAAGTCGAGTGCTTTTACTGTAATTTAGGCAAGCGCGCTCATAATAGAAGCGACGCAGTTGAGAGTGCGGCTCATGGTTGCATAGCAACGACAGACGCCACTGGAGCGAAAGCGCATTGGAAAGAAGGAGAATGCGGCGCGGCCGCTTATGTGACGCGATATGTGAATGCCCCCATAGAACGGCTACTTTTTCTTTGCATATCAGACCGGTAGCAACTAGAGAATAATAATATTAACAATAATTTAGCTGGCTGGATTGTGTTTTATTTTTGAGATCAGTTGCGGGCCGGGTAGATGGGGATGGCGGGCCGTAAATTATTATTTTTGAGTTAAACCAAGGCAATATATTTACAGTGTGCCTTAAATATCTCAAGCATGTTTTACTCCAAGTTATAAGTTGTTAATACAAAGACAGATAAATGAATGTTGGGACAACAATAGACCGTTTTGTTCGAAGTCACCATTATTGTGATCAGTGTTTGCTTTAATTGGGCTCTTCTCTTTTAATGTTAGATTTTCTCTGGCTTCTGTAATTTGATATTTTATGTGTTTCTAGTGGAGATCTGTTAGTGTTTAATGTTCTGTTGGGATCGAAAGGGTTTCTGTTGTCTCAGCTTTGTGAAGTTTATTCTTTTTTGGACTCAAAGGAAACAAGTTTACAGCAGGGCCTTATGGCCACCACAGACGCTGAAGGACTGTTTTATCCTATAATCCGCTCTCGTACCCACACACTGTCCTTTATCTGCTGTGAAATTGAGTGTTTTTGATTCAAATCCTTTATCACAGATGCAGTAGTAACTTCCATTTGTATTGATACACCGAGCGTTACCACCACACAGATTCGGCATCGCACACTCATCTTCATCTGTGAGAGAAGCAGACAGATGAGTGCAATCAGGAAGGAAACACCATTACAAAGTAAAAAGACTAGAACAGTTAATTTCCTCTTTTGAATCTCATAGACCATTAACAGTCTATAATGCACATTATGACAAAAACACAATGTATTGAAACACACAAAGTGCTCATTACCAACACAGGTCCTGTTTATTTTCATGAATCCATCATTACAGTCACGAGAGTCACAACACAGCAGGAACAAACCTGAGGAAGATAAAGAAAAACAAGAAATGTCTTTGTGTGAACTTTCTATCCATCAAAGAATCCTGAAAAAGTGTATCACGGTTCCCACAAAAATATTTTCAACATTGATAATAATCAGAAATGAGCAGCAAATCAGCATATTAGAATGATTTCTGACACTTGTTGACGTGAACTAACTGAGCAACACTGAACGTGCTTCAGCATTATAGTACTTATAGTATTATACCAGGGTATATGAGTATATGAGTTTAACAACTGTACAAACAAAACAAACAAATAAATACAATAGAACAAAAATTCAAATTAGATAAACAGTGTTTTAAGTTTTTCAGGAAGCATGAAGTGAATGGAAGGATCATTTTGCCGTAATTCTGTTTTATTTGTAACTCTTTGGTAGATTACACATTTATAATTTCTATTACATTACCACCAGTACTATTATTACTAATAAAACCGATCTCTGGGGGCCCCAAAAGTGCGTGGGCCCTCCTAACCCCCCTGAGTGCGGCATCCTGTTTTTAGTCTTTAACATACAGATATTCAGCACACATTAAGATCTACTCACCAAAAAGAATGAGTGTGCACTTCAGCTCCATGTTAGGAAACACTGCGATTCCTTTCTGTGTATGCTTTGGTTTGTGATATATGAAGTTCTTGTCCTTCGTGTCTCAGTTTATGGGGTTCGATAGACTCCGATTAATGTGCAAAAATGTCTGATTGCAAGATGTTTTAAACTCCCTTCCGCTCTGACTGATGGGTCAGAGTGAGAATATGAGCGCATTATTCACTCACATCACCTTTCTTTCGGCTAATGTGACCTCTGACTCCTAAACACCAGAAACATCATAACAGTTATAACATCTTATAACACATCAAATGTCTTCACAGGCCACTCGTCATGACATTTCACTATAGTAGTGAGGGCATTTGACCCTCGCAAGTACATTACAGAGAAAGGCCAGGAAGAAAGACAATTTCAAAAAGTGAAAGATCATTTCTCTTCACTAACTTCACTTATACTGTATATATTTACAGATAGGAAGAGAGATTTATAGGTCAGCTGAGGCTTCAAGTTAAAACGTAAACAGCTAGACAACAAACTTCCACATTTGTTGTACTTTCTGAAGTGCTTTAGAGATGAAACAGGCCTCACACATACAAATTATTTTATTATTTATTTTTAATTATTTAAATCAGATCCACAGCTGATAATTTGAAGGATTTCTCTGTCCATCTGATAATGGACGCCAGACGTCGTCTGAGACTCTCAGTGACAGAAGAGCACCATCTCTGTGAATCACAAAAACACAATATAATTCATACATTAACAGATACATCAGTGCTCATAATGCAGGCTGACACTAACCCTCGCATTTTGACTGGTCGTTGCCGTAGTTACTGTAACCCTGGTGACATTTGCAGCTGTATCCGCCTGGATGATTGTAGCAGTCGGCGTTTGTGCCGCAAACATCTGGATCTGCACACTCATTGATGTCTGTGAGAGAGAGACTGTCAGTCACAAATTCATGTTGTTTCTAATTTGTATGTAATGCAGTTATTCCCCTAAATTTTGACCTACTGTAATATATTTAATAATTAAATCAATAATGCAACAACACATTCTCATATTTACGGTTTTATATCAATATGGTATCAATAAGATTGTCTTATTCAAATCAATGTGATGAATCAAAAAGTAATCTAAAAGTAGTCAGAATACGTCACCTAAAATGTGTAATGTAACAGATTATGTTATTAATACAGTTTTACATCATCTGTAACGGACTACAATCTTTATGTAATCTACATTAGCTGGTTGTCATGACAGCATGTTATGATGTTGATGTGATCAGCGCTCAATCACAGTGGTGTCAGGGTTGCCAAGTCTGTGGTTTTCATGCAGAAGTGGGCTACTTTTAAACTGTTGCTGCGGGTTGATTTTTCCCCCGCAGGTTAAAAGTTTGACATATTGCATAAATTATATTTAACAGAAATGCTTATACTGAAATATTTCACATTCTACCAATGATAAAACTGTGCCAGATTTGAAGTTTTCTGAAGGATAACACTTACTGTAAAATATGTATTTTTGGTATGGGAATGGCATATTTTGAGTTTTGATATTTGGGATACGGTCATTGGGCTAGTTTTTTTTTATATGCAGACTTGGCAACCCTGACTTGCATATTAGTAGCAGCTGATGCTCACCTGCACAGGTGTCGTTCTCAAGTTTATCAAACCCTGGATAACAGATGCAGGAGAAACTGCCAGGTATGTTAGTGCAATCGCTGTGAACTCCACACACTGAGGACAAACACTCGTCCACATCTGCAGCGAACACACACAGAGAGAGACGAGGGTTTCAATTAGACACAAGAACAAGTTCACACATACAGAAGTGAGAGACAGCTGTTTTATCAGGAACCTAAATAAGCTTCACCTCAAATAATTGTAAAATATAAACAATTAAATTATGTAAAAATTTCTGATTCAACCAGGCTAAATGATGTTATGCTAACAGAAGTATACAACAGAAGCTCATGCTTGCTTGATGCACAAGTGTACCATTTACCATTTCTCCTTAGACAGATTTTAACATGACTATAAAGAAAAACCATCATGGTTCTGGTTTGAGGTTACATATCATGTGTGCAGCACACATCAGGGCCCACGGCAAGACACTTCATGTCACACTGCAACTCAACAAAACTGACATTTTTACATGTTATGCAAATACAAAATGTTTTCATTTTTTAGGAACAACATCATTTTCAACGAATAAAAACTGCACTTTTTATGTGTTTTGGCCGTTCATTTACATCACAACAGCATTTTGGGGGCCTGAAAATGCAAACTTTTGAAAATGGGTTTCAAATTCAGCTTTTTAATATACTATTATTATCATCTCTTGGTAAAAAGCTGTATTTGTGAAAACGGTGACGTCATGCACATGCATATTACATGTTCAGTCTATAGGCGTGTGTTTCTTTACAAAGTGACATCGCCATCTACTGGCCTGGCAGCAGAATACAACGTTTTTAGTCATTTTCGTGGATCTGTGTGAACGGGGATCGTTCTGATAACGTTGTCGTCTGTACGTGAAACTTTTCAAAAGCGCAAAGGAAAAACTTTTCTGTTTTTTAATACGTTCATCGTTCATGTGAACGTACCCTTAGATGATAAATGAACCGTACCTGATTGCAACAAAGTTGTATGGAAACGCTCTGTTAAATTACATGCTAAATGTGTCAGATGAATCTTGGATGGTATAAAATATAAGGGTCAGAAAACAGACAGCCCTTGGGAAAAAAATGCAAACAAAAGTTACAAAAATGTTTAAAATGAAGGCCATTTTTGTCTGCTATCTAATAAGGAATATATTTCATAATTAAAGCTGCAAGCAGCGATGAAAGGGCCCTCGCACCCGGGCTCACCGCCACCCGTTGGCCTTAGGAAAACAGAGAACAGTGGTCGACATGCATGTAAGCGAATGAATACAGGAGAATTATGCCATTAAGTCATTTAGAATTGCCACACTTCCTGCTGCCAACAGGTGGCGCTTTGACCATAACCAAATATTGCGATATAGATGTGTTAAGACCCGGACTGTTATCAAACACGTGAAGTTTGGAGCAGATCTGACATCATATGCCTGAGTTACAACAACTTCCTGTTTCATGGCGTTAATCGCATACATTAGCACTCAGCCAAGAGTTGCATGATTTACCGTGTTTCTAGTATGTTTGGTACTTTATGTCATATTGAAATGTGGTTCTGGGAGGGAATTACAGTGTAAAGCATGCCATTTCCTGTTGCCAGCAGGTGGCGCTATGACTAACAGAATATTGGCATATAGATATGTTCAGGCCAGGACTCTTATCACACATGTGAAGCTTGGAGCAGATCAGACATTGTATGCCTGAGTTACAACGACTTCCTTTTTCATGGCGGAACAACAGAGTTTGTCAGGCCGCCACGGACACGCCCTTCAACGAAAACTCTAGATCTTCGCAATTTAACGTCACAAAGGCCTTTAGATTAGACTGCCAAAAAATGACATTGATCTGATTAAATCTCTAGGAGGAGTTAATCACAGTTTAAAACATGTCATTTCCTGTTGCCCCCAGGTGGCGCTATGACTGTAATTGAATATTGTTATGAAGATGTCTTCAGGTCAGGACTCTAATAAAGCATGTGAAGTTTGGGGCAGATCAGACATTGTATGCCCGAGTTACAACATCTTCCTGTTTCATGGCGAAACATCGAAATTTGCCAGGCCGCCACGGACACGCCCTTCAGCGAAAACTCTAGATCTTCGCAATTTAACGTCTCAAAGGCCTTTAGATTAGACTGACCAAAAATGACATTGATCTGATTAAAGCTCTAGGAGGAGTTCATTAAAGTACAACGCCTGGAAAAGGCAAAAACTGCCCAAATTTTGCAAAGAAAATTCAAAATATCTCACTTCCTGTTGGTTTTCAGATTTCACTCCAAGAGACTTTTTTGTAAGTATTGGGCTGTTAGATGTGTGTACCAAATTTCATACCTGTACGTGAAACGTAGTGTCAGGGGCACTTCGTTGAAATTTTGTAGGTGGCGCTATCAAGCCATTTTGCCACACTTAATTCTGAAACCCATATCAGACGTAAATTTTCACCACTTCTGACGTATCTGCAAAGTCTCATGAGTTTTCGAGTATGTTTCGGACCTCAAAAAAGTGATTCACCTTACATGGCGAAACATCAGACTTTGTCAGTCACCACGGACACGCCCTTCAACGAAAACTCTAGATCTTTGATATTTATCATCGCTAAGGTCTTTAGATTAGACTGATAACATTTGATGTTGATCTGGTTTAATCTCTATGAGGAGTTAATCACATTGTAAAACATGTCATTTCCTGTTGCCCCCAGGTGGCGCTATGACAGTAACTAAATATTGTCATATAGATGTCTTCAGGTCAGGACTCTAATAAAACATGTGAAGTTTGGGGCAGATCAGACATTGTATGCCTGAGTTACAACAACTTCCTGTTTCATGGCGAAACATCAGACTTTGTCAGGCCGCCACGGACACGCCTTTCAACGAAAACTCTAGATCTTCGCAATTTAACGTCTCAAAGGCCTTTAGATTAGACTGACCAAATATGATGTTGATCTGATTAAAGCTCTAGGAGGAGTTCATTAAAGTACAACATGTGGAAATGGCAAAAACTGCCAAAATTTTGTAGGGAAAATTCAAAATATCTCACTTCCTGTTGGGTTTACAAACTTTGCACCCAGGGGCTTTTTTGTAGGTATTGGGCTGTTACATCTGTCTACCGAATTTCATAACTGTACGTGAAACGTAGCACGAAGGGCGCTTAATTGAAATTTTGTAGGTGGCGCTATTGAGCCATTTTGCCACACCTAATTCTGAAACCCATATCAGATGTAAATTTTCACCACTTCTGACGCGTGTGCAACGTTTCATGAGTTTTTGAGAACGTTTAGGCCCTCAAAAATGTGATTCATTTTGGAGAAGAAGAAAATTTTGGCTGAGCAATTCCAATAGGGTCCTCACACCATCGGTGCTCGGGCCCTAATAATCTATGCTAGGTTTAGACATCATAGTAACAATTTTTACAAGCTGATCATTTTTTGAAACAAATACTGACCTTTAATGAAAAAAGGTAATTCCTGATGTCCTTTGGTTTGATTAACAGTCACTGAAAAGCAATACGAGATGCTCACCTGCACATTCTGAGTCTGTTCTTCTAGATTCATGATATCCTTTAGGACACGTGCAGTTATAGGAGCCATTGGTGTTCACGCACTCCTTCTCATCTGAGCATTCAAATGTCTTCTCATTACACTCATTGATTTCTGTTAAGGGAAGCAGTTGACATTAATTATAGTATTTCATAGAATTGGACTGTTTTCCCCATAACCATGGTTATTAAATGGTTTAATAGATGAAAGGTTGTGTTAATATATTACAATATATTGAATAATACATAAGGAATTCCCACTTTTCATTTATCGAACAATATATGTAACAATATATTTAGGCTACTATGTTAATGCTAATTATTTTTGAGTTAAACCAAGGCAATATTTTTTTTACAGTGAAACTGGTTGCCTTAAATATCTCAAGCATGTTTTACTCAAAGTTATAAGTTGTTAATCCAAACGAATGTTGGGACAATAATAGACTGTTTTGTTTGAAGTCAGTATTTGCTTTAATTGGGCTCTTCACTTTTAATGATTTTCTCCAGCTTCTGTAACTGTTCGTCTATAAGGCACATTTGCAATGGAAAAGGAAGCCAAGGAATATTGTGGGTTAATGACTGATGATGTCATCATCACATCATATAGGTTTGTCGCTGATAAATATTGCTGAGCTAATGTCTTGATGTTCTTTGCTTTGATTCAGAGTAGAGCTTGTGCTTCAGTCCAGGAGGAGCAGAGAAACACAGTGCTGCTTTATTAACGCTGTAGTTGCTGTTGCAGTGATGATCTTTAGCACATGCATGTGAGCCTTTTGTGAACTATCAGTTATCTGCCAGAGGTTTAGGTAAAAGGGATGTTTCTACACCCAGTTCATTTAAAACATTCTTTTTGTATTCAAAGGAAACAAGTTTACAGCAGTAACGTTATTTCACCAAGTGCAACATGTTCCTGGATCAACATCTTTGTTGATCCACACACGACTCTTCTGGTTTTCTACAGCATTATAGTACATTATACTCCATGGACTGTTGAATGCTTGAATCTGAGTTGATGAACATTATAATGAGGCTGCTTGATTATGGAAAAAATTGTTCACAATTATTTTTGGTCAATATTTAAATCATGATTAACATGTTAGCATTTAAGATACGTAACAACAAACAAAAAGGAATAATCAAATGTAAAATAACACTGCATATAACACTCATATAGCACATCTTACTGATAAATATGGATTAATCCTTAATAAAGCTGCTTATGTTATCCAGTCAAGATCAGTGAGTGATTTTCCTTTGTCATTCGATTATCATTAAATACAGATTGCAGCAGGTTTATTAGGCTGCTGTCACTTTAAGAGGGAATGCACTGATACACACACATTTTCTCCAAAAAAGGCATTTTGACATTTTTGCGTGTATGCGTTTAGGCGTGTATCCAAAGCACCTTTGCTTATTCGCGTTCAGCTCTGAACGCACACACAGAAAGCCACCTGGGGAACGGTGTCGCTTTTGCATCTTAATGCACTTTTTTCAGCTGATTTGGATGTCAAGTTTGGGCTTTTAGGGAGGAATGAAAGCGCACTGCTGTGAAGGAAAGGAAGGTGTGCTGAAATGTAAATATATGGGGTATGTAAATAAATTGCACTATTAACACTTCAGACTGATGAAATGCATGAATGAGCATATAAAGAGCAGGATGTGCTTGATGTTAAAGAGTTATAAAAGCATAATATATCCTGAAAAGTAACTCGGTGTGGTGCCCGTGCTGATCACAAATTCAGTTCTCTTTCTTATTGCGCTTGAATGGTCGACTACACATGAAATTATGTAAACATTCCCATTGTGTGGGTATAACATTTTACATTCATACTACAAACACTCATACTCTATGGAATATAGCGGTCATGAAGTAATTACTTATTCAAATTAAGTACCTATTCAAGAGAGTATGCGATTTCGGATGCAGCCAGTTGGGTGTAAACTGGATGTGTATCAGTATACTGGATCTGTGCATATCGTCTTAAAGTGACAGCAACCTAATAAGCCTGCTGAAACAAAAGAGAAAATAACTTAATGCTCTTGACCAACTTTTTTTTTAGCTTTAATAAAAATGCATTTACATTTAAAGGTGCCCTAGATTCAAAAATTGAATTTACCTTGGCATAGTTGAATAACAAGAGTTCAGTACATGGAAATGACATACAGTGAGTCTCAAACTCCATTGTTTCCTCCTTCTTATATAAATCTTATTTGTTTAAAAGACCTCCAGAAAACAGGTGAATCTCAACATAACACTGACTGTTACGTAACAGTCGGGATCATTAATATGTATGACCCCAATATTTGCATATGCCAGCTCATGTTCAAGGCATTACACAAGGGCAGCCAGTATTAACGGCTGGATCTGTGCACAGCTGAATCATCAGACTAGATAAGCAAGCAAGAACAACAGCGAAAAATGGCAGATGGAGCAATAATAACTGACATGATCCATGATATCATGATATTTTTAGTGATATTTGTAAATTGTCTTTCTAAAGTTTCGTTAGCATGTTGCTAATGTACTGTTAAATGTGGTTAAAGTTACCATCGTTTATTACTGTATTCACGGAGACAAGAGCCGTCGCTATTTTCAATTTTAAACACTTGCAGTCTGTATAATTCATAAACACAACTTCATTCTTCATAAATCTCTCCAACAGTGTAGCATTAGCCGTTAGCCATGGAGCACAGCCTCAAATTCACTCAGAATAAAACTTTTAACATCCAAATAAATACTTTACTCACATAATTCGAAGCATGCATGCAGTATGCATGACGAACATCTTGTAAAGATCCATTTGAGGGTTATATTAGCTGTGTGAACTCTGTAAATGCGCTGTAATATAATCGAGAGCTTGTGTGGCAGGAAGCTCGCGTCTTAAAGGGGCGGCGCTGAGTGTAAATCAGTGCATTGTTAATGATGGCCCAAAATAGGCAGTTAAAAAAATTTATTTAAAAAAATCTATGGGGTATTTTGAGCTGAAACTTCACAGACACATTCAGGAGACACCTTAGACTTATATTACATCTTTTAAAAAAAAGTTCTAGGGCACCTTTAATTCATACAGTGAAGACTATATTTTATTTTTACATTTGATTATTAAAGGCCCACTGAATTGCCTTGGAACGCGCATCATTATTCAATGTGTTGACATAATTTCCACTGAAACAGGAAGACAGGGCAGGACATATGGAACAGCTCCACCCTTTTTTGAAAACAGCAAATAGTGTTTTGTTTTTATCACAGCTCGGCCAGAGCCATTAAACTCGGTAAAACCTCAGTTTCCTTCTAACCTCTATCCGTTTCTCCTCCTAATCTCCTCTATATCACTTTAAAATACAGCAAACTGTGCAGAATTCAAATGGGTCTGATACATTGTGTGGTCTGAGCTGACTCGTGGTCCGCGGATATGATCCGCTCTGTGCTCTTGTGTCTCTGGACCAGAGCAGACTGTGCTCGCACTGCGGGGGTTCACGTGACACTGACACAAATATGGACTTCATTCCCATCAATGGAAAGCATATTTACACTGTCTGAACTGTTCCCTATCCCCTATATAGTGCACTATGTGCTATTCACCATGTAGAAACTAGTAAATGTGTGAACAAATGACCGATTTCAGCCACAGCTTCAGCATCTGTTTGGGCGGGACTTCAGATTCTAGAGAGCATCTGATTGGACAGAAGATTTGATGAGAAGCTGAAGTGTGATGTCATGAAAATCCATGATCTCGGAAGTGAGAGATTGTAAGTTTTGAATGCTTATTTCTCCTAAATGCGAATTTTGTCATTGTTTTGGAACACACCAGCTTATTCATAACATTAAGGCTAACATATTCATACTAAAAGCTAAAAAACGTACTTTTTGATTTTAGGGGGACTTTAAATTTCTGTACTACATGTTAAATAAACCTATTGTCCTGAAAAGCTTTTGTTTAATTCATACTTTTGTTGTATTGTATTTGACCTATTGTTTGAAATTTGTGCAAAAATGTCTGATGATGTCACATCCTGATCTGCAGTTGATATTTTAAACTTCCTTCCGCTCTGACTTTTGGGTCAAAGTGAGAAAAACACATCAAATGTCTTCACAGGCCACTCGTCATGACATTTCACTATAGTAGTGAGGGCATTTGACCCTCGCAAGTACATTACAGAGAAAGGCCAGGAAGAAAGACAATTTCAAAAAGTGAAAGATCATTTCTCTTCACTAACTTCACTTATACTGTATATATTTACAGATAGGAAGAGAGATTTATAGGTCAGCTGAGGCTTCAAGTTAAAACGTAAACAGCTAGACAACAAACTTCCACATTTGTTGTACTTTCTGAAGTGCTTTAGAGATGAAACAGGCCTCACACATAACATAATCAGATTCACAGCGGACCAACACCACAAACAATGAATGTTTGCACAAATTAATACGCCATAAATGGATTCTTCTCTATTTAGTCAAAGTCTAAAAACATGAAACACATTCTTCACTTCAACTACAAAGCCTTTTTAGGCAGAAAACACAGAAGAACAGTAAGAAAGGTAATCGCAGTTAATGCAGCAATTATTTCCGCTCGCTCTTGCAAACTCAAAACTATTTCTATGGTGAAAACTAAATGTGTTTGAGCCCTTTAAACATGCAGCATTTAAATAGATCAGTGTCTGTTTCGCTTCTGTTTCTTATCTCTGTGTGTTCATATAAAACTCATGCGGATGAATAATCCTCCAGTGATCGATGATGTTACCGTTCACATGAGCACAAACCTCTAAGTCCAGACTGTAAATTCATTAAAAGTCTTTGGGATGTGCTGGAGGAGACTTTACAGAGTGTCTTGCTTTATCAATACTAGATCTTGACCAAAAAGATGCACCTTTTGTTATGTTATTTCCATCAAGAAATGCATACATTTTTGGTCAAGATTTTGCAAGTGTCAAACATTTGCCTATTTAAAACCAAACAGTGACTTATTTTTTGGCTTGGCTCACACTCACACACACAGCAAAATCCCCAGAGTTAAATCAACTCATCTCAGAGTACATTTGGTCCCTCTCTAAACAGTGTTAAAGTTACACTGAAGCAGAGTTAAAGTTAATGAGATAACTAAGTGATTATTTAAGTGATGATTGAGCATTAGTGATGAACACCTGCTGTTAACAAGCAGAGAAACACAAGAACTACAGCTGACTTCCAGCCACAGCCTAAGATGAACTCAACTGAAGATAAAAATCTCTTAAGATCTGAATAAACATCTCCACAAACAGCATATTATCTCATTTACTTTAACTCTGCTTCAGTGTTATTTTAATTCTATGTAGAGAGGGACCATCTGTTCTCTGAGCAGAGTTTATTTAACTCTGGGGATTTTACTGTGCACATAGAGAGACACTAATGGGTCAGCTGAGTTTTGGTTCCTGAGCTCAGCACTTTCTGTTTACATCTAGAACAACTAACATAAACTTTCAGTTTTGTTGTATACTTTCTGAGGCAGAAAACAGGAAACGGCCCACAGCTGATCAGCTGAGAACCGCTGACAGTCATCGTGTAATGATGAATCACGTCATATAAAACACACCAGATACTTGCATAATTCATCACATCATATTCCTAAAGTGATTCTTCTATATTTAGTCAAAGTCTAAAAATGTCAAGCGCGTTCTTCACTTCAAAGCCTTTTTAGGCAGAAAACACAGATGAACAATAATAAAGGTAATTACGGTTAATGCAGCAATTATTTTCATTCACTCTTACAAACTCAAAACTTCTCTTACACAGCAAAAACCCCAGAGTTAAATTCACTTTCATCAGAGTTTATTTGAGACCACACTCAAGAGTGTTAAAGTGTTAAAATAAGAGCGTTAAATGAACACTGAAACATTGTTAATGAGATAATTAAGTGGTTAATTGAGTGATGATTGAGCATTAGTGATGAACACCTGCTGTTAACAAGCAGAAAGAGAAACACAAGGATTACAACTGAAGATAAAAGACATGAAATCTCTTATGTCTACCTTATGTTAACATGAAGAATCACCAAAGGAGAAAATCACAATCTTTAAATAAATCAGTGTTTGCTTTCGTTGAGCTCTTGACCCTTGAATTTTTAACATTAGATTTTGTTTGGCTGCTGTAACTGAGTTACCAGACAAACAAAGTGAAAAGATGGCCAGGTGGTGTTGGTTATGTCATCATTTGACCTGAATCACTGAACTCATTTAGAGCCGTTCTAACATGAACCTGAAACACGCAGCATTTAAATAGATCAGCATCTATTTCGCTTCTGTTTCTGATCTCAGTGTGTTCATATAAAACTCATGAGGATGAATAATCCTCCAGTGATTAATGATGTTACTCTTCACAAAAGCACAGACACACAAATATACATACATAAAACCAATATGATTTGTGGTTTGGAAACACTGCAGCTTTTTTCCACACAGGGTTTCACGTCTGTTGAAGCTGCTGTGGTTTTGTCTGCATATGAGCAACTTTCCTTTCAGTTTTTCTTGCTTTAGTCTGTTTGTTGTTTACTGAAGCTCTTTTGGTGTGTGACATTTAATGATTCAGTGATCCCGTGAAGTGTGTTTATAAACCGTATGAATGACTCTTTGATCTCTGAAAGCGCTTGCGCGGCACCTTCACTTCCTCTCTTCGGTCTGCTTGAGGGGAAACAGTAACTGTGGCAACACACAGTTGACTGATCATGTGACAAGGTGCCAACATTGCAACCAAGAATCACATCATCACTGCTTTACAGTGTGAAACATTCTATCAGTTAGAATGTTGCTTAGCAACACTCAAACAATTCTAAACAGTTTTTTTTAGCCTCATTAAATATTCATGAGCTGTAACTGTACCTGTGTTTAGTTTCAGTTTAAGGTGATGATACACGGGGCAACTTTTTGAGCAATGTTGCCGGGCAATGTTGCCGAGCAACGTTGCTTGGGCACTTTCCCATTGAGAATGAGCAACAAATTTATATCTGGATACGTTAGATCGGTTGTGGGCAATTTTTTGAGATCCTCCAATCAGAATGTTAGCAGCCGATCACGTGACCGGTTCGGAGATTTCAGAAAAAATTCAAACAAGATGGTGGCCTCTCAGCGGCACTGGAGCGGAGAAAAGGAGTGTGAACTTTTACCTTTTTACGCTAGTAAGTTGTCATGCGTCAACCCAAAACAGGGAATTTACCTCATATATTGCTTAAAATACCAACAACTGTCCGAAAGTAATGTGTGTATGCTGTAATGAAGCTATTGAATGATTTCAGTTAAATACTAAAATGACGGTATTTTTCAACGTCTGTAGTAGCGTAGGCTGTAGGGCGTTTGAATAGCTTTTGATGCGATCGACGCGGGTTCGAATCCGCCTTTTGCCGAACTCGCTCTTCTCCCTTTTCCTGTCACAAATCAGATCGAAAGGAATTTATTTTTAATAAAAATGAAGAAAATATTTGAAAAGTTGAAATAAAGTGCCTAATAAGTGTTTATAATAAAGTATTTATTGAGTTGGCAATAGATTTGCTCCTCTCTGATTGGTTGCTACCAACTGTCTGTTGCCCTGTGTCTAATCAGGTTGCCCGTTGACGGCAACATTGCCCAGCAACATTGCTCAAAAAGTTGCCCCGTGTATCATCACCTTGAGGGTTAAAAAAAACAACAGGTCAAACGGAAGCTCGCAGGAATATCAATTCACAGAAACCAGTTGATTTTTAATGCCTCTCTAAGTTTACTTTGTGATTATCAGTTGGAAACCACAGTCACTCCACCTATCCTCTCTTTAGGAAAAGCTCCCGAATCCTACTGTTGGTCACTTCCTGCTCAGAGCCATTGAAAAAGAAGCATATAACAGTTCCACTTCCTCTCATGCCCTCCAACATAAACATGGGCTCCTACTTTAATTGACCCTTCTCAAACACCCCCCTTAGTTACTGTTGCTTTGTCCGACAAGCCGTGGTGCTGTCACGCCACATGCAGTGAAAAATACATTGCGGAGCAAAGAGGACACTGACAACAGGTTGACAGACAAGACAGCAGGTTACTTATGATATTAAACAAAGTCACAGCTTTCAAACTGATTAAACAAAGTCACAGCTTTCAAACTGTAATTTTTAAAGAAATTCAAACAATAAAAAACATTTTGTGGCTCTTTAATGTGTCGTGACAGATTGCTGTAGCTCCTCAGCTCAAGCGGCTCGTGAACGATCATCTCTTCCTACTAGTTCATTTATAGCATCAAATTAACATGAATGAACATCAGAAGGAATGTTGTTTCAAACACGGAAAGACGTCAATACACACCATTTTTCAAGTTTAAGTCCACCAAGGTTAATCTTCTAACTCCTGAATGCTTTGTCGGACAAAATGGCGTATTCGGCAGATTCTGATTGGTTAGATCGCTTGTCAATCAAACTCCCGGCGAAGGGTCAATTCATCTAAGATTCTCTAAACTGATTTAAAAAAGTGACAGTAAAGACATTTATAATGTTACAAAAAGATTCTATTTAAAATAAAAGCTGTTCTTTTGAATTTTCTGTTCATCAAATAATCCTGAAAAGTAAAATTCTTTTAGCGGCAAGATTTGGGTTAGTATTATTAGATTTATATATAGGCTACATCAATAAAAGTATTAAGAGTGTCCTAGTTTAGGTGACTATTTAAAGCTGTGTGTGTGTTTGTGAGTAGAATGGCCGTTTTTAAATGGACTAAAGCAGTAAATATTTAAGTTACTAAAAGCTTTGTCATATAAAAGCTAAAAGGCACAGAGAGAATAAAAGTTAAACAAGCGGCCCACATGCTGTTATTCCTCTGTCTTTATTTCTCTTAGAGAACTGAGTGGGCGGGACTTGAGATGAGCAGATGTTTCCTTTCCAGCAGTTTAACAGATGGCATGTGTCTCTCTGTTTGTGTGTCTTTGTAGGAGGGGGAAAATCAGATAATCAATGCAAGGCTTTCAAGGATTTCATGGTGTGCAGTAAACAAATAAATGCACATATCAGCAGAAAGCTCTGCCAATTTCATTTCTGAGGGGGCGGGGCTTGTGATTCAGTGGGCGGAGACACTCACATAAGAGCAGACAAGATACAGCAAAAGAGAAAGAGATAAATATATGCTGACATGACCTTTGGGCAGGAAGTGACCAGACATTACTGTTATTACTGTGACCCAGCGGAAACAATATGAGGCAAATATTTTAGGTCATTTCTCATGTGTCAGTCAAAATCTCCAAACTGAATAGCTTCTGTCCAGAGTTTAGATTCTTTTATATCTGTGTTTAAATCCTGTTGGGTCTAGCTGAGTTTTATATCTAACAGCCATACAATTCAACACAACCAGCATCATGTTCAGCTGTTAATATCTATCACCATCAAGTGGTGGTCTGGCGAACACACTCCATGATAACGATATATTCTAGTAAAACCACCCTGAGGATGATAAAACATAATAAACTCAAATGCACAGATTGATCATCTCAGTGATGACATTTCACATTAATATTGCTGTTTTTTTTTGTGTGTGTTTTTGGTTTTTTTTTTTGGGGGGGGGGGGTTAAGATATAGAGCTATGATAGACTACTGGATGTTCATTTTAGTTAGCAGTGTTCACTAAGAAAAAAACTGTGATTTGTGCCACCGTGTAAGATAACGCAAACTATTTCAAATTAATCTCAACATACATTTACTCTTCTAGAATATTAAAAAATGTGCTGATTATTACAGCATGCTGTAGCCCAAACAAAATTAACGTAACGGTGTAATTTTCTATTTGTTTATATTTGGGGGGGGGGGACGAATAACCCTTTTAAGCTAAAAATATTAAACCAGGGTTTGTGAAAACATACAAAAGATTGATTTATGTTTTTTTAGAAAGCCGCGAACTCGCGAAATTCAAAAATTAACGGTCATTTCGATTTACCGGCTGACTAACATTCGTTTATCGATGTCTTTACGTGATAGTATATTCATCTATTGGCAACGCCACGCCACTACCATAAAATAAATTAGGTTTGGTGATGTTCAATCAGCTTCATTTCTTCTCTTCTAACTCCATCTCTCGTTCTGTAGGAGGCGCTACATTCTTTAGTCTACCGGTCCGGTAAAACCACTGAAGAAAGAAAGAAGACTGGATCAAGACGGTAATGTGTTTTACATTATTTGTGTTTTAGCTGTTTATGTACTTGTTGTTTTTTGTTTTTGTCTATGATTTAATGATCTTAAATCAAGCTTTTCCTCGCCTAAGGTTACTCGCCTTATGAAGAACGGTGGTTTTACTATAGTAACAATAACAAATGTCCTACAGTGACCATGATTTAACCATGATATTGTAGTTAACAATAGTTAGTATATAACACAATGGTCAATTTTTAATGCTAGATGCTTTTAGAAATATGACTATCATATCTGAATTTAGTAATATTTGTATTATATCATCTATTTATAATGTTCTTGCTCTGTGCTGGCTCAATATTGAAACTAAACATAAACACTCCTAAACACATTCTAAATATTCTCCAAAATAAGGTGTTATTTTCTTTATTTCTGCTCATGAGGTGTTTGTGTTCAGATGTTGAGCATGAAAGCGCAGATGGATGTGATCTGCTGTAAATCAGTAGGAACTGATCTGTCCATGCTGGATATTGAGGATTTCATCAGTGAAATCTGTCAGCTGAAGAAAGAGGTGGCGTCACTGGAGGCAAAGCTAAGAGAAAGAGGAGACAAACCCAACAGAGAGGTTTGAGCGGCTCATTTCATCCTTCAGCTCAATCAAACCAAAGTTTTGTTAGCTTCTCACTTCTTACGCACATCTCAAATTAAACCAGCAGCTAAATATGCTCATCTAATCACCAATATAACCACTAGAGATAACTGCTGAGTAATGAGGCTAATATCAACAGGTTGTTGTTTATTTGTGTTTGTCAGGATCTGGAGAAGGTTTCAGTGTGTGTGACTGACGGGACAGAAGCTCAGGATTCAGTCTGGAGATCCAGAGACACACAGGACTCAGAGCTCAGCCTCACTTTACTGTGTTATACTGACGCTCAGGATCATGGATCCGCTGATCAAACCTCTGACTGTAACGCTGGAGAACAGCAGATGCTGCAGACGCCGCTGAAGATGTGCTCCGTCAAACTGGTGGACTGCAGGAACCTGATAAAAACCACAGCAGAAGAACGACAGCAGAGACATGAGGATGAGGAGGATGATGATGATGACTTTGTTCCTTTAGGTATGTTTCTTTGTTTTATTATCAGATATCCTGAATTAACATAATTATTATTCAATTGTGAAAACATTATGTATGTGCTGACCTACATTCATGTGAAGCAGCATCTATTGTGAATTTTGCCAGTTGAGAACAACATATGAGCTGCACACCTGTAAAACATCACAGTGCCGCACATCAGGCTTTGTATTTATTTACAACACAGCCTTTACAGTTTGATAATGGCACTAAAACATATCACAATTTCAGTTTTATTTTGATTGATCGTTCATCTGTAGAACATGACAACGCTGGTTCATCTTCCGATGGAGAAACTGCCACTACATCCAAAAAGCGACGGACAGTGACCGACTGTGGAAAAAGATTCAGCAAACTGGAAAATTTTGTGAGACATGAGATTAAAAACAAAAAACAGAAAGCCTTCACGTGCAAGATATGCAACATCAGCTTTTCTAGCTTAGAAGAGAGGAAACTTCATTCAAAAGAGCACACCGTGAAGAAGGAGTTTCGCTGCGAACAGTGCGGGAAGGATCTTTTCACCACTCTTTATAATATGAGAGGTCATATAAACACACACAGTGAAAAGACTTTACAATGCGACGTGTGTAACAAGTATTTCCGCACCAACCAACATCTGTCAATGCATAAGAGAATCCACACGGGTGAAAAGCCGTACCAGTGCCCTCACTGCGAGATGAGCTTCAACCAGGGATCCCATCTGAAGAAACATCTTCTCATACACACCAATGAAAGGTCACACCAGTGCAGTAAATGTGGGAAAACCTTTACAAACTCAACTTCTCTCAAGTCACACCAAAAAATACACTCTGATTTCAAACCATACCAGTGCCCTCACTGCGAGAAGAGCTTCAACCAGGTATCCCTTCTGAAGAACCATCTACTCAAACACACCGACGAGAGGCCGTATCAGTGCAGTGAATGTGGGAAAAACTTTACAAACTCGACTTCTCTGAAGTTACACCAAAAAATACACTCTGAATTCAAACCATATAAGTGTTCACACTGTGAGAAACGTTTCCATCATTCAACTCACCGGAAAACCCATGAGAGGATTCACACTGGAGAGAAACCGTACCTGTGCTCCTACTGCGGGAAGAGCTTTGCCAGTCCATATTCTTTTAAAGTTCATCTCAGAGTTCACACTGGAGAAAGACCGTATCGCTGTAGTGATTGTGGGAAGGGTTTTTATAAGCTAAGTGACTTAAAAATACATCAGAGGACTCATACAGGAGAAAAACCTTATAAATGCTCAGATTGTGACAGGAGTTTCACTCGATCAAGTGACCTAAGGATCCATACGCGATGGCATACAGGAGAGAAACCTTACCGCTGCTCCATCTGTGGCGAGAGTTTCTCTTTTAAATGGGCTTTTCAGAGTCACAAGAAGAAACACACTGAACCAGAATCATCATAGCTTCAACATGTAATTATTTCTAGGTTTTCTAAAAAAACCCACACCCTTCATTGTTACTGGAATGCTATTTTATGGTTGTAAAAAAACTAAAACTACATTGTGTCTAGAACAGGGGTGCCCAAATCTGCTCCCGGAGGGCCATTTTTGAACTATATTAGTGAAGTAATGTAGGGAATAGTGAATGAGGGTATAGGGGGTGATTTCAGACACAGCAAAGGTCTTTATTCTCACTAGAAACTTCCTGGCAAGCGTGTTGAAGCAAAACTGTGCAGGGGTGCGTTTCACGAAAGCATCGTTAGTCAACTATGATCGTAAGTCCCATTGAACTCTATTGGTTACAGTGGAACTTGCGACCATAGTTCGCTTTGGGAAACGCACCCCAGGACGTTGACTCTCCAGAAGCAGGATTGGACACCCCTGCTCTAGAACATCATTTACTGTGTAGAAATACATCTTCTCAATGAAAATCAGTATTTCTTTGTGACAACCTTAAATTCACTGTAATATGCAGATCAATGTCTGATATTGGATTAAAGTGTGTGTTTATGAGGTATTTGATCACACTAACAAAATGACAAGGCCTAATTCTTTTAGCAGTTATTTAATACTTACTGATAAACATGATGATTATTCCCTCAGTCACTTTGTTACACAAAGCTGAAATTCTCCAGACATGAATATCCAGTAATACACTACAGGTACAGTAACATGTTCTATGGTCACTATGTCAGTTGACACTGCATTTACTTACAGGTGTGAATCTTTTAGTCTCGTTCACAATTGACTTACAGTAGCATCTCGAGAACTGTCTGTATGAACAAACAACGGGAGTCAAGTCTGTATTTACTAGCCAGTAACCGACAGTGACCAAAGTAATATCTCAGCATACTATAAAGCAGTGTAATGCAATTAATAATACAAGTTTTTCATGTTATCTCTCCGTTTGTCCCAGGGAGCATGTGTGTTAGTAGCCAGCCTGCTTCATTTCTTCATGTTCACATTCTGCTGGACAGGGTGCAGTAAAAACTGCAATAATAGTAAAATTGTGAAATATTTTTTTCTCATTTTAAATCACTGTTTTCTATTTGAATCTATATTCAAATGTATTTTTTTTCAGTGAGTCAATGCTGTATTGTGATTGGCTGATACTCCAGTCTTCAGTGTCACATAACCCTTCAGAAAACATTCTAATATGATGATTTGCTGCTCAAGAAATCTGTATTAATATTGCACTTGAAAATGTTTAAAAGTGTGCTGCTTAATGAAGTGTGGAAAGACAATACTCTAATTTTTTGGCAAAGTTAATGCATCATTGCTGAAAAAAAAAGTATTAATTTCTTAAAATCTTACTGACCCCAAATTTTTTTTTAAACTTTTGGGAACTACATAAAAACGTTTTCTGTAGCACTTTATTGCTAAAAAGTATTAAATCAGGGTTAGGCTTATGAAAAGCATACAAAAATCACAATTTATATATTTTTTAATGATATTAATATTTTAAACATGTTCCTTGACTGCGCACGCTTTCTACTGTCTTCATCAGAAAGCCGCGAACTCGAGTAATTCAAAAAAATTAACTGTCATTTCGATTTACCGGCTGACTAACATTCGTTTGTCGATGTTTTATTTAATAATTATGTAAAGACATGACATTATATCCGTCTCTTGGTAATTAGAATACAATGGTATTTTATAAGAGAAATTAGGTTTGATGAAGCTTACCAGCCGGACCGTCTCTTAAACTCCATCACTCGTACTGTGGGAGGCGCTGTGATATTCTTTAGTCTACCGGTAAAACCGCTGAAGAAAGAAGGACTGTAGAGCACTGACGGTGAGTGTTTAATATTATTTATATATTTTAGCCTTTTATGTGCTTGTAGTTGTTATTTTTCTGTCTTTGCTTTAATGATCTTAAATTAGTCTTTTCCTCACCTGCTTGCCTTATGAAAAATAACTGGTTTTGCTACAATAACCATAACAAATGTTCTATAGTTCCACTACAGTCTATTTTCACCCTGATATTTGTAGTAGAATAGTTAGTATACTAGCACAGTACTTAATTTGCAATGCTAGATCATTTTAAAGTTCTCAATGTTTGAGGAAAAAATAAGTATAAATCTGAAAATATGTTTAATATCTGAATATATGCTTGTGATATCATATATTATAAGATTTAGTAATATTCATTCTCTGTGTTGGCTCAATATCAAAACCGAACCTGTGTTTGTGTTCAGATGTTGAGCATGAAAGCGCAGATGGACGTGATCTGCTGTAAATCAATAGGAACTGATCTGTCCATGCTGGATATTGAGGATTTCATCAGTGAAATCTGTCAGCTGAAGAAAGAGGTGGCGTCACTGGAGGCAAAGCTGAGAGAAAGAGGAGACAAACCCAACAGAGAGGTTTGAGCGGCTCATTTCATCCTTCAGCTCAATCAAACCAAAGTTTTGTTAGCTTCTCACTTCTTACGCACATCTCAAATTAAACCAGCAGCAAAATATGCTCATCTAATCACCAATATAACCACTAGAGATAACTGCTGAGTAATGAGGCTAATATCAACAGGTTGTTGTTTATTTGTGTTTGTCAGGACCTGGAGAAGGTTTCAGTGTGTGTGACTGACGGGACAGAAGCTCAGGATTCAGTCTGGAGATCCAGAGACACACAGGACTCAGAGCTCAGCCTCACTTTACTGTGTTATACTGACGCTCAGGATCATGGATCCGCTGATCAAACCTCTGACTGTAACGCTGGAGAACAGCAGATGCTGCAGACGCCGCTGAAGATGTGCTCCGTCAAACTGGTGGACTGCAGGAACCTGATAGAGAGCAGAGGAGAAAAAAACACAGCAGAGGAACAAAAACAGAGACATGAGAAGGTGGAGGATGAATGGAATGATGATGAGAATGATGGGACAGAAGCTCAGGATCCGGTTTGGAGCGTCAGAGATCAGAGATCCAGAGACACACGGGACTCAGAGCTAAACCTCAGTTTTCTCTGTTATACTGACGCTCAGGATCATGGATCCGCTGATCAAACCTCTGACTGTAACGCTGGAGAACAGCAGATGCTGCAGACGCCGCTGAAGATGTGCTCCGTCAAACTGGTGGACTGCAGGAACCTGATAGAGAGCAGAGGAGAAAAAACCACAGCAGAGGAACAACAACAGAGACATGAGGAGGATGAAGATGGGATTGATGATTATAATGAGGAGGAGGATGATGAAGATCAGAATGATGATGATGATCAGATTAAGGATGAGGATGAAGATCAAAATGATGATGACTTTATTCTTTCAGGTACGTTTCTTCCTTTTATGACCAGATATGCTGAATTAACATAATTATTATTCAGTTGTAAAAATATCATGTATGTTCTGACCTAAATTCATGTTTTCAGCAGCATTTGTTGTGAATTCTGCCAGTTTGAGACACTGAGAACGACAAATCACAAGCTACACGCCTGTAAAATATCACTGTGCCGCAAATCAGACTTTGTATTTATTTAAATCACAGCCTTTACAGTTTGATAACTGCACTATATCACAATTTAAATTTTATTTTGACTGATCGTTCAGCTCTAGACGTTATAGAAAAAGTTTGATATTTCTTTCCATTTTGTTCCTTTCAGATGACAACATTGGTTCATCTTCTGATGGAGAAACTGCCTCTACATCCAAACAGCGACAGACAAGGAAGAGTTTCTCCTGTGGAAAAATATTCAGCAAACAGGAAAATTTAGTGAGGCATGAGAGAAAAAAAACAGAACAGAAAGATTTCACCTGCAAGATTTGCGACATCAGCTTTCCTACCTTAGAAGAGAGGAAACTTCATTCAAAAGAGCACAAGAAGAAAATGTTTAATTGTAGTCAGTGTGGGGAGAATTTTAATTCCTCTTCTAGTCTCAGCCGTCATAAGAAGATACACAGTAGCGGAAAACCTTTCCAATGCAGTGAATGCAACAAATATTTCCACACCAAAGGACATCTTTCATGTCATAAGAGATACCACAGGGAGAAAAAGCTGCACCATTGCCCTCACTGCGAGAAAAGCTTCAACAATGGATCCCTTCTGAAGAACCATCTACATGAGTACACACCAATAAGGGGCAGTACCAGTGCCCCCACTGCGAGAAGAGCTTTAATCTCAGATCAGCTCTAAAGAAACATCTACTCCTACACTCCAATGGGAGGCCGTATCAGTGCAGTGAATGTGGGAACACCTTTAAGGACTCAACTTCTCTGAAGATACACCAAAAAATACACTCTGATTTCAAACCGTATCAGTGTTCATACTGTGAGAAACGTTTCCATCATTCGACTCACCAAAAAACCCATGAGAGGATCCACACCGGAGAGAAACCGTACCTGTGCTCCTGCTGCAGGAAGAGCTTTGCTAGTCTGTATCCTTTCAAACTTCATCAGAGAGTTCACACTGGAGAAAGACAGTATCGCTGTAGTGATTGTGGGAAGGGTTTTTATAAGCTAAGTGACTTAAAAATACATCAGAGGACTCATACAGCAGAAAAACCTTTTAAATGCTCATATTGTGAAAGGACATTCACTCGATCAAGTGACCTGAGGATCCATAAGCGATGAATGCCCCCTATACCCATTAATAGGCACTTTTGAGGGGACAGCCATTTGTAGTGGTGTCTGAAACCATAGCGGATGTTCTCAAGTGCACTCATTCAATCCCATAATGCACTACAATAATGACTGTACAGCCAATGTACACTTCGCGGCTATAGAATACGCATAATGCATTGTGAGGGTTGCGTTGAAACAATTGCTGTGTTTATCCAGAAGATGGCGCAGATGAATCATCCATCCATTTTCCAAACCACTGTTCCAGTGTTCTTTTAAATTGATTATTAAATTGTTTAATTAAGATTCATACATAGTTTCCATGACATGAGTTCAAGATAAATAGTTTTGATTACCACTAGAGCTGCCAGTTTGCTAAGTTTCAAATGACTAATGAACAGCAAGTTCAAACTATGCAAAAGTGGATGTGTCCATTTTCATTCACTCCTTTTAGTGAACTATGAGGTAATGTAGGGAATAGTGAATGAGGGTATAGGGGGTGATTTCAGACAAGCAAGGGTCTTTGTTCTCACTAGAAACTTAAGGCAAGTGTGTTGGAGCTAAACTTGTGCAGGACGTTGGCTCTCCAGGAGTAGGATTGAACATCCCCGCTCTAGAACATTATTTACTGTATAGAAAATAAATCCTCTGGATGAAAATCTGTATTTCTTTGTGACAACTTTAAATTCACTGTAATGTGCAGATCTGCATATTGGATTAAAGTGTGTTTATGAGTTATTTGATCACACTGACAGAATGACAAGTCCTAATTCTTTTAGCAGTTATTTAATACTTAACAAAAAACATAATGGTGTGAAATGAGGCTTCTTCCTCATTCACTTTGATACACAAAACTGAAATGATCCAGACATGGATATGTACTAAGGTCACACTGTCAGTTTTTGGGATCGACAATTGCATTTGCCTACAGGTGTGAATCTACTTCCATGTGTATAATCAGCTTATAGTAGCACCTCAAATGCTGTCTTTATGAACAAGCAATGGGAGTCAAGTCTGTATTTATTCACCTGTAACCACAGTGACAGTGACAAAAGTAATATCTCAGTATACAATAACGCAGTGTAATACAATAAAAATTCAAGTTGAACATGTTAACTCTCTCCATTTGTCTCAGAGAGCGTGTGTGTATGTGGCTAGCCTACTTCACTTCTCCATGTATGTGTTCTGCTGGAGGGGGTGCAGTAAAAACAGCATTATTTTTATCATTACAATTTAAATTTACAGGGTTTTTTTTCAGCGAGTCAAAGCTGTATTTTGATTGGCTGTTACTACAGTCTTCAGTCTCACATGACCCAGAAATCATATGCTGCTGATTTGCTGCTCAAGAAATCTTTCTTATTAATATCGTTGTTGAAAATGCTTGTGCTGCTTAATGAAGTGTTTTTTTTTTTTTTTTTTTTTCTTTTCATTTCAGGATTCACAGATCAACAGAAAGAGATAACAAGCATTTATTTCAAACAGGTTATGGACCGTGTACTACTGCGCGCCTCTGATATCTGCACGTGCTTTCTCCTGTTTTCCACAGAAACCCGCGAAATCGCGTAATTCAAAAATTAACGGTCATTTTGATTTACAATACCGGCTGACTGACTAACATTCGTTTATCAATCGTCTATAAGGATGCCGTAAAGATATATAGGATATTTAAATATATATATCCTATTGTCAACGCCAGTGAAATAAAATGATATAAGAGAAATTAGGTTTGGTGAAGCCTCTACTCCACGTAGCCTACCAGTGTTGCCAGATTGGACTAAAGACTTCCAGCCCAACTACAGCTTAAAACCCGCCCATTTAAAAAAATACCAGCCCAAAATACATACTGTTATTAAAACTGTTATAGAATAAAACACACAATTTTTTTTTATTATTATTAAACAACCAGACTAACACATCGCACATTGGAGAGCACCAGGCTCGCCTCAAGTATATCCAGTGCATCTTTTTTTTTTTTTTTTTTATATAAATGATAATTTTATTAAAACACAAGGTCTACATCGGAAACCTCAGAAGGGGACAACATTTTTTATTGTTCTTGTGCTACTATTGTCAGAACTACAGTTCTTTTCTAATAGGCCAATTCTCAAATCATTTCATAATACTTTTCTTTTTGTATTAGTAGGCTACTTACAAATTTGTGCTTAATTACCAACTAATTAATTTTTTTATATTATCATTATTAAAATTATTATTATTATTTAACTTATAGACCACTGGGCGATTCAACATGAATTCTCGTTTTTTTTTCCTTCTTTTAATTTTAAATAAAATAATGACTGAATGATACACTGAATCGTCACTAGTAGGGCTGCCCCCTTATAGTCGACCGTTAGTCAACTTGAAGAGGCTTGGTCGACCAAGATTTTATTAATCGGTTAGTCGCAGAAAAAAAAATCTCCACAGGAAGTGGCGAGGTCACGCAGTCCTAGAGGCACAGATCATTAACTGCAGGAAATCCAAACATTCACCTATCATTTATCGACCTCAAATATGCCTTATCACTTGAAACATGTAAGTCGCAACTTTAGTCCATTCTCTTTAATGTTTGCCTATAGATAAATGTGCGCTATTATTTGGCATATCCAAGTGTTTGTGTGGAGAGCGTGTTTACTGCATGACATGGAGGCGTCGGTGTGATCACTGCACTTAACTTAAAATACTCCGTCATTTTTGGTCATAGATAAGAGTAATGCAAAATGTAAAGGGTCTACTTTTATTTCTGTAAACTCACAATAACAGCAAAGCGTTGTGCTTTTGTAAAACAATGAAAGCAATCAGGATGCGTTTTCTGATCTCGGTCTCGGTGAACTTGAGCTCGTAACAAGCATGAACCGAAACTCATCGTATAGGCTGCTTTCCTCACAGACACAAGAAATATATCTATAGCTTGGAATGTCTACTTTTAAACGAGCCAATTCAAATGGAAAATAAATATTCTCAGATTATGTAATCCATATGAAACTTGTATATAGGCGCGTCCACTACTGCGGAGATGAGAGATGAGTCAGCATTGTTGACTCATCCGCTCTCCCATTCCTTTAGGACTTTTTATATTTACCCCACTTTGGCATGATGATGATGATGAATGATGATCACTGATGATGATAATGCAGTTTTGACGATATAACGAATTAGCCTACAACAACCCGCCAATCAAGCTTGAAGTCTGATTGGACAGGATTCCCCTGAACCTTATTGGCTAACCTGAACCATACCTAATTTAAATGTCATCCTAAATTATATAATTTATTTTATAGTTAGTTTTCATTAAAAAAATAATAAAGAATACTGTTTATAGTCAAAAATAAAAACCCGCCTGTTGCATCAAAAACCAGCCCAAATTTTAAAGACCCGCCCAATGCATTTTTTTCCGGTCGGACGTGACCAAAAGGAGCCCAATTGGCTGGGAACCCGCCCAATCTGGCAACACTGTAGCCTACTGTGGAAGGCGCTGTGACGTTAGTCCCCCGGTAGAACCGCCGAAGAAAGACGAAACATTAGCATATTGCCCGCCCACTTATTGCGCGTGTAGACACCAGGGAAAACTTGAACCCCCTCAAACACTGCAGCTGATTCCTGTGGATACTGGATAGCATCATGTCGAGAAGACGCTGTACTCTACGATGTGATGGTAAATCCACGTTTTTTTCTCTGCCCAAGGACGAGCGTGTGAAGAATCAGTGGTTAAAGTTTATCTTTACAAAGACACCACAGCAGTATAGCCCGAACCTTGTGCTGTGTTCCCGTCATTTTACTGGCGACTGCTTTCTCAACTTGAATGCGTTCAACGAGGGATTTGCAAGCCGGTTGTTATTGAAGGATGGATCAGTACCCAGTTTATTTGAACCAGCTTCTTCCTCCAAAGAATCACAACCTGTAAGTATGATTAATAATCGTTGCTGTTGTTCTATGTAGCTACTTGCACAATATGTATTTAGTTGTGTGTTGTGTACGCTCCGCGCAGCATTGTGTCAAATTTTTGTCGTTGTTATTACTTGGATTTAGTATAAAGAATAGAGCAATACGTTGGTGTACGTTGTTTATCAATACGTTTCTGCGCTACCATGACTGTTTTGGTGTTTACCACCTAGCTGTAGGCTAAGTTCGCTAACATAAACAAAAAACAACTGACTGGGTCTCCTGACCAATCACTGCAGATTAACGTCACGCAAAGGAGGGCTTTGGAAAAATGAACCGTTGAGTGAATACGGTAAAATTAATTCATATAAAATAATGAAAGTGTTTTTTTCCTTTCAAATGCCATAAAATGGCACTTGAAATGAAGCGCGCCTTATGAAAACGACAATTTTACTAGAGTAGCCAACGTGTACTACATGTTTTAACCATGATATCTTGGTAAAGAATAGTTTCTATACTAACATGATGGTTAATTTTCAGGGCTAGATGCTTTTAAAGTTTACACAATTTTGGGAGAAATTAGTAATTTTACAATATCTGAATATGAGTTATACATAATAATGTCACATACTGTTCAATAATATTGCTCCTCTGTGTTGACTCAGTATGAAACTAAACAAAGCTCCTAAACACATTTACATCTGAAATACATATTCTCTAAAATAAAATGTTATTTTCTTTACTCTTCTTCAGTTCTGCTCATGATGTGTTTCTGTTCAGATGTTGAGCATGAAAGCGCAGATGGATGTGATCTGCTGTAAATCAGTAGGAACTGATCTGTCCATGCTGGATATTGAGGATTTCATCAGTGAAATCTGTCAGCTGAAGAAAGAGGTGGCGTCACTGGAGGCAAAGCTAAGAGAAAGAGGAGACAAACCCAACAGAGAGGTTTGAATGGCTCATTTCATCCTTCAGCTCAATCAAACCAAAGTTTTGTTAGCTTCTCACTTCTTATGCACATCTCAAAATATGTGAATCTAATCACCAATATAACCACTAGAGATAACTGCTGAGTGATGAGGCTAATATCAACAGGTTGTTGTTTATTTGTGTTTGTCAGGATCTGGAGAAGGTTTCAGTGTGTGTGACTGACGGGACAGAAGCTCAGGATTCAGTCTGGAGATCCAGAGACACACAGGACTCAGAGCTCAGCCTCACTTTACTGTGTTATACTGACGCTCAGGATCATGGATCCGCTGATCAAACCTCTGACTGTAACGCTGGAGAACAGCAGACGCCGCTGAAGATGTGCTCCGTCAAACTGGTGGACTGCAGGAACCTGATCGAGAGCAGAGGAGAAAAAACCACAGCAGAGGAACAACAACAGAGACATGAGGAGGAGGAGGATCAATATCAGAATAATGAAGATCAGGATGATGATGATGATGATGTCTTTGTTCCTTCAGGTATGTTTCTTCCTTTTATGACCAGATATGCTGATTTAACAGATTTACTATTATTGTAAAGATATTATGTATGTTCTGACCTACATTCACGTGGAGGAGCATTTGAATTCTGTTAATTTGAGACACTGAGAATGACATTGTGAGCTGCACACATGTGAAATATCACTGATCAGGTCTCCAGACTGACCAAATGGTCACATTTTGCAACATTTTTTTCCTGCCTGTGTGACTTAATTTTGTTAAGAGTTCACACAAGTGATAAAAGCTGCCATTTCTGTTGCATATGAGAAACAGCAAACAAAATGTGAGTGGAATGTTTATCAGCTTGGACCAATAATAGATGATGCAGTGTTAGCTCAGATCAGTTTCACTTTGTGGGCCGGTGTTGATCATGTGACAGTGATACTACCTTTGATCTATAAATGGCTGGATTGCTCATGACATGCCACTGCGCTGCCATATTGGTATTCAATCACTTTCTATTGATGTAATAGGAAATCATCTGATTTTATTGAGAAAACATTACGTAACGAGTCAGCATTTTTTTATATATAAAGTCTGCTTGTACATTCTTACAATGCAAATGTCCTATATTTTGAAATGGTTATTTGTTTAAAGTCAGGATTTCCCCTCATTTTTATTACAGTAGTGAATATAAGACTGGCTAATGGAGAGTTTGTATTACAAATTTCAAAACGTTTCATCTGAAATCTCAATACCGATTTATGCTAGTTGAGGCATGCCCATACAACTTAATTTGCCATGTACAGTTATTCATTGTGGACATGTAATTGTGTTGTGTTATTTAAAATCATTATGCCATGTGCCAATAGCCCACCTTATTGGCAGAGGCTATTTACACCAACTCCCACTGACGTGTGGTTGAGCCCCCCCTCCTCACAATGTTAGTTTGGAGCTCTGCTGATCAAAATTCAGGTATAGAATTTATAGTAAAACTTTGATATTTCATGTGCATTTTGTTCCTTTCAGATGACAATGCTGGTTCATCTTCTGATGGAGAAACATCCAAACAGCGACAGACAAGGAAGAGATTGTTCTGTGGAAAAATATTCAGCAAACAGGAAAATTTAGTGAGGCATGAGAGAAAAAACACAGAACAGAAAGATTTCACCTGCAAGATATGCGACCTCAGCTTTCCTACCTTAGAAGAGAGGAGACTTCATTCAAAAGAGCACACCGTGAAGAAGGAGTTTCACTGCGAACAGTGCGGGAAGGATTTTTTCACCACTCCTTATAATATGAGAGCTCATATAAACACACACAGTGAAAAGACTTTACAGTGCAACGTGTGTAACAAATATTTCCGCACCAACCAACATCTCTCAAGTCATAAGAGAATCCATACCGGTGAAAAGCCGTACCAGTGCCCTCACTGCGACAAGAGCTTCAGCCAGGGATCCCATCTGAAGAGCCATGTACTCATACACACCAATGCGAGGGCGTACCAGTGCCCTCACTGCGAGAAGTGCTTCAACCAGAAACCCCATCTGAAGAACCATCTACTCATACACACTAATGAGAGGCCATATCAGTGCCCTCACTGTGAGAAGAGCTTCAACCAGAGATCCAATCTGAAAACCCATCTACTTGTACACTCCAGTGAGAGCCCGTACCAGTGCCCTCATTGTGAGAACACATTCAAACAGGTATCCCATCTGAAGACCCATTTACTCGTGCACACTAATGAGAGGCCGTATCAGTGCAGTGAATGTGGGAAAAACTTTACAAACTCAACTTCTCTAAAGTTACACCAAAAAAGACACACTGATGATAAACCATATAAGTGTTCACACTGTGAGAAACGTTTCCATCATTCGACTCACCGGAAAATCCATGAGAGGATTCACACCGGAGAGAAACCGTACCTGTGCTCCTACTGCGGGAAGAGCTTTGCTAGTCCATTTTATTTCAAAGTTCATCAGAGAGTTCACACTGGAGAAAGACCGTATCACTGTAGTGATTGTGAGAGGGGTTTTATGAACGCCAGTGACTTAAAAACACACCAGAGGACTCATACAGGAGAAAAACCTTTTAAATGCTCACATTGCGACAAGGCTTTTGCTCGTTCAAGTGCCATGAAGGTCCATGAGCGAATGCATACAGGAGAGAAACCTTACCGCTGCTCCATCTGCGGCGAGAGATTCTCTTTTAAATGGGGTCTTCAGAGTCACCAGAAGAAACACGCTGACCCAGAATCATCATAGCTTCATCATGTAATGTTTTTAGGTTTTGTAAAAAACACTTAACAATGTTACAGGAACTTTTTATTTTATGGTTGTAAAACTAGAATGTGTCCAAACTAGGGGTGCTCAAACCTGCTCTTGGAGGGCCACTGTCCTGCAGTGTTTAGCTCCACCTCGTAAATAAAACCTTACTTCTCTTGTTTAGCCACCAGAATTTCAAGGGTCTTGCTGCATGTCTCCAAAGTCCCTTTCAAGGGAAGTCTGTTCACTCTGTGGCCATATTTTCAATGCCTCTGGGCAGCTATTTCGGCTATCCGAGACCAAGTCCTATCTGTTTGAATGGGGGAAACCTGAAATCTCAAAAACTGCTTGGCAAACTCACAATTAAATAACACATTTCAAATCATCAACAAATTCTGACATGAACTGTCCCATAAGTGCTGTTTCTTACGCTCAAATAGCATTAATAAAATATTTAAAGCTATTTTAATTATTTAATGCTTATTTTTCAGGCTAGACAAGCTAATATAATGTGCATGGAACCGGAGCTTCTAACTGCAGCTGCAATGATGCAATGACTTTATCAATCAGCGATTGTCTCTTTTACGTAGTAGTTGGCACCTATTCCGCCATATTGCGCATTGCTGTTTCTCCCATTCATAACTAATATGAGTGAACTGTCTTTCTATATCTATAGTCTTCAAGTCTCAGCCTTGCCCCTATTTCTTCATCCCAGGCAACCCTCTTGCTTTCCACAGGACTACTGGATTCCTGGTAACCATACTCCTCGGACCTCCTTATGCCTTCCATTATACTGCGTTGGCATCTGGATTTGTCTTTTGCTCCTGCAGATTTAATGTTTTGGCACAGCTTTTTATCCACCTTACCATATTTTGGATCATCCCTTCTGAACATCTCCATTGCCGTCTTGTTAACTGGTCTTCAGATTGTATTTCACACTCTGAATTGCATTGAATGTCTGGAAATGATGACTCTACCAAAGGACCATGGATTATGGTCAGAGCACCCTTCATGACTTTGATTAATGCTGGGTACATTGATGATTCAAAGACATGGGCCCACTAATCCAACATGTCATCCCCTTCTCTGAAAGAGGCCAAGCAAGGATCCTTATTGTACCTCACAATTTAAAGGTGTACATCACTTTCTGTTGCTGTGAGATGTTGCAGCATGGTGGTCAGCTTCCTCAGATGGATCCCAGCCTGTGAGTGGCCTCTGAGAGTGGGATCGAGGGCAGACAGTGACCACAAGACTGAACTCTCTAAAGGCAACTTCTGCTGAGGGAAAGGCCAGTGATTACCAGGGGCGTAGCCATAATTTTAAAAAATAAGGGGGACAGAATGTCAAGTGTTATCAGTTTTTTTTGTTTTTTTTTCTTGCCTTTTTAATCTTCATAAACTGCTCAAGCTTCTTTCAGCCTCTGCTGAAGAAACGGGGGAAACAAGGATCAACCTCAAAAGTGTTGCCACTTGGTGAAAGAGTTGGCATCATATTCTGAAGAGTCCCTGCAGCCTCAGTAGTTGACTGATAATTACGCTTTTACTTAAACATTGGGCTTCACTAAGAGTGCAATTAGCAGAGCAATTCTGGATGTTGTTCCAATAGACCACCATCAGACCCTCCTGTCAACAATACCTTTTTCAAGAGTACTGATCGTAAATAGAACCTCTTGTCCAAATCTTTCTTGAAACTGCATATTCACAACATCCAGGACCATGAAAAATTCTGTTCTGAAGGTGTCTGCTTTGGAAATGGGTACATGCGCTAAACCCTGACAAGACAGGCGTTTTGGAGGTTTTCGAGCACGGGGCATGTCAATTGGAGACAGATTTAGGGAGTTTAACATTTGTTGCTTTGTTGTAAACACTTTGGAGTGCATTCTCTGTCCTGTTTTTTTGCAATTACTACTGTCTTACTTCGGCTCTGAAAAGAAGCATTGAGACACTCCAGCTCTTGTTGCTTCTAAGGCAAGTAAAAGCCCAAGCAAAACATTGCCTTTTTGAAATTGATCAAGCAAACCATTTTGAAGCTGACTCAGAATGACCACATGCCATTTCCTCCATAGCAAGTAACATTGGCTGATACTGGTTTAGGACAGCACGAATGGCACATGTGCGCACTGTCCACCTTGTAGGACACAAAGTTCTGATGGCTTTGACGGATCCACTCTGACTTTGAAATATCCTGGAAAACTGACTTTTCCCAGATTGGCCAAGCAACACTCCCACTTCATAAACCCACTGCAAAGAGTCAAAGATGACATGAGATGTTGAACAAGCATGCTGTGTAATTAAATTTTTTCACACTTTGCAGACCACAGTGGGCATAAAATGCAAGTGGCTGACTCTTTGATGATGACCGGTGCCCCTGAGTACTTTCCTGCCATGTTCGCAGCACCATCATAAGCCTGCCCTCTCAGCCCAGTGATGGATAAGTTAATATGTAGAAATACATCCTTCAGAACCTTTGACCGGTTCTCTCCTGTTGTCACAGACACTTCGTACACGTCAACAAATTCCTCATGGACCATTAGATCATGATCAACAAATCTTCGATGGATTCCTGATAAATATAATCAGTTTTGAGAGAACCATTTGATTGGGAGCCTTTGTTGGCATAATTGATGTCCTTCATGCAGTGTGAATACCTGGGATGACCTTCCTTGTCTAGGTTTTTAATAAAGTGAGACAGGGAGAAATTGTGTGTCTCATCATTGATGTCTGTAGTGGTCTCTAATCTTAACTATGCCCAGCTCCAACTACACTTATATCCTGCATTCACCTGCTTCACTTGCAATACGTCGTGTTTTTCAAATTGTTCTTTCAATCTAAAAATGACACGAGGCAACACAAAACATTATATTTAACAACACTATGCTAAAGCAGCAGCCCTTCCGGCGCACTCAGTGTCCGAATTCACGCATTCGTTTTCGTTCACTCCTTTAAGTGAACTATATTAGTGGAGTAATGTAGGGAATAGTGAAGGAGGGTATAGGTGGTGTTACCTCCGTTTGCATCAGGGAGCATGTGCGTTTGTGGCCGGGCTCTTCATTTCTCCATGTCTGTTTTCTGCTGGATGGGGTTCAGTAAAAACAATAATATTGTGAAATATTACAATTTAAAATAACGGTTTCCTATTGAATCTGTATTCAAATGTTTTTTGTTTGTTTTGTTTTTTCTCACTAGAGTCAAGGCTGCATTTTGTT
Source organism: Chanodichthys erythropterus (assembly GCF_024489055.1). NCBI lineage: Eukaryota > Metazoa > Chordata > Actinopteri > Cypriniformes > Xenocyprididae > Chanodichthys > Chanodichthys erythropterus. The sequence continues at coordinate 54,397,126 of NC_090232.1, forward strand.
TGGCTATAGTTCTAGTTTTCAGTGTCACATAACCCTTCAGATAACATTCTGTGTTGATTTGCTGCTCGAGATCTTATCACAGTTGAAAAGTCTTGTGCTGCTTAATGAAATGTGGAAACAGTGGGGTTTTTTTTTAAAGCTTATGAAACAATATTGTAATTTTTGATCAATTTCCTTGCTCAAGTATTCATTTTAAGGGTTAGGCCAGGCGTGTGAAAAGCATTAAAATTTGTATATATTTTTTTTAAAATCATTTTTAAAATTATTTTCTTTTGTATATCTTCATTTACTGCAGCTCATGATAGCACGCGCTCTCTATCTTGTCTTCCTCAGAAAACCGCGAACTCGCATAATTCAAAATTTAACGGTCATTCATTTTACCGGCTGACTGACTATCATTCGTTTATTGATGTCTTTCTTTAATAATTATGTAAAGATGTGATCGCAAGGCCAATGAATTTAGGTTTGGTGAAGCTCTCCTGACCAGCAGCACCTTTTTTTCTTCAAACTTCTGTAGGAGGCGCTGTGACGTTCTTTAGTCTACCGGTAAAACCACTAAAGAAAGAAAGGCTGAAGCCCTCAGACGGTGAGTTACATTTATTTAACATTATGTATGTGTTTTAGCTGTTTGTGTGCTTTTTTGTTGTTGCTTTTCTGACTCTATTTTTTAATGAATTTAATAGCGTTTCCTTGGCTTATGAAAAGAGTATAGTAACCACACCGTGTTTGATTGCCATTAACTGTAGTTTTACTGCAAACACGATGTTTAAACTCTGGTTCGTGCGGTAAAATCATGGTTAATTTGTCGTTACCGTGTTTTAACTTTAACCATGTTGTTTTGGTTTTATTTGTAGTTAAAGCATGCTTAATTCATAACGGGCAACCGTAACAAATGTCTTATTATTTTACTACAGTCATCATATTTTAACCATGATATTTGTAGTAAAAAAAAAAAAAGTACATTAACCCAAAGTTATGGTTAATTTGTCGTTATAGTTAAACCATGGTGTTTTGGTTTTATTTGTAGTAAAACCATGCTTAATTTTCGTAACGGGCAACCGTAACAAATGTTTTTTTTTATTTTGCTACTGTAACCATTTTTTTAACCATGATATTTGTAGTAAAAAATAGTAGGCTACAGTAACCCAAAGATTAATTTAAAAAGCTAGTTTTCACAGTTTTGGGAGAAATGAGTTGAAATCTAACAATATTATGTTTATTATGTAATGTATATTATAATATTTGATAATATTCCCACCCTGTTCTGGCTCAATAGTGAAACTTATGCACATTTGCATCTGAAATAAATATTTCAGGATATTCTCAGAAATATAATGTTACTTTCTTTAAAGGGGATACTAAATTCCAACCTCAGGAGAAACAAAATAAATATGGCTTGATTTTTATATTTTAAGAAAATGTTCCAGAACATGTGGGCAAAAACTTTCTTGCTAAACACATTTCTTTAATTCTGGTGTGTGTTTCTTTTGATTTATGCTAGCCAGAGATAATTTTGACAGCAAATTCTGATTGAGTTTTACTCATAGTCTTTTGACTAAAATGCCATTTAGTTTTAGTCATATATTGAATTGTTTGTTAGTTTTAGTGGATTAAATATAAAATTTTAGATTTCGTTCAAATTTAGTTACATTGTAGTGCATTAATTAAGATTTCTTCTAAAATTTCTAAACCTGTTACACAGTCCTGGAGAAATAATCTAATAACCTGTTATGAATGATATTAAAAGAGTATGAGTGATTGTCTCTGTCTTTTGTTGTTTGATTGATATTAAAGGGTTAGTTTACCTAAATATGCAAATAATGTCATTCATTTCTCACCCTCATGTCGCTCAGTAAGGCCTGCATCGCCAACAAGATAATTAACAATTTCAATGCCCACAAAGCTGTTAAAGATAAACAAAGGTCTTACGGCTGTGAAACGACATGAGGGTGAGTAATTTAAAAGCACGTGTGCGAGGGCCCTTTCATCACTACTTGAAGCTTTCGTTTTGAATTTAAATCTGTCATTTCATTATCAGTGCGTTTTTAGTAACCATGATGTTTGTGTTCAGATGTTGAGCATGAAAGCGCAGATGGATGTGATCTGCTGTAAATCAGTAGGAACTGATCTGTCCATGCTGGATATTGAGGATTTCATCAGTGAAATCTGTCAGCTGAAGAAAGAGGTGGCGTCACTGGAGGAAAAGCTGAGAGAAAGAGGAGACAAACCCAACAGAGAGGTTTGAGCGGCTCATTTCATCCTTCAGCTCAATCAAACAAAGTTTTGTTAGCTTCTCACTTCTTATGCACATCTCAAATTAAACCAGCAGCAAAATATGCTAATCTAATCACCAACATAACCACTAGAGATAACTGCTGAGTAATGAGGCTAATATCAACAGGTTGTTGTTTATTTGTGTTTGTCAGGATCTGGAGAAGGTTTCAGTGTGTGTGACTGACGGGACAGAAGCTCAGGATTCAGTCTGGAGATCCAGAGACACACAGGACTCAGAGCTCAGCCTCACTTTACTGTGTTATACTGACGCTCAGGATCATGGATCCGCTGATCAAACCTCTGACTGTAACGCTGGAGAACAGCAGATGCTGCAGACGCCGCTGAAGATGTGCTCCGTCAAACTGGTGGACTGCAGGAACCTGATAGAGAGCAGAGGAGAAAAAACCACAGCAGAGGAACAACAACAGAGACATGAGAAGGATGATGAAGATGAATATCAGAATAATGATTAAGTTAATGAAGATCAGAATGATGATGATGATGACTTTGTTCCTTCAGGTATGTTTCTTCCTTTTATAACCACATATAGTATTCTGACCTACATTCATGTGCAGCAGCATTTGTTGTGAATTCTGCCAATTTGAGACACTGAGAATGACAAATCATGAGCTGCACGTGTGTGAAATATAACAGTGCTGCACATCTAAGAGATTTTATGACCATTTTGTTCCTTTCAGATGACAACGCTGGTTCATCTTCTGATGGAGAAACTGCCTTTACATCCAAAGAGCGACAGACAGTAACCGACTGTGGAAAAACTTTCAGCAAACAGGAAAATTTAGCGAGACATGAGAGAAAACCCTCAGAACAGAAAGACTTCACCTGCAAGATATGCGACCTCAGCTTTCCTACTTATGCAGAGAGGAAACTTCATTCAAAAGAGCACACCGTGAAGAAGGACTTTCACTGCGAACAGTGCGGGAAGGATTTTTTCACCACTCCTTATAATATGAGAGGTCATATAAACACACACAGTGAAAAGACTTTACAGTGCAACGTGTGTAACAAATATTTCCGCACCAACGCACATCTTTCAATGCATATGAGAATCCACACGGGTGAAAAGCCGTACCAGTGCCCTCACTGCGAGATGAGCTTCAGCCGGGGATCCCATCTGAAGAACCATCTACTCATTCACACTAATGAGAGCCCATACCAGTGCCCTCACTGCGCGAAGAGGTTTAATCTTGGAGCAGATCTAAAGAAACATCTACTCCAACACACCAATGAGAGGCCGTATCAGTGCAGTGAATGTGGGAACACCTTTAAGGACTCGACTTCTCTGAAGGTACACCAAAAAATACACTCTGATTTCAAACCGTATCAGTGTTCATACTGTGAGAAACGTTTTCATCATTCGAATCACTGGAAAACCCATGAGAGGATTCACACTGGAGAGAAACCGTACCTGTGCTCCTACTGCGGGAAGAGCTTTTCTAGTCCATATCCTTTTAAAGTTCATCTCAGAGTTCACACTGGAGAAAGACCGTATCACTGTAGTGATTGTGAGAGGGGTTTTATGAACGCCAGTGACTTAAAAACACACCAGAGGACTCATACAGGAGAAAAACCTTTTAAATGCTCACATTGCGACAAGGCTTTTGCTCGTTCAAGTGCCATGAAGGTCCATGAGCGAATGCATACAGGAGAGAAACCTTACCGCTGCTCCATCTGCGGCGAGAGATTCTCTTTTAAATGGGGTCTTCAGAGTCACCAGAAGAAACACGCTGACCCAGAATCATCATAGCTTCATCATTTAAATCTAGAGTATCTCACAGTACACCCCTCATGTTTTTGTAAATATTTTATTCTATCTTTTCATGTGACAACACTGAAAAAATGACATTTTGCTACAATGTAAAGTGAGAGTACAGCTTGTATAACCGTGTAAATTTGCTCCCAGGTGAAAAAAAGTAGACTTCTATAATGGTTTTAAAATGCTCTATTTTTGCACACTAGTTTTGTACATCTAAGTGTACATCTTAAGAACATCTAAGTGTACTCAGTTGTGCTATTTTGAGACACCATGAAATATATGAACAAATTTAAACACATTTAAGTGTTATCTAAATATATATTTTTAAATGCATAGATGGTATATTAAAAGCACATTTTGGTTCATTTTTCATGGTGTCTCAAAATAGCACAGTTGAGTACACTTAGATGTTCTTAAGATGATCTGAAGAAGTACTAAAGAAGACCTTTTAGTATATTAAGTACAAAATTTGTGCAAGACAGTAGAGCACTTTAAATTACAGAATTTTTTTCACCTGGGCTGTCCCCTCAAAAAAACTCAACATACAGCGATTAATGTCTAAACCGCTGGTGAAAATGTCCAAATTGGGCCCGAAGTGTCAATATTTTGTGTGGCCACCATTGTTTTCCAGCACTGCCTTAACCCTCTTGGGCATGGAGTTCACAGAGCTTCACAAGTTGCCACTGGAGTCCATCATGGACTTGGCCAGTCCATCAGCTTTACCCTCACCTCCAAAAAGACCACTGCCTTGCTAAAGAAGCTGTGTTTGGAGTCGTTATCATGTTGGAAAACTGCCCTGCGGCCCAGTCTCAGAAGGGAGGGGATAATGCTCTGCTCATTCAATGAACTGTAGCTCCCCAGTGCCGGCAGCACTCATGCAGCCCCAAACCATGACACTCCCACCACCATGCTTGACTGTAGGCAAGACACACTTGTCTTTGTACTCCTCACCTGGTTGCCGCCACACACGCTTGACACTTTCTGAACCAAATAAGTTTTTCTTGGTCTCATTAGGTCTCATCATTCTCATTTATCTCATGATTTCATATTTCACTGGTGCGACCTACTTTATTGTTAGGGAATTAACAAACACTAGAATACAAATGAATTAAACTTAATTTAGTGAGAATATCATAATTGACAACATGTGGTTTGATTCCTTGCAGCAGCTGTTTTGTAAAATGCATTTTTCATGAAAATTGTCACTGGTGATCAGGAACACCAGAATCCAGTTTATAGATAAACCTTATTCAAAGCTGTTCATTTAGTTCTTTTGCATAAAATAGCACAATATTTTGTGATTCTAGCTTTTCTTTCTCATGGTCAATCCTCCTTTGGTCAGGTGTGGCTAAATTGAGTGCAGCTGAGAAGCAGCGGTTAACAGACAGCGTATTTTACAGACATTGTGAAAATGTTGTTTATGATCTTTTACTAGCAAATACATGGATGCGCAAATTAACATAATTCAATCACACTTTTAACAAACTCGATTAAAATAACACACAATCTCCTTATTTGTTCCATTATCGTTATTTTTCTTTAACTCTGACTGAATGTGCCCAAACATTTCATAAAAACCTTTAATATTGCAAAAGAAGTAAGATAACACCAGTGACAAAAAAAATGGTGCATGATCATTTCCATTTCCTGGATGATTAACTAATATTCTTTTATTGATGTCTTTCTTGAATAATTACGTAAAGATATGATATCAGTCTCTTGGCAACACCATTGAAACACGTATTTTTAATGAGAATTTAGGTTTGGTGAGGCTCTTCACTTCTTCTCTTCAAACTCCATCACTCGTACTGTAGGAGGCGCTGTGACGTTCTTTAGTCTACCGGTAAAACCACTAAAGAAAGAAAGGCTGGAGCCCTCAGACGGTGAGTGTTTAATTTGTTTAACATTATTAATGCGTTTTAGCTGCTTGTGTGCTTTTTGTTGTTGCTTTTCTGTCTCTATTTTTAAATGAATTTAATAAGGCTTTTCCTCGGCTGCTCGCCTTATGAAAAGAGTACAGTAACCACACCGTGTTTGATTGCCAATAACTAGTTTTACTACAAACACAATGTTTAAAACCATGCTTAATTTTCGTAAGGGGTGGTTTTGCTACGGCAACCATAACAATGTCTTATTTTTAATTAGTTTTAGTCATATTTTATTCCTCTGAATTGTTTGTCTAGTTTAAGTCGACTAAATATAAAATTTTAGATTTCAGTGACTAAAATTTAGTTCAATTGTAGTGCATTAATTTAGAATTTATCTAAAATTTCCAAACCCATTATATAATCCTGGAGGAAATATCTAATAATCTGTTCATGAATGATATTAAAATTTGAACATCCAACAGACACTTTTCATAATAAAATCACTTCTAAAGAACATGTGGCTATCTTTTCCAAGAACAATATATTCATTATAATAACTCATGCAACATTATTCTTTCAAGCATATTTTTTTTTTTTATAAATTAAATAGAATTTATCATTATTAAAGAGCAGTGACGAAGAAATGACACTTTGCTACAATGTAAAGTAGTGAGTGTACAGCTTGTATAACTGTGTAAATTTGCTGTCCCCTCAAAATAACTCAACACACAGCCATTAATGTCTAAACTGCTGGCCACAAAAGTGAGTACACCCCTCAGTGAAAATGTCCAAATCTGGCCCAAAAGGTCAATATTTTGTGTGTCCACCATTATTTTCCAGCACTGCCTTAACCCTCTTGGGCATGGAGTTCACCAGAGCTTCACAGGTTACCACTGGAGTCCTCTTCCACTCCTCCATGACGACATCACGGAGCTGGTGGGTGTTAGAGACCTTGCGCTCCTCCTCCTTCCGTCTGAGGATGCCCCACAGATGCTCAATAGGGTTTAGGTCTGGAGACATGCTTGGCCAGTCCATCAGCTTTACCCTCAGCTTCTTTAGCAAGGCAGTGGTCGTCTTGGAGGTGTGTTTGGGGTCGTTTTCATATTGGAAAACTGCCCTGCGGCCTAGTCTCAGAAAGGGAAGGGATTATGCTCTGCTCATTCATGGTTCCCTGAATGAACTGCAGCTCCCCAGTGCCGGCACCACTCATGCAGCCCCAAACCATGACACTCCCACCATCATGCTTGACTGTAGGCAAGACACATTTGTCTTTGTACTCCTCACCTGGTTGCCGCCACACGCTTGACACCATCTGAACCAAATACGTTTTTCTTGGTCTCATCAGACCACAGGACATGGTTCCAGTAATCCATGTCCTTAGTCTGCTTGTCTTCAGCAAACTGTTTGCAGGCTTTCTTGTGCATCATCTTTAGAAGAGGCTTCCTTTTGGGACGACAGCAATGCAGATCAATTTGATGCAGCATGCGGCGTATGGTCTGAGCACTGACAGGCTGACCCCCCCACCCCTTCAACCTCTGCAGCAATGCTAGCAGCACTCATATGTCTATTTTCCAAACACAACCTCTGGATATGACGCTGAGCACGTGCACTCAACTACTTTGGTCGACCATGGCAAGTATGGCGGCATTATAAAGCCAATACTAACCGAGCGCACAACTGATGCTAAATCACTTCCGCGAGAGGATAACAGATCTGCACGCGAGGAAACGGGAGCCCGCAAGCTCATTTTAAAACCCCGCGCGCGCATGACATCTCCACTGCGCGCAGATCAAGCCCTTGTGTGCTCGGGCATGACTCCTAGCACGCGCGTCATCACTTCCCACACTCACGCTTAATCTTCTATTTCGCTTGCGTGAACAATTTTTATTTTTGACAGTCGTGGGGCGGGACTTTACTTATTTCAGTGTAAACTCACATGTCATTGGTCAATTCAATTTTTCCGGAAGTCTGTTGTGATTGGACGCCTGTTGTAAAACGATTAGACATGGCTACATCAATGGACCAGATGCAAGTGGGTTAAACTTTATTTACTGACTGATTGATTGCATTATTATTATTATTATTATATGTCCTTACCAGATACTATATTAACTTGATTTATTATTATTATTTTTAAGGAGCTGTAGCTGCTGGGGAAAAATGAGAACACATTATATTTGCTGTAGTTCACCGCTACATTACTACTATACTCCCACTAAACAGCATCTATGTTTACCCAGCCAAAATTATATCAGTTCTGACAACTACAGAAATGTGAAAAGTGTCCATTAAATAGTTGTAACTATGAAATTCAAAATTGGTTCATGTGGCTTTGGATGAAAGAATAATACAATGGAAAATATATTAAAGGTGCCCTAGATTCAAAAATTTAATTTACCTTGGCATTAGGGTTGGGCGATGTCTCCTAAATTGGCGGTTGTCGGTCAGCCATCACGATGGACGATGATATCGTCCATCGGCACAACCCTACTTGGCATAGTTAAATAACAAGAGTTTAGTACATGGAAAAGACATACAGTGAGTCTCAAACTCCATTGTTTCCTCGTTCTTATATAAATCTCATTTGTTTAAACGACCTCCGAAGAACAGGCGAATCTCAACATAACACCGACTGTTACGTAACAGTCGTGGTGTACACCCCAATATTTGCATAATGCCTGCCCATTTGACACATTAGACAATGGCAGGGTCTGGATGTGCACAGCTGAATCATCAAACTAGGTAAGCAAGCAAGAACAACAGCGAAAAATGGCAGATGGAGTGATAATAACTGACATATTTTTAGTGATATTTGTAAATTGTCTTTCTAAATGTTTCGTTAGCATGTTGCTAATGTATTGTTAAATGTGGTTAAAGTTACCATCGTTTATTACTGTATTCACGGAGACAAGAGCCGTCGCTATTTTCATTTTTAAACACTTGCAGTCTGTATAATGCATAAACACAACTTCATTCTTTATAAATCTCTCCAACAGTGTAGCATTAGCCGTTAGTCACGGAGCACAGCCTCAGATTCACTCAGAATAAAACTTTAACATCCAGTTAAATACTTTACTCACATAATCCGACGCATGCATGACGAACATCTTTTAAAGATCCATTTGAGGGTTGTATTAGCTATGTAAACTTTGTTTATGCACTGTTCAAGGCAAGCGCGAGCTCCGTTGGCGTCAAGCAGGAGAATTAAAGGGCCAGTAGCACTGAATCGGCTCATTTATAATGATGCCCCAAAATAGGCAGTTAAAAAAATGAATAAAAACAAAATCTATGGGGTATTTTGAGCTGAAACTTCACACATTCAGGGGACACCTAAGACTTATATTACATCTTTTTTTTAAAAGTTCTAGGGCACCTTTAACCTGACAATATATTAAACTGACAAAGAATGATAACAAAAAGCTTGCACAACAACTCTTGCTTACTGAACAAGTGATTTCTCACTGGAAGTTAGCTTGCGGGCTCTAAAGTGATTTACTGCGCGCGAGCATCAGTTGTGCGCTTGGTTATTATTGGCATTGTAATGCCGCCATAGGCGAGGCCTGTTCTGAGTGGAACCTGTCCTGTAAAACCGCTGTATGGTCTTGGCCACCGTGCTGCAGCTCAGTTTCAGGGACAGTCTTCTTATAGCCTACGCCATGTTTATGTTGAGCAACAACTCTTTTTTTCAGATCCTCAGAGGGTTCTTTGCCATGAGGTGCCATGTTGAACTTCCAGTGACCAGTATGAGAGAGTGAGAGTGATAACACAAAATTTAACACACCTGCTCGCCATTCACACCTGAGACCTTGTAACAACAACGAGTTAGTGTTTCTTCAGTGTTGTCACATGAAAAGATATAATAAAATATTTATAGAAATGTAAGGGGTGTACTCACTTCTGTGAGATACTGTACAAGCCAGTATTCAGTTAGTCATAGCACCACCTGTTAACAACAGGAAATGTCATGCTTCACACTGTAATTCACTCCCAGAAACACATTTAAATATGGCATGAAGTAAAACATGTTAGAAAGACGTTAAATCATGTAACACTTGGCTAAGTCCTGATGTAAGTGATTAACACCACCAAACGGGAAGTTGTTGTAACTCGGGCATACAATGTCCAATCTGACCCAAACTTCACGTGTTTGAGAAGAGTCCTGGTCTGAAAACATCTACAAAATTGCCAAAATTTAGTTATAGTTATATCGCCACCAGCTGGTAGCAGGAATTGTGGCAAATACAAATGACTGACGTAGTCCTCCTATATTTATTTATATACTTATAAGCATATTGCCCACCATGCTCTGTTTTCTTATAGCCACCAGGTGGTGGTGGCATGTGTGCAAGGGCCCTTTCATCGCTGTTTGAAGCTTTAATTTTCAGTTCAATCAATGCGTCTTTTAGTAATGATGATGTGTTTGTGTTCAGATGTTGAGCATGAAAGCGCAGATGGATGTGATCTGCTGTAAATCAGTAGGAACTGATCTGTCCATGCTGGATATTGAGGATTTCATCAGTGAAATCTGTCAGCTGAAGAAAGAGGTGGCGTCACTGGAGGCAAAGCTGAGAGAAAGAGGAGACAAACCCAACAGAGAGGTTTGAGCGGCTCATTTCATCCTTCAGCTCAATCAAACCAAAGTTTTGTTAGCTTCTCACTTCTTACGCACATCTCAAATTAAACCAGCAGCAAAATATGCTAATCTAATCACCAATATAACCACTAGAGATAACTGCTGAGTGATGAGGATAATATCAACAGGTTGTTGTTTATTTGTGTTTGTCAGGATCTGGAGAAGGTTTCAGTGTGTGTGACTGACGGGACAGAAGCTCAGGATTCAGTCTGGAGATCCAGAGACACACAGGACTCCGAGCTCAGCCTCACTTTACTGTGTTATACTGACGCTCAGGATCATGGATCCGCTGATCAAACCTCTGACTGTAACGCTGGAGAACAGCAGATGCTGCAGACGCCGCTGAAGATGTGCTCCGTCAAACTGGTGGACTGCAGGAACCTGATAAAAACCACAGCAGAGGAACAACAACAGAGACATGAGGAGGATCAGATGAAGGTTGAGGATGGTGATGATGATGATTATCAGAACAATGAGGATGTTGATGATGAAGATCAGAATGATGATGGTGACTTTGTTCCTTCAGGTATGTTTCTTCCTTTTATAACCAGATATGTTGATTAAACAATTATTATTAATTGTTCTGACCTACATTCATGTGCAGCAGCATTTGTTGTGAATTCTGCCAATTTGAGACACTGAGAATGACAAATCATGAGCTGCACGTGTGTGAAATATAACAGTGCTGCACATCTAAGAAATTTTATGACCATTTTGTTCCTTTCAGATGACAACGCTGGTTCATCTTCTGATGGAGAAACTGCCTTTACATCCAAAGAGCGACAGACAGTGACCGACTGTGGAAAAACTTTCAGCAAACAGGAAAATTTAGCGAGACGTAAAAGAAAACAGTCTGAACAGAAAGACTTCACCTGCAAGATATGCGACCTCAGCTTTCCTACTTATGCAGAGAGGAAACTTCATTCAAAAGAGCACACCGTGAAGAAGGACTTTCACTGCGAACAGTGCGGGAAGGATTTTTTCACCACTCCTTATAATATGAGAGCTCATATAAACACACACAGTGAAAAGACTTTACAATGCAACGTGTGTAACAAATATTTCCGCACCAACCAACATCTTTCAATGCATATGAGAATCCACACGGGTGAAAAGCCGTACCAGTGCCCTCACTGCGTGATGAGCTTTGGCCGGGGATCCCATCTGAAGAGCCATGTACTTATACACACCGATGCGAGGGCGTACCAGTGCCCTCACTGCGCGAAGTGCTTTAATCTCGGATCAGCTCTAAAGAAACATCGACTCCAACACTCCAGTGAGAGCCCGTACCAGTGCCCTCATTGTGAGAACACCTTCAAACAGGTATCCCATCTGAAGACCCATTTACTCGTGCACACTAATGAGAGGCCGTATCAGTGCAGTGAATGTGGGAAAAACTTTACAAACTCGGCTTGTCTGAAGTCACACCAAAAAATACACTCTGATTTCAAACCGTATCAGTGTTCATACTGTGAGAAACGATTCAAACATTCGACTCACCGGAAAACCCATGAGAGGATTCACACCGGAGAGAAACCGTACCTGTGCTCCTACTGCGGGAAGAGCTTTTCTAGTCCATATCCTTTTAAAGTTCATCTCAGAGTTCACACTGGAGAAAGACCGTATCACTGTAGTGATTGTGGGAAGGGCTTTTATATGCTAAGTGACTTAAAAATACATCAGAGGACTCATACAGGAGAAAAACCTTTTAAATGCTCACATTGCGACAAGGCTTTTGCTCGTTCAAGTGCCATGAAGGTCCATGAGCGAATGCATACAGGAGAGAAACCTTACCGCTGCTCCATCTGCGGCGAGAGATTCTCTTTTAAATGGGGATTTCGGAGTCACAAGAAGAAACACGCTGAACCAGAATCATCATAGCTTCATCATGTTAATCTAGAGTATCTCACAGTACATCCCTCATGTTTTTGTAAATATTTTATTATATCTTTTCATGTGACAACGCTGAAGAAATGACACTTTGCTACAATGTAAAGTAGTGAGCGTACAGCTTGTATAACCGTGTAAATTTGCTGTTCCCTCAAAATAACTCAACACACAGCCATTAATGTCTAAACCGCTGGCCACAAAACTGAGTACACCCCTCAGTGAAGATGTCCAAATCTGGCCCAAAGTGTCAATATTTTGTGTGGTCACCATTATTTTCCAGCACTGCCTTAACCCTCTTGGGCATGGAGTTCACCAGAGCTTCACAGGTTACCACTGGAGTCCTCTTCCACTCCTCCATGACGACATCACGGAGCTGGTGGATGTTAGAGATCTTGTGCTCCTCCTCCTTCCGTCTGAGGATGCCCCACAGATGCTCAATAGGGTTTAGGTCTGGAGACACGCTTGGCCAGTCCATCAGCTTTACCCTCAGCTTCTTTAGCAAGGCAGTGGTCGTCTTGGAGGTGTGTTTGGGGTCGTGTTGGAAAACTGCCCTGCGGCCCAGTCTCAGAAGGGAGGGGATAATGCTCTGCTCATTCAATGAACTGTAGCTCCCCAGTGCCGGCAGCACTCATGCAGCCCCAAACCATGACACTCCCACCATCATGCTTGACTGTAGGCAAGACACACTTGTCTTTGTACTCCTCACCTGGTTGCTGCCACACACGCTTGACACCATCTGAACCAAATAAGTTTTTCTTGGTCTCATTAGGTCTCATCATTCTCATTTATCTCATGATTTCATATTTCACTGGTGCGACCTACTTTATTGTTAGGGAATTAACAAACACTAGAATACAAATGAATTAAACTACTTAATTTAGTGAGAATACTATAATTGACAACATGTGGTTTGTTTCCTTGCAGCAGCTGTTTTGTAAAATGCATTTTTCATGAAAATTGTCACTGGTGATCAGGAACACCAGACTCAAATTTATAGATAAACCTTAAAGGGATAGTTCACCCAAAAATGAAAATTTGATGTTTATCTGCTTACCCCCAGGGCATCCAAGATGTAGGTGACTTTTTTTCTTCAGTCGAACGCAAATTATGATTTTTAACTGCAACCGCTGCCGTCTGTCAGTCAAATAATAGCAGTGGATGGGAACTTCAACTATAACAGTAAATAAAACTTGCTTAGACAAATCAAAATTAAAACCTGCGGCTCGTGACGACACATTAATGTCCTAAGACACGAAACGATCGGTTTGTGCGAGAAACCGAACATTATTTATATAGTTTTTACCTCTAATACACCACTATGTCCAACTTCGTTCAGCTTCCTGTTAGTGAGGTCAAAAAACGCCTTGTGATGACGGAAGTGATGTCTCGCCCATATACTTCAATGAGCGCGAGACATCACTTCCGTTGTCAGAGCGCGATCCGACCTCACTAGCCGGAAGCTGAACGAAGTTGGACATAGTGGTGTATTAGAGGTAAAAAATTATATAAATAATGTTCGGTTTCTCGCACAAACCGATCGTTTCGTGTCTTAGGACATCAATGTGTCGTCACGAGCCGCAGGTTTTAATTTGGATTTGTCTATGGAAGTTTTTTCGACTCTTATTGTTCAAGTTCCCAATCACTGCTATTATTTGACTGACAGACGGCAGCGCTTGCAGTTAAAAATCATAATTTGCGTTCGACTGAAGAAAAAAAGTCCTCTACATCTTGGATGCCCTGGGGGTAAGCAGATAAACATCAAATTTTCATTTTTGGGTGAACTATCCCTTTAATCAAAGCTGTTCATTTTGTTCTTTTGCATAAAATAGCACAATATTTTGTGATTCTAACTTTTCTTTCTCATGGTCAATCCTCCTTTGGTCAGGTGTGGCTAAATCGAGTGCAGCTGAGAAGCAGCGGTTAACAGACAGCGTATTTTACAGACATTGTGAAAATGTTGTTTATGATCTTTTACTGCTTTCACTAAGTATTAATGATAGTCTTTGATTGAATGCTGAATGCAACAATTTAATCTACCTAATTATAATTGAAGAATGTGGATCTTATATGTATGTCACTGGTGTTACTGTTTTTTTCTGTCACATTAAATAAAATGTCACATTTGACATAATTTTACATCCATTGAATTGTGCCCGACTCTAGAATCAAGATTTAAAGGAATACATCATCACTTGTTTATTACTGCTTTTCAAATATTTTCATTGTTATAGCAAATACGGTTTTGCAAATTAACTCATCATTCAGTCACAATTAACAAACCTGATTAAAATAACACACAAACTCCTTATTTGTTCCATTATCATTATTTTTCTTTAATTCTGACTGCATGTATCCAAACATTTCATAAAAACCTTTAATATTGCAAAAGAAGTAAGATAACACCAGTGACCAAAAAAAATGGTGCATGATAATTTCCATTTACTGGATGATTAACTAACATTATTTTATTGATGTCTTTCTTGAATAATTACGTTAAGATCTGATATCAGTCTCTTGGCAACGCCAGTGATTTTAGAAACACGTATTTTTAATGAGAATTTAGGTTTGGTGAAGCTCTTCACTTCTTCTCTTCAAACTCCATCACTCGTACTGTAGGAGGCGCTGTGACGTTCTTTAGTCTACCGGTAAAACCACTAAAGAAAGAAAGTTTGGAGCCCTCACGGTGAGTGTTTAATTTGTTTAACATTATTTATGCGTTTTAGCTGTTTGTGTGCTTTTTGTTGCTGCTTTTCTGTCTCTATTTTAAATGAATTTAATAAGGCTTTTCCTCGGCTGCTCGCCTTATGAAAAGAGTACAGTAACCACACCGTGTTTGATTGCCAATAACTAGTTTTACTACAAACACGATGTTTAAAACCATGCTTCATTTTCGTAAGGGGTGGTTTTGCTACGGCAACCATAACAATGTCTTATTATTTTTAATTAGTTTTAGTCATAGTCTTTTAACTAAAATGCCATTTAGTTTTAGTCATATTTTAGTCATTTAAATTGTTTGCCTAGTTTTAGTCGACTAAATATAAACTTTAGATTTCATTGACTAAAATTAGTGCATTAATTAAGAATTTCTCTAAAATTTCCAAACCCATTATATTGTCCTGGAGAAAACATCTAATAAACTGTTAATATGAATGATATTAGAATTTGAACATCCAATACAAACACTTTTCATAATAAAATCACTTCTAAAGAACATGTGGTTATCTTTTCAAAGAATAATATATTCTTTATTACAACTTTCACAACATTATTCTTTCAAGCATATTTATTTGTAGAAATTAAATATAATTTATCATTATTAAAGAGCAGTGAGTGATTGTTTCTGTCTTTTGTTTGATATTAAATTTTCAAAAATGTCATTAATTACTCACTGTCGTTCTACACCCATAAGACTTTCATTCATCTTCAGAACACAAATTAAGATATTTTTGATTATCTTGTGTGTATTCAAAACACTGTTTCATGAAGCTTCGAAGCTTTACAAATTTCTGTTTCGAATCAGTGGTTCGGCGTGTGTATCAAACAAAATTAACCCTGATGCTAGCAAACACCAACATCTGAGGTAGTTGCTTGTAGAAGTTTCTAACATTAATTACAATAGGTGTGTGTTAATATTAATTTTCATACATGAAATAATAGCTTACTAAAGATGTGTGTTAACGTGAATTATCATAGGAAATTGTGAGAGTAACAATCTGTAATACGGTTGGCTAGCCTTATTGGTATGTTACAGTAGCTTAGCTCTGAAAGATGAATTTGCTGTTATCAACAGTCTAAATTGAAGTAAGAGTGCAACAAGACCTTACGCGCCAGAGAAACGAGCGCAACACCATCTTTATAATTTTGTCTTTGAACTTCTGTTTTTGCGGTAGCTCTGTACATTTCTACGGCATCGCTGCTGAAGAACAATTAGCTGGTGAAGTGGATTTACTTGTTGTAGAGTTACAGAATTGAGATATTTTGAATTTTCTCTGCAAAATTGTTGCAGTGTTTGCCATTTCCAGACATTGTATTTTAATGAACTCCTCCCAGAGATTTTATCAGACAAAACATCATATTTTTTCAGTCTAATCTAAAAGCCTTTGCGATGTTAAAATGCGAAGATCTAGAGTTTCCACTGAAGGGCGTGCCCGTGGTGGCCTGACAAAGTGTGATGTTTTGCCATGATATAGGAAGTTGTTGTAACTCGGGCATACAATGTCCGATCTGCCCCAAACTTCACATGTTTGATAAGAGTTCTGGCCTGATGGCATCTACAGTATCTCACAGTACACCCCTCACATTATTGTAAATATTTTATTATATCTCTTCATGTGATAACAATGAAGAAATGACACTTGGCTACAATGTAAAGTAGTGAGTGTGCAGCTTTTATAACAGTCTAAATTTGCTGTCCCCTCAAAATAACTCAACACACAGCCATTAATGTCTAAACCGCTGGCCACAAAAGTGAGTACACCCCTAAGTAAAAATGTCCAAATCTGGCCCAAAGTGTCAATATTTTGTGTGTCCACCATTATTTTCCAGCACTGCCTTAACCCTCTTGGGCATGGAGTTCACCAGAGCTTCACAGGTTACCACTGGAGTCCTCTTCCACTCCTCCATGACGGCCTCACAGAGCTGATGGAGGTTAGAGACCTTGCGCTCCTCCACCTTCCATTTGAGGATGCCCCACAGGTGCTCAATAGGGTTCAGGTCTGGAGACATGGTTGGCCAGTCCATCACCTTTACCCTCAGCTTCTTTAGATTAGATTAGATTCAGATTTAGCAAGGCAGTGGTCATCTTGGAGGTGTGTTTGGGGTCGTTATCATGTTGGAATACTGCCCTACGGCCCAGTCTCCAAAGGGATAATCCTCTGCTCATTCATGGTTTCCTGAATGAACTGTAGCTCCCCAGTGCCGGGAGCACTCATGCAGCCCCAAACCATGACAGTCCCACCATCATGCTTGACTGTAGGCAAGACACACTTGTCTTTGTACTCCTTACCTGGATGTCGCCACACACGCTTGACACCATCTGAACCAAATAAGTTTTTCTTGGTCACAGCAGACCACAGGACATGGTTCCAGTAATCCATGTCCTTAGTCTGTTTGTTTTCAGCAAACTGTTTGCGGGCTTTCTTGTGCATCATCTTTAGAAGAGGCTTTCTTCTGGGATGACAGCCATGCAGACCAATTTGATGCAGTGTGCAGCGTATGGTCTGAGCACTGACAGGCTGACCCCCAACCCCTTAAACCTCTGCAGCAATGCTGGCAGCACTCATACATCTATTTCCCAAACACAACCTCTGGATATGACGCTGAGCACGTGCACTCAACTTCTTTGGTCGACCATGACGAGGCCTGTTCTGAGTGAAACCTGTCCTGTTAAACTGCTGTAAGGACTTGGCCACTGTGCTGCAGCTGAGTTTCAGGATCTTGCAATCTTCTTATAGCCTACGCCATCTTTATGTAGAGCAATGATTCTTTTTTTCAGATCCTCAGAGGGTTCTTTGCCATTAAGTGCCATGTTGAACTTCCAGTGACCAGTATGAGAGAGTGAGAGTGATAACACCAAATTTAACACACCTGCTCCCCATTCACACCTGACACCTTGTAACACTAACGAGTTGTCACATGAAAAGATATAACAAAATATTTACAAAAATGTAAGGGGTGTACTCACTTCTGTGAGATACTGTACAAGCTAATATTCAGTCATAGCACCACCTGTTAACAACAGGAAATGTCATGCTTCACACTGTAATTCACTCCCAGAAACACATTTAAATGTGCCATGAAGTAAAACATGTTAGAAACACGTTAAATCATGTATCACTTGGCTAAGTCCTGATGTAAGAGATTAACACCTCCAAACGGGAAGTTGTTGTACCTCAGGCATACAATGTCCAATCTGCCCCAAACTGTTTGAGAAGAGTCCTGGTCTGAAGACATCTACAAAATTGGCAAAATTTAGTTATAGTTATATCGCCACCAGCTGGTAGCAGGAATTTTGGCAAATACAAATGACTGATGTAGTCCTTCTATATTTATTTATATTCTTATAAGCATATTGCCCACCATGCTCTGTTTTCCTAAAGCCACCGGGTGGTGGCATGTTTGCGAGGGCCCTTTTATCGCTGTTTGAAGCTTTAATTTTCAGTTCATTATCAATGCATCTTTTAGTAATGATGATGTGTTTGTGTTCAGATGTTGAGCATGAAAGCACAGATGGATGTGATCTGCTGTAAATCAGTAGGAACTGATCTGTCCATGCTGGATATTGAGGATTTCATCAGTGAAATCTGTCAGCTGAAGAAAGAGGTGGCGTCACTGGAGGCAAAGCTGAGAGAAAGAGGAGACAAACCCAACAGAGAGGTTTGAGCGGCTCATTTCATCCTTCAGCTCAATCAAACCAAAGTTTTGTTAGCTTCTCACTTCTTACGCACATCTCAAATTAAACCAGCAGCTAAATATGCTAATCTAATCACCAATATAACCACTAGAGATAACTGCTGAGTAATGAGGCTAATATCAACAGGTTGTTGTTTATTTGTGTTTGTCAGGATCTGGAGAAGGTTTCAGTGTGTGTGACTGACGGGACAGAAGCTCAGGATTCAGTCTGGAGATCCAGAGACACACAGGACTCAGAGCTCAGCCTCACTTTACTGTGTTATACTGACGCTCAGGATCATGGATCCGCTGATCAAACCTCTGACTGTAACGCTGGAGAACAGCAGATGCTGCAGACGCCGCTGAAGATGTGCTCCGTCAAACTGGTGGACTGCAGGAACCTGATAGAGAGCAGAGGAGAAAAAAACACAGCAGAGGAACAACAACAGAGACATGAGGAGGAGGAGGATGGTATTGATAATGGGAATGATGATGATGATGGGAATGATGAGGATGATGATAAAGGGACCAGAGGAGAAAAAACAGAAGAGGAACAACAACAGAGACACGAGGAGGATGATGATGAAGAATATCAGAATAATGAAGTTGATAATGAAGATCAGAATGATGATGATGACTTTGTTCATTCAGGTATGTTTCTTCCTTTTATAACCAGATATGCTGATTTAACAGAATTATTATTGAAATGTTAAAATGATCATGTATGTTCTGACCTACATTCATGTGGAGCAGCTTTTGTTGTGAATTCTACCAGTTTGAGACACTGAGACAGCACTGAGACAACAAATCATGACCTGCACGCCTATAAAATATCAGTGCTGCACATCAGAGTTTGTGGCCCGGTTTCACAGACCGGGCTTAGACTAAGCCAGGATTAGGCCTTAGTTCAATTAGGACATTTAAGTAGCTTTTATAAATGTGCCCTAGAAAAAAAAAATACTGTTGTTCATCTTGAGACAAAATAATGACACTGACTAGGGATGAAACGATTAGTCGATATTATCAACAATAAAAAATTGACAAATATTGTTGTTGTTGAATAGTCTCATATGACCTATTTGAAGGGCCTGCAATAATGCGATTTGAAATTTGAACAGTGGGACTCAATCAGTGAAATTGTCCAAAATGTCTTGGTATGCTGAAGCATTAAGAGTTCCTTTCACTGGAACTAAGGGTTCAAGCCCAACCCCTGAAAAACAACCCCACACCATAATCCCCCTCCACCAAACTTTACACTTGGCACAATGCAGTCAGGCAAGTACTGTTCTCCTGGAGCCGCCAAATCCAGGCTCGTCCATCGGATTACCAGACAGAGATGCGTGATTGGTCACCACGCTTGAATTCACTGAGCTCCTGAGAGCAACCCATTCTTTCACAAATGTTTGTAGAAGCAGTCTGCATGCCTAGGTGCTTGATTTTATACACCTGTGGCCATGGAAGTGATTGGAACACCTGAATTCAGTGATTTGACGGGGTGTCACAATACGTTTGACAATATAGTGTAAGGGCAGTTTCATTATAATCCTCCAAATTCATACACTAGAAGTGAGAGACCACGCACCTGTCAACTGTAACATTTTCAGTGAGACGAGATCTCTAGGAGGTCAAACGTGACTTCTCAAGAAAATAAATGGAGGATCATCAACATTGCCAGATGATTCTCCTTTTTTGGACAAAAAGTCAGTTAAGAGAAGCCTCGAATCAGGCCACATCCCCCAGACTAAAGCCTGCGATACACTGCACGATTTTAGCAATCCTATAAGATCATTACAAGCATGTAGACTGACTCATAGGCTACAATGCACATTTCTATAGAAGATTAAAACATCATCATCATGTGCTAGTGATAAACAAAAAGACCATGTTGAATCACACTTTGGCATTTGTAGTTTTTATTGTGTGCTGAAAAAAAGCAGGCAGTGTTAATTTAACACCAGAAAATTTACTGTGCCGCCTTTGCAGTTTGATAACCTCACTAAGACTTATTAGTTTACATTTTATTTTGACTGATTGTTCAGCTCTAGAAGTTATTGAAAATGTTAGGTATTTTATGCCCATTTTGTTCCTTTCAGATAACAGCGCTGGTTCATCTTCTGATGGAGAAACTGTGTCTACATCCAAAGAGCGACAGAAAGTGAATAGTTTCTCCTGTAAAAAAACATTCAGCAAACAAGAAAATTTAGCGAGACATGAGAGAAAACACACTGAACAGAAAGACTTCACCTGCAAGATATGCGACCTCAGCTTTCCTACTTATGCAGAGAGGAAACTTCATTCAAAAGAGCACACCGTGAAGAAGGAGTTTCACTGCGAACAGTGCGGGAAGGATTTTTTCACCACTCCTTATAATATGAGAGGTCATATAAACACACACAGTGAAAAGACTTTACAATGCAATGTGTGTAACAAATATTTCCGCACCAACCCACAACTTTCAAGTCATATGAGAATCCACACGGGTGAAAAGCCGTACCAGTGCCCTCACTGCGAGATGAGCTTTGGCCAGAGATCCCATCTGAAGAGCCATGTATTCATACACACCGATGCGAGGGCGTACCAGTGCCCTCACTGCGAGAAAAGCTTTAATCTCGGATCAGTTCTAAAGAAACATCTACTCCAACACACCAATGAGAGGCCGTATCAGTGCAGTGAATGTGGGAACACCTTTAAGGACTCGACTTCTCTGAAGGTACACCAAAAAATACACTCTGATTTCAAATTGTATCAGTGTTCATACTGTGAGAAACGATTCCATCATTCGACTCACTGGAAAACCCATGAGAGGATTCACACCGGAGAGAAACCGTACCTGTGCTCCTACTGCGGGAAGAGCTTTTCTAATCCATATTGTTTTAAAGTTCATCTCAGAGTTCACACTGGAGAAAGACCGTATCACTGTAGTGATTGTGGGAAGGGCTTTTATATGCTAAGTGACTTAAAAATACATCAGAGGACTCATACAGGAGAAAAACCTTATAAATGCTCACATTGCGACAAGGCTTTTGCTCATTCAAGTGCCATGAAGGTCCATGAGCGAATGCATACAGGAGAGAAACCTTACCGCTGCTCCATCTGCGGCGAGAGATTCTCTTTTAAATGGGGATTTCGGAGTCACAAGAAGAAACACGCTGAACCAGAATCATCATAGCTTCATCATGTTAATATATAGATATGGGTCTTTGTACAGAAATGTCCTTTTTTTTTTTTTCTTAGCCTTTATAGAAATATTACACTTGAAAAACACTACTACAATTTCTTTATATTTTAAAATGAAACAATGTTATTTGAACAAATACACCTTGTTGATCGTCAGTGTGGCAATATTTGTTTTTTTAAATAATTGACCCTTCGCAAAAACCCGCCCTGTTATAAGGTTCTGTACTGTTGCTTTGTCCGACAAGCGGTGGTGCTGTCACGCTACACAGTGAAAAATACATTGCGGATCAAAGAGGACACTGACAACACGTCGACAGACAAGACAGAGCAGGTTACTTATGATATTAAAGTCCTAGCTTTCAAATGGTGTAATTTTTAAAGAAATTCAAACAATAAAAAGAGTTCTGTGGCTCTTTAATGTGTCGTGACAGATTGCTGTAGCACCTCAGCTCAAGCGGCTCGTGAACGATCATCTCTTCCTACTAATTAATTTATAGCATCAAATAAACATGCATGAACATCAGAAGGAATGTTGTTTCAAATGCGGAAAGACGTCAATACACACCATTTTTCAAATTTAACTCCACTGAGGTTAATCTTCTAACTCCTGACTGCTTTGTCGGACAAAATGGCGTGTTCGGCATTCTGATCGGTTAGATCGCTTGTCAATCAAACTCCCGGCAAAGGGTCAATTATATAGATTCCAAGCACCACAGAAGCTTTCGTACAGAGGGAAAGTGCTTTACTTTGAGGTCAGAAACAGGTTTTTTTAACATTTAAAATACAACAATCTATACATAACTATCAAATATATTACGTAAATGACAAAAAAAAAACAATGCCAAACATATATTATAAAACATACTGTATATTGAAAGTTGTGGTCCCCTTGAGTTGTCACTGGTGTTACAGTTTAACACAAATCTGTTATTTTGAAATAAAAATCACACTGATGACATCTCTTGACTTTATATAATAAATATTATATAAATATTCTCATTTATCTCATGATTTCATATTTCACTAGTATGACCTACTTTATTGTTAGGGAATTAAAAAACACTAGAATACAAATGGATTAAACTACTTAATTTTGTAAAATGCATTTTTCATGAAAATTGTCACTGGTGATCAGGAACACCAGACTCCAGTTTATAGATAAACCTTATTCAAAGCTGTTCATTTAGTTCTTTTGCATAAAATAGCACAATATTTTGTGATTCTAACTTTTCTTTCTCATGGTCAATCCTCCTTTGGTCAGGTGTGGCTAAATTGAGTGCAGCTGAGAAGCAGCGGTTAACAGCGTATTTTACAGACATTGTGAAAATGTTGTTTATGATCTTTTACTGCTTTCACTAAGTATTAATGATAGTCTTTGATTGAATGCCAAATGTAATAATTTAATCTACTTAATTATAATTGAAGAATGTGGATCTTATATGGATGTCACTGGTGTTACTGTTTTGTTTTGTCTGTCACATTAAATAAAATGTGTCACATTTGACATAATAATTTTACATCCACTGAATTGTGCCCGACTCTAGAATTAAGATTTAAAGGACTGCATCATTACTTGTTTATAACTGCTTTTCAAATATTTTCATTGTTAGCAAATACATGGTTGTGCAAATTAACTGACATCATTCAGTCACACTTAACAAACCTGATTAAAATAAATAACACACAATCTCCTTATTTGTTCCATTATCATTATTTTTCTTTAACTCTGACTGAATGTGCCCAAACATTTCATAAAAACCTTTAATATTGCAAAAAAAGTAAGATAACACCAGTGACAAAAAAAATGGTGCATGATCATTTCCATTTCCTGGATGATTAACTAATATTCTTTTATTGATGTCTTTCTTGAATAATTACGTAAAGATATGATATCAGTCTCTTGGCAACACCATTGAAACACGTATTTTTAATGACAATTTAGGTTTAGTGAGGCTCTTCACTTCTTCTCTTCAAACTCCATCACTCGTACTGTAGGAGGCGCTGTGACGTTCTTTAGTCTACCGGTAAAACCACTAAAGAAAGAAAGGCTGGAGCCCTCACGGTGAGTGTTTCATTTGTTTGACATTATTTATGCGTTTTAGCTGTTTGTGTGCTTTTTTTGCTGCTTTTCTGACTCTATTTTTAATTAATTTAATGAACCTTTTCCTCGGCTGCTCGCCTTATGAAAAGAGTACAGTAACCACACCGTGTTTGATTGCCAATAACTGTAATTTTACTACAAACACAATGTTTAAATTCTGGTGTAGTAAAATCATTGTTAATTTGTGGTAGCATTGTTTAACTATAACATGGTGTTTTGGTTTTATTTGTAGTAAAACTATGCTTAATTTTTGTAAGGGGTGGTTTTGCTATGACAACCATAACAATTTCTTATTATTTTTAATTAGTTTTAGTCATAACCTTTTAACTAAAATGCCATTTTCTTTTAGTCATCTGAATTGTTTGTCTAGTTTCAGGTGACTAAATATAAAATTTTTGGATTTCATTGAATAAAATTGAGTTACATTGTAGTGCATTAATTAAGAATTTCTCTAAAATTTCCAAACCCATTATTATAGTCCTGGAGGAAACACCTAATAACCTGTTATGAATTATATTAAAATTTGAACATATTCATTTTCAAAGAATAATATATTCATTGTTTATAACAACTTTCATACAACATTATCTTTAAAGCAAACATATTTATTTGTATAAATTAATTAGAATTAACCCGTATTAAATTTATTAAAGAGCAGTGAGTGATTGTCTCTGTCTTTTGTTGTTTGATTGATATTAAAGGTTTAGTACACCCCAAATTTAAATTTCCGTCATATAATTATTCACCCTCTTCAATATTGAACCTTTTCACATTCTAATTTTCTGAGATACTGAATTTGGGATTTTCCTTAGTTGTCAGTTAAAATCATCAAAATTAAAAGAAAAAAACATTTTAAATATATCAGTGTGTGTAACGAATGAATATAATATACAAGTTTCACTTTTTGAATGGAATTAGTGAAATAAATCAACTTTTTGATGATATTCTAATTGTATGACCAGCACCTGTATAGTGATGGGTGATTTCAAAACACTGTTTCATGAAGCTTCGAAGTTTTACACATTTTTGTTTCAAATCTGTGGTTCGCCATATCAAACAAAATGAACCCTAATGCTAACAAACACCAAAATCTGAGGTAGATGCTTGTAAAAAATTAATGTTAATTTTCAGACATGAAGTAATAGCTTACTAAAGATGTGTGCTAACATTAATTATCATAGGAAATTGTGAGAGTAACAATCTGTAATATGGTTGGCTAACCTTATTCGTATGTTACAGTAGCTTAGCTCTGAAAGATGAATTTGCTGTTATCAACAGTCTAAATTGAAGTAAGAGTGCAACAAGACTCTATAGACCTTATGAGCCAGAGAAACAAGCACACCGCCATCTTTATAACATTGTCTTTGAACTTCTGTTTTTGCGGTAGCTCTGTACATTTCTATGGCATCGCTGCTGAAAAACAATTAGCTGGTGAAGTGGATTTACTTGTTGTAGAGTTATAGAAGTGAGATATTTTGAATTTTCTCTGCAAAATTGTTGCAGTATTTGCCATTTCCAGACATTGTATTTTAATGAACTCCTCCCAGAGATTTTATCAGACAAAGCATCATATTTTGTCAGTCTAATCTAAAGGTCTTTGTGACGTTAAAATGCGAGATCTAGAGTAGGGCTCGTCAACTGGCGGCCCGCGGGCCAAATCCAGCCTGCCAATAATATTCATCTGGTCCACGGTACCCCAGGCTCACTCCTCCTCTTTTCCTGGCAGTGTGGCTAAATTTGGTTAGATATTGTGGCCTGCAGCTGTACAGCTATATACTATATATTTGGATTCATTTGGTTGTAGTTTGTGTTTAGGCACTGTTTATAGGCCTATATATTGTTTGGCTTGCTTAGTTGGGGACACTTGACATTTGACTTGACATTTGATATTCAACAGTATTCTTGACATTTATTCAACAGTGCTTTGATCTGCCTGCATTGACACTATTCTTTAAGAGCTGCTGTGCAGCAAAAATTATGTACCAGTTATCAATGTAAAGCTGCTTTGACACAATCTGCATTGTAAAAAGAGCTATATAAATAAAGGTGACTTGACTATAGAATATAATATAATTTGACTATGGTAGTGAGTAGCCATGTATGGTTTTACCTGTGGTTATGAAGTATCACTGTCAGAATATTTACATTTTAGCCTAATAATTAATAAAATAATTTGTAATAATTGTTGAAATTCTTCCATTTGAGGATGCCCCACAGATGCTCAATAGGGATTAGGTTTGGAGACACGCTTGGCCAGTCCATCACCTTTACCTTCAGCTTCTTTAGCAAGGCAGTGGTCGTCTTGGAGGTGTGTTTGGGGTCGTTATCATGTTGGAATACTGCCCTGCGGCCCAGTCTCCAGAGGGAGGGTATCATGCTCTGCTCATTCACGGTTCCCTGAATGAACTGTAGCTCCCCAGTGCCGGCAGCACTCATGCAGCCCCAAACCATGACACTCCCACCACCATGCTTGACTGTAGGCAAGACACACTTGTCTTTGTACTCCTCACCTGGTTGCCGCTACACACGCTTGACACCATCTGAACCAAATAAGTTTTTCTTGGTCTCATCAGACCACATGACATGGTTTAAGTAATCCATGTCCTTAGTCTGCTTGTCTTCAGCAAACTGTTTGCAGGCTTTCTTGTGCATCATGTTTAGAAGAGGATTCCTTCTGGGACGACAGCCGTGCAGACCAATTTGATGCAGTGTGCGGCGTATGGTCTGAGCACTGGCAGGCTGACATCCACCCCCCCACCCCTTCAACCTCTGCAGCAATGCTGGCAGCACTCATACGTCTATTTCCCAAACACAACCTATGGATATGATGCTGAGTATGTGCACTCAACTTCTTTGGTCGACCATGACGAGGTCTGTTCTGAGTGAAACCTGTCCTGTTAAACCACTGTATGGTCTTGGCCACCATGCTGCAGCTCAGTTTCAGGGTCTTGGCAATCTTCTTATAGCCTACGCCATCTTTATGTAAAACAACAACTCTTTTTTTCTCAGATCCTCAGAGGGTTCTTTGCCATGAGGTGCCATGTTGAACTTCCAGTGACCAGTATGAGAGAGCGAGAGCAATAACACCAAATTTAACACACCTGCTCCCCATTCACACCAAAGGTCTTGTAACAACAACGAGTTAGTGTTTCTTCAGTGTTGTCACGTGAAAAGATATAATAAAATATTTATAGAAATGTTAGGGGTGTACTCACTTCTGTGAGATACTGTACAAGCCAGTATTCAGTTAGTCATAGCACCACCTGTTAACAACAGGAAATGACATGCTTCACACTGTAATTCACTCCCAGAAACACATTTAAATATGGCATGAAGTAAAACACATTAGAAACACTACACAAATCATGTAACACTTGGCTAAGTCCTGATGTAAGTGATTAACACCTTTAAATGGGAAGTTGTTGTACCTCGGGCATACAATGTTCAATCTGCCCCAAACTTCACGTGTTTGAGAAGAGGCCTGGTCTGAAGACATCTACAAAATTGGCAAAATTCATTTATTGTTATATCGCCACCAGCTGGTAGCAGGAATTTTGGCAAATACAAATGACTGACGTAGTCCTCCTATATTTATTTATGTACTTATAAGCATATTGCCCACCATGCTCTGTTTTCCTAAAGCCACCAGGTGGTGGTGGCATGTGTGCAAGGGCCCTTTTATCGCTGTTTGAAGCTTTAGTTTTCAGTTCATTATCAATGCTTCTTTTAGTAATAATGATGTGTTTGTGTTCAGATCTTGAGCATGAAAGCACAGATGGATGTGATCTGCTGTAAATCAGTAGGAACTGATCTGTCCATGCTGGATATTGAGGATTTCATCAGTGAAATCTGTCAGCTGAAGAAAGAGGTGGCGTCACTGGAGGCAAAGCTGAGAGAAAGAGGAGACAAACCCAACAGAGAGGTTTGAGCGGCTCATTTCATCCTTCAGCTCAATCAAACCAAAGTTTTGTTAGCTTCTCACTTCTTATGCACATCTCAAATTAAACCAGCAGCTAAATATGCTAATCTAATCACCAATATAGAGATAGAGATAACTGCTGAGTAATGAGGCTAATATCAACAGGTTGTTGTTTATTTGTGTTTGTCAGGATCTGGAGAAGGTTTCAGTGTGTGTGACTGACAGGACAGAAGCTCAGGATTCAGTCTGGAGATCCAGAGACACACAGGACTCAGAGCTCAGCCTCACTTTACTGTGTTATACTGACGCTCAGGATCATGGATCCGCTGATCAAACCTCTGACTGTAACGCTGGAGAACAGCAGACGCTGCAGACGCCGCTGAAGATGTGCTCCGTCAAACTGGTGGACTGCAGGAACCTGATAAAAACCACAGCAGAGGAACAACAACAGAGACATGAGGAGGAGGAAGAGCAAGATGGGAATAATGATGATGAAGATGGGAATAATGAGGATGATGGGAATGATGAGGATGATGATGAAGGGAGCAGAGGAGAAAAAACAGAAGAGGAACAACAACAGAGCCATGCGGAGGAGGATGAAGAAGAATAACAGAATAATGAAGTTGATGATGAAGATCAGAATGATGATGATGACTTTGTTCCTTCAGGTATGTTTCTTCCTTTTATAACCAGATATGCTGATTTAACAGAATTATTATTGAAATGTTAAAATATCATGTATGTTCTGACAGCAGCAGCAGCAGCTTTTGTTGGGAATTCTAGTAGTTTTGCCATATATTAAACCCTTAACAAAAATAAAATTGTGACATTCAAATCTGTGTTCTGCCGCTAATCTACAGAGAGTTTTAATGTTTAGATATGAACAGCTTTATAAACAATCTTTTCAAACACATTATCAATATCATTATTTTTTACCATGTTACATAAAGTCAATCCCAATTCTATTTTATACCCCTTCGCCCTTCCCCTTGCCTCTTGAAACAGAGTGGCAAGGTGTAGGGATGAAAATATTCCCCTAAGAAATGGGACACCACTGCTACACCATTACACACATCATCATACCTAATTTCTTTTATTAGTATCCTGTAATATTTAACCAGTACGAACAGCAATGAAGTGCGCATATCAACAGAAATCAGGTGCGAGCACTTTAACAGATTACTCACTCCCAACACTGTTTGCGCTCGGTTTCAGTTCGAAAACGTATGAGACGTTGAATTTCCCAAGACTGGTGAAGCCGCTTTTCCATCGGGCCAAGCTGCTTAAGCGTTGCATTTAGTGCCGAGACGGCCGGTACGGATATGGTTTTGTTTTCTACTGTGGTGCTGCGATAACGGAGCCCGCAGTGTAATACAAAGGTGTCAGTTGTTGCCTTGGTAAGGCAAGAGTTTACAGACGTTACGAGATGCAAATAGCGACTGCGCTATGAAAGATGACCAGATATTTCTTTTAACTTTATCACTCATTTGTGTTCACATCATTCGAATAGTGTGCTTAGCAAGCTACGGAGAAACTGGCAGCCAGGTAACACATAAGTGATCGATCCTGAGTGGAAATATCACTACCATGATCAGTAGATGCATTCTAGCAGCAGGGTAGTTGCCTTTTTCTCCAAGTTTGTCTTCCTATCACTGCTTCAGTGTTACTTTAAACACTCTGGTGGTTCCCGTGTTTATTTAAAGGGATAGTTCACCCAAAAATGAAAATTTGATGTTTATCTGCTTACCCCCAGTGCATCCAAGATGTAGGTGACTTTTTTTCTTCAGTCGAACGCAAATTATGATTTTTAACTGCAAGCGCTGCCGTCTGTCAGTCAAATAATAGCAGTGGATGGGAACTTCAACTATAACAGTAAATAAAACTTGCTTAGACAAATCAAAATTAAACCCTGCGGCTCGTGACGACACATTGATGTCCTAAGACACGAAATGATCGGTTTGTGCAAGAAACCAAACATTATTTATATAATTTTTACCTCTAATACACCACTATGTCCAACTTCGTTCAGCTTCCTGTTAGTGAGGTCAAAAAACGCGTTGTGATGACGGAAGTGATGTCTCGCCCATATACTTCAATGAGCGTGAGACATCACTTCCGTTGTCAGAGCGCGATCCGACCTCACTAGCCGGAAGCTGAACGAAGTTGGACATAGTGGTGTATTAGAGGTAAAAAAATATATAAATACTGTTCGGTTTCTCGCACAAACTGATCGTTTCGTGTCTTAGGACATCAATGTGCCGTCACGAGCCGCAGGGTTTAATTTGGATTTGTCTATGGAAGTTTTTTCGACTCTTATTGTTCAAGTTCCCAATCACTGCTATTATTTGACTGACAGACGGCAGCAGTTGCAGTTAAAAATCATAATTTGCGTTCAACTGAAGAAAAAAAGTCATCTACATCTTGGATGCCCTGGGGGTAAGCAGATAAACATCAAATTTTCATTTTTGGGTGAACTATCCCTTTAACCCTGGGGAATTTATTGTGCAGTGTTTGAAGTTTGATAACCGCACTAAGATATATCAATTAATTTTATTTTGACTGATTGTTCATCTCTAGATGTTATTGAAAATGTTAGATATTTTATGCTCATTATGTTCCTTGCAGACGCTGGTTCATCTTCTGATGGAGAAACTGCCTCTACATCCAAAAAGCGATGGACAAGGAAGAGTTTCTCTTGTGGAAAAACATTCGGCAAAAAGGAAAATTTAGCGAGACGTAAAAGAAAACACTCAGAACAGAAAGATTTCACCTGCAAGATATGCAACATCAGCTATTCTACTTATGCAGAGAGGAAACTTCATTCAAAAGAGCACACCGTGAAGAAGGAGTTTCACTGCGAACAGTGCGGGAAGGATTTTTTCACCACTAGTATGAGAGCTCATATAAACACACACAGTGAAAAGACTTTACAGTGCGACGTTTGTAACAAATATTTTCGCACCAACGCACATCTTACATGTCATATGAGAATCCACACGGGTGAAAAGCCGTACCCTCACTGCGAGAAGAGCTTTAATCTCGGATCAGCTCTAAAGAACCATTTAC
Source organism: Chanodichthys erythropterus (assembly GCF_024489055.1). Lineage (NCBI taxonomy): Eukaryota > Metazoa > Chordata > Actinopteri > Cypriniformes > Xenocyprididae > Chanodichthys > Chanodichthys erythropterus. The sequence continues at coordinate 54,428,221 of NC_090232.1, forward strand.
TCCAGTACACTAATGAGAGGCCGTATCAGTGCAGTGAATGTGGGAACACCTTTACAAACTCAACTCTTCTAAAGTCACACCAAAAAATACACTCTGAATTCAAACCCCATCAGTGTTCATACTGTGAGAAACGATTCAAACATTCGACTCACCGGAAAACCCATGAGAGGATTCACACCGGAGAGAAACCGTACCTGTGCTCCTACTGCGGGAAGAGCTTTGCTAGTCCATATCCTTTTAAAGTTCATCTCAGAGTTCACACTGGAGAAAGACCGTATCGCTGTGGTGATTGTGGGAAGGGCTTTTATATGCTAAGTGACTTAAAAATACATCAGAGGACTCATACAGGAGAAAAACCTTTTAAATGCTCACATTGCGACAAGGCTTTTGCTCGTTCAAGTGCCATGAAGGTCCATGAGCGAATGCATACAGGAGAGAAACCTTACCGCTGCTCCATCTGCGGCGAGAGATTCTCTTTTAAATGGGGTCTTCAGAGTCACCAGAAGAAACACGCTGAGCCAGAATCATCATAGCTTCAACATGTAATGTTTTTAGGTTGTGTAAAAAAACACTTTTGCAGTATTCGGGGAATGTTATTTTATGTTTCTAAGAAAAAAAAAAGAAAACTAAAACTAGAATGTCTGTAGAACATTATTTACTGGTTAGAAATTAATGAAAAATTCTCTAATGTACAAAAGTATTCTCGTTTCTTCATAAAATTAATGCCATGTTTCTCACCATGCAATTGCGAACGGTTCTCTTTTACATCTTGTTGTGCTTGAATTGTCGATAACATATGCGATTGTCAAAATTATGGTTCATTTACCAGTTATGTCTCAAGTGAAAGCTAACAGTTGGGGGTAAACCAGATCTGTATCAGTATAAGGGATCTGTGTGTTTGGCCTAAAGCCCGGAACTCACCAAGCCGATGATTGGCCAACTAAATTTTCTCAGTGTGCTCCGCACCGTCGGCTGAAGTTGGTACTCGTCAGCTTTTTTTCGGCTGATTTGACATGTTGAGCTCGTCGGTTCATCAGGTCATCTAATCATTCTGATTGGTTGTTCAGCTAATGCCAGGTTGCAGAACGGACGTGCTACTTGGCCGTCAGGTGTCAAGCGTTGGTTTGGTGTGTCAGGGCAACTTTGGACCCAGATGTTGCCAATCCCTTATGTTGCCACTAGTTCGTCGGCGTCAGCCTGGTGTGTTCTGGGCTTTAAAGTGACAACAGCCTAATATACCTACCTGCTGTTCTTTGTCTGATAAAAGACTATTTATTAGGTGCACGAGTTTTGGGAGGCGTTCCTTTGAAACTCAGTAACAGTCTTTGGATTCTCAGTCGATGAAAAAATCCTCTCTATCACCTTTAATGTGAATCAAAGGACAGGAAGGTGAATGTCCTTGAGTGGCCAAGTCAGAGCCCTGACTTATATCCTAAAGAAAATCTGCGGACTTGAAGAGAGCAGTATTTAATCAGGGGACTGATGACTTTTCCAACCCTGTTATTCTAGTTTTTTTCATTTTTAATAATCCTCCAGAATGTTTTTAAATGTTATTTTCACTTTGATGATGAGGGTTATGTGTACATACAGCTAAAAAATGTTGACTTAACATGACAAATTGTTTTTCAGGATTTACAGATCAATGGAAAATGCAAAGAACAGCATTTATTTTTTATTTTGAAAAAATTTTGTTTTTTTTAATTAATTTAATTTAAATATTATTTTTTTAAAAATGTAACATTTTTAGAATTTTTGGTCCACCCACAGCCGACACTATGTCTTAATTTCTCTTCAAGATCGAGCAGCAACAGAGATGTTAACGTGACCTTTGGGCAGGAAGTGACCAGATGTTATTACTGTGGCCCAGCAGAAATAAGGGGGGTCCAGTTTTATATCTGACGTTCAGCAGGTTGTGTTGGTTTGTACAGTGTTTAATATATTGCCATCAATTGGTCGTTATGAAAACGTACTCCATGACATCGACATATTCTACACTGAAAACATGTTAAATGTCTAGTAAAATCACTCTAAGTATGGTAAAAGGTTAAATCGGATCAAATACAGTAGATTATTACATCATTAGAAGTTCAAGTGTGTAGCGCTGAAACCCTATTGTAATTGTTAAAATTTCCAAGCATCAGCATTCTCTCCTACAAGTGATTGAGCAGACCAAACCGTTAGTCATAGAGACTTGAAACTTTGAGCGCTGGTAGTACTCACACCATCTACAACATCACCAAGGCTCGCCCAATTCAGCTTTACGGGGGCGCTACAGCGGCCAAAAGTATCAAATGGCTCGTGATTCCTAAACTGTTAGGCGTAGACTCAAGTGTCTAGTGTCTTAGGGGATTTTGTATTTGTTGAAAAACCTAATTTTGCAAAGTAGTCCTAAGTTTTTGGCCTGATTGGACCTAAACCAATGCAGCGAAATTCTCTGGAGTCTGAACTTTTACTCAAATGGTGCTATAACAGGAAAAAAACAGGAAAATGGTTATAACTACTTCACCATTAATACAAAATTAATACAAAATCGCAAGTCCCATTGAACTCTATTGGTAACGACGGAACTTGCGACCATAGTTCGCTTTGGGAAACGCACCACAGAATGAAACCTGCTGGGCCTGTCGGGGGGGGGGGCACCTTCGCGTTTTTGTATAGTTTATCGCGCGACTTTTCCATGTGCCCACCACATGGTAGAGCTCCTCATTATGAGCAACTTTACTTCCTCCGCCGCTGTACATCTAATTGTTCATTAAATACTGGAGATTATTTCAAAAACCAACTTAGGCGAACTAGTCCTAGGTTTTTAGCTCAACCTCAATAAATCTCCAATGGTAAATTGGCTGTAAATTATCTTTTCCATCTATGATCGAGATGGTTACAGGCTTGCAAATTAAAACATGTCTTAACAACAGGCCTTAAAGTGCTTGAACCCCAATAATTGCTGCTCGCAGCTATATATATTATACGCTGCCAGTCTTCGTTTTGTTTTGTTTTTTGTAATGAATTTGTGGAAATCCACCGAAAAATGTTTATTTTTCCAGTAAATAACTCCCCGTTAGCAGACAGGTTAAAACAGTGTAAACACACAGTCCTATGATGGTGACCTTCATTATGTTTATTTGACTTGAGTGCCAAACGTAAAGCATCTATTCAACTGTGTCATTTCAGAAATATTCAAAATAGCAGAATACATACAGACAAAACTGGTGTTCTGAACACCATAGCAAAACATCACATGTTTGTTTCGTCTTTGAGCTTCATCGACTTGTAGGTCTGAAGTCTTTCATGTCCTCATAATTAATGGGCAGATTTTTACAATCAGCAGGATGGTCTGTAATTAAGCTGTTGGGAGATAAAGACAAAGGAGAGAGAAAGATGAAACGAGCATTTAATGACATAAACATTATTTTAACTACTTAATAAAGTCCTAGTCATTTCCAGAGCATTTTACTTATGAAGAACATATTGTAAAAGTCTTCTCAGAGTTTCACGCACCTCTCACAATGACTTTGGTCAGTGCTTCGCTGGATCCCACGTGATTGGTCGCCACACATTTATACGTCCCGCTGTCTGACGCTTTCAGCCGAGGGATCTTCAGCAGACCGTCTTTGGTGGACTCCGCCCCCGATGACATGGAGGCTCCGCCCACACGCATCCAGCGGAAGCGGATTGGATGAGTGCCGTGAGCGAGACACTGCAGACGCAAGGCATCGCCAGGACGAACGACAGTCTCATCCATCAGTATGGTGGCATACGGAGGTGCTGAGGAGGAGACAAGAGAGCTAATGTAATATGAAGCATAATTCATTGTAAATTGAGTGATGTTTCCCCACACTCCCTTATTGTTTACACACAGGCTCTTTCACCCCGATCCCTCACTGCGCCCCAGTGATCTGTCTGTGCTGCTCTGATTTAAAAACTCAACTGTACTCTTCTTTAATTTATGTGAAACTAAACTCACCCCTGATGCTTTTTCCTCAAATGTGACTCTTTCAGGTTTGCTTTGGCTGCTCGGGATCTGCTCAAAGTTCAGTGACCGCAGCTGATGTGGGTTCAGCTCAGATGTCTTACAGTATCAGCCTAAAGTCAACGTTTGCCATCTACATTGACCTGTGACCAGCTCTCAGAGCTCACGCATGAATTCTGACTAAAATGTAAACCTCTGTCGGCGACAACAAGGTCAGCAGTGATAAGAGTTTATTTCTGTCACTCACAGTCCACCTCCAGCTGCACGTAGGCCTCGCTGAAGCCCGCCGAGTTCGTGGCGTTACAGATGTACTGACCTGAGAGAGAGAGAGAGAGAATGACCCTGAAATGACTCTGATAGTCTGTTGTTACAAAGGGGTTGAATCATACATTTTATATAATTTTATTATTTTCCTTAGTCAATCTTACATCAGAAACTTGCATAAGTTCAGAATCAGAGTCATTTTTGTAATTTTCCTTTAAATAAGTGCGCTTTTTTCACAGCCAACAAAAAAGGAAACATTCAATTTTATCATTCTTTAAATATGGGAACATTATTTAAATGTTCTCTGAAACAATTTGTAACATCTAAAAAATGTCAGACGAACATCCAACTAAAACTTCAGAAAAGCATCCCATGAATGATGTATAAATAACGTTTTTGTTCTGACGTTTTGAGAACATTATTAAAGACTAGATAACGTTGAACGAACACTATTAATGTTACTGGAAGAATGCTTGTTCATAACTTTCAGAGAACGTTAGCTAAAGAACATTCACTGCTGGAGTTTGACTTGACATTGAAATGTTCAGTATATTTCATAGCACAGTGTTTATTATTCGAGAATGCATGTAAATATATAAGAAAATTTGAACTAAATTGAGCTGAATAATGAAACTATTGTCTTCTGTTGTGCTGCTTTACACCTGAAATGTATTTGTTTCATAACTGAAGAGTTATGCAACATTAGATAGGTACACTATGTAAGTTTTTTTGTTTAAAATTAACCACATTTTAAGCAATAAATCAGTACATCTTCCAAAACATGTTTTTGTCTTACTCAAAGCAATGTTCTTCCATAAAATGCATGTAGTTTTGTTTTTAACCATTGGGGGGCCAATAATTATATAGTGTACCTTCACTACTGATATTTCTTCTTTATTTTCTGTTTTGCTTTAAATAAATGTGACTTGACTATACACTTAAAAATGTGTAGAAACAATTTCAGGCAAATAATTAAAAAAAAAACTAATTTTTTAAGCAGCAATATTAGTTCAGTATTCATCCTATATATAAAGCACGCATTCACTCGCTCACTCTGTACCTGAGTCTTGTCGTCCCACGTTACTGAGGGTCAGACTCCCGCCGCTCACCTTGTGCTGCCATGGCAACGGCGCCCGCAGCTTCGACCAGGAAATGACCGGAGTGGGTGAACCTGTGAAAAACACAGAGGAATTTTAATGAGGTCATGAATTCACTGAACAGACTTATGGAATGCTGTTATCTTTCCCTCCAAAAAAACCCATCCTCCTAAAAACATGTCATCCAACCTGACTTCCGCAAACCTGAACATGCAGGAAGAGAGCGTTTTTGATTGGCTGAAATAGTGCCGGCCACATTCATTCATTTGTGTTTCTGTTTACAAAAAAAAAGCTAACAGTATCTTTAAATTCGGCATGAAATGGAAAATTTACCGTCTATTTTATAAATGCATGTTATTAATCTTATTGTGAATGATTTATCTATGCATATGTTTAATTTTTTATATTTTCTTTTTTTTTTGGCCCTCATAACTTTTAATACAAATATAAATTTTCAAAAAACAAACATATTTTTAATCAAAACATTTTTTTGGACCCAGGGTTATTATAGTTAACAAAAACTAAAACTATTAAAAAATGTTTATTGAAATAAAATAAATGTTAACTGCAATAAAATAAAATACAAAAATCTAAATTTTTTTTTTTTTTTAGTTAGTTGCCAAAGGTTCTCATAGTACTAAAATTACTGAAATAAAAATGAACAAAAACTACATAAACTTACTTTAAAAAACACAAACTAACAAAAATGACAAAACATGACTAAATTACAAAAGCAAGCTAACAATGAAACAAAAAATAAAAATGAATTTATAATAATAGCTGAAAACTATAATAGTATATTAATGATACTAAAACAACACTGTTTTGATCTCGTAAATTTAATCAACAAAAATGTCATATTTTTTCAGGTTTTTCATATTTTTCATTAAAGGTCGCCTTTAACTTTTTAAAAATACTTTTGACCTCGTAATTTTGAATAAAAGTGCAATATTTTCCCAGATTTTTTCATATTTTTAATCATATTCCACTTTTATTCATTTTTAAATAATTTTTGTCCATGTAGTTTTTAATCAAAATGTCATAACTCGATCTGCATTTTTGAATGCAACGTCCACATCTGAACTGATGTACAGAACCAAATCCCACAATACACAAGAATAGATCTGCCGCTACTTACATTTCATTATGACTTTAAATGTTAAGCTGATGCTAAGTTAAGGATGTTCAATGTTCCTGAGAGTGCTGTTACCGGTGGCGTGGCAGTGCATAGTGACGCTCTGACCCTCCACAGCCGTGAGATCTGTGTCTGTAACCGAGGCCTGTGGAGCCGAGGCTCCGCCCTCCAGTTCCAGCTCCACCCGCCCCTCAGCAAGCCCCTCCCTGCTCTGAGCACGGCATACAAATATCCCAGCATCCTCTGCTGCCATCACTGTCACCTTTGGGAGGCAAGTGAGAGAGAGGTGTGGCAAAAGCCTGTGAATGAAACCTAAAATGACCCCTCCACCTCCCCAGCTCCACCTGCCTAGATCTGCTACAGGACTGATGCTCACAGCAGTGTGTCTGTAACATTGTTCAATAACGTGCTATAACTATTTCAAGAGTTGTCATAATTGAAATATATTTCACACCTGTAGTGATGCGGTGGTGTCTGTTGTCGTGGAAACAAGCTCCGTCTCACTTCCTCCTTGCTGTTTGTACCAGCTGACAGAGGGGCGTGGCTTCCCTGAGACGCTGCAGGCGAGAGTCACGCTCTTTCCCGCTCGAACCGTCAGCGGCCCGGACGGCGTCACGCGCACCTTTGGAGGCTCTGAATGAACAAACACTCATCATACAGGTGACTTGCATTTTATTTTTATTATTTTTTTGTATTTTTGATTTTATTTCCCCCAGGTTTGTTTTTAGTTTTAATTTTTCTCAAATAGCGTTTATTCCATTTATCTTTCGTTTTCATTTTTGTTTCATCTGAGTTTCAGTTTTTACCCGCTATGTCTCAAAATGCAGCATGTGAACTTTGGTTGGATGTTTAATGTTGTTTTACATGTCAGAAATGCCCTTCTGGTGTAGTCAGGTAGTCATTTTGACAGAAAACACTAGTGAAGTGAAGCATGAGAGGTTAATTAAATCAAACCTGGAAATTAAGAAACTAACGTCATTTTCTCTCTGGTCATTTATATTTTTGCACATTATTATTATTCTAGCTTTTGATCTTTGCAAATTCTGGACTTTTTCTTTTAGTTCATCTCTTCTCTTCTCTAATTACGAGGGAGGGGCAACCTGTCACTCACATTAGATCCACCAATAGCAAACAACAACCATCCATTCAATTGACAAAATCAAGCCCCGCCATACAAGCTCAGTTTCACTCAATAGAAGTCACTAAAGGGAAGAAAAGACTAGAGCACCTTCCCTTCCATGCCTACTTTAACACATTGGACTCACGGTTGATGCTCAGGGTGGCCGTGATGGTGGATTTTCCCTGGGCATTGGTCGCAATGCAGCGATACCCGCCCTGGTTATTGAGACGGACATTGGCAATGGTCAGGACGGCACCATCAGGTCCAAGCTTAATGTTATCTGTGACAAATTACAGCATAACAAGTAAATTCATTAAAGCCATAATCTGATCTCTAAGTAAAATGACATTATGATCTCTGAAAAAATGAAGGTTCTTTATTGGCATTGATGGTTCCATGAAGAACCTTCAGCAATGGTGTTCTATTCATTTTTCCCCAGTAAATTGTGTTTTTCTCATATTCTTCTCAGATGGTTAGTGATGTGAACGCACCTCCCAGCGGCTGGTTGTTGATCCTCTTCCACTCCAGCTGGATGGGCTGTGATCCGCTCGTCACACGGCAGTTAAAACTGACGGTCTCTCCGAGTTTAACCGCAGCCGTTCGCGGCCGGACGGACACAACAGGACTCTGACCACATACTAACATGAGCACACAACATTCATGTTGGAGTCAAACACATTTCACACCTTTCAGCCTTACTGTAAGTTACATCAGGGGGTTTCAATCTTTCAGAGGCCATGGACCAGCAATTGTGGGACCCTACCCTACTATTTAAAAGGCAGCTATATATTTTCATGTATATTTAAAGACCCAATATGTGCTATAGTCAAGTCGCCTTTATTTTCATAGTGATTTATAGTTTCAAAGCAGATTTACAGTAGTAAACAGGAAAGTAACAGAACTAATGATCCTATAACTGTACTGTATTTCTGCCATATGGACATTACTTCTGATAACAGATTACTCTTAATATGTGGAAACATGCATATTCTGTAACGCTGCTTTGAAACTATATGTATTGTGAAAAATGCAAATGAATGTAAATTGGATTAATAATGCAAACTATAGACAAAATACACCAATTTAAAGCATTACTTGAAAAATATTTAGTATATGTTGTTGTTTTTTTTACTATTGTACTGTATTGTTAAATGTATTATTTATGTATTATTGTTTTCTTATTTATTTTAATTTTTAATATTTATTCATTTATTTTAATTGCATTTTATTTGTATCCTACAAAAGAGGATTTGGGTCAAGTAATAATTAATTAAAAAAACAACATCTCAAGACTAAAGTTGTTCAATTTTGAGAATAAAGTCATTATGTTACTCGAAATTTAATTTATTTTTTCTCTAAACACAACTTTGGGATTTTTTTCTCAACATTGTATTTAGACTTTTTTTCTCTAAGTTTAATCTTGCATTATAATGACTTTAATCTCAAGATGGTTTTATATATTTTTTTTATCCTTCCCTAGTATCCTTATTAATCTCATTTTTATTATTTATTTGAATTAATTATTTTATAATAATATATTTATTTCATTACTCTATTTTTTTTTTTACAGTTTTTTTCTAGACTATTCCACAGTCCCCCGTCACTTCCCTGTGACCCCCAGTTTGAAAACCTCTGAGATAGACGACATGATTGAGAACATCTTTAATTTCAGATTTGTCTGATTTCATTTTCGAGTCTTTGTCAGACGAACCCATTGCTCTCGCTGACCTTCTGTACTGCTCTGGTAAACAAACACAAGCAAAAATCAAACACATTCTGTTTTTAGGACAACAGAATCACTTAATGTGCAAACTAAACCAGTGAGCGTGATCTGATCTCATTTAATACATTTATTTATTATCAGGATATCAGCAAGCAAAGCTGAAAAATATTGCAAAAGTTTAAAAATTGCTGCAAAAATACAAATAAATAATTTGCTCTTAGTGTTGCATGGTGTGATTTAATCAGTCTCAACAGCCTGACATTTGACTATCACTGTATTTTGTCAAAAAAAAAAAACCAAAACAATTAAAGCCAATTAAACAAAGCATCTGTCTGAGGCACAAAACAACTAATCATATCTCATAAAGTGACATCAAATGTGTGCCGCTGCATTATGAGTGAAATAACACTGCTACTGAAACCAGATGAAACTAAAACAAGATACAAACAAAATATATTTAGGAAAATTAAAACTTACTTACCTTAACTGAAAAATATACAGCACAAAAGTTTTCAAAACTAAAATCTTTGGATTTACACCTAAAAAATGTATTCAAAATGAAAGAAAGAGAGAGACTGCTTCACCTGCGTGCAGGACAGAGAGAATCAGCGCTGCGGTTCGGACATTCATGATGAACTGGAGATCTTTCTCTGTCTGGATCAGTGTTTTACACTCCTCCTCTCTTTCTATCACACAATCTGCACAGATATTCCTCCTATCAGCACACACACACACACACACATCACAGAGAGAGCTTATCTGTTTTATTGAACTCAGTGTGGTATCAATAACGTGATAACAGTCTGAATGTTCAAAATGTCATTTTTTAAAAACACTTTTTCTTGGTTATATGAATGTAAAGGGAACATTCCATTTTAACATTTTGCAAACATTATGTTACTTTTGAATGTTCTCTGAACGTTACATCTTAACGCTTCAGTTAAAATAGTTCCATGAACAATGTATAGATGTTTTTGAGCTAATGGCTTCAGAACATTATTAAAGACCAGATAACTTTAAACAAAAGTTCTATTAATGTTACTGAAAGAACGTTTGTTCAAAACACTGAGAGAACCTTCTGAGAATGTTCCCTGTTATCCAGGAAGTTGTGTGCATGAACCACAAATCCTGCGTTCACCACATGGAATGCTACGCGCTGGAGACAGATTCATAATGGGACTAAATAATGTCCTACCTCACATCAAAACATGTCAAACATGCAGGCTAATTACATTAATTTAGGAACCACAGACGTTTATTCAGAAGTGCAAAATGTCTTCTTGTAGGCGTAATGTTTAGGTTCATCTACAGTAATTATAATTCTCAAAAACAATAGCTGTCTGTGGTGTCTTCACTGGCTAAATAAACATTTAATGTGTTTGTTTGTGGAGACTGAATGAAACTAAACACAGAAAGAAGCAGATATGCACAGAAGAACCTGAGAACATGTGATGGTGTTTCTGCACGGAAGCGTTTGTTCTGCTGCAAAAGTGCTTTAAAGTTCAAAACACCATAGAGAACATAAACCAGCAATACTTGTCGATTGAAGATCTTAAATAACACATTTTAGCACAAAACATTAGAATAAATTCATTACAATACAATAAAATAGATTATCTATTAATTGAAACATTTTTCTAACTATGTACAGCCACCCTGACAATATTTCATGATAGGGGTTTGAGGTATATATGGGCCCTACATGGGTTCATCCATGGGTTCAGTTAACGCCAGTATGGGCTAATTCAGATTGGACCAACATGGAGCCCATGATCTAACCTACAAATCGTGCCTATATTGGCCTCACCTTAAACATAATCTCAGTGAACAACTACAAACATTGAAAACAGCAGCCAGAGCATGAGTTTGATTACTCGCCTAAACCTCAATAAACCCTAACAGTGAATCCGACTGTGCGCATGTTCCTGTGTTTATTAATGGTTTGGAGAATAGCAACCCTAATTTATCAGGACAGTAAAATGTACTGAAATACAGGTTAATAAGATGAGTGTCGAACTGTGTCTGATCTGGTGTTTGGAGAATTTCGTCATCTGCAAACAGAAGTCCAGAGTCTGACTGTGAGCTTGTGTGAGTTTGTGTTTGTGATCACATGGGCAAGACTTTAAATATAAACAGGAACGATTACAGATGCATTACATGATTCAGCAAAAAAGATGCTTTAAATATGTTGCCACTTCTTTGTCAGAGACCTTTTCAGAAAAAGATCTGAGAGAAAAGTTAATATAAAGTTTCTCCTCAAACTTATACTACAGAGGATGCTTGATATTATGTATAAATGGTGTAACAAATGGAGACTTGCCATTAATGGTGATAAAACACAAATAGTTCACTTTAAAAAGCTTTTTGTACATCAGAGTGATTATGAATTCTTTTTTGGACAAACATTACTGATGTATTCTGTAACTTGGCACTTGGAGATGTGGTTAATAAGATGAAGGTCTGCCCCGAGCTGAGCTTTGACACATTTACTAAACTGTATGATTCAATGGTTAGATCTGTGCTGTTTTATGCTGCTGGAGTATGGGGCTTTGAAGATGCTCCAGAATGTAATGCGGTCCAAAGTAGAGCTATGAGATATTTTCTTGGAGTACACAGGTTTACCACTAGGGCAGCCATAGAGGGGGACATTGTGGGAGCCCTGTGTGGTCAAACAAAGAGCAGAAGTCCTTAGGCTACGGAACCGCCTCGTGTGTTTACCAGAGGAAAGACTCACACGAAAAGTGTTTAACTGGGATAGAGCTCACAGACATCCTTGGTCCAAGGAGGTCCTTGAGATCTTCTCAGTAGTACATTTACAACAATTGTTTTTGAATAGTATACAGTGCAAGATCACCAACATCAGACAAACATTATTTGAAACTTATAAAGAACAGTGGAAATTAGAGTTGCTACGGAAACTTAAATCAAGAAGTTATGTACAGTTTAAGGCAAGTAAAATTTCTTTACTGAACCTTATGTCAAATATAATTTGAAAAGAAGACAGAGGTCTCTATGTGCTCAGCTCAGAGCTGGATTGCTGCCCCTAGAGGTGGAAGTGGGGCGCTTTAAAGGAGTCCCAGAGGTGGACAGGTTATGTTCTGTATGTGACTTATGTTTGGTGGAGGATGAATTTCATTTTATGTTTTATTGCCCACTGTACAACAATTTAAGAATTGATTTGTATAATATTGTAATGATGGGTCAGTAGACAGTGGATCCATTTGCATCTTTATTAAATACAACCGTAAACAGACAAGGGCAAGACAGTACCGTGAACAGTGACAGGCAAGGGTCGAGATTGGCGGCAGAGAATCAGAGTCGGGTCACAGGCAGAGATCGAGACAGGCGGCAAACAATCACAGAGTCAGAGAACAGGCGGTAGTCAAGGCAGGCGGCGGAGGTTCAGCAGAGGTAATCAGTCCAGGTAATAACAGAGAATCAATCCAAAAGAAACGCTCAGAAATGATCACTTACAGCAAATCAAGACTTTGCGATAATGTGTGTGTGTGGACTTCTTAAATAGTGTGATAGAATATATAGAATGTCGCTCGCATTGACCCAGGATCGCTCCTCCGGACCGTACCCCTCCCAGTCAACCAGATACTGAAGCCTCGGACCCCGGCGTCTGGAATCGAGCAACTCTCGAACATGGGAAGCCTCCTCGCCCTCAATCATCAGCGGTGGGGGACAGTAGATGGTTTTCGTAGTGAGTTCTGAGCATATTCTGCCCACGTGAGATAGCGGCTCCACTCCGTTTGCTCGCGCTGGCAATAGGTTCGGACCCAGCTAACACACGACGTAACAGTTACGTAATGTATTCGTACTTTTTGGTAATGTCATGACTTACTAACTGACAACGTAACTACGACGTCGCATGCCAGTAATTTCATTACCTTCAGATTACCATCTCACAACGTCGTCAGTACGTTCTCCTAACGTTATAAGATTACCAAGAACGTTCCAGATACGTCCTCTATTCATGATATATTGGTAATTCCATGACTTACTAGTAACGTAACTACAACGTTGTATGCCCGTAATAATATTACCATCAAATTACCATATCACAACGTCGTCAGTACGTTCTCCAAACGTTACAAGATTACCAAGGACGTTCCAGATACGTCCTCTATTCGTAATATAATGGTCATTCCATGACTTACTGGCAACGTAGCAGCAACGTCATGTGCTCGTAATTTCATTACCATCATTTACACATTCTTTATATGTTATTATTACCAGAATTTGCAATATAAAACGTGTAATTAAATGTCAGACACGAGACTGAAATGTCCCCTTAAGAAAAAAAATGTTTCTTTTCACCAAATCAGAGTATGGATGACTGGTTTTTATATATAGTGACGTGACATACAGCGTGCCCACAGTATGTTAATAAGGGTGTAAAGTTAATTTTTCTGAGAGAAGAATTTATTTTTCCGAGGTGACAACGAATAAATGGCTTTTATAAAAATGTATAAAGTTAACTTTGGAAAGACGCAAAACCTTTTTTTATTGTTATGTTTACGTTAGTGCAGGTGGCCTTTAGAGTTGCCATGGCAACCGGGAAAACATTCAAGCTGCTGGAGAGGACCGCGTCGACGTTTCTCCGTGTTTCTCGTCAGTTTTATAGCAATAAAGTTCAACAACTGCGTCAGATTGGTTAAGTAACATTACCCACAGTCTACTTTAAGTACTTTTGTTAATATTTTTACCTCTGTGATTTCCTTGATCGTCTGAAATATATGTTAGCAAAATGTTACGTTAGCATAGCATATGTTTTTAATGATACTGAGAGCAAAACGTCTTGAATGCTTTTATTTTATGTTTCGTTGTAGGCTATATGTTTTTATTTATAGTTTGAGTGTATTTCATTATTTTTATTTGGAGTTTTGTTCATGTTCTGTGTGTTTTTCAAAATAAATGAATTGAATTCATTTCGAGTCTGCATTCATCGTTCACAGCTGTTGGAATAGCCTTTACATTAGTTTGGGCAAATGAGGACATAAATTAGGTTAAACTACTGCATGTCCGCCCATAGAAAAATAAATAAATATAAGAATTACCAACTGATGACCAACACACAACTATTGATACACAACGTTGCCACGACGTCGCAGTTACTAACTGGCAACGTCACAAAGTTACGTTGTGGCGACGTATAGGCACCTTTCACTTTTCCGGTTGCCACGACGTAACTAGTTACGTCGCCACGACGAAAGTTTGGTCACCAAATTACGTTGCAGTTACGTAACAGTCACGTATTTTGGTTAGCTGGGGAGGAATCGAGTGAGTTCTTGATTTAAACGTTCCGTTTGTCCGTTAGATTCGGGGTGATAGCCAGACGTGAGACTGATATTTACACTTAGGTTCTTGAAGAAGGCAGCCCAGACCCTGGAAGTGAATTGAGGTCCCCTGTCAGACACTATATCTTCAGGTAAGCCATAAAGCCGGAACACATAATTACACAATAGTTCAGCAGTCTCGAAGGCAGTGGGCAGTTTGGGGAGTGGAATCAGGCGGCAGGCTTTGGAGAAGCGGTCGACTACAGTGAGGATGGTGGTGTTGCCCTGAGAGGTTGGTAAATCGGTGACAAAGTCTATGGCGATGTGAGACCAGGGGCGTTGAGGAATGGGTAGAGGTTGCAGTAAACCAGCAGGTGATTGGTGAGATGGTTTGGAGGTCTGACAGGCTGTACAGTGATGAATGAATTGCGTGACGTCTTGTGGCATAGATTCCCACCAGAAGCGATTCTGCAGTAAGTTGAGGGTGGCAGTGATACCAGGGTGACCAGAGCTGGGAGAGTCATGTACGTGGTGGAGAACCCTCTCTCTCAGATGTGACATAGAAGCTGATGATTTCATGATGAAGGATGCTGACTTGAAGTTCAGACATGATATGTGCTACTCTCCCTCCTCCGATTGGTTTTCCATCTAGCGCCTCCACTGTCAATGAAGAATGGCAGTCGATTAGTGGAATGTTGTGTTCGTTGATGTATATATAATAAAATTTTTACAGATGGACATCTTTCCTAATGACTGGATAGTGTCATATAAGCCCATGCGGGCTGGGCACCATGAGTGCATGACACTTAAATAAAAATATTAATTAATTAATTCAATCATTCATTCATATTGAGATAAGGGTGATACTGTACTCATGTTCCTTTATTTTAGTCACAGTTACAGCACCAAATAAACATGAATGAACATCAAAAGGAATGTTGAAAGAAACAGTACAACTTACTGAAATAAATCTTATGTAATCACTCAATCTGTAACGAATCTTCGATCTTTCATTTTTTTCAAATTCACATCATTTCAAAGTAGATCATAACATTTACATAATAACCCTTTTGTTAATCGTTTCACAACAGACCCATTTACAGTCATTGTAGCCCCCAAAAAAGAACATTAATAAACATAAACCTAAACTTGTTCATCTTAAAAACATTTAATCAAAATGACAAAGCATCAAAAGCTAAATTCATTAATAAAATCAACAACTCGTTTGTCTTTCATTACATATAATTTAGCAATGCAACTTTGTAAAAATGTCACTTCGTAATGTCAATTTGTAAAAAGACTAAGCTTCTGTGCACATACACACACAAAGCTATAGACTAAACACATAAATGAACAGCAAAAGTGCATTAAAAGTCTGCTGCTTTAGTTTAAGAAGTTGTCATGTAAGCAGCCCTTAAGTTAATAATTAACTATTTTTTTATTTATTTATTTTTTTACAAGAGAAATATAGCATGCATCTTGGGTTTGTTTGGATGTTTGTTTGAACTGCTTCATGAAACTCCTCCTTGAATTCTGAATAAAGCAGGTGCAACAGGTAGAACAGCTAAATGAAAGCATCATTTCATTTTCATTGGCGAGGAAATAGGCTGAAAAATCAAAATATTTTTTAATGGTAAGTACATGCTTAAACTACATGACAAATAACTGCTTAGACACTAAAAATATGTTGCCACCTGAAGCCATTTGTGTAGAATTCACCTGCTTGATACACATTTGTCCATCCTGTCAATGAATTGCAAAATGTGACCATTGTTCTTTTACTAATTTTTGTTTGAAAAATGGTTAAAAAAAAAAAGCATTTACTAGACAGGTTAATTTTCCCATGGTATGTTGAAGCATATCTCACCTGCTTGGTTCACATAAGTGACATGTCAATGTATTTATCATACTTTTATGAATCTTATAGCCTATGTTTGAGAAAAAGCGATGATGAAATTTGAGATGTAGTGTGTGCAGCATGTTGAAAGACTTTGTCATACAGAGAACATGACTTTATTTTACCAGAGCAATCTATTTGATGTAAGCAGCATTTGTGCCCTATGTTTGAGTGCTTTCATAAAGTATTTTTTTCCTTTCTTGAATAGATGTTAAATCAATTTAACTCTTTTTTAAAGTTATTTCTTTGGGTGTTGCCTTGTGAACCAGTTTTTCTGGTCATTGTGGTTTTAGAGTGAACTCGCATGATCTGATCTGAAAAACATTTCCTGTGTTACGTTCAGATTATATATATATATATTGTATATATTGTTCAAAAAATAAAAGTATTTTTTTTTTAATTGTTGCTGTGACTGTATGTATGATGCCAACAATTAGTTAAATCACAGCCCTAGTCTAAACTTATTAATGGACAATCATTTAAAGCAGCTGTTATTGGCAAAAAGAAAATAAAGAGTTTCAGTGACCTTAGATGAATGATACCCCAATTATTTTTTAGTTTATTGTGTTCTTTATGGAAAATGTGAATTGTGTTTCATAAATTGTGCCTATTTTATTAGACATGGGGATGAAGGAAGCAACAAAGTACTACATCAAACCTAATCTCTATGAGGGGCTGGAGGATGAGGACATGAGGTCTCTAAAATGAGTCTGAATGCGGAGATGGAGGTGAGGGGCACTGCAGCTTCTCCAGAACCCAGCTGTGTGTCTATGAAGAGCAACACATCTATAATTATACCTCCTAATATCGGTGATGGAGCAGTGACCTCTGACCTTAGGTAAAACAAAACAGTGACACTAAAGAGACCTTATGAAATAGATCAGTATTCTTGTCAGAGAACTTAGAACTTAGTCATGTCTCAATCCTTTTAATGATTGCTCTGGCATCAACATAGATGAACATATGCAAGGTTTTCTAGAACAATAAAATAAAAATAATAATTAGCAGATTAATCACTTAAGTGTTAAATTATAGATATAAATAAAACAACATAAAGTATCTTCTTCTTATACAAGTCACGGCGATCGATTGCTATATTTAACTTCAAAGGATTGACGGCATACAATACAGAGTGTCATTCACGTGCGGTAAATAGGTTGCCTTAATAATATTAAATAAACTTAGATACAGCATCTGCAACAAATATACTTGCAATGTAACATTTATATTCAAATAACCCTGGACTTACTTGTCTGTTACTCATACAATGTCCTTATAATGCGAGCAATCCAGAGAACTTTCCAGTCTGAACGGCTGATACAATTATAGAGCGCTACGCTTATTCTCAGTCTATTAAATCAGTGTCGGCTCTGCAACTGCACAGGTTGTGAACTATTCCATCACATGCAGTGCTAATTTTGTGTGCATGTTCGTCATTATGCCAAACATGGAGAATTCGGAACAAATGTTATCTGGTCTTTAATAACGGTCTTCGAAGGTTAGCACAAAATCTTTATATACATATATCATTTGTAAATGTCCTCATAATGTTGGGCAAAAACATTTTTAGAACAACATTCTTAGAACAACATTCTTGGAACATCCTTTAAACATTAAAATGTCAACTAACTTGTGTGTGCTGTTTTTAAAAGAACATCCTTGTATTGTGGGAGAGTTTTGTACCCTGTCACATGGTTAACTTTTCTTTTAAATTTATAACACTTTGAAAACAATGTTCATGAAATCATCACATATTGTCATTAGTATTTGATTAATGTTCTCATAATGTTGGCAGAAAACATTCTATCCCCCAGTTTCACAGACAAGGTTTAAGATAACTCCAGACTACAATGCATGTTTGAGCAGTTTTAGCTAAAAAGGTAATTTGTACATATCTTAAAATATACCAGTGCCATTGTTTTGTCTCACGATACACACCAGTATTTTTTTTCTAAGGTGCTTTTATAAAAGCTACTTAAATGCCCTAATTGAACTAAGGCCTAATCCTGGCTTAATCTGAGCCCTGCCTTTGAAACGAGGGCTTTAAGCATCATTTTTTCGTATGTTTTTAAATATTAAGGATTACTACATTTGTGGCTTAAAAATGGCTTAAGGTTTGACGCTACACAGCAAAAGCCCCTGTTTCATTAACTCTGCTCAGTGTTCATGTGTGTCCACACTAAAGAGTGTTAAAATAACACTAAAGCAATGTTTGATCAGTGTTTCCTGTAGTTGGACTCTTGGTCCTTGGTTGTTTTGGTAGGTTTTTGTCTGGCTGCTGCTGTTCAGAAAACACTTTACTGTGCCATGCAGAGTTCAGACTGCACGATTTTTAAAGTAGTCGGGTCACTGTTCTTTTCACACTGCATGACTATCTTGGCCAGCATTCAGTCAAACTGTGTTCAAACTGCACGATGGATCGGCGACAGAAGGTTTCACACTGCATCACTTTACAATATGAAGAATCGCCAACAACTCTGTCTGGCACACAAACTACATTTCACAACCAAACACACGCGAGACCTGACAAGGAAACAACGCACGCAAGACTACAGTTCTCACGTGAGACTGGCCCTGCGTCTCAATCAGCTCCCTAGCTCCCTAGCTCGTGAATCAGTTTATAATGAAAGTGAATGTGGCTGATCAGTGCCCTGACTACTGAACTAGGGAGCTGATTGAGACACACGGTGGGATTATTATTAAAAATAGTAGCCCGCAAGAAGCTTGAAATACAAATTGCCTGTGCGCTGATTCACAGCGAAAACAATACAAAGAAAAGAAGAATATGGTGAAGGAAATGTTTGGGGAGACGCGAAGAACAAGGATTGTGTGTTCTGCAACGACAGTTGGAGCTAAATACATAACTTTTCAATGTGCTGCTGTTGCGGATGGTCAAGCAAATATTTGTGCTTTGTTTCTGTTTGATAGGATTGTACGAAGCCATGCTTGCTGATACTGTGGTCTATAACTCCTCCCCGAACTCCCCGCTGCTCTGTATCTTGCTCTCTCATTGTCTGTCAGTCATTGCCGATGTAGTTTTCAGTCAGAACACTTTTCACACAGAAGGATTTTGAATCGCCAACAGGTCCAGATATATGGTGACTCGTCGGCGATTCTCTCAGATCGCGTCTTTGCTCATTCACACTGAGTGATTGTCACTCGTGTGAACGAGCACCGATTTCCCTGTGATTTCGGGCATTTGTTGGCGATTTCTCAAAACCTGTAGGCGAGCCAAAATTGGGGCTAAAATCGTGCAGTCTGAACTCGGCTTCAGAGGAACTCGAGACTGAACAACATCAGATGATGTTACCTGTATTTAATAATGATATCATCATGAAGTGTTCTGATTTACTAATCACATACTGAATATCTCACAAAGAACATCATAAAAAGAGATTGATATCATTATATTAAGAGTATAATAATACATTGCATGGGGTACAGCCTTTATTGATTTTGTTGTTGAAATATTTTCATTTTTATTTATCAATCTTTATTGATTTATTGAGCTGGGTCAGTGCTTATAAAATTGTCTGGTGCAAATTATTCTTTGTGTTTACTGCATTTATTGTGATTCAAAACTGATATCTTCTTTTACTCAGCAGTGAGAGGGATTCTCTGATCCAAGTTCAGTCCAGATGTGGAGTTTGTGAGCAGTTTCTGGAAGATCTGGCCTCTATCACATGTGGATACAGTTCCTGCAGTGTGAACAGGGATCAATCCAGACCAACAGAAGACTTTGACTGTCCTCAGTGCAGAAAGAGATCCAGAACATACACAGTCATGAAAGGATCCAGTTCCGCTGGTTCTACTGAGTGTTACACACAATCAGCTGTGCAGGAGGAGATTGGAGACCAGCAGAATCTAGTGGATGACGAACTACAGAGAGTTAAAGACCAACACAAAACTAGCATGAAGATAAAGTATGAGAGATTATTTGAGGGGATCAAACTCCAAATGAATCAAACCCGTCTGAACAGGATCTACACAACGCTCTACATCATAGAGGGAGAGAGAGAAGGAGTGAATGAAGAACATGAGGTTTTACAGATGGAGAAAAAAGCCAGAACACAACACTCACAAGACACCCCAATTGACTGCAATGACATCTTTAAAGCCTCACCTGAACCAATATGTGAGGAGAGACACCAAATCAAGACTGTTCTTACTAAAGGCATCGCTGGAATCGGAAAAACCGTCTCTGTACAGAAGTTCATTCTGGACTGGGCCGAGGGAAAAGCCAATCAGGATGTAGATTTCATGTTTGTGTTTCCATTTAGAGAGCTAAACTTGATCCGAGATCATCAGTACAGTCTTCACAGTCTTCTGCTGGACTTTCATCCTGAACTTCAAGATCTGGACTCAAAGATTTATGAGGAGAATAAAATTGTGTTCATCTTTGATGGTCTTGATGAAAGCAGAATGACACTGATGTTTTCAGACTCTCAGAAAGTTTCTGATGTGACTGAAACTTCATCAGTGGGTGTGTTGATGTCAAACCTTATGAAAGGAGATCTGCTTCCCTCTGCTCTCGTCTGGATCACCTCCAGACCAGCAGCAGCCAATCAGATCCCCTCCAAATACATCAAACGTCTGACAGAAATTCAGGGATTCAATGAGCCTGAGAAAGAAGAATATTTCAGGAAGAGAATCAATAATGAGCATCAAGCCAGCAGAATCATCTCACACATCAGAAGAGCAAGAAGCCTCCACATCATGTGCCACATACCCGTCTTCTGCTGGATCTCATCGACTGTGCTTCAAAAACTCCTGAAAGAAGATCTGAGTGCAGAAATCCCTCAAACTCTGACTGAAATGTACATCCACTTCCTGATGATCCAGATCAACACAAGGAATCAGAAGTATGAAGAGAGAAATCCAGATAAACTCCTGCAGTCCAACAGAGAAGTGATTGTGAAACTTTCTGAAGTGGCTTTCAAACAGCTAATGAAGGGCAATGTGATGTTCTATGAGGAGGACCTGATTGAGAGCGGCATAGACGTCACTGACGCCTCAGTGTATTCTGGGATTTGCACTGAGATCTTTAAGGAGGAATCTGTGATTCATCAGAAAAAAGTTTACAGCTTCATTCATCTGAGCATTCAGGAGTTTCTTGCTGCTTTCTATTTGTTTTACCATTATGCTGTCAAAAATTTTGACACATTGCACTTTATTGATGGAGTGCATAATCTGCATAAAGGAGCAGTAGATGAAGCCCTTAAGAGTGAGAATGGACAGCTTGATCTGTTCCTGCGGTTCCTGCTGGGCATCTCACTGGAGTCCAATCAGAGACTGTTACTGGGTCTACTGACACACACAGAAGACAGCAAAGAGAGCATCAGGAGAACCACACAGTACATTAAAGAGAAGATCAAAGATGAACATGAACTCTCCACTGAAAGATCCATCAATCTGTTTCTCTGTCTGCTGGAAGTGAAAGATCAGACTCTGTCCAGAGAGATTCAGAAGTTTGTGAAATCAGACAAAGACTCAGAGAGGAAACTCTCTTCTGCTCACTGCTCAACAATCGCCTACATGCTTCAGATGTCAGAAGAGGTGCTGGATGAGCTGGACCTCAAGAAATACAACACATCAGATGAAGGTAGAAGAAGACTGATACCAGCTGTGAGCAACTGTAGGAGAGCTTTGTGAGTATTTAATCATGTACAGTGAACAGTTTTTGTTTTGTTTTGTTTTTTCATGGAATTGTTGTTTCGGTTGTGCTTACTCTTACATTTGAGTATATTTTGCTTGTTCTCATATTCCACTCTCTTCCAGTCTTGCTGGCTGTAATCTCACTGGTCATTCTTGTGATATTGTGGCATCAGCTTTACAGTCATCAAACTCTGTCCTGAGAGAGCTGGATCTGAGTAACAATGACCTGGATTCAGGATTGAAGCTACTCTCAGATGGACTGAAAAGTCCAAAGTGTCAGCTGGAGATACTAAGGTTTGAGTTCAATGCGTTGATTAATAATTATCTAATAGTTAGTGTTCGATAATTTAAAATGACCTACTGTTTACTTTTTTGAGTGTCTGGCTTTTTAGGTTGTCAGGCTGTATGGTGACAGAGGAAGGCTGTGGTTATTTGTCTTCAGCCCTGAGTTCAAACCCCTCACACCTGAGAGAGCTGGATCTGAGCTACAATCACCCAGGACAATCAGGAGTCCGGCTGCTCAATGACAAACTGAAAGATCCAAGCTGCTCACTGCAGATACTCAAGTATGTGGGGCAGTGAGGGGGTTTACTCAAGATCACTTATACTGGTAATCTCAGTCAGTTAAGTTACTGCTTCACAAACCTGTTCTGTGGACCCTGTCCCACTGCAAATTTTGAATGTCTACCCCATTGGACACACCCAATTCAAGTCTTGCTGTCTCTACTAATGAGCTGGTGAGTTAAATAAAATGTGTTAGGACAGGTTTGAGAAGCACTGCTCTAAGTTACATAATAATTTAATATGTATACATATACAGTACTTTTCAAGTTTAAGATACTTTGTGTGGTATTTTCAAACACACATATTTATTCATTAACTATCATTAAAACCCTTTCCCTTGAAAACAACACATTTTCTAAGGTTGCATCTTGGTGTAGTTGCCACAGTTTTATGGATTTAGGCTGTTTTCCCTACCCATTTCTTCATATAATCGCAGATTGACTTGACGATGCTGAAATCAGATCTAGACATTTCTGCACTCTCAGGCAAATATCTGTGTGCATTTGTACCCTTGGTAGAAGAAAATGTGCTTCTTTGAGCTATTTTAAATCTATATCAACACCAAATTTTTACGTTTATTTTCTTGGTCTAGAATTTATTTTGTTTGATTTTTGAGTTGATTTGTCTCTGGAGTCATTTTGATTTATTAGAATTTTTATTACAAAACTTCTGAATTTGGTTCCTGTTTTCACTTTCGTCATTTTGGCAGATCCATATTTATTGATTTTAAACACTATTATCTCTTTCCCCTCCAGCGTTTTTTTAAAAGTTGATAAATATGCTGTTTAATGTTTGATGAGTGCATTATTTTACGTATGCAATGCTTCTATTGCTTGTTACTTCTTCTTCACCTATGTTTTTATTATTTTCTACTCTTTAAGAAGGTGCATAATAGTGCCCCCTACCGTATAACAGTGTAACAATATTTATTAGCTCAAAAGTGGAAATATTAATAATTATTCATAACTCATTATGTTTCATTATACAAACCCGATTCCAAAAAAGTTGGGACACTGTACAAATTGTGAATAAAAAAGGAATGCAATAATTTACAAATCTGATAAACTTATATTTTATTCACAATAGAATATAGATAACATATCAAATTTTGAAAGTGAGACTCATTTTGGATTTCATGAGAGCTACACATTCCAAAAAAGTTGGGACAGGTAGCAATAAGAGGCCAGAAAAGTTAAATGTACACTTAAGGAACAGCTGGAGGACCAATTTGCAACTTATTAGGTCAATTGGCAACATGATTGGGTATAAAAAGAACCTCTCAGAGTGGCAGTGTCTCTCAGAAGTCAAGATGGGCAGAGGATTACCAATTCCCCCAATGCTGCGGTGAAAAATAGTGGAGCAATATCAGAAAGGAGTTTCTCAGAGAAAAATTGCAAAGAGTTTGAAGTTATCATCATCTACAGTGCATAATATCATCCAAAGGTTCAGAGAATCTGGAACAATCTCTGTGCATAAGGGTCAAGGACGGAAAACCATACTGGATGCCCGTGATCTTTGGTCCCTTAGACGGCATTGCATCACATACAGGAATGCTACTGTAACGGAAATCACAACATGGGCTCAGGAATACTTCCAGAAAACATTGTTGGTGAACACAATCCACCGTGCCATTCGCCATTGCTGGCTAAAACTCTATAGGTCAAAAAAGAAGCTATATCTAAACATGATTCAGCTTACACATCTGGAAAGGCACCATCAATGCTGAAAGGTATATCCAAGTTCTAGAACAACATATGCTCCCATCCAGACGTTGTGACGTCATGACAATGCCAGACTACATACTGCATCAATTACAACATCATGGCTGCGTAGAAGAAGGATCCGGGTACTGAAATGGCCAGCCTGCAGTCCAGATCTTTCACCCATAGAAAACATTTGGTGCATCATAAAGAGGAAGATGCGACAAAGAAGACCTAAGACAGTTGAGCAACTAGAAGCCTGTATTAGACAAGAATGGGACAACATTCCTGTTCCTAAACTTGAGTAACTTGTCTCCTCAATCCCCAGACATTTGCAGACTGTTATAAAAAGAAGAGGGGATACCACACAGTGGTAAACATGGCATTGTCCCAACATTTTTGAGATGTGTTGATGCCATGAAATTTAAAATCAACTTATTTTTGTCCCTTAAATTATACATTTTCTCAGTTTAAACATTTGACATGTCATCTATGTTGTATTCTGAATAAAATATTGAAATTTGAAACTTCCACATCATTGTATTCTGTTTTTATTCACAATTTGTACAGTGTCCCAACTTTTGGAATCAGGTTTGTAAATATTTTAATCAGTTAGTCAAATTAACTTAATGTAGCTGAATTAATATTACAATCAATTAATCTGTTCGGCCAGCGAACATTCAGTATTAATTGTCTATCAACTCTTATCGAAAAGATATTTTCCGTGGCCACAGAATATTGCTTTCTTAGCACGTAGCTGTGATCGAATCATCATCAGGGATATTGGGACACACACACATAACTAAACTAACAAACACAAACATTCCATTCACACAACGAGTGGAAAATTAATTTGAACCGTATCATAACAGGGGAATGAAACAATGGAAAGAGTAAATTAACAATTGCTGGACGAACCATCAGTTTCAATACTATGAAGCACCTTTGTTAAAAGGGGTTCACAATCTTTATACTAAATTGCCATTTAGTGTTCAAACAATACTTGCAAATGCCTTAGCTGTCCGGTTCTGCATGCTCAGGAGAAAATCCTTGATGGTTTGGTCCGCTGGCGTGGAAGTTGAAATCAATATCTTCAGCGTTGATGAAGAAAATGAAGACAGACTTTACACTGTTAATTTGACTCTTTGACTCTTTTCAAAGAATCCAGTTTATAGACGTCTGGTTTTAGTGGCCTGTCTCCTAATTGTCTTTGAAATGTGTGTAAAGAACACATGGTGCAGATGGGGTGATAGCGCTCAGTGTGGGAGCCAGACCTTACGGGGCCTGCATGGGTGATTGCTTTTTACAATTATGTTTGATCGCTCCAGATGCTACAACAGTGAAAACATGGATAGCTGGAAAATTCAGACAATGGTGGGGAAGCATTATACGGATTATACTTTCAATGGCAGGGAAAGGGTTAATAATCAAATATTTATAATTTTGCTTTATACTTGTCTCTCTCTAGTTTGGATCATGGAGGTCTTTCCAGAATCACTCCAGGACTGAGAAAATGTTGGTATTTTCTCTCCTTAACAAACACATTTATGGCTCTGAAAACCATCCTTAATGTACATCAATCTTCATCCTTTTCATCAATCTTTTTGTGTTCAGATGCCTGTGATCTCACACTGGATCCAAACACAGCACACACTCAACTCATTCTGTCTGAGGAGAACAGGAAGGTGACACATATAAAAGAGCATCAGTTGTATCCTGATCATCCAGAAAGATTTGAACACCAGGAGCAGGTTTTGTGCCGAGAACGTCTGACTGGACGCTGTTACTGGGAGGCTGAATGGAGCACAAGAGTGACTGGTATAGCCATGACATATAAAGGAGTCAGCAGGACAGGAGTGGGTGACTGTGTGTTTGGATGGAATGACAAATCCTGGAGTCTGTACTGCTCTGATAACAGTTACACATTTTGTCACAATAATGCAAATACTGACATACCAGCCCCTTCACCCCCCTCTAAGAGAGTAGGAGTGTATGTGGACGTGTCGGCCGGCACTCTGTCCTTCTACAGCGTCTCTGACACACACACACTCACACACTTACACACATTCAACACCACATTCACTGAACCCCTCTATGCTGGACTTAGGGTTTATGATGCCTCAGTGTCTTTGAGAAATATCTGAAATATCAAACCTAAGTTTGGAACTACATTAAATAGTGCTTGTATAGCCGGGAACGTGACATATGCAGAACGTGACAATGCATTCTGGGACTTTAGGACACCAGCAGTACAGTAGAGACTGATAAATAGTGGAGGTAGATGTTAAAATTTATATTATACAGTTAAAACGAATTAGAATGGTGAACACTGGCTGTGTTATGAACTATCTGCATACTGAATGGCGTGGAAAACGGATCTGAAATGGAGCGCCATTTTTGGGACATTCTAAAACGCTTAACATGGCTTAATGTAAGTAAACATGATGCTAATAAACCATACTATGTACAGAAAAGCAGATGAGCCCAGAATACGAACAAAATGCGTCTTATTACATGTTAAATTCACATACGTATAAAACCGTTTTAAAGAAAATACTTAATGTTGCTTAATGTAGCCTACTAAGTAATATTAAAAGACCAAATTCTGCATAAAACAATTTTTTTCTGTAAAGTATGCTTTATTAGTATTGTGTTTACTAAACTTGACCTTTTAATGTCATGGTCTTAGTACATTAAGTGTTTTCTTTATGGGAGGAAAATGCTTAACGTATATTCTGGACTCATCTGCTTTTCTGTACATAGTTTGCTTTATTAGTTTGGTACTAACACTAATAACACTGTCTTAGTAAATTAAGCAATGTCAAGCTTTTTAGAATGTCCCCAATTTTCTGTTTTTCCATCTTAGAAACAACACAATAGTGGAAACTCAATGAAAATAGACAACTTGAACAAAATGTGGCTTGTCATTTGTATTTATTACAGATTCATAATATGTAAGAGCTCACACCATGAATAATGTATGAAAACACGTTTAGAAATGTTATCTGTGATATAGCTTGTTCACTCTCCGTGTTCATAAAGCAGCACACATTTGATTCATTGTTCAGCTTCTCTCAGTAAGAAGTCATGTATTTGTTTCAGTAAAACTTACTTAGTGTAGCAACTCCACAATATAATTCTTTTCAGAGCTGCATTACAGAGGGTCATACTATTATGATATCCCTTAATGCTTTAATATTAAGAAATTAAGGCGATATGATGGATGAGGTCAATCTATAATATATTTATTATTTTATCTGGCAGATATATCGGTGCCACTTAGTTATTAAAAACTGCAATAGAGAAATCACTCCTGTGTGTGGTCCGATAGAAGGCGGCAGTATGATTTCTATGCGTGTGTATTTGTCGTGTCCTGACCACACGGCTGAGCGAACGAATGAACACAAGAGATTTAAATATTAGTTATTCTAAGCAAGTTCAAGCAGCTCTTAAAAAAAAAAAAAATTAACGTAAATACAGTAGTTTTTTTCATCTGGTGATTTGTACTTGTCATTGTAAGCTCCTGAGCGTGACCTAAAACATGGCGGTGACTACCTAGAATGCAACACGCAGTGATGTAGTTTCCAGAGCTCTATAATAATAATAATCATAATAATATCAGGATTGTTGAGGGCCCCTCACACATCAGGGCCCTATGCACTCTGTCACCCTTTCCCCCACACTGTGTCTCGTTTATGTGCATAAATACGATATTTCCAACACTTCTTAATTTGTGTTTAATTGGTGCATGTTGTTAAAGTGCAGTTCTGTTTCTACTTCATTCTGTCTGCAGAAGGGATGCAGCCTGTCTTCTGTTGGTAGTCAGATCTTCAACTTAAACTTTATTTTATAATGTTTTAAGAATTTTTGTCTGTCTGTTAGACTGATTTCACAAGGTGTTCCTTCGTCTAAAGTGGGATACCAGTCCAAAGGGCGTGTAAGTTCAGGTTGAAGGGCACTGCAGATGACAGAGAATAATGCTGCATTCCAGACAGATCGATCAACCTCGACCTGAGCGAGATGCCTCATTCGACGTCGCTTCCAAGATGGCGGCAAGTCCTGCTTAGCATAGCATAGACCTTATGTCAAACATAAAAGCAAACTTTAACATTAAGTTTATAAAATCACACCTTAATTTTTGCTTTCATCAGGTGTTTTCAAAGCAAATGGAAGCATTCTATCTGTCTTTTTTGCCATAATTGACACAAAACTTAAAATGCTTTTGTGTTATGGTGATATCATGGCAGTGTCATGGACGTGTAATTGACTGAGATGAAAGAACTAGGACATTTCAACTTGAATGTTTTCACTTCTGACCTCGTCTTGAACGTAGCATGAGGGCGCATCGATACACATCGGCATTTAGGGGTCCTGAAAATGCTAACTTTTGAAAGTGAGTTTCAAAGTGCAATTTTTTTTAAAATGATACCATTATCTTCTCTGTGTAAACTACAAAAGTGCCAATTTGTGAAAAACAGTGATGCCATGCACATGCTTATTACGTGTTCTGTCTTTTGTGGATCTGTGTGAACAGGGGTTGTTTTGACAACATTGTCGTCTGTACGTGAAAAATGCAAAGTAAATATTTTTTCCATTTTTAGTACATTGTTGTTGTGTAAATGTACCCTTATTACGATGTTGATTAATAGATAATACAATGTTGATTAATAGTTGCGTGTTGTTACTGATTTAGTTACACACCTGTTCTGTATTTTTAGGCTTTGTTTTGATTCATTCTTTGACTGTTTTCATCATGTTTAGTTGGATGTTCCATTCCTGTGTGGTATGAAAGATATATTCCTGATTTTATTTTTTATTTATTCATTTTTTATTAAAAATGAACTGCCTTGACTAAATCCAGCTCTTTATTTTCACCTTGCGGCAACCACATGCTGACAGGTGATCGGTTGGTAATTTTTATTTATTTATTAATTTTTTTAAACAGGCAGTCAAGGGTTGTCATGGCAGGAGAGGAAACATGATGGAAATTTCACAGGTGAGAAGTAACAAAGAGTGCATTGTACTAAATTTTTACATTGTGTAAAATAAATCCATATGGAACTGAATTGTGGACTGTAGAAAAGAATAACTAGTGTGTGAATATTCAGGTATCCATTACTGTATTTCTGGCTGAATTTTATTTATTTATGTTTTTCCCCCCTTACCGTACATTTAACAGGATATTATTTGCAGTGTTATTAAATTCTGTTATCTAAAACTATAATAGTGCTGATTTACTTATTTTATTTTGTTTATTTTGTTTTGTTGCTTTCCTGACACTTTGTATTTTTAATATTTATTTTTTTCCTGTGTTTTGTCAAAATCAGATCAGATCAGGTGAAAACGGCTGTAAAACTGCACAGTGTAACACTGTTTTTTCTTCAATAAATCTTTGCACATGGTGAATCACACACTCTTAGAAAAAAAGGTTCTTTGGGGTTCTATATAGAACCCTAGGGTTCTTTAACCAACTTTATAGAACCCTTTCTGCCAAAAAGGTTCTATATAAGGAGAAAGAACCAAAGGGTTCTTTGGGCTAAATGTGCTTTATATACATTATTAGTGCTTTATTTAAATTATTACACTATTGAACATTATATTTGTGTTTTTACTTCAATTTTACTTAGGCACACCTTTCATTCTGAAGAAAACAAACTTATATACATTTTCAAGTTTAATAGGTTTATTAGAAAATAATAATTGCCGCATTATCCTGTAAAGAAAAAAAATCTAATTGTTTCTGGATCTAGGCGCTAGGGGTATAATTCTGCCATCTGCTGGTTAAAGAAAATCCTGTAGGAATGACTTAGATTCTGAAAGTCAATTCTTACAACTCAACCCTCCAAACAAATGCATTAAATGATCTTCGACATAAACAGCAAATAACTTGCATGTGTATGCGCTGATCAGTTCTGAACTGTCTGCACGGCAAGTGTCGGATTTCAGCCGCGCGAGTCGTGCGCGAGTAATTAGAATGCGCGTGAACGCAGCATTTTAAACTTCAACCGTTACGGACGTCCTTTTGAGCTCAGCGCTCGAGAGGACGACGATTAAATTGGTAAGTGAGAAAATAATATCTCTTACGTTATTTTAATGACGTTTGCCTAAATCCCTGATATTTTTACACACCTTACATGTTTTGTTTTTTTCAAGAATCAAAAAGAAGAAATGTGGTAACGTTATACGGTGCTGTCCGGGCCTGCGCTATTCTCCGCCAGGAGGTTTGTCATTTCTTACATGAATTCCTAAAATCTCTGTTAAAAAACGGTTGTGGACTGTTCAATAAAGGTGGCGAGAGTTCATGTTATATCCTAATACACTTTTCTTTGTACTGTAGATTATATTAGAAAACGTACTCGGTTACTAACGTAACCTCGGTTCCCTGAGATACGGAACGAGTACTGCGTATGGGGAAAGGTCTCCCTTTTTCCCCGCTGCTGAAGCCTTTTTCAATAACGCAGTGTAACTGCACCGTCATTGGTTCACTCATAGACAAGTTGTTGAACCAATGGCGGCGCGGCATAGCTGCGCGGCCTATGGCGACAAAGCGCGCGAATATTCCCGCCGAAATGGGCGGGGTATAGGGCTATATAAGCAGGCGTTTCGCCATAGGATTTCAGTGTCAATCGACTGAAGCGACGACCCTGAGCCGCAGCCTCGTGGCACGGCAAGTGACGCAGTACTCGTTCCGTATCTCAGGGAACCGAGGTTACGTTAGTAACCGAGTACGTTCCCTTTCGATACTTCACTCGTACTGCGTATGGGGAACGAATTCAACCACGCCGTGCCACGGCTGGGAACGATATAGCTTGCATTTGGCCACCCAGAGGGGGGCAAAAAGGACAAGCGGAGGCAAAGCCTAACCGAACCCATGGTTACACTGAAGGAAGATACTTCCTATGGTGGCGTGAAGCGGGACCTGTTGGAAGCCGCTAATCACACCGACAGGACCCGAGCTTGTAAGGTCGGGACATCAAGGTGATAGAACCTGACAAAGGTGGACGGCGAAGACCAGCCGGCCGCCTCACAGATGTCTTGGATGGAAACTCCGTTGGACCAGGCCCACGAGGAAGCCATTCCTCTAGTGGAGTGGGCCCTGACTCCTATGGGGCAATTAGTGCCCAGTGAGGAGTAGCACAGGTTAATAGCATCCACTATCCAACGGGAAATGCGTTGTTTCGAGACCGGAGACCCTTTGGTGCGGCCGCCAAAACAAACAAAGAGCTGATCTGACTGTCTGAAAGACTGTGATCGGTCTATGTAGGTCCTCAATGCCCTGACTGGGCAGAGTAGCTGCAGCTCTGGTTCGTCCGCCGAGGGAGGAAGAGCAGAGAGCGAGATGACCTGAGCTCTAAACGGAGTTGAGAGCACTTTAGGGACGTAGCCATGCCTAGGTTTCAGAACGACCTTAGAGTCACCAGGCCCGAATTCGAGGCACGCAGGGTTCACGGAGAGGGCCTGCAAATCGCCAACACGCTTTACCGATGCTAGTGCTAGTAGCAGAGCGGTTTTTAGCGTTAGGGGCCTGAGGTCGGCTGAACCCATTGGTTCAAATGGGGCTCCTTTCAAGGCCCTGAGGACCAACGAGAGGTCCCAGGAGGGAATAGTGAGAGGGCGAGGAGGATTCAAACGCCTAGCACCTCTCAAAAAACGGATCACGAGCCCGTTTCGTCCCACCGATTGGCCAGCAATAGGAGCGTGGAACGCTGCAATGGCTGCTACGTAAACCTTAAGCGTGGAAGGGGAGCGCCCCATTTCCAAGCATTCTTGGAGGAAAGACAGTATGGAAGATACGTCACTCTCCACAGGGTCTATGTTGCGTGTTGAACACCAATCAACAAAGACTGACCACTTCTGGTCGTAGAGGCGCCTCGTAGATGGGGCTCTAGCCTGAGAAATGGTATTTAGGACGTCCTCGGGGAGGCTAGTCGGCTCCCATCGAGGGACCAGAGGTGCAGAGCCCAGAGCTGCGGCTGTGGGTGCCAGATTGTTCTGTTTGCCTGAGAGAGGAGGTCCCGTCTCAGGGGAATCGGCCACGGGGCTCTTAGAGAGAGCCTGAATAGCTCTGAGGACCAAACCTGGTTCCTCCAGAGCGGTGCCACCAGAAGGACTCTGTGCTGGTCTTCTCTGATACGCCTGATGACCTGGGGGATCAGTGCGATCGGAGGGAAAGCATAAAGGAGCGTGCTGGGCCATGTGTGGGCCAGAGCATCTACTTCCTTCGAGAAAAATGTTGGGCAATGAGAGTTGTCTTCTGAGGCGAAGAGGTCTACCTCTGCCTTCCCGAAGAACTCCCAGATCGTGAGGACCACTTGGGGGTGGAGCATCCACTCGTCGGAGGGGATGTTGCTCCGTGACAACATGTCCGCACCCAGATTGTTCCTGCCAGGAACATGAGTCGCTCTGAGCGACTGAAGCCTCGGAAGAGCCCATTCCAGCAGACGTTTCGCCAGAGCGCATAAGCGGCTGGACGAAAGACCGCCTTGGTGGTTCAGGTATGACACCACCGTCATACTGTCTGACCGAACTAGAACATGACGTCCCGTCAAGTAAGCCTGAAAGAACTGAAGGGCTTTCATCACTGCTAGCATCTCTAGACAGTTGATGTGTAGATGGCTTTCCTCGTGGCTCCACGAGCCGAAGGCCGGTCTGCCCTCGCACACAGCGCCCCAGCCCAAGTTGGAGGCGTCTGTTGAGAGCACCGTCCTCCGTGAGACCGCCTGTAAAGGGACTCCGCGTTGGAACCATACTGGATCCATCCAAGGTTTCAGGGCTAGAAGACAGGCCCGATTGACCTTGAGACATAGGCGGCCGTGCCGCCATGCGCTGGGAGGAACCCGGAACTTCAACCAGTACTGAAGAGGCCGCATCCGAAGAAGGCCTAGCTGCAGCACCGGGGAGGCGGAAGCCATCAGCCCTAGCAGCCTCTGGAAAAACTTCAGAGGGAGATAGGCTTTGTTCGTGACAGATGCCGTGAGCTGCTGAATTGCCAGGGCGCGCTCTGGCGAGACTACTGCCGTCATACGGACCGAGTCGAAAACTGCTCCCAGAAACGAGATTCGTTGAGTGGGGCATAGCGAGCTCTTGGCTAAGTTGACCCTGAGACCCAGGCATTGTAGATGGCTGAGGAGCACGGATCTGTGGCGTTCCAGCTCGTCTCGCGAACGGGCTAAAATGAGCCAGTCGTCGAGATAATTCAGAACCCGGATTCCCATCTGTCTCAGAGGGGAAAGCGCCGCGTCCATGCACTTGGTGAAAGTGCGGGGAGCCAGAGACAGCCCGAAGGGCAGGACCGTATATTGGTATGCCACCCCTTCGTATGCGAATCTCAAGAATCGTCTGTGACGGGGGGCTATCTGGATGTGAAAATACGCATCCTTCAGGTCCAGCGAGCAGAACCAGTCCTCGGGGCAAATGTGCGCGAGGATCTGCTTCAGCGTCAGCATTTTGAACTTCCGTCTCATGAGGGAGTGATTCAAAAGCCTGAGGTCTAGGATGGGTCTGAGACCGCCATCCTTTTTGGGGACCAGAAAGTAGCGGCTGTAAAAGCCTGTCTCGCTCTCTGACGGAGGAACCATTTCCACAGCTCCTTTTTCCAGCAACGACATGACTTCGGCCCGGAGGACATGAGCGTCGTCCGGATTGACCGATGTTTGAAGCACCCCGGCGAAGCGGGGGGCCGTCGTGCAAACTGGAGCGAGTAGCCCTGGTTTACGATCCCCATGACCCATTCTGACACATCGGGGATGGCCTGCCAGGCCTCGGCCCGAGTGGCTAGGGGTTGAATAATGTTGGGTGACAGACCGCCGTTGAGAGGGTCGTACACCGCGAGGGGTGGAAGAGGAAATTTGCTCTTTTTGTGATGAGGTAAAAATTTGTCCGCCGTGAAAACGGCGTTTGGAGTGGGCGCAACAGGTGTGGGCCCAGCTGTCACTTGGAGTATGTTTCCCACGCCCGGAAATAAACGAGGCGGAGGGGAAATTACCCGTGGGAGCTTTTGGGGTGGTCCGGTTGTAACGGGACGGTCCCCCATCCTCTTCCTGTCCGACGAATCAGGACGACTTCGGAGGCACCGGGTCCAGCACAATCCTGGGCCGGGGTCCCTGGCGCCTCGGGAAGGGAGGGCGCTTCGCAGGGCGCGAGCGCTGGCGATGCTCCTGGGGCGGCGCTGCCTGTGTTGCAGGTGGGGCTGGTTTGTTCTGCTGAGCCGGCGCAGTCCTGGGGCGGCTAGACGCAGAAGCGGAGCTGGAGCGCTTAGGCAAGAAATGCCTCATAGCCTGAGACGATTTCTGCGCGGCAGTAAAGCGCTCAGTGAAGCCATCCACTGCAGGCCCGAAGAGACCAGAAGGCGAGACCGGGGCGTCTAAGAAGGCCGTCTTGTCTAGGTCTTTGATCTCCGTTAGGTTGAGCCACAGGTGGCGCTCCAACACGACCAGGCTGGCCATGGAACGACCGATGGCCTGGGCCGTAGCCTTCGTAGCTCGCAGGGCAAGATCCGTGGCGCTGCGGAGATCTTTGAAGGCTGGCGCGTCGATTCCAGACTCATCCAGAGAGCGGAGGAGTTTGGCCTGGAATGCTTGAAATATGGCCATGGTGTGGAGCGCAGAGGCAGCTTGGCCCGCCGAGGTGTAAGCCCGTCCAGCCAGAGTAGAGGTGGTCCGACAGGGCTTGGAAGGAAGGGCCCTCTTCGTCTTCCAACCCACAGCCGCGGGAGGACAGAGGTGAGCAGCCACCGCTTCATCTAGGGGTGGCAAGCGCTCGTATCCCTTCTCCTCGGCGCCGTCGACGGCGGTGAGGGCGGAGCGGTGCGTAGTGTGGAGGCGGGCAGAGTAAGGAGCGCGCCACGACTTCGTCAGCTCTTCGTGGACCTCAGGAAAGAAGGGCGCTGAACGCTGGCGAGGTGCTTGGCGGCGGCCTGGCAGAAACCATTCGTCCAGGCGGCTGCGAGACGGCTCCTCTGGAGGGGCCCACTCGAGGTCCAGCTCTTCAACGGCTCTAGACAGGATGCGGAAGAGCTCGGCATCCATGCCCTGGCCATGCTCGATGGGTTCCAAGGGAGGCGGTGGAGCGGGGTCTTCCGGCTCGCCAGCCCATCCTTCCGCTTCGGAAGCCGCAAGAGACATGGAGTCGTCTTGTTCGTCGTCTGTTCCCCCGAATGAGACGAGGTCACTCGCTTCTGCGGAGGGACGCTGCTCAGGGCGAGAGAACAGAACTGGAGAGAGTTCCCTGGGAGGAGAGGGCGAGGCACGCGGGGGCTGGGCCGGCGTGAGCTCGCTCAACTCCTGGCGCTGAGTCGCTCTACCCCGCTGTCTTTTCCTCGCCGGACCGCGGGAGGAAGGAGACGGGAGGGCGCGAGCGGCGAGATCGCCCTCAGTGAAGAAGGCGACCCGCGAGCGCAGGGAAGCGAGACTCATACACTCGCAGTGCGGGCATGAGTCTCCAGCGAGCGCGCCGTCTGCGTGGGGCTTGCCCAGGCAAGCGACACACTCGCTGTGTCCATCGTCGTCGTGCAGGGGGGCCCTGCAAGTACCACATGAGTGGCGGGGCATCGTGAGACGCCGCTGCCGTGAAAACGGCAATTGGGTGGCTCTTTTAGAGCGGCGAGGGCCGCGGAAGCTCTTAAAGCGGTGAAAACCGCTGGAAATCGCTCTTTTAGAGCGGCGTTTAAGCCGCGGATGAAGCTCTCAGGCGGCGCGCCGGATGGCGGCAGGGGACGCACAGGAAGCGGCCGGAAGCGGGAAGCGGGAGGCGGCGGCTCGGCGACGGCGCTAGAAGCTGCAGTCCGCGAGGGCGCCGGCGCTTTCTTCCACCGGCGAGTCCAGGCGAGTCCGCTGCGGGAGCCTCTTCAGACGGCGGCGAGAGCAGAAGGCGGCGAGCTTCTTCGGCTTCAGGCGGAGATCAGCGAAGAGAAGTAGATGTCGTCGCTGAAGGAGAAAACACTGAAATCCTATGGCGAAACGCCTGCTTATATAGCCCTATACCCCGCCCATTTCGGCGGGAATATTCGCGCGCTTTGTCGCCATAGGCCGCGCAGCTATGCCGCGCCGCCATTGGTTCAACAACTTGTCTATGAGTGAACCAATGACGGTGCAGTTACACTGCGTTATTGAAAAAGGCTTCAGCAGCGGGGAAAAAGGGAGACCTTTCCCCATACGCAGTACGAGTGAAGTATCGAAAGGGAACGATGTTTCAGGAGCAGCCAAATCACTGTACACCCAGACTGTTATAAACATGAATTCAAGAGAAACCCCGAAGAACAAAGAGAGGAGCTGATGAAGATGTTTCTTCTGTGGATATAGCTGTGAGTATTTGGTGTTTGCAGTTATAGCACACTTTTTTTCTGAATTAATTGAAGGCCTAATTTATGCTAAACACTGTATTTGGTTCTTGAAGATGCATTAGGAAGATGAAGAAAAGACCTTCAACTGCAAACCAATGACACAAAAATGTACATTATTTTTTACTCACAGTACCAACTTTGGGAAACCTGTAAATCTGCTAAACTGAAGTGGCTTATATTTGTTTTCTATTTTCCATGTTTAATGCAATAATTAATAATAATAAATAAATATTTCTGTTTGCACTCTCACTGCAGAAATGGACTCTGGAGTGCAGCATTACTTCAATAAGATGAAAATAACACACCTGTATGATTCAAGTAAGTTTTAAGATGTAATTGTGAGAGATTCCTTTCTGTTTTCTGTTGTACTGTACTCTCCATAAGTCTAATAAATGTTTTTCTGACCTGCATCTCCATCTTAGGATGTCAAGCCCCCTGAACGCAAAGAGAGTCTGCATCAAAATGGACGTGCCCCTAATTGAAAACTCAGAGATGTCAAAAGTATCTGTTGGCTGTCTACTTTTTTTGTTCAATATGGAGCATCCAAATGCCAGTTTCTTTCATTCAGCACTATTTAGCCCTTCTCAGTACTGAATTTGCTGCCATGGGTCATTTGTTTTTATTGTTTAAATGCTTATCTGAATGTTAAATTATCATTTAACGCTCATGAATTAAAAAAAAAAAATTCTACTAGCTAGTCTTTTAGTTCATTTTTTTAGAAACATTTATTTATGTTAAGTCTTCTAACTATCGCTCTATGAATTGCATTGTTTTATATTGCTTGTGTCATTGTAAATGCTAATAAAAATGTCTTAAATTATTACATATTATTTTGTTGTGTTATGCCTATAGGTATTTAAGTTTTTCTAGCGATAAAGTAATATATAATAAATTATATAAATTATATAATTCATAAAATTTAATTAAATTAAAAACTAAATCAAGAAAATGAACCCATAAAAGGTTCTATATAGAACCTTTTTTCCTGGCAATAAAGAACCCTAAAGGGTTCTTTTGATTGAACCCTTAAAAAGGGTTCTGTATAGAACCTTTTAGGGGTTCCAAATACGTAGCGCCTGATAGAACCTTTTAAGGTTCTATATAGAATATTTTCTTCTAAGAGTGCATTCACTGCCTGTCACATCTTTATAGTTTATATTCTTTATAGTTAATATTCAGGGCTGAGAGATGCAGATTAAGGTTTTTGATTGGTTCAGCGAGTGTCACCTGACCCAGACGAGACATTTCGTTCATTTCAGACACACACAACGTTAAACATTCAGTTCATGCATATTACCAGTAC
Source organism: Chanodichthys erythropterus (assembly GCF_024489055.1). NCBI lineage: Eukaryota > Metazoa > Chordata > Actinopteri > Cypriniformes > Xenocyprididae > Chanodichthys > Chanodichthys erythropterus. Next base: position 54,466,271 of record NC_090232.1, read on the forward strand.
CTTATTTACTTTTATATTTTAGTATTTTTCCTTTTATTTATACTGAATTTAAGTGCAACAAGTCACTGTTAGTTGTAAATCATGTTTTATTTCAATAAACTGTGAAATGAATCTCTGTCTATCACATCACACTTCATTAGGGCTGTTGTGTGAGACTGGATTTTAATGGTACTTTTAATAATGTTCTCCTGTAAATCGATAATGTCTGTGCACATCTGTGTTTGTGTGAATATACAGCATGGCATCACTCATCAGTATGGTTGTAGTTTGTTCATTTTTTCATGTATGTTCTCATTCTCATGTCACAGATTGTTCAGAAGTGTGTGGTTGTGTCATGTTTCCTGCAGGAGGAGCCAAAGGCTTCAGCTAATGTGCTGAAACAGGATCTGGAAATGTGACCTCATGACTCAAACCTGTAAAACTGCAAGTTCCCAAAACAAACCCTACAAAATATTATACAATAATATTCAGTTAATAACAATCATAAATGAGACGCAGATGGACGAGTTTGAGACAATTCATCAGTTCCTTACATTTCGTTTCTTATTCATACTATTTGTGTTCAGTTACTGTAGCAGCTTAAAGCAAGTGGTGCTCACTGCAGAGCCAAATGATGCCTGGTTCCGTCTCTTTATGTAATGGGTGTGTAGAGCTTAACCTAGTTATGATTAGGGACAGGGTTATGAGTAGTGTTTCAGTGTGACTGGACTTTCAAGCTCAGCCCCATTACATTCCCACTCACCTGATAATGAGATGAAGCCCTGCACCACTAGAGAGAGTGTGTTTGTTGTCATAACAGTGGATATAAAGGTCAGCAAAACTCACCTTGACCAGATTACTTTAAAAGGAAAGTAAAAGAAAAGACTCAATTTCAAGGATTTAAGCCTGTCACTAGATATCTGAGTGGGGGAATATTGTGGCTTTCCTGTAGCTCAGTGGTTAGAGCATGGCACTAACAATGCCAAGGTCATGGGTTCGATCCCAGGGATTGCACATACTCAGATACAAATGTATAGTATAATGCAATGTAAGTCGCTTTGGATAAAAGCGTCTGCCAAATGCATAAATGTAAATGTAATGTAAATGTAAAGTTCAGAATTTATTATTAATATAACCATGCAATTTAATGTGCAAAATATCTTATTACAATGGCAGGTATGTCACTGATTAAAATAATTTAAATAAATCACTTCTGATATTTACTCAGATGTTATGTAATATTATTAAATATTTTAGACTGATAGTCATTTTATATAATATCCTGTGATGTCAACAAAAGGATTTTGTTGATATTTGGCAGTAAATTGTAATTTCACACCAGGACTGTCTAATGCAGAGGAGTGTCCTGAACAATTATGCTAATAATCACATTGAAAACGATATCAGTGAACCGATGATTGATGTTTCTCTTGCACAAACAGCAGAATATGAGTTGCTTGTTAAATGTCATGACGTGTCCTCTCAAAAAATAACTTCCATTTTTACAGTTGTAATTATTAAATGTAGCTACATTTTCTCTGTGGATTACAGTTTTTCTCAGTCGCTTTGGTACATTTCTCGAATCAAACTCACAATTTGCAAAACAGTAAGTGCATTTCTCAAAACAATTTGTACAAATAGCAAAACCCCATGGATAACCTGCAAAAGCCACTCTCTTACTCAAAATCCTTAGTTCATCTCTCAAAAGTAAATATCTGTGTCAATGAACATGTCAGTGCCATCAGAATGACAAGTCCTTGTGTCATTGTGTACGGATAAGACAGTCAAATTGTTTAGTCATGTTCTCAATATAACCGTTTACTCTGGAGGGACGTTCTGATGGAAACTATGGCTAAAGTTTTGATGACAATTATTGTCAATTGTAAGTTACATCTTAGTGTATGTGTGAGTGTAATTGCAAGAGTATGGAAAAGATTCAAATTTACTCTCTTACTGTTTGTACTGTATTTTATTGACAGAACGTCATTGAGTCATTGAGTCATGTCCTTATTGAGTCATGTCATGTCGTCAAGATTCACCAATTTACCAATTCAGGACAGATTTAGAAAAAAGTCTAATGGAAATATAGAAAGTATAGAAATATGCTTGACATATTTTGATAACTTGTTCAACCATTTTGCATGTAAAGACTTATGCTATGAGCTTGTGCCTAAATGTTGTGGGGGGTGAGACTATTCAACAGAGACCCAATATAATACATTTTGATCAACATGACAGAAGCAACTGATAATGTAGGAAACAACTGAGAATTGTACATAATCATTTGCATGGATGTACCAAAGCATTTGCAACTTGTTCAAAGAAATGAGAAACTGCTTTTTTGATGTGCACAAGTGACACAATGATGTGAGAATTGAACAGGTAGTTTTGAGAATTTCAATTCTGATCTGAGAAATGTACCAAAGCGACTGAGAAAAACTGTAATGCAAAAGGTGAGTTGGCTTTTCCCATCTTGCTAATAAAAGTCTAGATTTGGGAAGGAGACTGAGCTCAGACCAGTAGTTTGTGACTATTTTAGTTAGCTATAGTGGATTGAGCAAGAGCAAGTTTGAGCTCAAAACATTTTTCATTGGACAGTACACAATATCAAAGAACTCCACATTCACTGCACAAAAATATCAAAAGCTACTGATAATAGTCTATCTATCTGTCTTTTTCTTTTTAACTACCTTTCTATCATTGTGTTTCCACATAAAAGGTCTGCAGGCACACTCTCTTTGAGACAAAAGATCAGGAGGGCAGTGCCTCCAAAATGAGTTTCCATGGGGAAAGAGAGAATGAAGACACTAGGTCTGAAACAGGTTCTTCATCTCCTGGATCAGACTGTGAATCTTCAAGTTATAAATCCATAGAACATGCTCCCCTTGGTATGAATGCAATGACCTCTGATCCCAGGTATGACATTAGACATTTGTGATCTTGGCAGATGTTTCTATCCAAGATGACTCTGTACTTTAAACTGTATAACACGGCTCTAGCAATGCAAAGGTTTCATTTCTAAGGAATGCAAGGATTTATAAAGTGTATGTCTTGAATGTAGTGTACTGTAAGGTGCTTTGGAAGTGAGTGTCTGCCAAATTAATACATGTAAATACACAGTGCAGTCCACAATCCTCATCACAGAAACACACATAATCGCTTTCCCAAAGCTTCACTTTCACTGTTCCTCACTTTTTCTTTTCACTATATTTATTCTTTAGACCTTAGACTAGAAGTGATTAAGCAATCTGATTATTTTATATCGTAATCAATGTTAAAGATGTCCACAATGTACTTTCAAGTGTCCTATTTAAATCAGTATCCATGCAGTTGGCATAACTGTTTGAAGTTATTAACACATTAGAGCAATAAAGAAACATAGATAAATGAGAAAGTAAAAAGCAGTACTTTCTTCATACATATATATATATATATATATATATATATATATATAAAAACTGTCAAATACACGGACACATTTTAAAATGGCAGCCTTGGCGAGTGTTTTCATAAACACAATCTGTTTTGTCCAAAGTGAAAGTAAACAGTTGTAAGAAATAGATGTGTCAATATATTATATTCATGCAGGTCTTAAAGTGACAGCCTTTTAGTGACTTTTTAATTAAATTACTTAGCTTAGTAGTACTAGTTTTTACTGTTCATTGTAACCAACATGAAAAACAATCTTTATAAGAGCATGGATCACGATCCTGTGTGAAAAAAATCATGATATAATATTTTGGCGTTATCATCCACCCAGTCTATACTCCAAAACAATCTTGTAACTTTGTATATGTAGAGTATTTGTAGATATAGTGTATGATAATATGTGTAAATGTTTTATTTTTTTTTTTCATTTCTTTTGTTAGTATCAGCAAGAGGCAGAGATCAGAGTCTCCAGAACCCAGTGGTGTGTCTATGAACAGTAACACATCCATGATCCTTGATCCCCCTGCATTCTGTTATGCTGAGACCTCACATTCTTTGTTAGTATAAACTTGTACTTAATTTACTGTAGTGCATCGCAGATGAATAATTATTTTAGAAGTTCAACGAAATAATGCTAAATGTGATAGCTGAAATATTTCTGATGGTCTCCAATTCTCAAAGTAATCGCTGTCATTGTCTTTTTTCCTGCTCTTTATTCAGCAAGGGACAGATACACGAGATTATCAGATCTGCATCCTCTACATCAAACTATCACACTCACATCAGCACTAAAGGAGTCCTGCAGACACACACACTGGAGACTGGAGACCTGCAGAAAGTCAAAGAACAGCACAGAACCCGCATGAAGAACAGGTATGAGAGATTATTTGAGGGAAACAAACTCCAGGAGAATCAAGCCCTCCTGAACAGCATCTACACACAGCTCTACATCATAGAAGGAGAGAGAGAAGGAGTGAATGAAGAACATGAGGTTTTACAGATGGAGAAAACAGCCAGAACACAACACTCACAAGACACTCCAATTGACTGCAATGACATCTTTAAAGCCTCACCTGAACCAGGATGTGAGCAGAAAGACCAAATCAAGACTGTTCTTACTAAAGGCATCGCTGGAATCGGAAAAACCGTCTCTGTGCAGAAGTTCATTCTGGACTGGGCTGAGGGAAAAGCCAATCAAGATGTAGATTTCATGTTTGTGCTTCCATTTCGAGAGCTGAACTTGATCCAAGATCATCAGTACAGTCTTCACAGACTTCTGCTGGACTTTCATCCTGAACTTCAAGATCCGGACTCAAAGATTTATGAGGAGAATAAAATTGTGTTCATCTTTGATGGTCTGGATGAAAGCAGAATGACACTGATGTTTTCAGATGCTCAGAAAGTTTCTGATGTGACTGAGACTTCATCAGTGGATGTGTTGATGTCAAACCTCATGAAAGGAGAGCTGCTTCCCTCTGCTCTCATCTGGATCACCTCCAGACCAGCAGCAGCCAATCAGGTCCCACCTGAATACATCAACCGTCTGACAGAAATTCAGGGATTCAGTGAACCTCAGAAGGAGGAATATTTCAGGAAGAGAATCAGTGATGAGCATCAAGCCAGCAGAATCATCTCACACATCAGAAGAGCAAGAAGCCTCCAAATCATGTGCCACATACCCGTCTTCTGCTGGATCTCATCCACTGTGCTTCAGAAGCTCCTGAAAGAAGATCTCAGTGCAGAAATCCCTCAAACTATGACTGAAATGTACATCCACCTCCTGCTGATTCAGATCAACATGAAGAATCAGAAGTATGAAGAGAGAGATCCAGAGCAACTCCTGCAGTCCAACAGAGAAGTGATTGTGAAACTTGCTGAAGTGGCTTTCAAACAGCTGATGAAGGGCAATGTGATGTTCTATGAGGAGGACCTGAGAGAGAGCGGCATTGACGTCACTGACGCCTCAGTGTATTCTGGGATTTACACTGAGATCTTTAAGGAGGAATCTGTGATTCATCAGAGGAAAGTCTACAGCTTCATTCATCTGAGCGTTCAGGAGTTTCTTGCTGCTTTCCATGTGTTTTACCATTATGTAATCAAAAATGTTGATTCACTGCAGTTTTTAGATGTAGTTTATATTCTGCATAGGGAAGCAGTAGATAAAGCTCTTGAAAGTAAGAACGGTCACCTGGATCTGTTCCTACGATTTCTGCTGGGCGTCTCACTGGAGTCCAATCAGAGACTCCTACAGGATCTACTGACACACACAGAGAACAGCTCAGAGAGCATCAGGAGAACCACACAGTACATTAAAGAGAAGATCAAAGATGGACATGGACTCTCCACTGAAAGATCCATCAATCTGTTCCTCTGTCTGCTGGAAGTCAAAGATCAGACGCTGTCCAGAGAGATTCAGGAGTTTGTGAAATCAGACAAACACTCAGAGAAGAAACTCTCTCCTGCTCACTGCTCAACAATCGCCTACATGCTTCAGATGTCAGAGGAGGTGCTGGATGAGCTGGACCTCAAGAAATACAACACATCAGATGAGGGTAGAAGAAGACTGATACCAGCTGTGATCAACTGCAGAAAAGCACTGTGAGTGTTTAATCATGGATTACAGTGAAGAGTTTCTGAACAATTACAATTGTTGTGATAACTTTTACATCTTACATTTACCATATTTTAAAATGTCTATTTACAAGAATGAAGCTGATATTATTGAAATTGTAATTGTAGTATATACATTACTGTACAAAAGTCTTAGACCACCATTAGATATTTTTGTAATGGTAATAATGACCATATATAATTATCTTTATTAGAATCTAACAAGAAATTACAGGTTTGTATGCAGTGTATATATATATATATATATATATATATATATATAATTTAAAAAAAAAACTGAAAAAAGTGGCAAGCATTTAGTGACCTCCCCTTACATTTGAACAATAGCAGGAACCTGGCTCTCTTAAACCTAAATAGAATGGAAATGGACTGGAAGGCCAATAAAACTTTCAAAATATTGTTGAGAAGTTTATCAGATTTTCATTCTTTGAGAAAATGGAAGAAGTCCAGGAGGTCACACTTAATACTGATTTTTGCTTAAATAAGCCATTTTGTTTAAAACATTTTGTGTACATATTTCCTGCATTTTCTTTGTGTATCTTAATAAAAACCAACAAATAAATATGGGTGGTCATTAAAACATTAAAACAACAAAGTTGGTGGTGGCCTAAGTCTTTTGCACAATACTGTATATAAAAATATAAATCTCATATCTTTCAGTTTTGCTGGCTGTAATCTCACTGTTCAGGATTGTGAAACTGTGCCATCAGCTCTTCAATCCTCAAACTGTGTCCTGAGAGAGCTGGACCTGAGTAACAATGACCTGCAGGATTTGGGAGTGAAACTGCTCTCTGATGGACTGAAGAGTCCAAGCTGTCAGCTGGAGATACTGAGGTTTGACTTTTACATTGAGTCATTCGTATGTTGATGATTATTTGAAGGGTATGGTTCCATTCAGCCAAACAAACAACCCCTATTTACTGCTATTGGATTTCAAATGATCAGTTTGTTGATATGTCTATAGATTATGAAACTGTGTGTTTGTAGGTTGTCAGGCTGTATGGTGACAGAGGAAGGCTGTGGTTATGTGTCTTCAGCTCTGAGATCAAACCCCTCACACCTGAGAGAGCTGGATCTGAGTTACAATCACCCAGGACAATCAGGAGTCCAGCTACTCAATGACAAACTGAAGGATCCATACTACAAACTGCAGATACTCAAGTATGTGGGGTACAAGTTACGAACACCATTATTTGAAGTGGCAGCTCTTAATCAACTTTGCTTTGAAAGTAAAATCACAATTTCTTTCCTGGTACTTCTCATCTCCTCATGTAATAATAAAAATAACTTTGTAACATATTCCTTATTGCCATTTTATATACTTTAACATTACAAGTGCAATTGGCCTATTTGCAGAAAGTGTTTGCTGAAAAAAAAAAAATAGAAAAGATCGATGTCTCCATAATCAAACACACCTGATTCAACTCATCAGCTCATTAGAGAAACCTCAAGACCCGAAATGAGAGTGTCAGATGAAAGAGACATCCAAAATGTTTAGTGCTGGGTGTACTCCAGGACCAGGGTTGGGAACTACTTAGAACCTGTCCTTGGAGTACCAGCCCACTTCAGGTCTTGCAGTCTCTACTAATGAGTCCATGAGTTGAATCAGGTGTGATAAATGAGGGAGATATACAAGATATGCAGGGCTGGTGGTACTTCAGGACAGGTTTGAGAACCACTGATGTAGAAATAGATTGGGTTACTAATAATTTGAAGATGACAGAGACACCCATATGGTGTTACTTATAGGTTACAGTTGGGGTGCTCAGTCCTACTTCTGGACATCTATCTTCCTGAAAAGTTCAGCTCTAGCCCCATTCAAACACACCTGAACCAGCTTATTAGATCTTCAGGAACATTTGATAATTACTGAATATTAAACAAATTGTTTTATAATTATATGCATATATCTTCTTTAGTTTGTTGATATGTCTATAGATTATGAAACTGTGTTTGTAGGTTGTCAGGCTGTATGGTGACAGAGGAAGGCTGTGGTTATGTGTCTTCAGCTTCTGTCTGACACAGTGTCTTCTGCTCAAAATGACAGCAAATGTTTTTTATAAAGGTGTTCATTAGGGCCTAAAAAACTGAGATACTGAGACATCCGGCTCTATGAAACTGATTTGGAATGATTTGTGTTAAGAAAATGCTATACAAATAATTATGAGTTTTGACTCTTTATATTAATGATTCTTTTGGTCTATGTATGTGTTTTTAGTTTCGATCATAGAGGGCCATTCCGGATCAAACCAGGACTTCGAAAATGTAGGTTCTTCCACTTGCACATTCTTGCACATTTAATGAAAACAAATGAGATTAATAAACTGTTTTATCTATCTTCTTGTGTTCAGATGCCTGTGATCTCACACTGGATCCAAACACAGTACACACTCAACTCATCCTTTCTGAGGATAACAGAAATATCAAATATGTGGAAGAGCATCAGCCGTATCCTGATCATCCAGAGAGATTTGCTGATGTTCCTCAGGTTCTGTGTCGAGAGAGTCTGACTGGACGCTGTTACTGGGAGGTTGAATGGGGCTCTTGGGCTCGTGTAGCAGTGGCCTATAAAGGAATCAGTAGGAAAGAGACTGTCTCTAAGTTTGGATACAATGACAAATCCTGGTGTCTTTTCTGCACTGGTAATGGATTTGTTGTTTGGCACAATAATGAGAGCAATAACATAACCCATGTACCTCAATCAAAGAGAGTAGGAGTGTATGTGGACATGTCGGCCGGCACTCTGTCCTTCTACAGTGTCTCTGACACACACACACTCACACACTTACACACATTCAACACCACATTCACTGAACCCCTCTATGCTGGATTTAAGGTTTTTAACTCTGAACTGACTCTGTGTCAGATTCAACAACAGGCTTAAATGCCAAGGTAGTGTGAGTACAGATGTTGTAACACTGAATATTTCCCTTCTCATGGAAGTTGCACACAGATGATGACAGTATGCACATTTAGACTGTAATGGGGGCAGTTCTCAGAAATTTATTTTACTATGATAAAAACATCTAATTTAAAAAAAAATACCATTTTTATTCAACATGTGTACATAACAGCAAAACTCTATCTAACTCTGTCTGTTCACATGGTGCTGAAATGTCATTGTACTTTATTTATGACTAATAACTTTTGGTTGCAAAATATAAAATGGCCTGGGAGGATATTGTGAAAAACCAAGAATATGCTAATATAAATGGTCAGTTTTATTACATAGTAACAAGTCACTAAACATTTCCACTCCCTCCACCCTGAAATTAATTTATTGCAAGAATCATGCACTACTATGGCAAATCATCATAGAGGTCTTATGTATTTACATAATATATACATCTATTTTATGTATTTATTTAATAATACTTTTAATTGTTGATTAAATAAAAATAATTAAATAAATTGATTAGAATCACCAATTAAATAAAAATAATTACTCATTTCGCCTGATTAGATCACTGAATTTCAGTTTCTCTCTCCCTTCTTCTCTTAAGACAGAAGGAAAAATACACACAAAAAGAAACAATGGTTTGCCAACATTTGTATATAATGCAAATTAAGGTTAATATTATGAAATAATGTAACTACAGAATTAGTAAATGCAAAATTTAAATTTTTGTTTTACATGTAAAATTTTACAAAAAAAGTGGTAAAACACAAATGGTTAAAAAACAAAACAAAACAAAAAAAAAAAACCTAAATCTAAGGTAAAGGGGCACAGTGACTGAGGTGGCCCCCAAATCATGTCATAAGAACTGTGGTTTGAGCAATGCAGAGACACTGAGATCCTCCTGTTTTCTCAGAATTGTGTGTGAGACAAAAGTGAATTAACTGGTTTCTCCAAATGTACCGTTACTGCAATGTTTTATTGTAAATCTGCACTCTCCTGTATCCATCCACACAGTGCAGTCTGACAAGGCCCAGTTCAAACTGTTTTTATTTTCAGTTTGCTCATAATGAACTGCAAGTGGCATTCAGTTCTATTTATTTGATCACTTATTTTTGTTCCAATCTTTACAGAGAATAGGACCATCTGTGTACACATTATTACATGAGTAAACAAAGGAACACAATATGAATGTTAACATGGGACATACAGTAGAGGTCACAACAATGAACAGTGTACACAAAAGCATTAGTTTGAACTGTATCAGACTTGACTTTTTGTGCTTGATTGTGAATATCTAGCACCTTCTCAACCTATGATGATTATGTAGCACCTCCTACTGGACAGAGACAGTCAGATATACTTAGTTTTGTGCAAGTAAGAGATTGATCTGTTTATGATGAAAATCTAAAGTTAGACTTCAGAAACTGTTTAAACTTTTACATTGTTTCTTTTAATATGTATTATGTTATGGATAATGCTTTTCACTGAATACTTTATAAGCTCCGAGCAGTTGCTCATGCACTGATCAATGATGTCTATGTCACCTAGAGTTCACTATTGTCATTTGTTACCATTACCATTGCCATTCATCTCAGTGGTTGCTTGGCTTGAACATGACCTGCTTGCCAAAAAAAAAAAAAAAAAAAAAAAAATGCCATCTTTGCTCATGGGTCTCTGAAATGCTTTAGAAAATGTGTTTCTGAGTTAAAAATAAATTCTGGTGTGTAGTTCGATAATGTTTGCTGAAAGATTTAATACCTCACCGTGTAACAGCAAAATTGGACACCTTTACAGAACAAATTCATTTGAACCATGAATTAATTCTATTTAATATCTTAGACTACATCAGACTCATGTTGTTCCTTCAGAACCAACAACCTTCTTTATTTTACACAATTATGAACTCAGCATCAATCTACAAGAGCAAATACTGAAACAGACACTGTATTTGGACCACAGGCCTTATTGATAAAAACAAAAACTGATATTCACCATATGTTGATATGTTGACGTTGTAGGCGTGATATGGGTTTGAGGTATACATGAACCTTACAGTATGAACAAAACCATGTAAAAACACTGAAACAACACCACATTTTGCACATTTTTAATACAGTTTGATTACTAACCTAAACCTCAATAAACCCTAACAGTGAATTCTACTGTGCACATGTTTATGTGTTTATTAATGTTTTGGAGAATAGCAACCCTAATCTATCATAACAGTAAAATAGATTGAAATACAGGTTAATAAGATAAGTGTCGAACTGTGTCTGATCTGGTGTTTAAAGAGATTAGTCATTTGCAAACAGAAGTCCAGAGTCTGACTATGAGCTTGTGAATTTGTGTTTGTGATCACATGGGCAAGATACAAATATAAACAGAAACGATTACAGACGCATTACATGATTCAGGCAAAATGATGCTTTAAAAATGTTGCAACGTCTTTGTCAGAGACCTTTTCCGAATAAAAAATAATAATAAAAGAATCAGATGTCTTAAAACACATTGAGATAATGGTGATACTCCCTCTGCTCACATTTGACTATTTTACTATTGATAAACCATAATATACTTTATGCTGATTGGTCAGTTTGCATAGTTTGTGTTTGCTATTTAATAATCATTTGAAACATAGCAAACTGGCAGCTCCAGTAGTAATGAAAATATTTCTCTTGAGCTCTGTCATGAAAACTAGCATATATAAACCTTAATTAAACAATTTAATAATTAAGCAAAAATGAATTTATTCCTGTATGAAATTACACTTGGAAGTGGAAGTATGGATGGGCATGGCCTGTGGGCGTCATCCTCTGGTCAGACGCGGGAATTCATTCGGCGCGTGGCGCGACTCTCATTATGGGTATTCTCTAGTCTTTTACTGTACATCGGTTGTACACTCGTTATTGCGGTGCCTTGTGGGATTGAATGAGTGCACTCGGTAATGTCCACTATGGTTTTGGACACCACTACAAATGTCTATGCCCCCAAATAGTGCCCTTGAGGGTATGGGGGATGACACAGCCCAAGAGTAAATTGGGCCAGTTCAGAGTTTGCTGACTGAGCCGAAGTCTTATTTTAAAAGCTGCGTCCTCCCGGGGTCACATTTGTCAGACGCAAATGTTATTGAGGCTGCTTTATTTAAGTAAACTCACAACTACATTCCAAAGTCAAAAAGAAATTACAACAATTTATGCTTCATCAGGAATAACAATCAATTTTATAATGGTTACTGTACTGAAATAAGAGTACACAGCCTTCGAAATGAGACAGCTTGAGACACACTTCTCCCCTACTCCAGACTGAACTTTGTGCTTCTGGTATAAAGACAATAATTGTGTATTAGCAGTGGGTAATTGAGTTTCAGCAGGCAGTCAGCAAGAACTGTTAAAGGTGCTAAATAGGATGTTTTGTTTTATACATTTTTGCAATATTACTTGAAACTGTCTTTACTAACTGATAAAAGACTATTTATTAGGTGCACTGAAAGGAATAATATTAATATACATCATCTGTGCACGAGGTAGGGCCTTAAAAACATCAGCCAATCGTTTACGCGATCATCTCGTAAACGATTGGTCCTCTGGCTTGTCAATCACTGCCGTGACGTTCCTTGTGAGAGACGTGCACGGCTGCGCGCTCCAGTAACTTTCCACACTCCACAGGCGCCGCATGCAATGTTTTTGTCTGGAGACAGGAGTAACAACTGCAGATTATGAGTTACCTGCGGTGAGTCCGACATAATGAATCCACTAACACGACACAGCGAATGCTGGTGGTAAACACTCGTGTTCCAATACTCATGCATGAGTTTGAAATGAGTTGAAATGAGCTGTGAAGGAGGGGGGTTGTTCTTACGCATGCACTCATTTCAAAAACTCACTAACAGTCTTTGGATTCTCAGTCGACGAAAAAATCCTCTCTATCACCTTTAGGTGATCTTGTTCCCGTTTAAAATTAAGCAGAAGATATTGTGGCCTTTCCAAATTGAGTGATTTTAAATACTAAATAGTACTGCTTAATACTGCTTTTTGACCCTGTTTTTGTACAGCAAGAGAGTTGAGGGAATTTCATGTTTATTTGTTTTTCTTCTCTTTTAACAAACAAAACAGTTCACTTAATAATTTAGGGAGGAGCTCTAACTAAGCTAGTTAGAGCTCCTCCCTAAATTATTAAGTGAACTGTTTTGTTTGTTATTTTAGGCCCTGTTCACCCCTAAGCCTCATTTACCTTATGTTATACTTTTTCTTGTGAATAAAATTATTTTTGTTCATATGCATAAACAGGTGTCAGCTTCACTCTGAGACAGAGGACTGAAGTGTGTTCTCACCTTTCTTTTTTCCCTTTCTTACCTCCCCTCCTGACCCCTAGACGCATAGGGGAACAGGTCCATGTTCTCTTGTCAAGGCCAGACCACTTGCGATGGCGTATATGTGTGTTATTTATTGATGAGGGCTGATTTCTATAGCCTACACTTCACTACACTGGAAGCTGCTGTGGCCAAATGCATAAGCTTCCATGCAAAGAGTTAATTGTGTTTAATTAGATAAAAGTTGGTTTAACGGAATGCAAATAATTTTCTTTAGGAAACCATGGAAGTCATTATATTGGGGATGCATTTCGACTTATTGGCTAGACAGCTACTTTTCTGCAATGATTGTGAATTGGGGTTGATTTACAGTATAAACAGCTGCTGGGGGACTGATTGTGCATTTGTTATTATCTCTCTTCTGACCGCCTTAATAGCATGCATTTTTCTTTTTCAAAACTTTGTTTGTTTTGTTTTTTTCCCCATGACCTGCTTCATGAAACTCCTCCTTGAATTCTGAATAAAGATGCTGTAACAGGTAGAACAGCTAAAACTGAAAGCAAACACGCAGCTTTTCATCTGCGAGGAAAGACGCTGAAAAATCAACATTGACCCACAGGATATTTTTTATTGTAAGTACGTGTTTAAACTACATGACATGATTAGACAGTTTAAAACTAAAAATATGTTACCACATGAAGCCATTTGTGTAGAATTCACCTGTTTAATTCACATTTATCCGACCTGTCAATGTGCCCACTGAATGAATGTCCTTTTGCTATTTTTTGAAAAATGTTTAAAAAAAGCATTTACTAAACAAGTTAAGTTTTCCAATGGTATGTTTAAGTCAGGCAGCTGATTTAAATCTGTTTATTTACTAGAAATTACTTGGGTTTGACCTGAATCAATTTATGTTTGCATAAAATTCACCTGCTTGGTTCACATAAATGATGTCAATATTTTTATGATACTTTTAGGAATTTTATAGCCTACAAGAAAATATACCAGATTAAACTGAATGAATTGTAAAACAGGAGTGTGAAAAGTTATGTGCTGAAATCAGGCACGTCTGACACCGATGACGAAATTTGAGATGGAGTGGGTGCGGCATCTGTTGAAAGACTGTTTTGAAAGACTTTGCCATACAGAGAACATGACTTTATTTTACCAGAGCAATCTATTTGATGTAAGCAGCATTTGTGCACTAAGTTTGAGCACTTTCATAAAATATGGGAAATTATCTGTTTTCATAAACAGATGGGAAATGAATTCATGGCCCTCATTTTTAAAGTTCTTTTTTTTGTGTTTCCTTGTGAACCTGTTTTTCTAGTCAGTGTGGTTTCTAGAGTGAACACATGATCTGATCTGAAGAGTTTAAAAAAGTTTTACATTCAGTACATATTTCCAGTATTACGTTAAGATTATTATTATTATTATTATTATTATTTTTGCAATTGATCATAAATTAAAAGTAAATAATACTAATAATTACAAGTGTAAAATTCATGTTATGATGTATGTATGATGCCTAGATGCCTTTAATTAATTTGGGTGCAATTCATCGCATATTAACACAAAAACCAGTGCTATCAATTATTCACAGCCCTAGTCTAAACTTATTAATGGACAATCATTTAAAGCAGCTGTTATTGCCCAAAAGAAACTAAAAAGAGTTTCAGTGACCTTAGATGAATGATGAATTTTTTATATTGTGTTCTTTATGAAAAATGTGAATTGTGTTCCATAAATTGTTGCATATTTTATTTAAAGGAATGGAAAACAGCAAAGCTTACATCTAAAACTAATCTCTATGAGAGGCTGGAGGATGATGACACTGCCTCTAAAATGAGTCTGAATGAGGAGATGGAAGTGAGGGGCACTGCAGCTTCTTCAGAACCCAGCTGTGTGTCTATAAAGAGTGACACATTAATAGCTGAGCCTCCTAATTTCATTGATGAAGCAGTGACCTCTGACCCCAGGTAAGACAAACTATGATACTGAATAGACCTCATGAAATATATATATGGAGATTGACTGAATCCTTTGATTGATCTCATGAGGCTAAAGAATCACAAAGCAGTGTCTCCAGAACCCAGCTGTGTGTCTATGAAGAGTAACACATCTATAATTATGCCACCTAATATCACTGATGAAGCCGTGACCTCTGACCCCAGGTAAGACAAACTCTGATACTGAATAGACCTCATGAAATGTGTAAATGGAGATTGACTGAATCCTTTGATTGATCTTGTGAGGCAAAAGAATCACAAAGCAGTATCTCCAGAACCCAGCTGTGTGTCTATGAAGACTAACACATCTATAGGTATTCCTCCTAATATCACTGATGAAGCAGTGATCTCTGACCCCAGGTAAGACAAACTCTGATATGGAATAGACCTTAGGATATGTAAAAAAATGGACATTGAGTCATAGTAGTCATAATTAAAAATGCAAAGCTGGGCCGGTCCTAACAAAATTGTCTAGTGCAAATAATTCTCATATTCTCCCTTTGTGATAATTTCATTATGATTCAAAATGAATATCTTCTTTCACTCAGCAGTGAGAGTGAGGATCTGATTCAGGTTCAGTCTAGATGTGGAGTTTGTGAGCAGGTTCTGAGAGATCCGGTCTCTGTCACCTGTGGACACAGTTTCTGTAGACACTGCATCAGTTTCTACTGGGATCAGTCTAGACAATCAGAAGACTTTGACTGTCCTCAGTGCAGAAAGAGATCCAGAACACATCCTGATCTACAGGCACACATAGTCATGAAAGGATCCAGCTCTGCTCAAGATTACACACAAGCAACCCTGCAGGAGATCGGAGACCTGCATAAACCAGTGAATAATGAGCAACAGAGAGTCGAAGACCAACACAAAACCAGCATGAAGATAAAGTATGAGAGATTATTTGAGGGAACCAAATTCCATGGGAATGAAACCCTTCTGAACAGGATCTACACACAACTCTACATCATAGAAGGAGAGAGAGAAGGAGTGAATGAAGAACATGAGGTTTTACAGATGGAGAAAACAGCCAGAACACAACACTCAAAAGACACTCCAGTCTACTGCAATGACATCTTTAAAGCCTCACCTGAACCAGGATGTGAGAAGAAAGACCAAATCAAGACTGTTCTTACTAAAGGCATCGCTGGAATTGGAAAAACCGTCTCTGTGCAGAAGTTCATTCTGGACTGGGCCGAGGGAAAAGCCAATCAGGATGTACATTTCATGTTTGTGCTTCCATTTCGAGAGCTGAACTTGATCAAAGATCACCAGTACAGTCTTCACAGACTTCTGCTGGACTTTCATCCTGAACTTCAAGATCTGGACTCAAAGATTTATGAGGAGTGTAAAGTTGTTTTTATCTTTGATGGTCTGGATGAAAGCAGAATGACACTGATGTTTTCAGATGCTCAGAAAGTTTCTGATGTGACTGAGACTTCATCAGTGGGTGTGTTGATGTCAAATCTCATGAAAGGAGAGCTGCTTCCCTCTGCTCTCATCTGGATCACCTCCAGACCAGCAGCAGCCAATCATGTCCCCTCCAAATACATTAACCGTCTGACAGAAATTCAGGGATTCAGTGAGCCTCAGAAGGAGGAATATTTCAGGAAGAGAATCAGTGACGAGCATCAAGCCAGCAGAATCATCTCACACATTAGAAAAGCAAGAAGCCTCCACATCATGTGCCACATACCTGTCTTCTGCTGGATCTCATCCACTGTGCTTCAAAAGATCCTGAAAGAAGATCTGAGTGCAGAAATCCCTCAAACTCTAACTGAAATGTACATCCACTTTCTGCTGATTCAGATCAACATGAGGAATCAGAAGTATGAAGAGAGAGATCCAGAGAAACTCCTAAAGTCCAACAGAGACATGATTGTGAAACTTGCTGAAGTAGCTTTCAAACAGCTGATGAAGGGCAATGTGATGTTCTATGAGGAGGACCTGAGAGATAGTGGCATAGATGTCACTGACGCCTCAGTGTATTCTGGGATATGTACTGAGATCTTTAAGGAGGAATCTCTAATTCATCAGAGGAAAGTCTACAGCTTTATTCATCTGAGCGTTCAGGAGTTTCTTGCTGCTTTTTACGCCTTTTACCATTATGTAATGAAAAATGTTGACACATTGCAGTTTATTGATGTAGTGCATAATCTGCTTAAAGGTGCAATAGATAAAGCTCTTGAGAGTGAGAATGGACAGCTGGATCTGTTCCTGCGGTTCCTGCTGGGAGTCTCACTGGAGTCCAATCAGAGACTCTTACAGGATATACTGACACACACAGAGAACAGCTCAGAGAGCATCAGGAGAACCACACAGTACATTAAAGAAAAGATCAAAGATGGACATGGACTCTCCACTGAAAGATCCATCAATCTGTTCCTCTGTCTGCTGGAAGTCAAAGATCAGACTCTGTCCAGAGAGATTCAGGAGTTTGTGAAATCAGACAAACACTCAGAGAAGAAACTCTCTCCTGCTCACTGTTCAACAATCGCCTACATGCTTCAGATGTCAGAGGAGGTGCTGGATGAGCTGGACCTCAAGAAATACAATACATCAGATAAAGGTAGAAAAAGACTTATACCAGCTGTGATCAACTGCAGAAAAGCCACGTGAGTGTTTAATCTTGTTACTGTGAAAGGTTTTCACTAACTAGAATTAAGGTTTTTGTTATGCTTACTTATACATCTTGAGAATATTTAGCTTATTATCTTGTTCTGCTCTGTTTCAGCCTTGCTGGCTGTAATCTCACTGGTCAGTCCTGTGAAATTGTGTCATCAGCTCTACAATCCTCAAACTCTGTCCTGAGAGAGCTGGATCTGAGTAACAATGACCTGCAGGATTCAGGAGTGAAGCTGCTCTCTGATGGATTGAAGAGTCCAAACTGTCAGCTGGAGATACTGAGGTGCTTATGTATAAGGGATAACGTACAGTCAGCCGGTCATAATGGGGATGTGTGTCTGTAGATTATCTGACTATTGATGTGCAGCTGATCAGTCTAATGATATCCCTCTCTGTAGGTTGTCTGGCTGTATGGTGACAGAGGAAGGCTGTGGTTATGTGTCTTTAGCTCTGATTTCAAACCCCTCACACCTGAGAGAGTTGGATCTGAGCTACAATCACCCAGGAGAATCAGGAGTCCGGCTGCTCTCTGACAAACTCAACCATCCAAATTATAAAATGCAGATACTCAAGTATGTGGGGCAGTAACTGGGGTTTACTCAAGATCACAAATAGTATTAATGTCAGTTGAGAGATTTAAGTCAGAGTTTCTCAAAGCAGTTCTGTGGACCACACCACTGCACTTTTTGAATGTCTCCCTTATTGGATACCCTTAATTCAAACCTTGTAGCTTCTACCAGTGAGCTAGTGAGTTGAATCTGGTGTATCAGTTGAGGGATACATCCAAAATATGCAGTGGTAGGGCATCTCTGGGACAGTTTTGAGAAGCACTGATCCAATTCTGATCCAATTCTGCAATCACTCAAGATGCAGACATGTAAGAAGCTGACAATTAGCTGAACATATACTTGTTTAATTAATGACACTCAGCCTACATTAAAAAAAAAAATCTTTATTTGAATATGGCAACATGATACCTCATTCTACAAAATTTTTATGATTAAATCTCTGACTGAGATTCCTCCCCCATCAGCCAGTCACTGTGGGCATAGTTAGTAAGCATGTTGACATCATCCATAGCAACAAAGTCAACCCTGCCTTACTCTTAGCTTAAGACTTATCTCTATTCCTTAGTAAAAGTCTCAGAAGCATTGTGAATTGGTGTTAAAAGAAAACTCTTAACAAAGAACTTTTACTGCGATTTAGGAGAACTCTTAGTGGTAAGATAACATGTTTTGTGAATATGGCCCTAGATCTCTGTGTGGGTCATACTGTCCATTGTAGGACTCCTTGTTAGACAAAAATTTGATATTAAAAAAAACTGATATTTCCCACTGACTCACTAAATCAACAGATATAAATAACCATCTTAAAACAAATGTTATACTGAAGCATCTAACATGCTGTACAAACTTTTAAACAGTACTGTATACACTTGGGATGCCACAGTTCTCAATATAATATTTGTACTATTTGGAACGACATCCACGGTTCAATACATGCTTTTTCAATTTGTGTTTTTTCGGTTTTAAAGTATGTGATATTATTTGTACTTAAGTATGAAAAGTATTTTTTTATATATATCAAATGTACTGAAAGTAAAAGTACAAGTAAATGCAAAATACAAAAGAAGCAAAAAATATTATTAAAAACTGTTGTATATACAGTTTGAGCAGCAAGATTGTGTTCAGTTTTAACTCTCTTTCTTACATTTTGTTTACTTTGAATTAAAAAAATTGGCAACATGTTCATTTTAAATATAAATAATACTAATATAATTATAATAATAATTATAAATAATAATCATATAATTATACCTTGATCATTCATGTTAATTCATAGTGCATTATGTATGAGACAACTTTAAAATATTTAAATGGAAATGCTGAATAAGAAAAAAAAAAAAAAAAACACTCTGATGTGCCAAACCATCAGAAAATCATGGTTAAAAAAAGGTATAGGTATGTATTGAACTGTGGGCTAACTGTATTGTGGCATCCCTAGTATACACACACAGGTATAGGTAAATCATGATTGAACAATGTTTTAACAGTTAAAATAAATAGTTTTAGTTTTAATTTACTGTTGGATTTCACTTGTACAGTTTTTCAAGACTTCTGAGCTGGGCTCCCGTTTTCACATTTTGAGTGCCTCAATTTGGTAAAATGCTCACTGATATTTCAGCTGCTTTTTGCACACTTTGTGGCCTAATGGTTAGAGAGTGGGACTTGCAACTTGTAACACACACTGCTGTGTGTATGCACTGGGATGGGTGAAACAGAGAGCACAAATTCTGAGAATGGGACACCACACTTGGCTAAAAATCACGTCACTTTTACTGTCGCTTTCACTTTCATGATCAAACATTTATATATTTTTTGTCTTTATATATGCCTTTTTCTAGTTTGGATCATGGAGAACATTTCAGAATCACACCAGGACTAAGAAAATGTATGTCTTTTCCCTCTTACACACTCTCTCTCTCTCTCTCTCTCTCTCTCTCTCTCTCTCACACACACACACACACACACACACACCAATGGACGCACACACATGCGCGCACACACACACACACACACACATACACACACACACACACACACACAGCTCTAAAACCATGCTTACTGTACTTATCACTCTCTTCTTGAGTTCAGATGCCTGTGATCTCACACTGGATCCAAATACAGTCAACAATCAACTCATGCTGTCTGAGGGGAACAGGAAGGTGACACATATGAAAGAGCAGCAGTCGTATCCTGATCATCCAGAGAGGTTTGATACATACCCCCAGGTTCTTTGCCGAGAGAGTCTGGCTGGACGCTGTTACTGGGAGGCTGAATGGAGCGGGAGAGTTACTGGATTAGCTGTGACATATAAAGGAATCAGCAGGAAAGGAGTGAGTGACTGTGTATTTGGATGGAATGACAAATCCTGGAGTCTCTTCTGCTCTGATAACAGTTACATTGTTTGTCACAATAATGACAGAACTGATTTAATTGCTCCTTCACCCTCCTCTACTAGAGTAGGAGTGTATGTGGACGTGTCGGCCGGCACTCTGTCCTTCTACAGTGTCTCTGACACACACACACTCACACACTTACACACATTCAACACCACATTCACTGAACCCCTCTATGCTGGATTTAGGGTTTATGATGCCTCAGTGTCTTTGAGAAATATCTGAACCATCAAAAACAGTCTGTTTTTCAAGCATTCACAAACTTTCTTGCATAAAACAACTCACACAGCTGAATGGTGAAATGTAATTTCTGTTCCTACAGAGGTGTCATATGGTATTTGCATAAATAATGATTGCTCTTGAACAGGTTTCCCCAAACATGTCGCGGTCTGTCATTGGTCAGTAATCAATCGTGTCAGTAAATGATGTTTTTTTTTTTAACAAAGTTCGGGAGGAGCACATTCAGATAATCTAACCAATCAGCGCGAGAGGAGGCATATATATATATATATATAGCAAACTCACCTTGGTTCCACTGCAGATTTTTCCAGCATCCCTCCTCCACCCAACTCCTCACTCTTAATTATTCCTATCCCAGCCAGGAATGGGGGGAGTATTCTGAGGTTCGAGATCTGAGCCCTCTCCCGGAACAGCACGCCAAATATGCATATCCTTATATAATTAAATGTAATTGTGAACTAGTGAAACATTGTTTTTTTTTCTCTCTGTCTTCTGTTTTAGTTGTTACAGCTCAGGAAAGTCATCAGTGAAGGATTTTGAAACATTGCATTGTCATACTAATTATTACTCAAAAGTAGCAATGTTAACATTGTATAACCAGAGTTTAATTCCTGTCATTGTACTTTGGCAAGCTGTTGTCTGTTTGTTAGTACATATTAAATGAACAAGGTTTTGAGACTTTAGCTTAAGATTTATTTTTATTTTGAGATGTTGAATATCAATATAATAGTTTTTACTATTAAAAGTTACATAAACGTGCAACAGGAGTCAAGCCATATTCTCTTATCACCAGTAAACATAGTAACAGTGACCAAAGTCACACGCAGAACAAAAAACTGATGGGAGCAGCTGGAGAACAGTGACTGGATATTTAAGTTAAGTTACTATTTAAGTTATAGTAAGTTACTGAAACCACACATGAAAAACCACAACACATGGTAGACACGGGTTTGTGCAGTGCAGAACTGATCTCTCACACTATGAGTGACAGACAGATAGTTGTCCATTCTGGTTCAGTTCACACAGCACAGGTTTTCCAAGAATGGGGTTGTGAGTCCTGAAAATTTACTGGTGTGAGTTTAGTTATAGAATGCGGTTGTCATGCCTGTAAATAACCGAACTGTGCATGGACATAATCGATTTATGGACTCAAATACAGGACTGACAACTGTATTCTGTTGCTGTGTGAATGCAACTTTACATTTTGCTTTTAGACAGTGTATGATGCACCCAGAATCTCACGTCATTGAGATTCATACACTGATTCTTGATGTCTGTGTGTGACTATTAAACCTTGCAGGAGTTTAAGAGTGTGAAGTGTACAATGTGTTTTTAAACAGGAGCATGAAACTTTTGTGCACATTTTAAAAGTCATTCAGTTTATCTGACTAAAATACTGCTGGATTTCATTCTATTGAGTCACAGGGTTTCAATAATCAATGACTGTCATAAGTGCAAACAATGCCACTACATGATGATTACATCTGTATCATTAACAAATAGTCACACACCGAGCAGTGTTTATTTAATCTGGGCTAACCCATGTGGGGCATTCATGGAAACTGCAGACAAAACTGGCTGGGCCCCAGTTAGACAGCCCAGGTGGAACACGTGGAACGCATGGCTGTGTTGGCTGGGACAGGAGGCAGGTGGACCACAATTAACCATGGTTTGTGGAAAGATCCTCATTTTGTCCTGAGAAAAAAAAAAAAAAAAAACTTGTTCCTGTCCCTGCAGTGTGTTTACTGTAAATCTGTAAAAAAAAAAAAAAAAAAAATTGTATCTTACAAAGAGACACAGTTCATTATCTACTGTCAATTTGCTCAATAAATTAATTAACTTTAATTAAGATGCACTACAATTTATTTGTTGGT
Source organism: Chanodichthys erythropterus (assembly GCF_024489055.1). NCBI lineage: Eukaryota > Metazoa > Chordata > Actinopteri > Cypriniformes > Xenocyprididae > Chanodichthys > Chanodichthys erythropterus. The sequence goes on from NC_090232.1 coordinate 54,489,222, forward strand.
AGCGTACCAACACAACAGAACACAATATTATATGAATACTTAAATGAAGACAATATGGAAATCAACACTGTAAGTTCTAACTTTAACTTAAACTTAAAAAAAAAAAAAAAAAAAAAAAAAAGTGGTAATGGAAGTTTCTTTTTCACTGTGATGATCATGTAGCTCCCCCTCCTGGACAGAGACTGAACAGATAAACATTAATTTTTTTCATTAATTTTTAGTGGAACCATGTTAAAAAAGCTTCCATAACAAAAGACCCACTCTGTCTAATCAGCATAGCACTAGCATCACAACCAACCAATTAGTAGCTCAAAGGCCAATAGATGATGTAGGTGGTTACAGACTCTGGGATTATCTTTGACAACAAATAAACCCTTATTTAAACTTTTAAAAGGTATATGATGGAATTATATACTTCATTGTTCACTGTTGTTTTTTATGTTAAACTGAGTTTTCTTTTTAAGTGTGTGTTCAGTTACTTCACGTTTCCCTGATTGTGAGAAATATGTTAATGTAAAATCAAGTAAATTAAGTCACCTTAGACTGTAATGAAGATGTGCACCACAAGAGGGAGAGTTTTTATGTCTGTCATAGACCAGGGGTGTCCAAACCTGCTCCTGGAGGACCAGTGTCCTACATAATTTAGCTCCAACCAGCTCTAACATTCCAGCCTTGAAGTTCCTGAAGAGCTTGATTAATTGGTTCAGGTGTGCTTAACTGGGGTTGAAGCTAAACTCTGCAGGGCACTGATCCTCCATGAACAGGAATAGCAACTGTACTGTAAACACATAAGAGTTGTGAAATGAAAGCTATTCTGAAAATTCATTATTACAGTACTGTCTATGTCCACCAGGGCAACTCTGACATAATGGAAATAAAGCGAAAGGAGCAAAACACATTATATCACATCTGTTACAGATGATCTCTAAATACGGAGGGTCATTTTTTTTTAATTCAGTCATTCTGAATAGTGTACTAGTATACATCAAAATTAATAATGCTAATCTACCTGATCTGTCCCCCACCCCCCCCTAACTTCTCTAAATTATCACTGTTTATTTATAGTTATGAAATACATTATGATTTGCTAAAAATGACCTTTAGGAGTTCTCCCTACAGGATGTTTGCGTCAGGTGTATGTTTGTGTGCATTATATGAACGTGTATTTTTTGTTTCTATGAAGTAGTGGGACTTCTAATATGAAAGCAGGTGGAACCGGCAGAACAGGTTAAACGAAAGTAAACACGCACACCTTTATCGACAAGGAAGGACGCTGTAAAAGCAGGAAAGTTTTTCACGTAAGTACATTTTCAATAAGCTTTAAAACATCTAGAAAGGTGTTGTTTAGATTATTACATTAAATTACAATTACATTAAATATATGTTCGCATGAAGTTGTGTATACTTTGTTAATTCACTCAATACTTTACATACACTCGATATAGGCTTATGTCATGACACATAAATGTTCTCACTTATTGTTTTTAGAGTGTTTTTAAAAAATATTTAGCAAATAATTGTGTGGAAAGCCAACAAAATACCACATAATGACAATCATTTTATTTTTCGTTGTTTGCTTTGTTCGTCATTAGATTGCTCAGACTGAGCAGAGCTTTTGTTTTCAGCAGTTGCTGCTAATAAAGACAGTAATTTAATATTTTGTCTAATTTCCAAAGATTGAACACATTGCGTATACCCCTTAAATGTATAGTAATATATTACAATATGTCAAAATTTCAAAGTGTGTTTTGTATTGTGCAATTAGGTCACATGGACAGAAAATGTAAAATAATTTCATAATCATAATAATTTTGTAATGATTTACTAGGCAAATCAACAACAACTCTCCTGATATCTTTAAATATTTGGTGGGAATATCACAGAAGAGCTGTCTTATATTGGTTCTATTTATGGGGGAATCGTATTGTATAAAAATAGAAAGACTGTTGAAAAGTTTTAAGTGATGTTAATTAATAAATGTGTTTGCAGGAGTAAAACTATCCTCTTCAATGGACAAAAAGAAAAGAGCTGCTTCTAAAATGAGTCTCTCTGTGGAGAGAGAGGAGAAAGGAGCCACATCTCCTGAACCCAGCTGTGTTTCTATGAAGAGTAACAGATCCATTATTGAGCCCCCTGAACTCAGTGGTGGAGCAGTGACCTCTGACTTAAGGTGAGTCACTATCCAGTGATGGACACAAGCAATTGTTGTTAAAGAACTTAAAGCTGCAGTCTGTAACTTGGTTAAAAATACCAAAACCAATTTCTGAGCAAGTACATAACCAGCCAGTGTTCAAAACTATCTCCTTACTTTAGCCCAATTCGCAATGGTAAGCTTGTAATAATGTTTTATAATCTGAGTAGTACTGGTGGGTTTCCGCGGGAAATTCGAACATGCAGTCGTTCGTCATTGCGTCATTACATCACGTCTGTAAACAGAAAGAAGCAGTCCCAGCTAGTTGTCTATATCATGTGAGGATACTAGTGATGTGATGGATCATTTATAGTCTTTTTTCACAGCAGCTGGAATAATTAAACGTATTATTTTGATGGCGGATTGTATGGTATGACAAATTAACATTAGAGATTAGACTGTACAGAAATTGAAATCTACAGGTAACACTATTACACACTAAATACACAGTCATGCAATGTTAACATTAACAATTTGAGAATAAAGTATAACAACAATAATAATTTGCACAGTTTTACGTGATCCAAGATAAGCAAGCATTATATTTAATCACTATTGGCAGCATGGTTTATTGTAATGCAGATGTGTTACTACTTACATGTTTAAATTACATTTTCCGGTGAAAACTTATACTTCCAAGACACAGAATAAGTGATTCCAAAGTACAGTATCCACACCGATGTGGTGACTGACAGTGAACATTAGATTCATCCTGAGGAGCCATGCTGATGCACAACCCACGTAAATGGAATAATTCTGCAAATAACTGCAATTGCAGGTTTCAAAGATGCGACAAAGAGGCAAAACTTACAGACTGCAGTTTTAACCTGACAAGTCACAAGAAAAACTACATGATTTTTTCTTTATTTGCTGACAGACCCACATCTACTGAACCCAGCTGTGTGTATATAAGAAGTGAGAGATCCATTATTGAGCCCCCTCAGCTCTTTGTTGAAGCAGTGACCTCTGACCTCAGGCATCATGACCCACAGCCGGTCCTGCTGGAGGAGACTGGAGACCTGCAGAAACCAGAAGATGATGATCTACAGAGAGTCAAAGACCAACACAAAACCAGCTTGAAGATCAAGTATGAGAGATTATTTGAGGGAACCAAACTCCAAGAGAATCAAACCCTCCTGAACAGGATCTACACACAGCTCTACATCATAGAGGGAGAGAGAGAAGGAGTGAATGAAGAACATGAGCTTTTACAGATGGAGAAAACAGCCAGAACACAACACTCACAAGACACTCCAATTGACTGCAATGACATCTTTAAAGCCTCACCTGAACCAGGATGTGAGGAGAAAGACCAAATCAAGACTGTTCTTACTAAAGGCATCGCTGGAATCGGAAAAACCGTCTCTGTGCAGAAGTTCATTCTAGACTGGGCTGAGGGAAAAGCCAATCAGGATGTACATTTCATGTTTGTGCTTCCATTTCGAGAGCTGAACTTGATCAAAGATCACCAGTACAGTCTTCACAGACTTCTGCTGGACTTTCATCCTGAACTTCAAGATCTGGACTCAAAGATTTATGAGGAGTGTAAAGTTGTGTTGATCTTTGATGGTCTGGATGAAAGCAGAATCACACTGATGTTTTCAGATGCTCAGAAAGTTTCTGCTGTGACTGAGACTTCATCAGTGGGTATGTTGATGTCAAACCTCATGAAAGGAGAGCTGCTTCCCTCTGCTCTCATCTGGATCACCTCCAGACCAGCAGCAGCCAATCAGATCCCATCTGAATACATCAACCGTCTGACAGAAATTCAGGGATTTAATGAGCCTCAGAAGGAGGAATATTTCAGGAAGAGAATCAGTGATGAGCATCAAGCCAGCAGAATCATCTCACACATCAGAAGAGCAAGAAGCCTCCACATCATGTGCCACATACCTGTCTTCTGCTGGATCTCATCCACTGTGCTTCAGAAGCTCCTGAAAGAAGATCTGAGTGCAGAAATCCCTCAAACTCTGACTGAAATGTACATCCACTTCCTGCTGATTCAGATCAACATGAGGAATCAGAAGTATGAAGAGAGAGATCCAGAGAAACTGCTGCTGTCCAACAGAGAAGTGATTGTGAAACTTGCTGAAGTGGCTTTCAATCAGCTGATGAAGGGCAATGTGATGTTCTATGAGGAGGACCTGATTGAGAGCGGCATAGACGTCACTGACGCCTCAGTGTATTCTGGGATTTGCACTGAGATCTTTAAGGAGGAATCTGTGATTCATCAGAGGAAAGTCTACAGCTTCATTCATCTGAGTGTTCAGGAGTTTCTCGCTGCTTTCTTTCTCTTTTACTTTCATGTAAGTACAACTATGATGAGACTGAATAATTTTGCTTCAGTACAACATTTGCTTAAAAATGCAGTAGATAAAGCCCTTGAGAGTGAGAATGGACACCTGGATCTGTTCCTGCGATTTCTACTGGGCGTCTCACTGGAGTCCAATCAGAGACTCTTACAGGATCTACTGACACACACAGAGAGCAGCTCAGAGAGCATCAGGAAAACCACACAGTACATTAAAGAGAAGATCAAAGATGGACATGGACTCTCCACTGAAAGATCCATCAATCTGTTTCTCTGTCTGCTGGAAGTCAAAGATCAGACTCTGTCTAGAGAGATTCAGGAGTTTGTGAAATCAGACAAACACTCAGAGAAGAAACTCTCTCCTGCTCACTGCTCAACAATCGCCTACATGCTTCAGATGTCAGAGGAGGTGTTGGATGTGCTGGACCTCAAGAAATACAACACATCAGATGAGGGTAGAAGAAGACTGATACCAGCTGTGATCAACTGCACAAAAGCCCTGTGAGTGACTAATCCTTAAGAGTTTAATTAATAGAATTAAAGTTTCGGTTGTAGTGCCAAGCTAGTAGCTTTTGAATAGAATGTCGTAATTGGGGGTGTAACAGTACATGCATTCATACTGAAAATTTTAGTTTTCTGTTTGGCACACATGTACCAAATGAATGCAGCATTGTTTTAACCACTGCATGTGTGTGACTTCTTTTTATATACCTTCTTAAATCCCACAATTGATCATTAGTAATTCAATTTCCAAGAGGTCCGTTCTCTTTATTTCTTTCCAAGCGGAAATCCGGACAATACTGCCAGCTCTAGCACTTTGTAAAAGAAAAAAAAAAATCTTTAACACTTTAAAAAGTCATCAAAGATGATAATCTTGGGCCCTGAGAGCCAAAGCAGTGATGTCTAAGAATATTTCCCAATAGTTACTAAAAAAGTAAATATTTTTCTCAACTGGATATGAATATAAAAGGTATTTTTTATAAGGCTACTTTTATGTACGTATTTATTTATTTATTTATTATTATTATTTACTTTTAGTCACCTACTTGTATAGCACATAGAAGGCGCTGGAATTGAGAAAAGGGTTTACCATTTTAATATTTTGCTCAAAGAATTAACTACCAAAAACAACATACATAGTCTAATAAGCAAAACTCTCATCATGAGCACAAAATAAATTTAACTAGTAATTTCAATTTTATGTTGTATTCCCTTGCCATCTCTAAATATTTTTTTCAAATTATAACATTGTTTATTATGAAATGCTCTTAATATGCTGATTAACAATGCTAAATAAAGGGGGAAAAACAAAACATCTAAAGGTAAGGTGCCACACGTTAATGTAGTTGTCACAAACCTGTTTAGTTAACACTATTCTGATTTGTGAAGGGATTCACAGTACAGTTTTACTCCATTAACCCTTCCTTGAATCCATAACTATACTATTCTGATTTGTGAAATCTTTCACAGTACAGTTTCACTTAGTTAACCTTTCCCTGAGTGCCCAAACTTAACCATTCTGATTTGAGAAACTTTAACAAATCAGAATAGTGAAGATAGGCACACAGGGAAGGGTTAACAGACTGTACTGTGAAATGTTACTGCATGTGTATAAATATACTGAACATATCATATACTCATGCAGTATATAATGTAATATATTTCTGATATTTTATAATTATTTACATTATATATGTTTCATATTTTCAAATATAGCTAGTAAACAATATCACAAGCACAAATGCATGTACTAAAGTATTTAGCAAAGAGACTATCACTGTGCTGATGAATGCACAGCCATTATTTTTTTTAAAAAGTAATGTATAGTTTTAATGGTCTTTGGCCAATCGTGAACCTAATCACAGGTTCTACTCTTTTTGGTAACCCAAAAAACTCAGAAAACCTTTTAAATTCCAAAATAACACAACATTAAACACTAACAGATCTCCCCCTATATTAATATTGAGGAAAACACATGAAATAACACTTAATTTTACCATTTATTCTCCTTAAACAGTCGGAAGCAAAGGATGCTGGGAACTACAAATCTGCTCTAACTCATTCTGTGAATGTGTGTATATATGTTTTTACATACATTCACATTTATATGGGAACATGTATGTGCAATATGTACACAATAAAGGATAAATATTACATGAATATTACATTTAACGCTATTTTTGTCTTCAATTCTAAGTATTTTATATGTATCAATATATAGTCATACATGGTCAATGTATATATTGCAGTATATATGTCTTGGAGTATCGCAATAATATTGTGAGTTCAGTATCGTGATATGTATCGAATTGTGACATGAGGGTATCATTACACCCCTACTAGTTTCCCCTATACCATATATTATGTATCGCATCATATTTTGCAGTATATTCTCACATATTTTTGTAACATAAGTGATTTTTAGGCATTACCTTTTTTTAAAAGACCATAGCCATAGTTTGTTCAGTAAACCACTGTTTATCTTCTTTACAAGAATGAAGTTGAAATACTAGTTGTACAATGAGGATAAGAATTTTATTTTTATGTTTTACATTCTTTCAGTCTTGCTGGCTGTAATCTCACTTCTCAGGATTGTGAAATGATATCATCAGCTCTTCAATCCTCAAACTGTGTCCTGAGAGAGCTGGATCTGAGTAACAATGACCTGCAGGATTCAGGAGTAAAGATTATTTCTGATGGACTGAAGAATCCATACTGTCAGCTGGAGATACTGAGGTATTATAAGGGATATAAGGGATAATGTACAGTCACCTGGTCATAATATTGGTGTCTATAAATTATCTCACTGTGTGTGTCTGTAGGTTATCAGGCTGTATGGTGACAGAGGAGAGCTGTGGTTATGTGTCTTCAGCTCTGAGTTCAAACCCCTCACACCTGAGAGAGCTGGATCTGAGCTACAATCACCCAGGACAATCAGGAGTCAAGCTGCTCACTGACAGACTGAAGGATCCAAACTGCTCACTGCAGATACTCAAGTATGTTGAGTACAATTATCCCTTTGAAGCGTATGATCACACTGGTGTAATTAGAATGTTCAGTGCATCACTTGATCACCTAGTAAATTCAAAATTGCTTTCTCGTGCGCTTAGCGCATATGTATCACAAACTGTTCAGTGTTTTCAACCACATAATTGACTTTTTTAATTACACATCTGAACTAGCAAAAAAAAAAAAAAAAGATCCTTTATATTTCGTAAAACATGATGTCTGTGGAAGCGGAAATAATAATCCTTTTTAAACATAACCCAGTTCACCGGCCACTTACTTTAATGTCTTTCAGGGGAAGTAGATGAATTTACATGTTGTAAATAAATCTGACAGCTCTGATTCTCAGCATCGCAACGCAAACTAACATGATCATTGGGTGTTTGAATGACAAAATACATTTACTAACACTTATTTCAGAATCAGAATATGAGATATTTCAGATATTTTGATTAAATGTGAAACATTAAACAAAAACTGACACATAATTAATACAGTGCTATTGTGGCTGCATTGTCACGTGACTGACAAGCTTGACATGTCGCCATTGAAATAATAAGGTAATACATTCCAAATTAATGGTCTCATTAAAAAACTCATATTGAGGGCTCCGTTATAATATTTTGAACTTGCTTGTGAAAGGGTTAATAAATTTTAATGTTTGCAGCCCTTCTGTTGTTTTAATATATTTACTAGCAATTAACAGTAAAAGTGCAAAGATGATATAATTGCTCTGTGCAATCTAAATATAACAGAGAAAGTATTTACTGAAAGTAGAACTTAAAACAAAAAGGACATAATGTTAAATATAAATTGGTTTAATTAAAGTTTAAAGTTGGCAGAGATTTGTAGTTTGTAGAGTTACTCAATGCAAAGAATTTACAACTGAATATTAAATAATGTTTTTTCTAAGATTATATCCTAAAATCAAATCCATTGTAGCTCCTCTGGCTGTTCACTAGGGGCTCAAAGACATTATATCATATTTCCTGTAAAGCTGTTCACTGGGGCCTAAAGACACAGACATTTAGACACACAGATCTGTAAAGCTTTCGAATGATACGTGTTAGATATGTATTATTGATATGTACTGGAATGATACGCTCTGTACACATAAATTTAGCGTGACTATATATCGAACGACTGCATGTGAATGACTATACTGTACTAACAGTTTGTTTGTCTGTATGTTTGTGTGTCTTTCTAGTTTGGATCATGGAGGGCCCTTCTGGAGTAAACCAGGGCTTCAAAAATGTAGGTTCTTTCTCTGACACACTCTTGCACATTTAATGAAAACAAATTAGATTAATAAACTGTTTTATCTCTTGTTGTGTTCAGATGCCTGTGATCTCACACTGGATCCAAACACAGCACACACTCAACTCATCCTGTCTGAGGAGAACAGGAAGATCAAATATGTAGAAGCTCATCAGCCATATCCTGATCATCCAGAGAGATTTGCTGATATCCCTCAGGTTCTGTGTGGAGAGAGTCTGACTGGACGCTGTTACTGGGAGGTTGAACGGACTGGGTGGGCTCGTGTAGCAGTGGCCTATAAAGGAATCAGCAGGAAAGAGACTGTCTCTAAATTTGGATACAATGACAAATCCTGGAGTCTTTTCTGCACTGTTAATGGATTTGCTGTCTGGCACAAAAATAAGAGCAAAAACATAACCCATGTACCACAATCTAAGAGAGTAGGAGTGTATGTGGATGTGTCTGCCGGCACTCTGTCCTTCTTCAGTGTCTCTGACACACACACACTCACACACTTACACACATATAACACCACATTCACTGAACCCCTCTATGCTGGATTTAAGGTTTTTGATTCTGAACTGACTCTGTGTCAGATTTAAAAACACACACAATTGACGCTTTCTACCTCCATCATAATTGGAGTTGTCAAAAGTACCGACTTCGGTACCAAGTCGGTACTGAAATTTTAAAAATGTGACACTTTGAGCACTGTTGAGCGGATTCGTAAACACCTCTGATTGGCCGTTGTGTTGATGCACTCATCAGATAAGTCTGTGATTTAGATAAGCGCCATCAATGACGCTCTTCACCGAGTGCTTACACAGATACACACAGGGGCATTTGAAAACAGGACCAGTCCACTGATAGACGCCTGCTTTCAAACACTCCCACTTTCAAAAGCTCCCATTTTCAAATGTTTCTGGTTCTGGATTCACTTGTTGATTCTCAAAAACACAAGAAAGTGCAGATTTTACTGCTGTGACTATAAAGGCAACTGCGAAGTTAAACTGTAAATAATGATGCTCATTAAACCTTTATGTGTTCAGTCTAGTTTCTGGTTGGACATATTTTATATAATCCTGGTTCTTGTGGTTAGTCAGCACTTCCAGAGAATATTTATGTATTTACGTACATTACCGTTTCGGATGTGCAGTTTGCTTCATTTAATGTTCCTTTTCTTATTATTGAAATGTGATGATGTATGTTCTGCCTATTCTCAGAATAAAAAAGCAATACATACAAATATTCTTTGACACTAACTCATTTTATGTTTATTCATAACATAAATAAAAAGTGGAATTGCTCTGTAAAAAAGGACTTTCTGTACAGCTGTCTTGTCTCAGAGAGCAGACAGACGTCTTTATAAGACACAAAAATACTGCAATATACAGATGAGAATAATGTCTTGAAGTGTCTAGAACATTCACTAGATAACATCAAGGTAAATATTCTCAGATATTTCGTAATACCTGCTACAGCTTTTTAGTGTTGATCTCGTTTATGAAATCAGAATAACATTCAGCAGTTCTCTAAGTTTCAGAGGAATTATAAAAGCATAACAGGAGAGCCATACTATCACGAGATCTAGTTTGTGGAATGTGACTGAAAAAGCAATAAACCGGTTCCTCCAGATTTAGTAGTTCCTGCAGTTTGTTTACTGTAAAGCTTTGGCCTATTTTTACCCAAAATGTTGTTCCAAGAATGTCGAGTGTTCCTATTGAAATGATCAGTTTGACATGACACAGTTCAGTCTTTGTACTGTCAGTTTGATCATTGGTTTAAATACCTGTAATTAGAATGCAGTTTAATGTTTGTTTATCATATGAATAAATAACTGATGACAATATGAAGGCTAATGTTTCGAGATTAGAGGTCTTAACACTGTTTTAGCACACAGAAACATTGCTATGAACTCTATCAATGGGATGTGATTATCATTAGACGATCTTATGATCATTTAGCGCCCCCTTTTGGACAGAGACCATCAGACAAACATAAGAGAAGACAAAAGCTAATCTATTTATGAAGAAAATAAAAATTTATACTTCACAAACTGTTTGTTTCTTTCAATATGTATATCTTTATAATACTTTATTTACATACTTTAAGCTCAGGGTAGTCACACCGTTGCAGGACGGCAAATTAATTATAAATTCTACTGAAGATCTTACATGCTATCAGACACAACAGCCTTTGTTTTACAGAAGGATGAACTCAGACAGAAATGCTGAGACAGACACTAAATGCTGGCTTATGATCAGCACATATTGATTCCACAAGTTTTGAAACAGGAACACAATAACTGGTGCACAATGACATTTCCAGCTTTGTGCTTTTGCGCGTGCCTTTTGTGTCTTAATGACACTCCTCATGTCTGCTTTTTTATGAAACAGGAAGAACAGATCTGTAAAGTTTAGAATAGATTGTTTCAGGAATGTGCTACCAGGATGGTGTGTCCATTAAAACACAGTGGATCTAGTACTCAGTCCATGATCTTTATTTGACATTTGGAGGCATAGGAATTGAGCCATGGCAACATAAGTTTCTGACAGAGTTGTATGGTGTCTAAAAACCAAAACAATAAAGAACAAACAAGTCTTAGATACAATTAACAATATAACTCAAACAAATCATATAATCCAATTAGCACAACAAAACAGTTTAACAATCAAATGAGCACTAATGCATATGAATTAAATCACATAGAATTCAAACATACATAGCTTCAAGAAATAACATTAAATACCAAAAGAAATAAACTTACATAGTCAGAAACGCATCAACTCTACTAGAGGCTCTCTTTGAGGAGAAGGACAAGGAATGTCAGGTTCAGCTGCATGCTTCACACACCAAACAACATCAGCTAAATAATGATTCAGTGCACCTGAGGAGACTTAGCTCCACCCCTTGCTGACATTGTCATGTGACCACCTGGGAATTCTCAACAGATCAATAGACTGGAACTGACAGTAAACCACACAGAAGCATCTTACAAACAATTACAGACACGGAAAATCCTATGATCAATATACTTCAAGGTAATCGTTTTCCAGCTATATTTAGATATGATTTAGGTTTCAGCATATGTTAATTTTACTAAAGTTTAAAAATTAAATGAATATCTTAATGAATCATCTTGATATCCTGTATTCTAACATGAAGAATATTCAAAGATGAAGATGTTTTCAGATGATCACAACAATGTTTTAACTGCATGTGATTATAATATAATTGAGCTATTTATGGACATTTAAAGTGATAGTTCTGTGTTCTGAATTCTATAATAATTTCTATTAGATTTAGTGAAGTTGTGTGTTTATGAATGAACTAGTAAATGTTTTCCATTTTCAATGTAGATCTGCGTTATGAGCAGAGATCTGGTCTCTTTCACCTTTCACAGTTTACACAAGGATCAGTCCAGATCATCAGAAGATTCTCAGTGCAGAAAGAGATCCAGAACACACAGAGTCATGAGAGGATCTGGTTCTGCTGACTGTTACACTCAAACAGCCCTTAGACTGGAGACCTGCAGAAACCAGTGGATGAACTACAGAGAGTCAAAGAGCAACACTAATCCAGCATGAAGATCAAGTATGAGGGATTATTTGAGGGAACCAAAGACCAAGAGAATGAAACCCTCCTGAACAGGATCTACACACAGCTCTACATCATAGAGGGAGAGAGTGAAGGAGTGAATGAAGAACATGAGGTTTTACAGATGGAGAAAACAGCCAGAACAGAAAAATGGCAGACTCGGGTGACTTTGCCTTCGAGATAAGAGAATATGGCAGAGTGAAAGGCTGAATAATTAAACTTCAGTCTTCTCAGATTTATTTGTTATTTACTATAGAAATGATGAGAATAAAAACTGCCAGAACACAGCATTAGTGTTTGTAGCTATCGCATTCATTCATGCATTCTTATATTTTTTAAAAAAAACTCTTGAGACGTGACTGTGTGATTGGGTTGGCCGGGTATCGGCTGCGGGGCGGGGTTTGCGCTAAACTGGTTTAAAAACTATGAGGCGCCGGACTGGACAAAAGTGAAGCGAACGCCGCGAGCGAGCGACACTGCGCGAGAAAGACCGAGTGCGTCCGAGAGCGAGCGAACCTGCGCGAGAGAGACCGAATATGCGCGCGAGAGAGATCGAGTTGTCCGAGAGCGAGCGAACCTGAGCGAGAGAGACCAAGTGTGTCCGAGCATTAGTAAATTAGTACATTAGTAAACAGTGATCAGATTATATGCAGTCATTTAAAACAATTCTACTGTAGGAGTGGAATTTGGGGACCAATATTACAGTTTAAAAACTGGGATAAAAGTGTAATAGAAATAACAGCCATGTGCAGTGTGATAAATCTTTTGTCATGTGTTACATTTTCTAACATAAAGGGAAAAAAGTGGACTCTTCTTAAGGTTTATAGACAAACTAGTTCTTCTCATTGGACTGTGCGATTTACACTTTTCTCTTTAACATTGGTTTTTAACATTGTTATCATAATGATTAAACTATTAAGCAGTATAGTTTCAAAAATGAAGATTCTCATTGTTTACTTACTCTGATGCCATTCAGGTGCACATGACTTTCTTTTTCAGAACACAAATGCATTTTTTTAATCTGCAGGAAATTCGAGCTCTGTATGCATATATAATGCAAGAAAATGGGTTCCACCATTGTGATTTATGCAACAAATCAATAAGTAAAACATCCTCATCTTTAAACTAGTGCATCTGACCAGGGCTCTGATGCTGTTTGAAATTCGGTTTGAAACTCCCATGTGAAGTTCATTCTTCTATTGCAATCAAAGCATCACTTTCTTTTCACATGAACATGGTAACATATTTGTTACACAGCTTCTTACTGAATTGAGTGCAAACAGGACTTTAACAGGAGCTTTTAAAGCTTTATTTATTTTGTTTGTTTTGTTATACACCTATTGTTTTGCTATAAGACATTATTTGATTTCTTTTAGACTTTCCAAATGATTGCAGTCTTTTATTTTCATGGTATGCATCTACAGATTTCAAATTTCTTTCTAAACATGTGTTCTGCTGAAGTTGTGCATCAGGGTAAATGATGCATCAGTTGTGCATTAGGGTAAATGAATAATGAGAATTTAATTGAACAAATGAACAATTTTTTTAAAGGATTCATGTTAAAGCAAGTGCTATTTTCCTTTTGCTTAACTTCCTGTTTATAGCCTATTTATGATGGAATTCAGTTTGGGTCAGTTTCAGCCAAATTGTCAATGCCTATTTTTATTTATTTTTTTGTCTGTGCTTTAATAAATAGAAAATTATGTACCATCATTTATTTCTTATTTTTTCTCCATCTACTGAATAATAGTTTGATATGTCTGTATAGCCTACATATTATATATGCCACTAAAGATGTTAATTATGTATTGTTTATGTAATGTTTTATTTTTTATATTGTAGAATTATAGCTGTAACCATTGCTGCAAATGTAAAATGGTATTGAAATGGTACAATTACAGTAAATTGTTGTGTTCTTTTTGTTAAAATTTTATCCCAATTTTGAAACTGTAATATTGGTCTCCAAATTCCACTTCTACATTAGAATTGTTTTAATGACTGCATATAATCTGATCAATGTTTATTAATGTACTAATTTACTAATGCTCGGACGCACTCGGTCTCTCGCGCGCGGGTTCGCTCGCTCGCGGCGTTCGCATCGCTTTTGTCCAGTTCGGCGCCTCATAAAAAACAGCCCCGCAAACCAACGCAGCCGACACTCTTTGTGGGTGGAGCTTAATTCACATCTTCAAAACGAAAGTGGAAGTGGAATGCTCGACATGACGACGTTTTCGACATTATATTACCCACAACCTAAAATACCGTCACGTAAGTTCCTTAAAACGTTGTCATATAGGAATTTTTTGCTAATATATGTCAAGCTACAGACATAACATGACAAAAATTATCTTTATTTTCCCAACAGATTTGAATGCCTGGTGTGTAAACAGATGCATGGTTCAGATACAATTTTAATAAAGGTACTATTTTCTCTAGAAGATACATTTCAATATAATTTTAAAATGATATTGAAGCACTTAATCCGTTTTTGATCACTTATTCAGATTTTGATACATTGTTTTGATCCTAGCTTTTGTTTACTTTAAAGTCAAATCTCTCTCTCTGATTTTAATTGTATATTTTACAGCTGCATACGAGACTACATTAATTCCTGGAAATGGAAAAATAAAAGTGCAAGTGTTGTGCAGAATTTCGACTCCCTGTCAAATTATTACCCCCCTGGTTGAAGTCGCAACCTGATTGCCTAATCTTAACCCCTTCCCCACCCCTAATCCTAAACCTACCAAAACTGGGGGGTAATAATAATTTGGCGGGGGTCAGAATTCGGCACAACACCGGTTCTACATACCGGCTCACAGGGGCGTAAATTTCATCTGACAGTAGGGGGGGACAATAAACATAAAATTTATTAAGAGCAATTGTTGAAGGGGACACAAATAACACAGCCAAAATTTTATTTATAAAGAATATATGTAATGTTACACAGAAGAAAACCTACTATTATTAGTATAGCATGAAGTCTGCCATTATGCTCATTGTTTCTCTTTGGTTCAATGAAAAAAACTGACTAAATTTGCCAAAATATTCTTCAAAATCTTATATATTTGTTAAATATTTTCTTATTTCTTGGGCTTCACTTTCTGATATATATATATATATATATATATTTATTTTATTTATTTATTTATTTTTAAAGTTGTTTACAACCAAGTCACCAAAATACGATGAATACCAAAGTCCCTTTTAGTCTTTGTGAATACACACTGAGCATAACCGAACACACAACAGAAAATCTATTAGCCTTATTACAGTTGACATATTCTTTTTACAGTGTTAATTGTTGGTGGTGTGGGTGACTTATCTTATAATATCCAACAAGCTATGGTAAACAAGCTAGGTAACATTATAATCGCTAAAATAGCGGACTCACGGGGGGGGAAAAATCATCAGTTATCATCTTTTTTCGTTGTTGTTATGACTAATTACTCAGCACCGTCAGCATTAAAGAGAAAAAATAATTACTTCATCCGATGTTTTTTGAATAAAATAGCCTTGACAGCCGACTTATTGGAACTCATATGTCTGTAGAACTGTTCTCTCCCGCCGGCGCCGCCGGACTTCTATAGAATCTACACCTACACACACAAGAGTATGATGTGCGCGGTGGACCAAACCACTGTGAGGCAAGGGAGGGGTGACTCAAAATGTTTCTAAACTTAAAACGCCCGTTTGCGTTTGTATTGCTTCACTACTTACATAATTATTGGTGGTAATTAATTATATTTTTTTTGGGGGGGGGGGGGAACTATTGTAAAATAACAATAGTTCCAATAAGGAAGTAACATTAATGAACAAAATATAACAGTAGTGCAAAATAAAAAAATTAAAAAGTAACATAAGGTATCAGTGCAGAGTATATAAGTATAATCACAACTAAAGGTATGAACAGGCCTACATGAGCAAATAACGGGTATAAGTTAAGTAATGGAGAGACTGTTCTCATATTATGGCAGACCACCACTGCTTATTGTGCATATTTAGTACAATCTGTCAAAAATTGAGGTTGATTCCACTGAGTCCTTGGGCTCACCCAAAATGTAATCTTTAATTTACAGATTTACAGATATGTATTGTGTTTCCTCAAACAGATCACTGATTCTGGAGAGAATGGAGGGAGGTGCTGCCTCTAAAATGAGTCTCCATGAGGAGAGAGAGGATCAGACACAGACAGCAGCATCTGCAGTATCCAGCTGTGTGTCTTTGAAGAGTAACAACTCTATGAGGGAACCTCCTGTACTGAGTGATGGAACAGTGACCTCTGACCCCAAGTAAGATGCTACATAACAAAGACAGAAACATAGAGATGCAATGAAATTTTAAATGATTGGCAATTTTATTTGCACATTAAAAATATTTTATTTGGCTTAAAGGGTTAGTTCACCCAAAAATGAAAATAATGTCATTAATTACTCACCCTCATGTTGTTCCACACCCGTAAGACCTTCGTTCATCTTCAGAACACAAATGACAATATTTTTGATGAAATCTGAGAGCTCCCTGACTCGTCCATAGACAGCAGATTAACAACCACATTCAAGGTCCAGAAAGATACTAAAGACAACATTAAAATTGTCAATATGAATGCAGTGGTTCAACCCTAATTTTATGAAGCAACGAGAATACTTTTTGTTATATGTTTTGTACTGAGCCTGCGTTCAGATGTAGAATCTGGAAGCGCTGAATGCAAACAACATACCAGAATGACACAGAACAGAACATGTTGTTGAATAAAGTCATTATTTTTGTTTTGTTTTTGCACACAAAAAGTATTCCTGTTGCTTCATGAAACTGAGTGCACATGAAACCACTGCAGTCACGTCGACTAATTTAAAAGTGCCCAAGAATGCTTTTTCACAAGATGTAATATAAGTCTAAGGTGTCTCCTGAATGTGTCTGTGAAGTTTCAGCTCAAAATACACCATAGATTTTTTTTTTATTATTAATTTTTTTAACTGCCTATCTCGGGGCATCATTAACTATACACTGGTTTTGGCAGCGCCCTGCCCCTTTAATTCACCTGCTCCCTGCCACACAAGCTCTCGACTATATTACAGTGCATTTACAAAGTTCACACAGCTAATATAACCCTCAAATGGATCTTTACAAGATGTTCGTCATGCATGCTGCATGCATGCGTCGAATTATGTGAGTAAAGTATTTATTTGTATATTTACGTTTGATTCTGTATGAGTTTGAGGCTGTGCTCTGTGGCTAACGGCTAATGCTACACTGTTGGAGAGATTTATAAAGAATGAAGTTGTGTTTATGAATTATACAGACTGCAAGTGTTTAAAAATGAAAATAACGACAGTCTTGTCTCCGTGAATACAGTAAGAAACGATGGAAACTTTAACCACATTTAACAGTACATTAGCAACATGCTAACTAAACATTTAGATAGACAATTTACAAATATCACTAAAAATATCATGATATCATGGATTATGTCAGTTATTATTGCTCCATCTGCCATTTATCGCTATTGTTCTTGCTTGCTTACCTTGTCTGTGCACAGATCCAGATGTTAATACTGCCTTTCCTTGTCTAATGCCTTGAACATGGGCTGGCATATGCAAATATTGGGGTCATACATACTAATGATCCCGACTGTTACGTAACAGTCGGTGTTATGTTG
The DNA here is from genome assembly GCF_024489055.1 of Chanodichthys erythropterus. Lineage (NCBI taxonomy): Eukaryota > Metazoa > Chordata > Actinopteri > Cypriniformes > Xenocyprididae > Chanodichthys > Chanodichthys erythropterus. The sequence continues at coordinate 54,507,240 of NC_090232.1, forward strand.
AGATCCGCGTGTTTTCCGGAAGTCTTTTAAACAAATGAGATTTACATAAGAAGGAGGAAACAATGGGGTTTGAAACTCAATGTATGTCTTTTCCATGTACTGAACTCTTGTTATTTAACTATGCCGAGGTAAATTCAAATTTTGATTCTAGGGCACCTTTAACAAAGCCTTTAGTACCTTTATGGACCTTGAAAGTGGTTGTTAAATTGCTGTCTACACAGCAAAATCCCCAGTGTTAAATTAACACCCCTCAGTGTACATATGCAGGGTTTTTCCTGGGTCAAAAATGGTCTTCGGTGGTGGCTGTCCGACATGATCATCAACACAGACAGTAAAAAGTACCCTACCCATGTGATCTGCAAGCCTAATACTGACAATAAATTACCTGCCACTCTCACTGTTATCCTTTCTTGCCCTCTTTGCAAAAAAAAATTTTGTATAGCTTTGTAAGAGACGATGCTTCTTTGCTAGACCTGAAAATTATGGTGGTATACAGTGGCATGAAAAAAATATGTGAACCCCTTGCAGAATCTGTGAAAATGAGAATTATTTTAATAAAATAAGAGGTATAATAAAAAATGCATGTTATGTTTTGTTTAGTACTGTCCTGAGTAAGATATTTTACATAAAAGATGTTTGCATTTAGTTCACAAGACAAAACAATAGCTGAATTTATTAAAATAACCCCATTCATAAGTATGTGAACCATTGATTCTCAATACTGTGTGTGGTCACCTGATGATCCACGACTGTTTTTGTGTTTTGTGATGGTTGTTCATGAGTCTCTTGTTTGTCCTGAGCAGTTAAACTGAGCTCTGTTCTTCAGAAAAATCCTCCAGCTCCTGCAGATTCTTCAGTTTTCAAGCATTTTTGCGTATTTGAACCCTTTCCAGCAGTGACTGAATGATTTTGAGATCTGTGTTTTCACACTGAGAACAACTGAGGGACTCAAACACAACTATTAAAAAAGGTTCAAAAATTCACTGATGCTCCAGAAGGAAACACGATGCATTAACAGTCGGGGGGTGAAAACTTTTGAATTCAAATAACAAGGTAAATTGAATTTCATTTGTCTTCCGGGAAACATGCAAGTATCTTCTGTTGGTTCCGAAGGGCAGTACTAAATGAAAAACAATGATATTTAAACAAAATAAGAAAAATTGTGACATCTTCATCCTGTTCAAAAGTTTTCACACCCCGACTCTTAATGCATCGTGTTTCCTTCTGGAGCATCAGTGAATGTTTGAACCTTTTTTAATAGTTGAGTTTGAGTCCCTCAGTTGTCCTCAGTGTGAAAAGATGACTCTCAAAATCATTCAGTCACTGCTGGAAAGGGTTCAAATATGCAAAAATGCTTGAAAACTGATGAATCTGCAGGAGCTGGAGGATTTTTCTGAAGAACAGAGCTCAGTTTAACTGCTCAGAACAAACAAGAGACTCATGAACAACCATCACAAAACACAAAAACAGTCATGGATCATCAGGTAACCACACACAGTATTGAGAATCAATGGTTCACATACTTATGAATGGGGTTATTTTAATAAATTCAGCTATTGTTTTGTCTTGTGAACTAAATGCAAACATCTTTTACGTAAAATATCTTACTCAGGACAGTACTAAACAAAAAATAACAGGCATTATTTATTATCCCTCTTATTTTATTAAAATAATTCTCATTTTCACAGATTCTGCAAGGGGTTCACATAATTTTTCATGCCACTGTATATATTAATAATAATAATTTATAGGCATAATCAGTATTAAAAAGTACAGTAGCATTAAAAAGTTAATGTAACTAATAGTTTAATTTTCTACCATATACAATTGAATGCACCTAGCTAACAACAACTTGCTTTGTTCTGGTTTCACAACTGATTTTATAGGTAGGCCTAATTTACTACACATTGTCATATAAATAACCTGAAAATACTGTGGATTATTAAGGCAGAATCTTACTAACCACTCTTGCTTAATGGGGTAAGATTCGGTTTTCGGAACTTTTAGAATTGTGTCAGTTGTTTTAGATTAATATGTGCAAAGGAGAGCGAGCGAGCGAGCAAAGACAGTGCTTAGTTTAAAGACAGAGAGTTTGCATGCACGAGGGAAGAGCTCTTTGCTCGCTCTCTCCGCCGGTTAACATGCTCTCTATCACAAGCATAGCAGTCTTCTGTGTCATACATAAACCACAATAACTGATAAGGCTTTGACGGGACAGCATTTTTCAATGTAGGAAAAACCCTGATATGTGTCCACACAACAGGGTGTTAAAAGTAACACTGAAGCAGTGTTAAAGTTAATGAGATAATTAAATGATGATTGAGTGATGAGTGACAATTAGCAGTGACACCTGATGATAAGCAGAATCATTGAAGGAAAGAGAAACAACAAGAAGAGAAAAAGAGAGAGACACGACAACTACAACTGACTTCCAGCCATTAAACATTATCACACTTTTTGTTAACCATTTTGATTTTATTTCTGTCATACATCAACAAAAGTTCTTATTGAGAATTAACAGATGTTTAGATGTTATTGTTTTAATGAAAGTTTAGTTTGAAGTCACCATGATGGTGAAAAGCATTTTCTTTAGTTGGGCTCTTGACCCTTTACTTTTTTGTATTAATTTTTCTCTGGCTGATTCAACTTTGTGTTTGTAAAGCACATTTGTTATGGGCTGCATTTCCCAAAAGCATCGTAAGCAAAATCTGATGATCAGTACCAGTCATGATGGTTGTGTTTTGATTATGACAATATCTTCGTGAAAGACCCTGATTCACTAGATACATCCAATATTATTAACTGGTTATATAGATGTTATATTATTATTATTTTTTTTTTAATTACAGTAAATATCTTGTGAATCTAGCTAAGGTAAGGAGATAGTTTTGAACACAGGCTGGTTATGTACTTGCTCAAAAAATTGATTTAATTTTTTTTAACCAAAAAAAGTTATGGACTGTACCTTTAAAGAAATTGGTCATCCAAAAATGTAATTTTTAATTTACAGAATAACTCTTATGTATTGTGTTTCCTCAAACAGATCACTGATTCTGGAGAGAATGGAGGGAGGTGCTGCCTCTAAAATGAGTCTCCATGAGGAGAGAGAGGATCAGACACAGACAGCAGCATCTGCAGTATCCAGCTGTGTGTCTTTGAAGAGTAACAACTCTATGAGGGAACCTCCTGTACTGAGTGATGGAACAGTGACTTCTGACCCCAAGTAAGATTCTACGTAACAAAAAAAAGTAACATAGAGATGCAACAAAATTTTAATTGATTGGCATTTTTAGAGTATATATGGTAGATTTGTATATGCAACTTTTAATCATGAAAATTACATAGCATTTGAATGTATTGTGTTGTTCATTGAAATATTTTTTCTTTATTTCTTAATTTCTCTGAAGAGTGGGGAGAGATGGTCTGATGAGAACTGTGAACTCTTGTCAGACCCAAATCACACAGCAGGACACACAAGCAACCCTGCAAAAGAAGACTGCAGACCTGCAAAAACCAGTAAAGAAAAAACTACAGAGAGTCAAAGACCAACTCAAAACCAGCATGATGAAGAAGTATGAGAGATTATTTGAGGGAAACAAACTAGAAGGGAATCAAGCCCTCCTGAACAGGATCTACACACAGCTCTACATCATAGAGGGAGAGAGTGAAGGGGTGAATGAAGAACATGAGGTTTTACGGATGGAGAAAACAGCCAGAACACAACACTCACAAGACACTCAAATCTACTGCAATGACATCTTTAAAGCTTCACCTGAACCAGGATGTGAGGAGAAAGACCAAATCAAGACTGTTCTTACTAAAGGCATCGCTGGAATCGGAAAAACCGTCTCTGTGCAGAAGTTCATTCTGGATTGGGCCGAGGGAAAAGCCAATCAGGATGTAGATTTCATGTTTGTGCTTCCATTTCGAGAGCTGAACTTGATCCGAGATCATCAGTACAGTCTTCACAAACTTCTGCTGGACTTTCATCCTGAACTTCAAGATCTGGACTCAAAGATTTATGAGGAATATAAAGTTGTGTTCATATTTGATGGTCTGGATGAAAGCAGAATGACACTGATGTTTTCAGACACTCAGAAAGTTTCTGATGTGACTGAGACTTCATCAGTGGGTGTGTTGATGTCAAACATCATGAAAGGAGAGCTGCTTCCCTCTGCTCTCATCTGGATCACCTCCAGACCAGCAGCAGCCAATCAGATCCCATCTGAATACATCAACCGTCTGACAGAAATTCAGGGATTCAATGAGCCTCAGAAGGAGGAATATTTCAGGAAGAGAATCAGTGACGAGCATCAAGCCAGCAGAATCATCTCACACATCAGAAGAGCAAGAAGCCTCCAAATCATGTGCCACATACCCGTCTTCTGCTGGATCTCATCCACTGTGCTTCAGAAGCTCCTGAAAGAAGATCTGAATGCAGAAATCCCTCAAACTCTGACTGAAATGTACATCCACTTCCTGCTGATTCAGATCAGCATGAGGAATCAGAAGTATGAAGAGAGAGATCCAGAGCAACTCCTGCAGTCCAACAGAGAAGTGATTGTGAAACTTGCTGAAGTGGCTTTCAAACAGCTGATGAAGGGCAATGTGATGTTCTATGAGGAGGACCTGAGAGAGAGCGGCATAGATGTCACTGATGCCTCAGTGTATTCTGGGATTTGCACTGAGATCTTTAAGGAGGAATCTGTGATTCATCAGAGAAAAGTCTACAGCTTTATTCATCTGAGCATTCAGGAATTTCTTGCTGCATTTTATGTGTTTTACTACCACATAAGCAGCAATAAAGAAGCATGTTTAGATTCACTGCATAATTTGCATAAAAGAGCAGTAGATAAAGCCCTTGAAAGTGAGAATGGACAACTGGATCTGTTCCTGCGGTTTCTGCTGGGCGTCTCACTGGAGTCCAATCAGAGACTCTTACAGGATCTACTGACACACACAGAGAACAGTTCGGAGAGCATCAGGAGAACCACACAGTACATTAAAGAGAAGATCAAAGATGGACATGGACTCTCCACTGAAAGATCCATCAATCTGTTCCTCTGTCTGCTGGAAGTGAAAGATCAAACTCTGTCCAGAGAGATTCAGGATTTTGTGAGATCAGACATACACTCAGAAAAGAAACTCTCTCCTGCTCACTGCTCAACAATCGCCTACATGCTTCAGATGTCAGAGGAGGTGCTGGATGAGTTGAACCTCAAGAAATACAACACATCAGATGAGGGGAGAAGAAGACTGATACCAGCTGTAATCAACTGCAGGAAAGCCCTGTGAGTTATGAAATAAAGAAAATGTTTCTGCAGAGTAGCATTATCCTCACTGACATTATAAGTTAGCATATTCACAAGAAATAAAGTCATATTGAGTTTTAAAACATAATAATTTGAAAAACCTTCTTTCTCTCTTTCAGTCTTGCTGGCTGTAATCTCACTGCTCGCGATTGTGAAATTGTGTCATCAGCTCTACAGTCCTCAAACTCTGTCCTGAGAGAGCTGGACCTGAGTAACAATGATCTACAGGATTCCGGAGTAAAGCTGCTCTCTGATGGACTGAAGAGTCCAAACTGTCAGCTGGAGATACTGAGGTTTGTGAACAGAGTGGGACATTCTCATTCACATCCATCACCATACAAATGTTGTATTTGTTTCATAGGGGCAAAAAAACTGCAGTGTTCTGGTATCATGTATGTGTAGTACTTTAAACATAAAAATCAAAATTCAGGATGTGCTTTTTTATTGTCAATGTTTTTAATTTATTCTGTATTTCACCTTAAAAATCTAAAGCTGATAGTTTTTTTGTAATTGTAACCACTTACAAGCAAACAAACAAACAAGGTACATAATCAAATCACTGAATATCACAACATATGATGAGCCATAGGTTGAGCATAGCTAATAACATACAGAGATCACAATAAAACAAACAAACAAACAAACAAAATAAATAAATAAATAAATAAATAAATAATAATATATATATATTAAAATTTTGTTTTAGATAAATCAAATGTTTGTTTTTTTTTTAAATTAATTTGTATGTGTTCAAAAGAGAAATCAACTTGTGGGCTCTTTGTTTTTAGCCAATTTTAATGATTTGCACAAGAGTTTAACCTCATTCATCCACTGGTTAAAGCTAGGATAAAATTAAAACCATCTGCACTAATGAATGTAAAACTTTCCAAGACATAAAAAGAAATTAATAACAAAATCGAACTTTTGTTTTCCAGACAAATACTAAACCTAATTATCTTTACAGTAAGGGGTGGGAGCAGAGGTTGCGTTAGACTTTAACATCGTCCATCATTTTGATGGACAGGGTCGTAAAAATTCCATCATAATCTATTATTACCTGTCATTTTACAATTTTTTTACACATTTTGTTCACATTTGAACAAAAATAAAAATAATTAAATGTGTTATTATAATTAAAATATGAACATTAAAATGATGGGTAATTCACACGTGAAATTTCTCTGTACTGTACTATAGGCTACGTGTTGGTAGCCATTAAAGAAAACATAGTTTCATATTTATGTTTAAATAGTCCTATGTTATGTTATAAATTCGTCTATTTGATTATGAAAAGTGATCACATGAGTAAGATGCATCATAAGATGCGCAACATATCGGGAGACATGGAGTGGGTCAGACATGATTTTGACCACTTCATTAAGTTTTGTTTGTTAGAAAGCCGTTCTTTAAGGTGAATTTCATTTTGTAAAAATGTTATCTTATTTTTAATCAATGTTTTATTAACCAATTGCCTGGATGTAATAAATAAGAAGCAAATATAGGACATATAGGAAATATAGGAAAATATAATCGTGACATGGAGGTGCGGGCGCGATCACTGGCGCGTGAACTAGAGTGCATCTTATAGGCTAAATGGACTGAAACTCAGCGTCTGCTTGTCTCACAGACATGAGATGAGAAATATATCTATAGAAAGCTTTAAGTATCTACTTTAACGAAAACAAAATAATTCAAAATGAAAAGAAATAGCCTATTCTGATTATGTAGACTAAACCGAATGAAGTACATTCTCTCTCTAGGCGCGTCCACTATAAGGAGATGGTGAGAGTCAGTAATGTCAACTTTCTTCTTTGCAGTCGACACTGATTCAGAAAATATTACTTTATTGATAAACAATTAAAATGTCTCCTTGCTGTTTTGGTCACATTCATGAGACCAATATCGATTCGTAAATCCCAGTCAATCTTTTGGTAGGCTATATGCTGTTCTCAGTTGATGAATAAACAGTACATAGTGCACCTCCCATCCAATAAATCGCAATAGGCTTAAAGCTTTGTGTTGCTTTTGATATGGAACAAAGTCTCAGATTTCAAATTCTGTCAATTTCATTAAGAAATTCAAGCAATAAATTCCGTTTTGGTACTCTTTAATGTGGCGCGATAGAGAGTTGTAGCTTCTGGGTACTCGCCTGTGCATTATCAAACGCATAGCAAAAGATTCTTGCCAGTTTAATTTTTGTTCTGGATCCAGTGCTCTGCTGCTACATTGGAGCACACCAACTGGACAGGGGTGGAAAGTACAGTTACAATTTACAATAGATCACCCTCAGTGTAATCTGTCAACGTGACACATGGCCTTCAGATTTTTCTGCCATTGAAAAAAAAAGTCTGTCATTGACGGACAATTTTTGCTTAACGCAACCTCTGGGTGGGAGTTCAACCTCCCTAGACTGTAACCAATTCTGCATATCTCTCCAAAAACGTTGCACCATATCACAACAAAAGAACACATGCTCTAAATTGTCAATATTTGTTTCACAAAAAACACAATTATTTACATCAAAATTAAGTTTCAATCTTAAAAATTAAATCTCATTTAAAATTTTGAAGTTCACCTCAGCTTTAGGTGACAAATAATTTTTTCTTATTTATTTTCTTTATTTTAGAGGTATCAAAATCCTTAAGCATGTAATCCCGATTAATAGGGTTTAGATAATAAGCATGCAAAATTAATTTTCTAATGACTCTATTTGTGCATTTTTTAATCACAAAAATCACACCCTTCTAAGGAGAGCTGCCTCAATTCTGGGGAGACTTTGGAGTACAAAATGTCTTCTCTAATCATTAATCTTACAGCTATTGGAATAGCTCTAATCATTCTATTGTAAATATTAACAGAACACTGAAGTTGGAATTTCTCACAAAATTCTCTATACAGTAACAGATTTCCATTATCATCTAAGAAATGGGCAACCGCCCAAACCCCTTTGTATTTCCATTCCTCAAAATATACAGACTTTTTTTGCCAAACTTTATATATCTGTTATTCCAAACTGGAGTGTTGTGAGGTGTGAAGTTATGTTTGAACAATAGATTCCAATATAGCAGCACTTGCTGATGAAGGGCTGAAAGTTTAACTGGTAACGAGGTACACTCAAAGTAAAAGTTTTCACAACGTAAAAAAAAAAAAAAAAAAAAAATCCCCCCCAGTTTGATAAAACTTAAAAGCCAAAAGTAAATTTCATTGTCTGTGCTCTGCTTTGGCTCGTGGACAGAGTGATGTCATTTTCGTCATCAGCACAATTAGCTTATGTCCGCCTGCAGTCAGATAAATTTGCATTGACAACACTCATGCATTAATAAAAATGGATTCCAGTATGATATTTCAAAGTGTGGATGAATGCATTGCATTCAGTGCATCTGAAGCTTTATACTATAGAATGTGAAGCCTCCAACTCCAGTGGATCGTCAAACTGTCAGAAAAAACTCATACAGCCACTCCATACAGCCGAGAAGAGTGTCACTCTGGTATTTGCCCTCTAATCATAGCCAATACAACCTGTGCATAGCAATTCGTCTTTTATACACAAGATTTTGGCCAAATGTATTAAACTAAACAGGAAAACACTGAGGAAAAAACAGTAAAAACTGAGCACCCACATAGCTACAATAAACTTTGTAACCTGTAAGTTGATGAAAACGTAATGCTGAACTTACTGCTTCAGTTGCATTAATGACTGACAAAACACAAATTTCAGACATTTGCTGGTAAAAAATCATTTAAGCTTGATTTGGGGAAAAATGTTAATAATATAATGATATACACAAGTGCCACAGTACTAACTTTGACAACATGATGTTTACTTTAAAAAAAAATAAAAAATCCTTTTTACACTTATACATTTACATTTCATTATTTAGCAGGTGCTTTTCTCCAAAGCGACTTACAAATGAGAACAATAGAAGCAATCAAATTAACATGAGTGCAACAGTATGCAAGTGCTGTGTCAATTCCCAGTTATTCCAGCACAGTGCATGTAGCAAGGATTTTTAAGTAAATAAATAGAGAGAAAATAGAAATAGAAAAAGTGCTACTATTACTGGGAAAACGGTTGTTTAATAATTTTCTACACACCAGCAATTTTCACTGGTTTCAAAAAACACCACGCTAATGAAAAGCTAATGCCAGTGATTTACCTATGGTAACTTGACAGCTGAGCATGGGCATTTCACTCACTTGGGGCCCTATTTTAACGATCTAAATGCAAAGTGTAAAGCGCAAGGCGCAGGTGCACTCAGGGCATGTCTAAATCCACTTTTGCTATTTTAACGACGGAAAAACGGTCTGTGCGCCAGGGCGCATTTTTGAAATGGGTTGTCCCTATTCTCTTAATGAGTAATGGGCGTAATGTTCAATAAACCAATCAGAGTGTCATCTCCCATTCCCTTTAAGAGCAAGATGCGCTCGCGCCATGGCGGATTGCTATTTACATGGCGGAATTTGTTGGCGGAAAAGCTGAACGCTTTTCAAGCGAAGAAACCGATCTGCTCGTGCGCGAAGTTAAAGCGGGCTTGCAAATGCAGGCTTTCAAATAGCTCCGCGTGATGAGTTACTTAATATCTATGTGTGTGTATTGGCACGATTGTTCAATTAATTAGCAAATTTCATTCATCATTATAAGTAGTAATAGGCTGAATTGAAAATAGGTAGCCTAATTCTAATACACGCAATGACTATTCATCATTACATTTTTATATTTATGTAGCCTACGCAATAATATTCTTTTACACTGTAATCTTTTTGTTTTTAATATTTGGCATGTTTGTGTGATGCATATCCCTGTGTGTAATAAGCAAAGTCAACGCGCACTGTGGACGCGCCCAGAGGCGCAGTTTCTACCAACGCGCTCTAACAAAAAAATATTGTGCCATTGACTTTAGACTTTAGACCAGGTTTGAGTTGGTCTATGGCGCAGTCTATTTTCAGCTCCTTAAAATAGCAATGCGCCTGAACACACCTCTTTTTTAGACCAGCACGCCCATGGGCGCACTAACTGGCGCAAATGCATTTACTAATTTAAGGACGTGGCGCTGAACGGGAAAACGCGAACGGCGCCGGACGCAAACTAGCAAACACACTTGCGCTGCACCTTGTGTCGCATTGCGCCGGGTGTATTATAGGGCCCATTGGGTGTGTTGATGTCACATTTGCATAGGCCATAGTATTTGATTTCATTTGACTGTAAAAATTATATTATTAAACATAATGATAAAATGTTATTAACCGGTTAATGGTAATTTCAAATAAGCATTTCTGTTCAGAATGATTAAACTTGATTTCATTTTCATTTTAGTTTATGTTCCTGTTAAAATTCCATTTGTTTCCATTCCTTGAACCAGTTCAGACACCTGATTCTGCTTTGTGAAATCTTTCACAGTACAATTTTGATTCCTGTGTCTTTAACTTCACCATTCAGATTTGTGAAAGGTTGCACAGTACACTTTTGGTAATTTAACTCTTCCTTCAGTCCTTAACTTCACTATTCTGATTTGTGAAAGATTTCACAGTACAATTTTGGTCAGTGCCGAATTTCACTATTCTGATTTGTGAAAGATTTCACAGTACAATTTTGGTCAGTGCCGAATTTCACTATTCTGATTTGTGAAAGGTTTAAAACGTTAGCACCCAGTGAAGGGATAATGGACTAAAACTGTACTGTGAAACCTTTCACAAATCAGAATAGTGAAGTTGAGGACTCAATTAAGGGTAAACTTATCAAAATTGCTCTGTGAACTTTTTCACAAATCAGTGATGTTAGGGACTCAGGGAAGTATTAAATTACCAAAACTGCACAGTGAAAGATTTCACAAATCAGAGTAGTTAACTTATGGATTGAGGAAAGGGTTAACTGACCAAAATGATACTGTGAAAACTTTCTGACAATTTTTGAAACTTATAAGCTGATTTATCTAATGGCTTGGACAATTATTCATTGGCACAGAGTGTTTTTCATTATTATACAAGAAAAAAAGGACAGAGCAGTGAGACACACTGACCAGGCTTGATCTAAAACAAGTGATATTAACACTGTCTGCATGTTTATTGGAAATAGATGTTAAACATTAAGAATACCTATTTTTCACATAACTTACTAGCTGACTTACCAATGGGCTTATGTGCAAGTCCATTGCTGTGAAAAAAAAAATCCCACACAAATCAAGCAGTCTTCAATTGTCCAACTTTTGGAGCTGTACACATTATAAAATTAAGTGAAACTATGGAGAAAAAAAACAAAAAAAAAAAACCAAAAAAAAAACAAAACAAAAAAAACCCCACTGATTTTGGACCAGAGGACCGGGTTACATGAATTCACAAATCATGAAGAATGACATACAATATTATTTGCATTTCTTAGAGACTACGTTATACTGAAAGATAAAAGGTTTCCAGTTCTAATGCAACATAATACCTCCTCTGTAGGTTGTCTGGCTGTATGGTGACAGAGGAAGGCTGTGGTTATGTGTCTTCAGCTCTGAGTTCAAACCCCTCACACCTGAGAGAGCTGGATCTGAGCTACAATCACCCTGGAGATTCAGGAGTCAAGCTGCTCTCTGACAAACTGAATGATCCAAACTGTTCACTGCAGATACTCAAGTATGTGGGCAATATGATATATTTGTGTGTGTGTGTGTGTGTGTGTGTGTGTGTGTGCGCATGTGTATATTTGGGACTGGTTTTACTCAAGTCTTAACTCTTAAGATGAACACTGCAATGTTGTTTTGGACAAAATCTTATATAATATAATAAGATATATAATAATAAACTCAAAAATCTGTTGCAATTAGCTTTTTTAATGCAATGTACAATACAATTTGCACTGAAAATTAACTTTAAAAGGAGCTAAATATGATCATGAGAAAATAAAAAATACATTTGTGGCTTTTAAGCCACAACATGAAACATGATTGACAGTCTTGACTGATTTTATGTGTATATATTTATCTAGTGTGAATCATGGAGAACATTTGAGGATTACACCAGGACTGCGGAAATGTAGGTCTTCACACACAACAACATGAATTTAACATATCTTAAAAAACTGTCCATGCTCTAATCACTCTTCTTGTGTTCAGATGCCTGTAATCTCACACTTGATCTAAACACAGCGAATGATAAACTCATGCTTTCCGAGGGGAACAGAAAGGCAACGCTTGTGGAAGAGTCACAGCCATATCCTGATCATGAAGAGAGATTTGAGCTCTATGAGCAGGTTCTGTCTCAAGAGAGTCTGACTGGACGCTGTTACTGGGAGGCTGAATGGAGCGGATATGTTGATATTGCAATGACATATAAAGGAATCAGCAGGAAAGGAAGAAGTGATGACTGTGATTATGGGCTCAATGAAAAATCCTGGACTTTGAGCTGTGTTAAGGGCAGATTCACCCTCTGGTATGATAAAGTCAGCCTTGATATTCCTGTACCTTTATCAGAATCTACTAGAGTAGGAGTGTATCTGGACTGGCCGGCTGGCACTCTGTCTTACTACAGCATTTCTGACACAAACACAATTAAGCACTTACACACATTCAACACCACATTCACTGAACCCCTCTACGCTGGGATCGGGGTTTTTTATTCTAACTGCTCAGTGTATCTGTGTCAGATTTAACAACCTACAGCAGAGAAACTGCAAAGAACATTTTTATACATCAAGTGTAATATATGTCTAGTAGGAATGAAGACTAAAATTTCAGCTTATTCAAGTTATTTCAATCATGACAACTCTCGGAGTGGATTAAATTTAACCAGCATTTATTGGCATAGGGCATGAAGTATACATGGCTAGATGTTGGTGTAAAAGATCTGCTACGCTGCTGCTGTTGCTGCTGAACAAATACAAATTTGTTCAGCTTAGTCAAATAAAACAGCAAAGAAAAGGCTGCTTCAAGAATGGTAAAACCCCGTAGCAGATCTCTACAGGTGGCGCTGGGGAGGAGGAGGGATAGCAGCGCTTTCACATTGCGCAGCTTGTCGATCGCAGGCTAGGGTACGATATATATGGTTGCATGGATTTGGATTGGCTGTGCCACGGCATAGAAAGAACCAATCAGGGCTTGGTTTTATGACTGAACTTTGTATTTAGTTTGTGTGAAGCTTGTTGCGGTGTTCAGATGCTTTTAAAAAATAATAATATTTCTTTATTTTTACTGTCTTCTTGAATGTCTAGATCAGGGGTGTCCAATCCTGCTCCTGGAGGGCCACTGTCCTACAGAGTTTAGCTCCAACCCTAATTAAACACACCTGAACCAACTAATCAAGGTCCTACTGTAGGATAGAATCTTCTAGGCAGGTGTGTCAAGGCAAGTTGGAGCTAAACTCTGCAGGACAGTGGCCCTCCAGGACAGAGTTTGGACACCCCATGTCTAGATTTTTTTGTAATTGTGTGAGTGTTTACACTTGAATAAAAAGACAATGAATATCATCGTGTGAGACTTGTATGCTGTTTGCATTAATGCTGTCGGTATCAGTGTCCTATAGTATAATAAAAATGAATCTCATTTCTCCCCAAATTATAATATATATATATTTTTGAAATGTCTGTATCTTGTAATGCGTAATCACTATGTATATATATATATATATATATATATATATATATATATATATATATATATATATATATATATTAATACCAACTGCAACAATGAGCAATTAAAGATATATAAAGATGATTTCAGACAAAATGACTGAAAAATCTTAAATACAATCGCTCATAATGTGATTTAATGGTCTATCACTTTTGAATAGGTGGCGCCATTATGAAATTGATGTGGTGTGTTCAGGGTAAGGTGACAATGACACATACAAAGTTTGGTGTCAGTATGTCAAAGCATTAAAGAGATACAGCTCAGAGTCATTTTGGCATCATGCAATATATGAAAACTGGTTGTCTATCAACACAAAATCCATAACTTTTGCCTGCTTGGTCTGAACATGATTTTGAGAAATTGGTGAAAATCGGACAAATGGTCTAGGAGGAATTAGAAAAATGAGATCCCAAACACACAGACACATGATTCTAACAAGACCAGTTTCAGTACAATAGGTTAATAAAAAATTATTAGCATTTATTGAAATTTCATTATAAACTTTGACCACAAGGCAGGACTGCCCTGAAACTTGAGTACTGTCAGCATGGTGCCAAAGTCACATTCTGGCTTTTGTAATAATACGCTAATGCAGCAAAATATAGCATTTTACGACAACATTCAAAATGGTTATCACCCAAAATGGCCGATATGGCAAAAAATGGGTATCGGTTCGGCATGCTGCACCAAATCTAAAGAGACCGGTTGTCCTCTATCTGTGCGCCAAATTTCACTAGTGGTTCTATGGGGTGCCATAGACTTCCAGAGCTGAAGATGATGGAATAATTATAATAATAATACGAACACAAAGTGATACAATATGTGCCACCATGTAATAAACAGTAATCATGTAATAAACAGTTTTTTTCCACTTTGCCCAAACTGAATAAAGTGATTGTATTTTGCATTTTTACTTTTTTCAATAGTAATTAACAATACTTTCTTTTTTTGTAGTTTTGCAGAGATTCTGCTGCACTTAATGTCATTATACACTGTAACTTTATTAGCTTTCCTGTATTCCACTATATCAAAGGTGCTCAGATTTTTTTTTTTTTTTGTAAAACTATCAGATGTATTTGTGTTCAATATGTAATTTAAAGATATTTGAAACCTGTGTTCACTAAATTTATATTGGTTTGTTATGGGTTTCAGTATCTTATCAGCACAGACCCATATGTTTAAGTAAACTGAATTCTCTTTTCATTTTTCGGATTTAACACAATTTATTATCAGCGTAATGATTTGAGTAAAAAGTTTAAATAATAATAAGAAGAAAACCGATTTACTCATATTATTAATTACCTAGAATATTTAATTTCCTAATATAAGTGTCATGTTGTCAGAATCCAGCAACTGTCATTTTGATTAATAATGGCAATTGTTACAGGTAGGCTACTGTTGACATGTTTGTTGCGAATGAGTAGCAATGGTCTTTCAAATGGGAGTTGAAAACAACAGCACAGATGATAAAAGATAGCCTACCGAATAGAGGTGCAACAGTTCTTGGTAAAATATCGAACCATACAGTTCTCCACCCCTGGTTCGGCACGCACTTGCACCACAGTTATTCTTAAATCTGATGACAATTCTGTTTGTTGGGGAAAAAACAATGCATAAAACAGACAGTATGGCCAATGTATGTTTCTGTCGATGGATACACGCAAAAAAAAGCATGCAAACCGGTTGCCTTAAAAACAGGGAAATAGGAATGGTATGTTGTACTGACAAATGCTTAGTTAGTTTAGTTCACTTACAGAAGACTTCTAGTAACTAAATTAACTGTATAGAGTACTTGGATAATTTACTTTAAATAAAATGGAATTGTTACCATGGTTGTGTTTTGCTTGCTGAATGTTGAAGTCTGTGTGTGTGACTCAAGTATGGTCAATTTTAAGATACTGTCACAAATAAAGAGGGATTATATCAACCCAATTAAGCAAGAGTCAACTGTGGACAGACCTGACAAAGTATTGAGAATGACTCCATCTAGAGGTGGGTATGTGGCATTACATCAGTGAGAAACACCTGTGGTAGCAGTGAGGTAGTAATATGTGTTCTGCACTTATTTAATTACACCTACAAGTCATTGGAAAAATAAATTAAACATTAATTTCAGGTTGGACATGATTTTTCTTACCAGTCATAATTATCACTTCAGTCAAGGCATGGGAAATTGTGCTTGTTTATGATGAAATTTTATGCATTAATAAGTGTTAAAGCAATGCTCATTATCAGCCAGATTATCTTATTATCTTATCTTATTACTTTTTTAGAATTAATTGACTGTAGATAGGTCATACACTGTAAAATTTAATTAATTAGACGTACTTAAAAAAGCATGCAAACTGATTGTTTGTACTGACAAATGCTTAGTTAGAATAGTTTACTTACATGAGAGTTCTAGTAACTAATAAGGGCATAAGTGTTATCAATAAAACTGTAAAAGATCATTATATGACATGAAGGGAAGTAACAAATGGTGACTTAACTTCTGACTGATTCAGTTAGAAGTTAGGTCATCTTTTAAATGCAACCTATTTATTACTTACCATCCTTTGAACAGAAATAACTGTGATTTCAGGCTGTTTCAATAGGAAGAGAATAACAATAATATTAATGAAGTTCAAGTGTCCAACCAAAAGGAACACTAAACACCATAATGGTGAGTTTTTAGGATATTCAACATCAATTTATCATGAAGTCAGCTTATGTGATGTTCTCTCAAATTTGTCAGTTGTATTGACAATTCAACATTCAAGATGACTTTGAGAAATGAGTAAAAGCAACTAGAGAAAGATAACTGCAAAAGTGGAGTGAAAAGTCTATTAAAAATTGCCCCGCCTCAAAAACTCCAAACCAAACAAGTCATCTTAAAGGGATAGTTCACCCAAATATGAAAATATTTTGTCTTTCAGACAAACACAATCGGAGATGTATTTAAAAATATCCTTGCTCTTCCAAGCTTTATAATAGTAGTGAAGGGGGAGCCAGATTTTGAAGCAAACATCCATCAATAATAAAAATAATCCATACAGGGAGTTAATAATGGCCTTTTGAAGCAGTGTTTTTCTAAGAAAAATGACAGAGGATGTAGGAGTAGAGTAAGCTTAGACACCTCTCACGGTTGAAACAAATAGGACTGTGCAACAAACTCAAGCTCTTCTACTCATATATTAAAATCCTCCGACATTTCTCTTTAAAAAATTAGCATTTTAGACTTCTAATTCGTGACTGGTGTTTTGTTTTACTCTATCCTCTGAGCTTCCGCATTCGTCATTACACCATGCGTTGGGTCAAGGCTTACTCTTCCACCGCAAATCGATGCGTACGGCCATCTGCCGGTGTCATTCCTGTCTTGTGTTGCCCTGATCTTGTGTGGACTTTTGTTATTTCCTGTTTTATACCATGTTTTGTAGTCCTTTGTAGTTTTTTGTAGTTTCCTAGATTAGTTCTTTGATTTTTCCCAGGTGAGTCTTGTTTGCCAATTACCCCTTGTGTATATACAGGTATACACCAGTGTTTCTCATATTCCTGGTCTGGTGCTGTCCTTCTATGGATGTTACGTGTGCGCACTTGTTGTCAGTTTTGTTTTGCCTTCTTTGCCTGTGTCTGGATTTATCAGTTTTGCCTGGATTTAGTTTATTATGTTTGTTTGAATAAATGTTAACTGCACTTGGATCCTACACTGGTTCCTCTGAAACAGCCACCATTACAGCCGAAAGCTACACTGTAAAAAAAATCCTGTTGTTTCTACGGAAAAATACCGGCAGCTGTGGTTACCAGAACAATACTGCAAAAATGACATCAAACCGTAAACATACTTACGGAGTTACATGTGAATTTTACATTTTAAATCTGTTAAATTTACGGTAAAATAACGTATTTCATTAACTGATATAATGTTAATTTACCAACCTAATGAAGTACTAATATCTGTTTTGTATCTTTATAATACACTGACAGTCACCAAACACAGTGGTGATGAGAGTCACATGATGAATCAAAGTTCATCACAAGCAGATTTCCCACAAGCTGAGAAGGACAACACTAATATATAGAAGGTGCACACAGTGTCATTCACACACACACTAAACACCATCATGGTAACATGCATGACATTTTAAAAATGCAATAAACATTAATTTAACAACATTAGATGTAACATAAAACCCTAATGTACATAACTGATTAGAAAAAAAAGAGAAAAACTAAGAAGAAACAGAGTTATTTCAACGAAAATATATCAAATGTGAAGTGTCACGCAGGGAATTGTGGGAATGTCAATTCAAGGTTTTTCACTGTAATTTTTACAATGAATTGTTATTTTTCACTTCCAAAAACTGTGAATTTAACGGTATTTTACCTTAAATGTTTTTACATTAAATGTACCATTAGATCTATTACAGTTATTCACCGTATATAGTACAGAAACTTTCTGTAAACCAATCAACAGTTTTTCACCGCAGCATTTTTACAGTCTTTTACTGTTAAAATCACGGTCATTTTTTACAGTGTAGTTATTATAGTTAATACAGTTTTAAATATGGATATTGTTCTTACAAAAACACATAACATCAGAAGGCCTTTATCAACCCCTGGAGCCACTTTTTTGGGCTTCAGAATCTCGGCCCCCATTCACTACCATTATAAAGCTTGGAAGAGCCGGAATCTTTTTACAATCTCGATTGTGTTGTCTGAAAGAAGATGGTCATATACACCTAGAATGGCTTGAGGGTGAGTAAATTATGGGATAAGTTTAATTTTTAGGTGAACTATCCCTTTAACTTGGATTTTCTAAATATACAAGGCATGTACAGATTTCTAGATTTTTACAATTAGGTTAAGACATTAAATAAAGTTAACTAAAAAGTGTTAGTTATAACAACTGTTGGATTTAACAGTGTATAATCAAAATGGGTGTGTTTTAACATAACTTTATCATAATAACTTATTTTTTGTTAAGCAGATCTACAGCATGGCAGCAAGAGACTTTATGAATCCGACAGTGCATCTTGTATCTTTACTTCTAGGTCTATACAGACAAATTACATCCATTCAGTTTTATTCAGACAGATGTTATTTATAAACTGAATAACCATTTACACAAGAAAAGACATCATGTTAGACGTTATATTGTCACACTGAATTACATAATGAGTTCATGCTCATTTTCATTTACCACGGAGCAAAACGGAGACGTTCAGTCGGATTTTATTATATATTTTATATCTTTAGTTTATTTTTAATTACAATTTTAATTAAAATTATAATATTTTATTTAGTTAATTGTTTCCTGTGTGTCTTGTGTAAAACCTGGAGGTTCCTGTATAGTAGTAGATGTCATTTCCCTTGTGGATAACTTTACATCACATATCCTGAGGTGAGTTTTTGTTTTTTTATTTGCCTGCCGGCTCTGTGGTTGATCTATATTGATACACATGTTCTATTTAAGTGGATAAGGCTGTATGCAAATGTTTGTCAGCATGCAAAAATACAATCATCCAGTCGACCACTGAGGTACTGAAGGAATTTTAGAGAGATTTGCATGAAAGCAATGCAACCCTCCCCACGCAAATGATAAACGAAGACACTGGGATTATTGAGGCAGTGAAATGAGTCGTCCTTGACTGATAGACTTAGACATACTTTTTCCCATTCCAATTTATTTATTTTGCCACTTTTCATGTTCCTTGTATAGATTTGTTTGTTTTTACCCTTGTCACAAAAATATGATGATCTAGACAAAAGGGAAACTGTTCATTACAATAGTTGTGTGATTTAATCTTTCTCACAGTTGTAGCATCATTTCCACCACACCAAACCATTTTACCCCTATTTAACTACTTGTTAACCAAGGAGACAACAGTGCCAATGAGCTTAAAGGATTAGATCACTTCAGAATTAAAATTTCCTTATAATTTCCTCACCCTCATGTCATCTAAGATATCTATGTCTTTCTTTCTTCAGTCGAAAAGAAATGAAGGTTTTTGATGAAAACATTCTAGGATTTTTCTCCATATAGTGGACTTCACTGGGGTTCAACGGGTTGAAGGTCCAAATGTCAGTTTCAGTGCAGCTTCAAAGAGCTCTACATGATCCCAGACGAGGAATAAGAGTCTTATCTAGAGAAACCATCAGTCATTTTCTTAAAAAAATAATAAAAATGTATATACTTTTTAACCACAAATGCTTATCTTGCACTGCTCTATGATGTGCCACGCATTACGTAATCATGTTGGAAAGTTCAGGCGGAGGTACTGCGGTAGGGTGAAAAACATCTAATTTTCCCCTAAACTTCAAAATCATCCGATATCGTTGTTTTACCTTTTTTGTAAAAACTGTTTGACTTAGTCTTTGCATGTTTGTTTTGTAGACACTGGATCAGTACCTACATCATGCGTGTCCTTTCCAGCGTGATTACGTAATGCGTGGAGCATCACAGAGCAGTGCAAGATGAGCATTTGTGGTTAAAAAGTATATATATATATATATATATATATATATATATATATATATATATATATATATATATTTTTTTTTTTTTTAGTTTTCTCTAGATAAGACTCTTATTCCTTGTCTGGGATCAGGTAGAGCTCTTTGAAGCTGCACTGAAACTGACATTCAGACCTTCAACCCGTTGAACCCCAGTGAACTCCACTATATGGAGAAAAATCCTGGAACGTTTTCCTCAAAAACCTTCATTTTTTTTCAACCGAAGAAAGACAGACATGAACATCTTGGATGACATGGGGCTGAGTAAATTATCAGGACATGTTCATTCAGAAGTGAACTAATCCCTTAAGATGAAACATGATGTGTCAAGACAACTCTAGAGGTAAATATCAGAATATAAGCAGAATTATTTTATTTTGCACCAAACTATGCTAAATGTATGAAAATATTAGTTCAATATAATGATCACATAAAAAGTGAATTAGACAAAGAAGCAATTCCCCACTGAATAGTGTCAAACAACACATAATTTGAGATGTTTATGACAGTCAAAAATGACAGAACTCATTCATGTCAGAATTCATTCATGTCCATGACTATATGTATATATGATATACAGAGAAGCGCGCGCACAGGGAGAGAGCGAGCGAGCGAGCGCGAGGGAATGAAGCAGGGCGTTCGTGTTCTCTCTGTCAAAGCTTTTGCGTTAAGATCCGCCTGGTCACGCCTGCCGCATCCAGCACAAACGGGAATAGCATTTCTCTCCCGTCAGGAACCGACACGCTTCCAAAATAGAGTCCATCCGGTTAATTATTTTATCGAAACACCGAGGCCTGCGCTTTTTCCTCCTCCCGTTCCAGAGCCAGCGGTGTCGCCGTGTATCTCTATTGTATGCAGCAGAAGAATCCATGACAGCCGCATCTTCCATTGATCTGTTGATATCTGCTGGGATCTTCTGCATCCTTTACTACGACCATAACATCTGGCCGCGATCACGGGCTCTTCTCTTTTATATTCCACCGAGTATCCTGTTTTGCTGAAGAGATTTTTTTCTGTCCTACACACGGTGAATGTATATGTGAACCCAGCCTTTTTATCCATATATGCCAAACAGTGTTTTTAGTCGTCGTGTATTTGTGATTTAGATTCGCTCCGCGCAGGCCGTGGTTTTAGTCACGGATGTCCACGATGGGTTTCTGCGCAAAATGTCGCGGATGTTGTTGATTATCGGTGTCGGATTTAAACCGTTTTTTAAATCGCTGTTCGATTCGCGTTGGACGGGGAGCGGCGCCAGGCGGGAATTTGCGTCCGCGGCAAACGACGCATTTGTTTCTGCCTTAAATCATTTCCCCTTTTTATTACAATGATTATTTTTTGTTTTCGATGAAAATCGCCTGTCTACCAGACAAGGATCACCCTCTGTGTGGTCGTGGGATTTTACGACATAGTCTACAATATATTTTTACCTCAGCTCGATTCCTCATCGTTAATATTATTGTTGTTCAAGTGTTTAATTTTCGATGAAAACCACCAATCAACCAGAAGAGGATCACCCTCAGCTCATCGTCTCATTGCAATACCCTTGACGATCAACAGTTCATCGCGTAAAGGCGACAAAATACGCGCGAATAGTCGAAGCGGTTCGACGTCGAATCGACGGATTTCTGTTGTGCTCATAATGACTAATAAACCAAAGCGTTTCTCATCTTCACTCATGGATGCTTTTGATATTGTATGGTAATTTGTCTTATCGACAGGGTCAGGAGACTGTATTCACATTGGATTATATCATTCCCCGTTTTTATTATTCCTCCAGCGTGTTTAAGACTGAAGACATTCTGTAAGGTGGATTTTAAATACCATGTTTTTGGTCCATTATCGTCTGGAAGATGGCAGCTGATTAAATTTTAATCTTGATGCATTCTGGCGACACGGGAGGAGAAACGAGTGAATAGGGGAGGAGAGGAGAGAGGAGAGGGAGAGGAGAGGATGTAGGGTGGATACGGGAGCACCAGAAGGTAAGAATGAATGAATGAACGAAAGACTGTTGAGTTAAATCCCAAACACACACATTTCTATACACACATCACTGTCCATATTCCACATCTACTCATCATTCATTCACATTTATGCAAGTATGTTAATGAGAACATATCATAATTCATGAATAGGCTATAGATATATATTTGGGTGTGTGTGTGTTTGTGTATAATTTTATGTATGACTCATACATACAACTAAAAACTCAATGCCTCATAAAATGCTTATTTTACTTGCAAATTTACAAAATTACTCTAATATTTGGTTTACATCTGAGGATAAACCTTATCCCTAAAGTATAGCTTAGTAACCCCATATATCCACACATACAAACACACATATCACTGTACGCACACACACAAGCACACATTGTGCATGCACAGACCTATATATCATACGTACACACGCACACATTGTGGTAATTTTTCATTGGATGTAAATTGAGTTACAGGCCAAAGGCGCGCTGAACGCTGCGGCGCGTGAGTGGTGTGTAAATGTGCTGGCGCCAGTGACTGCTGGTGCATTCTGACAGACCTCCATCTCTCCCCACCCAACATCTCCTCCATCTCTCCCACACGCTGCATCTCAACCTGAACTATTGCATTTCAGGAAAGATGTGTGTGGGTGTGTGTGTATTCAAGGGCAAAATATGATTGCTGTAAGTGAGCTAAATCTGAAAAAATCTCCCCCTTTGTTTGTCTTCAATTGGGAATATGGTTCATAAATAAGGTAATGATTTAGAAATATGACATTTTGTTTTAGGGTTTGTGCTAGTCTGTAGGTTTATATAAAGTCTATGACCCCTTTAGAAAGATAAGTGTGTGTTCGGGGTTACTTACCTACATTTTGAGGATAAATTTGTCTACAGAAGTGAGCTGAATCTGTCAAAACTGGGACATCAGTGGGCGTCATTGGTTGGTGAAAATATTATGCTAATGATAAAAATGAGATGTTTAAGGTTGGTTTTAGTCCTCATTTATTCTGGTTGTGTAAGTAAACATCTGTGTGTTACTGTGTTTACTAGGCAGATATATAAAGATGAGAGAGTGTTTATAAAGGAGCACATAATGATCTTGTGAAGATTCACGGATGGTTGAGCGAGCAGAGACTCGAACACAAACACATGCAAAAACACTGGTTACTAGTCAAAGCAAGTGGAAGAAAAGCAGAAAATGATCTCATATATCATTTCCGTTGTTTGTTTACTGGTAAAACAAATTGTGAAAATCAGTATGTAGATTCTGCATGTGATGAAGAAACACTGTGTAACTCAGATGTATAGTCATAAATAGATAAATACAGTCTATTGACCCCTGAGCTGGTGGTCATTCATTTATCCTCCAACATTTGTGGTCATGTTTATAGCACTAAATAAATGGGTATTATTTATTTACCCTTCTTGTTTTGCTTTCTCAGTGGTTTTGATGTTCTTCTTATTAAAAAAGCATTCTTTTGTCCCAGTGTAATATGCACAATTAGAAGTCATTTGTAAGCTGATTTCCTTGAAGTGTAAATGGTGCTGTTCTTTGGCGATTTTTAACACTTTAGGGAAACCTGTTTGAGAACATTAATTACTTTTGCAGTTTAATTTGGTGCTGCCTGATATGGAAGCTTGTTTCTGCAACTGAATAAAAAATTAAAAAAGGTAATTGTGACTATTTTTCCTCAAGAATTTTGTTTATATCTCGCAATTCTGACTTATACGCAATTGTGAGTTAACAACTCGCAATTCTGAAAATCAGAATTGTGAAATATAAACTTGAAATTCTGAGAAAAAAGTTTTTTTTTCCTCAAAATTGGACTTTATATCTCACAATTCTGACATTATAACTCACAATTGTGAGTTTATATTTTACAATTGTGAGAAAAAAGTAAGAATTGTGAGATAAGAAGTCGCAATTACCTTCTTTATTTTTTATTTGGTGGCAGAAACAAGCTTCCATAGCCCGAGGTACAGAAAATCTATTGGCTTAAATGTGTGTTTGATCTCTCAGACTCTTATAAGTCAGCCTGTCTTCTTGGGGTCTCTAAGATTGTCTGCCTAATGTCTGTAATGTAATTCAGTCAGTCTAGACAGTAATTTATTCCTGGATTATGCAACCGAATTAAAAACACAGTGAAGAGTTGAGATGGGAAAATCATTATGTTTTTCACCATTAGTTTTTGATGAAAATGGGTTTTTGTTAGAATTACAAATTGGTGATGTTGTTGTTAGTCTTGTTGCTAGGCCAAATTTCTTCTATGTTGTAATACTTTTCTATGTCTAAGTTGTAACTGTTTCTTTGGCAGAATTTTCTGTGTATTTATTAACTTGGTAAGTAACTGTGTGATGAAGGAGTCAGCTAGTCATTATTAGAAATGAATTCCTTCACCGTAGACTCGTCGCAAGACCTGATCCTTCTCTACGTGTTTATTTTGCTATAATTGTTAGCTAATTGCACGTTATCTCTTCAGAATAAGAATTAGAATGAGCTTTATTGCAAAGGAATTTGGCTTGGTGACAGAAGCTTCCAGTGCAGAGCATGTCTCTTATTAACACAGTTGTCGTGTTTGGACACACTCTTTTTTTCTTATGATTGTTGAGCACTTCATACTTTTACTTCTTATATGGTCCAAATTGTCCACTTAAATCAGTAGTAATTAAGTAGTAATTTTAGATCTGCTGTTCAAGAGTTTACGCAAAAACATTCAGATCAAAGGAATTTACAATTATGAGAAACAAATTCAGTCAAGTGTGTCCAAACTTGTGACTGGTAGAATGTAATACGCATATGATACAATACAAATTCATGAGGGCAGACAAAAAACACACCTAAATAATATTTAATAACTTTTAACATTATATACCAGCCTGATGAGGTCTATATGTGTACTGAATTGCATACATTTATGTGTTAGTAATGTATCCATTATTTCAGATTCCATTCTAGCCTGCCACGCCCGTATCCCAGTTTTGGCCAGTCTTTAATGGCTATGAATTCTGACCCGTGTGCAAATTGTCTAGAGTTTTTGAGCACGTTAAGGGCCCCAAAACCCCAAAAACCTTGAAAAAAAAAAAATATATATATATATATATAGCTGCAAGCAGCGATGACGGGTCCAAGCCCCAGTGGCATCGCCACCCAGTGGCTTCAGGGCAGCTTTGCATGATTGGCAACGTGCATTTAAACTGGGTAAATGTAAAAAGACTATTTTAAAATTGTTTAATATGTTTGAATAAACCTTTCATGAACAAATATATAAATATAATTTTAAAACAACAATCTTTAATGCTGCTTTTCAGCTTCATTAACAAAAAAACAACATGAATAGACTGCAATGCCTTTTCAATACAGTGTGCATGTGAGAAAATGTTGTTTTTTGTGATGTTTCATCTAAGTGTTTTAACTTGACGTCATCAATCTCTCTTGTTTTTAACCAACCAATCGATTCCTGAATCAAATAATATCAATTCTCATTGAATATCCTGTGTCACTTGGAAATACGTTTCAGAGGTAAAATTTGTTTCGAACGCTGTTTCATGTTGACATTTAAACAATATTTATTATACGTTTACATTCTAGCTGTCACACTGAATATATCAGTATATCATAATTACCACAACAATATTTAAGGCTGGTTTTCAGCTTCATTAGCAAAAAGAATGTGAATAGACTGCAATGTATTTTTGATAGAGCGTGCTTTTTAGTGAACTTCATCAGTCCCTCTTATTTTTCATCAGTTCCTGAATCAAATAAAACCACTTCTTGTTGAATGTGTTGTTTCACATCACGTTTCGGAAGTAAAATTAGTTGCGAACGTTGTTTCACGTTGACTTGTAGATTGACTGCAGCAGTATATTCTGTTTCCCCAGTCGAGTGTGTGTGTGTTTTTGAGTGTTGTGTACAGCACTGATGAGAGTGGTGTGTTTGTTTATGTGTCTAATACAGATTGTGAATGCAGAACAGAGGGGTTTTCTCTGCATGAGGGTGAATTATAGCAATTACTCTAGCCTGATTATTACCCGTGCGCGCACGCGTGCCGGCGCTCCGTGTGCTCTCTGATGGCTCGGGAAACTCTCCAGATGAAGCGCTCTGTTGTGTTTGATTCTCGGCGCTCCAGCAGCGAGCGCTTGACAAATGCAGGTTTTGATCAAGGCAGCGAATTCGTGCCGTTCAGACACACTGACAGACGAGGACGGCAGCATTTCCTTGGATGTCGTCCACGGTTATCTCACAACATGCTCTCATAAACCGCGTGTTTTATCCATGAAAGTGCAACACAGCCGGACTTTAATTAGAGTTTGACATTTAATTACACCTGAAGGCAAACTCATTTTTAATAGTCAGAATAACATCTTATGAATGTTATTAAAGATGCATTTGTTGTGTTCATACACAATAATTTTCAATTTTACTGATATTGATTAAGCCTTAATTTAATTAAACCTTAATAAAATATATTCTGCTTGGGGATAAACCCTGAACACAGAAGATATAATTGTTATTTTTATTTACGACTTGCAATAATTAATTTAACTTCATTTCTGACAGCAAAAATGCATGTATACCATTTTAATTAGTGACCGATTCTAGTTCTCCAGAATATGATAGTCTGGTTAATGCATGATACATTTAATGCACATCTAATTTGCGGACATTACATTGTGTAATTTATACCACATTATAGTGGCCTGTGGGTACCGACCCATTTAAATCATTTCAACTAATTTCAATAATAATTAATTGCTTTTAATAATTGATAATGTGTTTTTTCTTTAGTATCTGTGTGTGTGTGTGTGTGAGTGTGAGTGAGGGTGTGTCAGTCTCTCGTGTTTTTTCGGTACTGAAGTAGAAGGTGTTATTTGCGCAAGTCACTGAGCCATTAGGGATCCTGTGTGTGTGTGTGTGTGTGTGTGATCATGAGGGAGAGAGAGAAACAGTGTCTCATGAGCACTGATGGACAGACAGATGTCGTCTGACGTTAAGAGTATTTAAAGTATTAAATGTTTTTAAAATATTTACAGTTTTACATGGTGTCATAAGTGTAGATATGTTTCCATCCATGAATTTTTATGCAAATTCTGAGGTATTAAAAAATCTTAAAAAACACTGGATGGAAAGGCCAATATGCACATTAAATCTTACAATGTGCATAAAAATGTAAACAAATTATTTATTTATTAGATAAGAAAACATGCATAAACTATGATGGAACTACCGAATAAATTCCTGGCCTCAACAGATCATGTGATTGGGTAACTGCACTAGTTAACATGACAGTGTTTGTCATTTCGTTTCATCTGCACCCTCTGAAGCGCAAGTTGTTTATTATATAGTCACAGGCTTTCCTGTTTTTTTTTTTTTTGTTTTTTTTACTGATACTTTGCACCAGTTTCCCAGGATTTTGTTCTCTTGAACAAATGGGATGGAAACAGTGTTTTATTTGACATCATTCAGAGATATTAGTGGAGAAAAGTGGCCTGAACATGGACTTACTGCTAGATTACTGTCAAGCACTAGTGCTAATGTTGTATTAAAATATTAAATATTAAAGTTTGAGCTCCAGATATAAGTAATCATGTGTTCACGTGTGCTGCTGCTTTACTAAGTAACCAGATGCACCATTTTCAAAATTATTTGTAATAAGTTTGAAATAAAACATTGTTTATTGGACAATGTTTAAGAAAATACAATTTCAGTCTTTGTACTTCAAAATGTATTCAATGTGTTATTTATCACAATTATTTGTGAAATTTATTAGAAATTTCTGAGTGGAAAAAGTAAATCATACACCATTATTTTTCAGGTCAACTGCTATTATAAAACAACTGTAGAAGTTTAGATATAGTTTTATACAGTGCAGTGTTTTCAGCCAGTGGCGCAGAAATAAGAGACGCCTCAGACACGCCGCCTCGTGATTGTCTTGATCTTCATCTGTCGGTCCATGTTACGGGCACTTCACTTCATTCGCTGACAGAGACAAACTCTGTGTTTGAGGGTGTTGATGGTGCCTGAAGTGTGACACTTGTGTCTGGACCGATCAATCGTGTGGGGCTTTTGCGTGTGTGTGTGTGTATGGTTTATATGTAGCCAACTTCATTTAGTCAGTATCATGTTTCCAGTGTCCATAAAGCTGTGGGGATCTAAATGTGTGTCCTCTTCATTTGCTTAAAATCAGGCAATGTGAACTTCAATGACAGTCTGAGAATGTGTGTGTTTGTACCTATTAACCATATTTTAGGGACAAATTTGAAGACAGAAGTGAGCTAAATCTGTCAAAACCTACTTTCAGAGACATCATCATTTATAAAAATGGAATAAAAAATAAATAAATTAAATTTGTTTCAAATTATTAAAATTTTAAAAAATTCCTGTTAAAGTTTGAGTTATAATATTTATATCTATATAGTGTGTGTGTGTTTTATTCCATCTGTTATATTTATTGTATTTATACGAGTGAATCTCACGAAATCTTAGTTTCAAAGATTTCAAACCTGAACATTTTAAAATGTTTGCATCAACTATTTTCCTTTAAAACATTAAGAGCGAGGTCTGAAGTGTTTGTGGTCATCAATTTTAAAAGCTTTGCTGACAATGTAACACCTTTTTGAACATATTTCCCAAAACAAGTCCTTAAAAATCTCAGTCTGAAAATGTCAATAACATTCGGAAAACTAATACATTTTTAAAAATTGATTATTAACAGTCATGCACAGTTACTTGAAACTCTAAAATAATGTATATTTACATGTATATATATTTGATTTATTTTTCTCATAACCGCTGCACCTGCTGTCATTTAAAACCAAATATTTTTTATTTGATTGAAACCTGACATATTTTCCACTGTCTTTCATTATTATTATACATTAATATAATTTTTTTGTCATTTGAAAATCATCTATCTATCTATCTATCTATCTATCTATCTATCTATCTATCTATCTATCTATCTATCTATCTATCTATCTATCTATCTATCTATATTTTTAGGAATATTTAAAAAAAAAAAGTTGTTTAAATTAGGACACAACATACATTCAGACATACCTGGATGCATTGTGGTAATGAGAATTTCAACTAAAAATGAGTAAAAAAATTAATCCATTTTACTCTCACTAAAGTGGCATAGAATATTTGTTGACAAGAATAACATTTTATTTGACGATAATATGTTAAAATTACAAAACCTTTGGAATGTTAACAGATCAAATTTTAACCACAATTTCTTATGTATACACTGATTAATTATAAAAGGTTTATAAATTTTTTACACTTAAGTGGATACTAATCTAAAATTAATATGTTAAATTACTATGTAAGATGCACTTAACATACTGTGGTTGGGTTATTTGCATGATTTTTTTGTGTGTGCATATTTTATATCCAAAATTCTTGTAGTTGTATTTAATAAGTGTGGGTATATTATATATATATATATATATATATATATATATATATATATATATATATATATATATATATATATATCATAATATAGTTATCTAGTTGTCATAATGGTGTGTATTTCTGGTCTCGTTTTTGTTTGAAAATCCAAAAACTTTGTCAGTGAATATTTTTGCCAGTAATTTCATTGACTAAATGAGCAGATTCAGATGGTCATCGATCAGGAGCCTGATGTGGAGCGGAGCCTCTTATTATACGGCCACTTACTGAATAAATAAATGGACATGTAATATTGATTTGAGTCTAAATGATTTTATTATGTGAGAAGAAAGAGAGTGTGGAGCGAGAAGAGAGACATGAAACTATCGCAGTTATACAGAGATGGAGGAATTCACAACGACCAAGTGTAGTATAAAGTAAAAGGCCGAGATGAACCCCGAGGCTGGATTTGAGCTCTTGTCCTGGTGCGAGCGGCTGTGTCTGGGGAAATGCTGGTGATAAATCGTCTGATCCCGTCTCCTGGGGATCAGGGAGTATTTTTGTAGCACCATCAATAGAGACGGAGCCCGCAGGGGTTTCACAGCACTGGTTACTGTGAAAAAGAAATGAGACATAGATCATAGCAGGAAAAAATCCATCCAGAGAGAGAAACACAAATGAGTGAAACGGCGCGAGAGATGCAAGCCGCCGCAGCCCTTATTGCAGCGTTGCCATGGCGACTGTACGTATGGAGACGGCCGACCAATCGATGTGTTTGCGAATCTGTCTGATGGGATCTGGGATTACTGATCTAAAAATGTATTTTTCCAGAGCATATGCTGGTAATAATCACAGTCACACTGTACTGAAACACTGAATCAGATTTCAGGCCTGTCATTCTCTTACAAGGAAACACTCTGAAAAATGAACAGTGATACATTTATTGGCTTAATTTGGGACTCTTGATCCAGGATCTGACTGGACCAAAATAATAAACAAAACTTCCTAGTTTTTAAACCTCTTTCCTAAACCCTAACCCCAAAACAGATCAAGCCGTTCACAATAAACAAAAGTGATGTCAGACTGCCTACTTTCCAAAACACTCAGTATTTACAATATATTTACAACCAGGCAAACAAAATTGAAATCAGTGTCAAATACACCAACAAAGTGCCTCAGATAAGCAATATTCAATTCAAACAAACGCATTCAGACTCTCCTAACACAAACTGTGTACTATACAATCAAAAACACAAAACATAAGATCTCTCTTTGGAGGAAGTGATGAGTACTGTGCACCAATCAGGACATAGCATCAATGAACCAATAAGATGATGTTTCTTGACAGAAACACACAGACACTCACAAAACAACAGAAATATAGCAAAACACAAACCACAGGGTCGTAACAGTTCACAGTACTGCTGTTTTGTGGCAGTAAAATCCAATTTCTTCAGTCTGCCTTGATGCGTTTAAAAGGAATTTTTCCTTGAAAGGGTCTTCAGAAAGCTTTGAGAGCGTCAAAAGGTATTAGGGAAGTAGGGAAGTTCTCGACCTTATGCAAATATCAATCAAAAAATATTTGATATGATCAAATACTTATTTCACAACATGAGAAATTATATTTCACAATAATGATCTATATCACAACATTTTGTGTAATTTTATCTAATTTCTGTTATTAGAGATAAGAAAAAAGAAGCAAATTACAAATAATAGAATAAATACAATATAAGTATGAATTATACGTTTTTCAGGTACAATGGGTTTAATTAACATAGTTAGAATTAGCAAAATATTAACAATCAGATGTAAAAATAAGATATTGCATAGTCTTCACTGTATGAAGAAAATATAAACTTATTCTTATTGAAGCTAAAAAACGTTATCCAGTCAAGAGCAGTAAGTTATTTTCTCTTTTGTTTGATTCACGTTAATGAATCAGAACAGCAGGTTTATTAGGCTGCTGTCACTTTAAGACCGAACACATGGATCCAATATACTGATACACATCCTGTTTACACCCAAGGACCTCCCCCATCTGAGTGCTGTCCCCCCCTAAAAATATAATTAAAAACCATGCTAAGTATTGTAAATAATATTGTGATGTATACTTAAAATAATTGTGTAAGTAGTGAAGCAATACAAACGCAAATGGGCATTTTAAGTTTAGAAACATTTAGAGTCCCCCTTCCCTTGCCTCACAGTGGTTTGGTCCACGTCTCCTACACACACAAGTGCAGATCAAAGTTCTTCAGACAGCAGTTGTGTAACTCCAGTAAGTAGGCTGTCAATGCTATTTTATTCACTGTAAAGAGAAAATAATAACATTGGATGAAATGATTATTTTCTCTTTAATACAGCTGATGCTGAGTAATTAGTCATGACAAAAAAAAAAAAATGATGATAACTGATTTATTTTTTTCTGTGAGTCCGCTATGTTAGCGATTATAATGTTACCTAGCTTGTTTGGTAGCTTGTTTACCATATCTTGTTGGATAGTAAGTCACCCACACCAACTACAACTAACACTGTGATAAGCATAAGTGTGAACTGTAATTAGGCTAACAGATCTAGTGTTGTGTGTTGGGTTTTGCTCAGTGTGTATTCATCATATTTTGGTGACTTGGTTGTAAACAACTTCAAAAATATTGCACTAAATAAATGGTTTTGAAGAAGAATATTTTGATCAATTAGTAAGTTTTTTCAGTGAACCAAAGAGAAACATTAAGAATGAGCATAAGCACATGCTACACTAATAATAAATAGTAGTAAGGCTTTCCTCTGTGTACATATATACTTATAAGGAACATTTTGGCTGTATTATTTGTGTCCCCTTCAAAAATTGCTCTTGAGAAATGTTATATTTATTGGGATGTAAATTAGATAAAAATTTACATCCCTGTCTTGATTGTTTAAAAATATTTTTAAGATTATAAGATTGTATATATATATAGATATATAAGATTGTGCCAAAGTTTTTGCTGGATTTAGTGCATAATATATATTGTTTGCACATTTGGACCCTTTTTATTTATTAAAAATTGCAGTTTGGATGCTTTTATTGTGATTATACTGGCTGGGTTTACAAACGTTTATGAAATGAACAGAATATCTTCGGCATTCGGAAAACAAAGCTTGCCTCTTTTCAACTGTAATCGCGTGCATCTGTGATGAAAATTTAGTTTGTGTGTTGAAAGAAACACTCGCTACAGTTTGTTTTACATAAAATGTAACAATAAAGTAAAGCACAAAGATTATTATGATTTTTTGGGCAGGTTTCATCCAAATTTGTGAATTTAATTTGTGCGCAAAATTGGAATATAACATAAAACGTTTGCGAATAAAGCATGTGTGTTCAAGAGAACAAAATCATCACTTCCTGGGAAACTGCTGCAAAATATCAATAATAAAAATGTAAGTTTCTGCAATCGGCTCTTTTTCCCTCCATCATAAATGAGTTGGTCTCAGAGCATCAGCCGAAACACAATAATCACTCTCATGTGATCTCGTGAGATGCTGCGATGCGATTGGTCCGCTGGTTAGTCCAGTTATCCAATCACAGCCTCTGCTGAGGCAAAGTCACATGAGTTTATTTGTTGTGCATCAAGGAATTTATTCAGTAAACGTGTTTCCATCGTAGTTTATGTTTATCGGACAAAAAGGATTTTTATTTATTTATAAAAAAGTGGGGTTTTTTTACGTTTTTTATGTGTATCTTGGCATTTTACATTTCCATTTTTTTATGCAATATCCCAAAATGCACATAAAAATAGGTGGATGGAAACATATCTTTTCTTTTCAACTGAAAACCAGTTCAAAAGATCAATTCTTTGGATTTAAGAATCAGACAATTAACAAATTAAGAAAGCTTATTTGGTGGTTTGAAATGTTTTTTTCTTTTCTGTTTTTCTTTCTTCTTCTTTTTTTGCATAGTAAAATAAAACCCTTAGCTGTAGTTTGACTTTCTATGCCAAATAATTTTTAATTAATAGAATTAATATTAATATTTTCCTTATATTTTAATGGTTTAATCAAACTCATTAAAACGAAAACTCTCCTCCGGACATCACTTTTGGCCACTTCTGTGTCTGTACGAGCCCTACTATGATAGTGTGGAGGTGTTTTCCTGTTCCTGAGGCTGCAGGCTTGCGTTCAGGCCCCTGGCGTGATCAGCCTGCGGTGTGACGTGAACGTTCACAGGAACAAAGCTGTATTGAGCCGCTCAGCTGCTGTTTCTTTTGATGTTGTGATCATTTGTACAGAAAGTATTGGAGTCTGATGATCAATAGATGAACACAGGAGCGATCATAATAGTATGAGCCCTGACCTTCCTCCCGGCAGCTCATTATCCTCTGTGCTTGTTGATCAGTGTGTGGATGTAAGTGAATATAAGAATGTGAAATAAGAGATTCTGATGATCAGAAAAGACAAGCGTTTGTGTGTTTGGCTCCAGTTTTACTCTTGTCTCATTCATGTTCATCTTCTGTGTGTGTTTCTCTGTAATGACATCAGACTGAATCGGGTCGGTCTCTCTGTCTCTCAGACACCAATTAACCAGATGCCCGCCTGTCTCTCTCTCCAGGTTCATCTGACTTTACAGGGAGACTGTCCCGCCGCTTTCACCTTGTCCGTTCCTCTGTCGTTACCATGGCGCTGTCACTGTGGTTACTGTGGATGTGTCCTGTGTTGCTGAGCAACATTGCTCCCTCCGAACAAGGTAAGTTCTGTATCCTTAAACGCCTGTCAAGAAACCGTCGGGATGTGATGGTGTAACGTGTTTGTGACCGTCAGGTCTGAGCCGAGCAGCGATGCCCTTCGGTCTGATGAGGAGAGAGTTGGCGTGTGAGGGATACCCCATCGAGCTGCGCTGCCCAGGAAGTGATGTCATCATGATCGAGACGGCCAACTACGGCCGCACAGATGACAAGATCTGTGACGCAGACCCCTTCCAGATGGAGAACGTGCAGTGCTACCAGCCAGACGCGTTCAAGATTATGTCACACAGGTATGAGTGTGTGAATGCATGTATATGTGAGTGTATATATTGGACAGATAGATAGATAGATAGATAGATAGATAGATAGATAGATAGATAGATAGATAGATAGATAGATAGATAGATAGATAGATAGATAGATAGAAATGTTTAGTTAAGGTTACTAATGACCTGTTGATTCTGTGGATTCTGGTCTATTAATATTGATCCTTCAAAGTGCATCTTTTGACACTGTGCATCACTCTCTGTTACTCACTAACTTGGAAATCCTTTTTGCCATTACTCCATTACTGACACTGTATTAAACTGGTTCAAGTCTTATCTTTCAGACCAGAGGCAGTTTATTTCCTGGAGTGGATTTCGGTCCAAAGTTGGTTCAGTTCAATTTGGTGTCCCAC
The DNA here is from genome assembly GCF_024489055.1 of Chanodichthys erythropterus. Taxonomy (NCBI): domain Eukaryota; kingdom Metazoa; phylum Chordata; class Actinopteri; order Cypriniformes; family Xenocyprididae; genus Chanodichthys; species Chanodichthys erythropterus. Next base: position 54,542,418 of record NC_090232.1, read on the forward strand.
AGGGTTCGATTTTGAGTCCCCTTCTTTTTCAGCAAGTACTTCTTTCCTTTTGGTCAGCTTTTAAGATCCCTCAGAAGTGTAAAGTACTTGAGTAAATGTAATTAGTTACTGTACTTAAGTATCTTTTCGGCTACTTTGTAGTTGAGTATCAAAGATATTGGCAACTTTTACTCTCTACTTGACTACATTTTTGAGCAACTAAATGTACTTTTTACTCCACTCCATTTGTGATGAGTAATGCAATTACAAATTACATTTTTCATGGCACCTAACTTTTTCTGCAGCAGTTTGTTTCTGATATAAAGAAGCGATATCGCCATCATTGAAGGTACTATATCTTGTGTGTTTTGCCTTTACTCTCCCTTTGCCTTTACTTTCCGTGAATGTGAGGGCATTAGCAGGTATTTTCTGATCGCAGGTGTTTGATTTATTAGATGAGGAAATGACTGCAGCAGGTGATGAGGCTCAAACCAGCACATCCAGTCTTTGACTATTTCATTTTACTTAACATTGTTTTATTTATCCGCTATATTGACCAGACCGTTTTGAAGGATATTGATGTACTCATGTCCTTTCTGTGCACTTGAGCTCAACTGAGACTTGAGAGTTTGTAGATGTTTAAAAGGTTGTTGTGTCGACCTTGATTTATTGCAACATTGAGGTGTTCAGTTTTTTATTTTATTTTAGAAAATAAACTTGATTTCTCATCTTACAAATCAATAGTTTCTTATTTTCACCGGCATGTCTCTCAGGTGTCGAGGACTAGAGCATCTCTGAGCATGAGTAAAATACTGGAGTACTGTTAAAATCAGACACTTTAAGACTTTTACTCGAGTCATATTGGAATCGGTTATTTGTTACTTGTAGTGGAGTCATTTTCGATGTAAAGTATCAGTACTTAAGTATGGTTTTCAGGTACTCTTTACACCTCTGAGATCCCATGGTCTCAACTTCCATTTCTATGCAGATGACACCCAGATTTATATTCATACAAAACCTGGTGATAATGCAGCTATTGGCTTTCTTGAAAACTGCCTTTCTGAGAAAAAAATGTGGATGTCTCAAAACGTTCTCAACAGTGAGAAGACAGAGGTCGTGCTTATCAGTTCACCCCATCAAATCTGGTCCCCGAACCCTAAAAGTGGAAGTCTCAGCTCTAGAGTTAAAAAAAAAAAAAAAAAAAATTGCAAAGATTTGGGGGTGATATTTGACACAAACTTAACATTGTCCAGAATACAGTTAAAAATTAATTCATTCATGTTATCCTTCTCTGTTGCTGAAGAACATGATTACTGTAATGCTGGGGTTTCTAAATCTACCTTAAATAAATCGGAGTCTGTTCAAAGTTCAGCTGCTAGAATCCTGACAAATACCAGGACGTGAAAGTGAGCACATTATGACTTTCAGAGTCATTGCACTGACTCCCTGTCAGGTTTCGGATTGATTTTAAAATTCTCATGCTGACCTACAAGGCCTTGCACTGCGCCACAGCTTTTAATGTCTTCACTCCAAGGCGTGATCTCCGATTCTGGTCTTTTAGTTGTTCCTCCTACTCATTTACTCCCTGTGGGTGACCGGGATTTTTCTTCTTGTGAATTCTCTTCCCATTGGGATCAGACAGGATTAATCATTTAGTGTTTTTAAATGTTTACATTTTTTCAGGATAGCTTTTATGTGATTTATTTGTTATATGCAGAGTAACAGTAATCAGAATACAAAAATCCAGTAACTGTAATTCCTTACAGTTACATCAAAAAATACATTAATCGGATTACAGTTACATTTTGAAAAAAGGGGATTACAATCGTTTCATTTAAAAACTAAATAAATCATTATTTTGCCATAATAACACATTTTTTATACAGTATTTCAATTCATGAAAATTTCGCTGCTATTTTGTTTTCAAAGAAGAAAATGCAAACGACACGGTTGTACAGTGCAAACTCTGCCTTCCAGCTACAAAAACACTTTCTTTTCTATCAAAAAACTAAAACAATAATCTGTAATACCATACTGTAGCCACTAGATGTCTGAATAGCCCTTTACATATATATATATTCAGGGCTGTGTATTCCCCAGTTGTGGAAATGAGACATGATTGCTTAGTTTTAATAGGTTTTAAAAGTAACCAACATGCTAAACATTAAAATTAAAGCAGAACAAACATGAACAGAAATGTCTGATCCGAGCTTGTTCTGTTTGGTTATGATCTGATTTGACTTTTACAGTTTTTAAGCTCTAAACAACAACAACGATAATAATATTACAATAGATAATTTAACAGATTTTTAAAATATTTCTATTTTAGAGACCCATTCAAAACTATGGAATGTGTAACATTTAAAAACTTGAAGAAATAATTAAAATTAAATTTAAAAATGCAATTTATTTACAATAAAGTTGCCCCCCCCCCCCCATTTCTTTCTTTCTTTCTTTCTTTCTTTCTTTCTTTCTTTCTTTCTTTCTTTCTTTCTTTCTTTCTTTCTTTCTTTTTATACATTTATTGACCTTGAAGTAATCCAAAAGTTAATTTTTACACCAAATTTTGATTTAGTTTAAGTCATAGTCTTTTGACTAAAATGCCATTTAGTTTTAGTCATATTTTAGTCATCGGAAATTGTTTTAGTTTTAATCTAGTTTTAGTCGACTAAATATCATAAGATTTTAGTTGACTAAATCTACAGTAGATTTAATTGACTAAAATCTAATTCAGTTCAATTGTAATGCATTAAGCATTTCTCTAACAGTACACAGATCCTATACACTGATATAGGCACATCTGATATTCCCCGAACTGTTTATGTTCACCCAACTGTACTTTGCTCGCCAAAGCGGACGGTTTTTGACCGTTCAAGTCCAAAAAAACACATGCGAAAGAGCAAAATTCAGTACTTTTCAGGGATTGACAAACTTATTGAGATACTATTATAGTTTTCATTTTTATTAGATTTGATTTTTAGTTTTTCTGCTTTCATTGCAATTTTAGTTAAAAGTTTTAGTAATTTTTTTTTGTGTTTAAGTCTTTTAGTATTTGCTTTTAAATGTCTTCTGTTTGTTTTTTAAATACCTCAGGTTAAGCTAAAGCTTAGAAACTATGAAATAAAATAAGTTTACATTTATATTTATTTTTTATTTCAGTTAATGTTTATTCCAAGTAATGAAGATTTCTTTGGTTTTAGGTTTAGTTAATTATAATAACCCTTATACTTGTAAAATATATTGAATAATGTGTCAAATAATGTTCTTAGTCTTTCCTTCCTGTGACAGAAGATACAGTGGTTTACTATGAATTAAATAGAGATTAAATTAAATACAAAAACAAAATAACAATAATGACCAGGGAAAAAATTATAATTATAAACCATCCCGAAATGCACGTCTTATTCTGAAATGTATGCAGTCTGTAGCAGGCTGCTCATGAGGGAGATAAAATATACATTCTTACAACCGTCTAAAACATATTACCATTTAAACATTGTCATAATTCATCAACATTAGCTTATAAGCAATCGCTTGGCATAAATGTGTGCTATTCATTAATTACGAACCAGGCTGAAGTGTTGCTGATGAGCCTGTAGAGGGCGCACCAGCGCTGCGTTTCCTGCAGTTAGATCAGCACGTTACACTTCAAATGTGCGCATCTTCCACACAGGACAGCAGTCCTGACTGGATATCTTCCCAAATCGTCCCTCTCTTTCATTTTCCTCTCATTTTTATTCGTTGACGAAAATTAGAGTAGATTTTAGTTATAGTTTTAGTCATTCAAAACGCATATTTATTTAGTCATCATCTTGTTTTCGTCCGTGAAAAAATGTTGTTGACAAAAATTATGACGAAAAATATTTGTCAACAAAATTAACACTGCAAAAGTAATCAGATTACATTACTTTCATATTGTGGTACTTTCTTTCTTTTCTTTCTTTCTTTTTTTATTTTTATTTCGAACAACCAATAAAAAAATTAAGAAAATATGAAAATACAATAATTGTGTTACCACATACATAAAAAAAAAAACAATATCTACGAATAATCATCAATTAATTACTTGTGTCCGAAAAGGTGCGGGATGAAGCAAAAGCTTGTTATTTACCCACCCCTTATACAACAATTCCAATATATATTAAATATTTTTCTATAGATACTATATCTTCATAGCACAATAACAAATAAGCCTTTTTTTTAACTCAAACCAAATTTTACCTTTTATACCAAACGACCCATCACCCTTTAGTCTTAACATGATCAATCTTTTAACCCACCCTCACATTCACTTTTGTTCATTCACATATCCTTGTAATAACTCGTTTTTATACAACTTTTTAAGGTTTGCACAATATTTTAACACCTGCTCCAAATTATTCCACAACTTCACTCCACATATAGTGATGCACATACTTTTTAAAGTAGTTCTTATGTTGAGCTTTTTAAAGTTTAACTCATCTCTCAAATTATACCCACTCTGCCTCTCTGTAAACATTTTTTAGTAAATTTTCCGGAAGTAAATTATTTCTTGCTTTAAACATAACTTGTGCCATCTTACATTTAACTAGATCAATAAAATAGTGTATCTGATTTCAAGAATAGTGAATTTGTATGTTCCCGATTTCCTATATTATTATTTATGATTCTGATTACTCTCTTTTGTAATGCGCATAACGACTGTAGGTTGGTTTTGTAGGTTTTCTCTCTTGGATTACGTTACTGAATACTTTTTTTTTATGAAGTAATTTGTAACTGTAACGTAATACATTTTTAAAGTAACCCTCCAAATCTATGTATCATGCTTAATTTATTTGAATTTATTTTTATGCTTGTAAAGCACTATGATATGTACGGAAGAGGATTAGGGCCAAGCAATAATAAAAAAATAAACCATCTCGAGATTAAAGTTGTTAAATTACGAGAAAAAAGTCGAAATAAAATGTTGAGAATAAATTCGTTAAATTACAAGAAAAAATGTGTTAATTTTGAGAAAAACGTTGAGATAAAATGTTGAGAATAAACTCAAGAAAATAGTCGTTAAATTACGAGAACAAATTCGTTAAATTATGCGAAAAATGTCGGTAAATTTCGAGAAAAACGTCGAGATTAAATGTTGAGAATAATCTCGTTAAATTACGAGAAAATAGTCATTAAATTACGAGAACAAATTCGTTAAATTATGAAAAAAATGTTAAATTTCGAGAAAAATGTCGAGATAAAATGTTGAGAATAAACTCGTTAAATTATGAGAAAAAAAAGTCGTTAAATTATGAGAACAAATTCGTTCATTTAACGACTTTATTATTGTAATTTAATGACTTTATTCTCAACATTTTACTCGACTTTTTTCTCTAAATTTAACAACCTTAATCTCAAGATGGTTTTATTTGTTTATTATTGCTTAGCCTTAATCCTCTTCCATAGATATGTAACTGTTCCTATATAAAATAAAGATTATTATTATAGACAGACAGACAGACAGAAAGTAAACAATGTCTCTAATGTGTTAGTCATAATGATTATATAAAACACTTTAAGTGTGTGATTTGCTCATGCAGTCTGAACACACGTGTGTGTGGATGAGATTATGTGAGTGTTTTGGCGTCAGTGTGTCTCCCCAATGTTTGAGCTGCTGCTGTTTCCTAGAAGAACAAATCAATGCGGCTTCACTCTATCCATTTCCACACAGAGAGAGAGAGAGACATGGGGGTTAGATGAGCAGATCTTCTTCATTTAATCGAGATAATGTGAGATCAATCACTTGATCACAGCTGCGTCTCTCAGACACTCACACCCGTCACCATCACTCTTTCTTCTGCTTATTGACGTCTTTGGCGACTCCTGGAAATAAAAATGTGCTCCTTTTTGTAAAACGTGTGATGATCGTGTGTGTGTGTGTGTTTCAGGTGTAATAACAGGACCCAGTGTGTGGTCGTCGCCGGGGCAGATGTGTTTCCTGATCCCTGTCCTGGCACTTACAAATACCTGGAGATCCAGTATGAGTGTGTCCCTTACAGTGAGTAACACACACACACACTCACACACACACACACACACACACACATTATACACACGTACATACACACACTTTTCAAAGTTTTTTTTATTTTTTACCCTTTATCATTCTCTTCTCTTCTCTTCTCTTCTCTTCTCTTCTCTTCTCTTCTCTTCTCTTCTCTTCTCTTCTCTTCTCTTCAAGCCTTGTTTATACTGTGGTTTAGTTCGGATGTGAAGAGGCATTCATAATCCGAAAAAACAGACATCGGTACAGAGGAATCAGCAGTGAAGAAGTGATGAACTTCACCTTCACCTCGTCGAGTCTCACAGTATTAGTTCACGATCAACACTTCAGAGGCGGCATGTTTCCGTGTGTCTGAACTCAAACAGTTTAGACGCCAGCTGACGTCTTTTACCTGTAAAACGCTTCTATATGAAATCCATGTGCGTTCGGGAATGTTTGCAGTAGTTTTTCGGACACCTTCAGTATAAACGAGGCTTGTCTTCTCTTCTCATCTCTCACTCCTGTCTTCACATCCCTGTGTTTGCGTTCTTCCTCCCTCAGTCACTCCCTCTCTCCACTCCTCCGCTGGGTGTAGTGCTGTGGGGATCAGGGTGTGTTTTCTGTCTCCTCCTGCAGGGCGGCGCTGGAATCTCCCTCACAGTTTGTTCTTGCAGTGTGGAGCGCTGACACTCATTCACCCGCTCATTCATTGATTCCCTTTTTCTTTTTGCAGTGTCATGCGGTGTAAGATGTTCCTCATTGCAGCAGATTTGCAGCTAAATGGTGATGAAATTTTGATGAGAAATTACTGGCGTAATTTTTTAGGTTCCACTTGCACAACGAGTTTGCTGAGCATTGCACACTGACGCTTTCATTTCTCCCTTTATACAGGTTCAACAAGTGTGTGTGTGTGTGTGTGTGTGTCCGTCTAAAGGGACCAGACTGTTTGTGCCACACTGCAGAACCTCTGGAGGAAACTGTGTGTTTGTGTTGGACTTTCTCTGGCATGTAAAGGCCTATTCACACCGCCAGCCAAACGCAAACACAAGTTGAACTGACAATAAACATCAGCCCTGATTTTCTCTCAGGAAATTCTCGTTGGAACTTGAGCCTGACTGAGTGAAAGTTAACTGTGCTGCGGTCGTTCACGTGCTTCAAGTTGTTATTGTTAGCTAAAGATAAAACTAAAGCTGTTAAAAAACAGATTGATTGAAACAGATTAAATGTTAACTGAAAAATATATTAAAAAAAAGTGTTTTTTTTTTAAACTTAAAATAACTACACAAAAACTAAAATAATAAAATTACAAAAACTAAAAGTACATATTTTAACCCTCTAGTGCTCTACGTTACTTTTTGAAAAAGTTAACTAATAAGTTACAGAATTTTAGGTTTATTGTTATGAAAAATGCACAAAAATACTATTTTCAATTTTTATATAAAATATATATTTTTAAAAACGTTTTACTCTAACTACTCTAAAACTGAAAAAACAAAAAACAAAAACATAAATCTAAACAAGTTGTGTTCCAAAGTTGAGCTTGATATCGCAAAAAAAATGAGTTTTCAGTCAGATTTTGTTTGGCCACAGTCTTTTCCACTGGGGTCATTTTTGACGCGAGCAGCATTAACCATTTAACCTTTTCGAATCATGTCCATGATTTTTTTGTGTTCACATAGCAAGTGCCAAAACCTTTACCAAGTTTCGTACCATTCCGATGACGTAAAAAAACGAAAAAAAAAAAAAAAAAAAACCGTAAAATTGTTTGGTAAAAAATGGCCAAAGAGCACTAGAGGGCTAAAAACAAACAAATAAAAAACTAATAAAAAAAACAAATTGACATGAAATCAACAAAATTAATTAAAAAAAAACTACATTTAAACTGAAATAAAAATAATGAAAAGGAAATAGACATTTAAAAACCAAACAGAAATAACAAATCTGACAAAAAATA